>NC_053156.1:145953510-146643510 GCF_016835505.1 Polypterus senegalus | reverse complement strand
CTCCTTATACAGCTGTATGACAGAGGCCAAGAAAATGAGGAATCTGAATAGACTTTTTTTCTCCATTACCAGCCACACACAGTTAGACAATTCCATTTAATTATTATTTGTACATTAACAAATTAATTTAAAGAAAATGTGTATAGATATGTTTATTTATTTGTTTAAGAGCAAGAAAACACTGAATTAGTGGATATACTGTATGTGTAGGCTTGCAGCAAGGGTGGTGACTATGATGTGAGAAACTCATGCAGCAGCCACACCACATGCAGTTCAGAACGGGTAATCCTCCAGAAGCAAAGCACGTTCAGGTTTGACCAGTACTTGCATGAAAGACCATTCAGGTAAAGCTTGGGTTGCTGCTGGAAGAGGTGTTGGTGAGGCCAGCAGGGGGCACTTACCCTGCTGTGTCATGTTTGTGGATCTCAATTCTCCAGAGCAGTGCTGAGGAAAACAGAGCTGTAAAAACTGGCGCCATCCTCTAGATAAGACTAAAACCGAGGCCCTATCAATCTGTAGTAATAACAGATTCCTGTGAAACTTTCATAAAGAGGAAGGGGTTTTCCAGCTAAATTGTCCATTACAGCTTAAGTCATTGTAGCCTTTCGTCATCCCCCGTCCCTAACTGGCTAACAATCTCTCTCACCCTTTCACCACCTAATAACCAGTGTGTGGTTAGCATGCTGGCACAAAATGGTTGCTATTGCATCATCAAGGTGGATGCTACATATTGGTAGTGGTTGAAGTGGCTCTTTACTCTCTATGTAAAACACTCCTGAGTGCCTTAAAAAGTGCTATATACAAGCAATATTGTCTTCTTTTCTTCAGTGCATGGACTGAGAAAAAAATCTAGTAGCAAGAAAGGACAACTACATGCATCAGGAAAGAATCCTGCTGAAAGTGTACTAAGTGTGCATTTATATATCAGTAATTCAGTTCTTTCAGAAAAAAACAAAAACATCTACAGTAGGTACACTGATCAAGTTTGTTGAGCTGATCAGATAGATAGATACTTTATTAATCGCAAGGGGAAATTCACATACTCCAGCAGCAGCATACTGATAAAGCACAATATTAAATTAAAAAGTGATAACAATGAATTTATAATAGACAATAATGTTGTATAATATTAACATTTATCCCCCAGGTGGAAATGAAGAGTCGCATAGTGTGGGGGAGGAACGATCTCCTCAGTCTATCAGTGGAGCAGGACAGTGACAGCAGTCTGTCGCTGAAGCTGCTCCTCTGTCTGCAGATGATCCTGTTCAATGGATGCAGTGGATTTTCCATTATTGTCCAGCTCTGTGTTTACAATCGAGCCTGCCTTCCTCACCAGTTTGTCCAGGCGTGAGGCATCCCTCTTCTTTATGCTGCCTCCCCAGTACACCACCGTGTAGAAGAGGGCGCTCGCCACAGCAATGTGATAAAACATCTGCAGCATCGTATTGCAGATGTTGAAGAACGCCAGCCTTCTAAGGAAGTACAGTCGGCTCTATCCTTTCTTACACAGAGCATCAGTATTGGCAGTCCAGTTCAGTTTATCATCCAGCTACACTCTCAGGTATTTATAGGTCTGTACCCTCTGAACACAGTTACCTCTGATGATCACGGGATCCATGAGGGGCTTGGGCCTCCTAAAATCCACCACCAGCTCCTTGATTTAGCTGGTGTTCAGCATTAGGTGGTTTGAGTAGCACCATTTAACAAAGTCCTGGATTAGTTTTCTATACTCCTCCTCTTCCTCCCACCCACTCCTGATGATGCCAACGATAGCAGTGTCATCTGCAAACTTTTGCACGTGGCAGGACTCTGAGTTGTACTGGAAGTCCGATGTATATAGGCTGAACAAGACCGGAGAAAGTACAGTCCCCTGCGGCGCTCCTGTGTTGCTGACCACAATGTCAGACCTCCAGTTCCCGAGATGCGCATACTGAGGTCTTTCTGTAAGATAGTTCACGATCCATGCCACCAGGTATGATTCTACTCCCAAATCTGTCAGCTTGTCCCTAAGGAGCAGAGGCTGGATGGTGTTGAAGGCACTAGAGAAGTCCAGAAACATAATTCTTACAGCACTACTGCCTCTGTCCAAGTGGAAAAGGGGTCGGTGTAGCATATAGATGATGGCATCCTCCGCTCCCAACTTCTCCTGGTATGCGAACTACAGAGGGTTGAGGGTGTGGCGGACCTGTGGCCTCAGGTGGTGAAGCAGCAGCAGCTCCATGGTCTTCATCACATGCGACGTCAGAGCGACAGGCCGGAAGTCGTTCAGCTCACTAGGACGTAATACCTTTGGGACTGGGGTGATGCCAGATGTTTTCCAAAGCCTCGGGAATCTCCCCTGTTCCTGGCTCAGATTGAAGATGTGCTGTAGAGGACTCCCCAGCTCCTGCGCACAGGCCTTCAGCAGTCGTGGCGATACTCCATCTGGACCCGCTGCTTTGCTGGCACAAAGTCTCCTCAGCTCTCTGCTTACTTGGGCTGCTATAATTGTGAGTTGGGGGAAACTCTCTCCTATGCTGGTATCAGCAGAAGGATGGGTGGAGGTACAGTACTCTGAGGTGGGAGTGGGTTAGGGTGGTCAAACCTGTTGAAGTTGTTCATCTGGTTTGCTCTCTCCACGTCTGTCTCGATGGTGGCACCCCGCTTCACGCTGTAGCCACTGATGATCTTCATCCCATCCCCACACTTCCTTCATGCTATTATTCTGCAACTTCTGGTGCAGCTTTCTCCTATACTGCTCCTTTGCCGCCCTGAGCTGGACTCTTGAGTTCCTTCTGCATGTGCTTAAGCTCATGCTGATCACCGCCTTTAAAAGCTCTTGGCTTGTTGTTAGCATAGCAGCGTTCTGTTCTTAGTAGAACTACAATGTCCATACAGAAGTTGATGTAGTCAGTACTGCAGTCAACAACCTTCTCAATGTTCTCACTATGTGATCCCTGCAGGATATCCCAGTCCGTAGTTCCAAAGCAGTCTCTCAGAGCCTGCTCTGCCTCAGAGGACCACTTCCTGAATGAGCGTGTGGTTGTAGGTAGCTCCCTCACTCTTGGTTTGTAGCAAGGCTGAAGCAGAACCAGGTTATGATCTTCTTTCCCAAGTGCAGGCAGCGAGGTGGTGCTGTATGCGTCTTTAACGTTTGCATACAGTAGGTCAATAGTCCTATTTCCCCGGGTGTTACAATCCACATACTGGGAGAAGGCAGGTAATGTTTTGTCCAGCGTTACATGGTTAAAGTCT
Source organism: Polypterus senegalus (assembly GCF_016835505.1). Lineage (NCBI taxonomy): Eukaryota > Metazoa > Chordata > Cladistia > Polypteriformes > Polypteridae > Polypterus > Polypterus senegalus. The sequence continues at coordinate 146,640,276 of NC_053156.1, read as the reverse complement.
CCAGCAATTAGTACAAGCGCCTCAGGGTGCTTTGTTTGTAACTTAGCAACCACGGGATAGATGACGTCACCCGCCATCTCCGCATTCGCCCGAGGAGCGATGTAAACAATAACAAAAATGACGTGTCCAAACTCTCTGGGCAAGTAATAGGACGTAGACTTACGGTCAACAGTTCGATGTCCCTGCAGAAAGTGAAGATTTTAACGTTTACATGTCCCGAGTTATACCATCTCGTATTTCCATATAGAGCGAGTCCTCCGCCTTTGTGCTTCCTGGAGGTGCTTGCGTCCCTGTCTGCTCTAACTTTGCTAAACCCGGGTAGCTCCACGTTAGCATCTGGGATGTTAGTTGTTAGCCATGTTTCACTAAAACACAGCAAACTGAATTCTCTGTAGTTCCTGACATTTTTCACCAGCACAGCCAGTTTGTCAATCTTATTTGGTAGTGACTTGACATTTCCCAGGATGGTACCGAAAGTTTGTAGCGCCACTTTCTCGCTAGATGCTTGGCTTTTATCTTAGCGCTGGCTCTGCTGCCCCAATACCGCCTTCTTATCTCGTCAAGTAAATAGGGAACCACACCAGCGTGGGCATTTGTTCTCAGCGCTTGATGTTGACTACTTGAATAGACGAGTCTCGGCATGTTAAAATCCATGTCCAAGTAGTAAAAAGTTTCCAGGGAACGTGTCCACATAAAAGAAAGTGGTAGGAATGATCAGTAAAATAGAGTAAGATAGAGAAAAAGGTAGAAAAATAAGGTCGTACACAGAGCTGCTGGAATGGCTACCACTCGCGGCAGCGCCTGATGATAATATGATACTATGGTACTGAAGGAAACTTTGCAGAAGGTATATAAAAAAATGAGATGTATTCAAAGAAGGAGGAAGAGGAAGCAAAATTACAGTGTCATAAGAGTTTCGGGAAGATCCACAGTATCATTGAAGGAGTGTTCAAATTCAGACTTACAGAAGGACTATGGAGAAAATAGGTAAGCCAATAACAGGCTTGGCAAGTTTAGACATAAAGAGGGAAAGGTAGAAATGACCAAGTAAAGAGGTGCACTATGATGAACATGGAATTAAGTTAAAATGGACAGAATTAGTGGTGAAAAACATTGTGAAGAAGAATGTTCTTCACCACCAAGGACACCCCATATTGTTGAAAATAGAATTTGGAAAGCACCCAGCCAGATTAAGCAAATACAAAAGAAAACTGACTGAACAAAAAAAAAACTTTGCTCATTTGCCATAATATGTACTTAAATGTTCACCAAAAAAAACCAAAAAAAACAATTTGATATATATCAACGTAAACTGGTTCATCCATCCAATTTGTTTTCATTCTCAGAATCAAAATTAAGTAAGTATTACCTCTGGCATATCAAGACGTGGCTGGTTTATGGCAAGTTCGTATATGGCACGTGCTCTGTCAATGTCTCCCAAGATAGTCTCCAGCTCAGCAAACTTAATCCAGGTTGTACAGTTTTCAGGAGCAAATTCTAGGTATTTTTCATAAAGCTTCCTGCAGCGTTCAAATTCTCTGAGCTGCAGTTCTAATTCAATGTACCCTTTGAACAGTTTGTTTTTAGGACATTTGCCTATTGATGTACCCTGAGAAAAGGAAGATTACATGTTTAAATAAAAGCAAAATAAAATACAAGTTAAGTTTTGTATACTTAAATTGAATACTACTGTGTCGTCTTTTTAATTAGTTATTTTATTGTAAGGTATTCACAATGAAGTTGAAGTGAATTTGCTCTTACTATAATTACTGTGGATAAAAGTATTACGTTCAAAAGGATCTCTTACATTTTCGTGATGTTTGTTAATTTGTTTTAATCTTGTATTTGGTACTGATATAGTTTTCATTTATTTAAAAAAGAATAATGTTAATTTGAAAAATAATGCATATGTGAGAAAAGCTTGACTTACCAGTGCTTTTCTGGCAAATGGAAGATTTTTCTGTCTGATCTCAAACTGTGCATATAGTAGCCACAGCTTAGCAAAGGAAAACTGTAAAACAAAAATATGCGAACTTCTTCAAAGTGAAAAATAAAGACACACCATTTTTACACATTAAAATGCTGAAATTATCCAGAAAAGATATATAGTATCAATTGGTCATTTAACTGACTAGAATTAGCCCTTAGTAAAGTAGACTATAGATTTTATCATTATTGATTAGCAATATATTATTTTGACACTTATATTTTAGTTTAAACATTTCAAAGTCTGCTGAGATATGTGTTTCAAATGACAGTGTTTAATTAATCCATATAAATACTAGCAAAGGTTTGAAAGAAGGTTGTTCAATGACAATTTATCTCTTGCAAGTACTGTAAGGTGGCAAAACACCTTACATACCTTAATACTAGAATCCCTGAAACCTATGAAAAAAAGTAGTTTTTTTCCCTGAAAATTAAAGATAATCAGTTTTTAACATCTAGAAAAGAAAATGATGATTAACAATTCTTAAGATGCTATTACCTGTTCAGAAATGCCAATTGTGGATTGATCAGAACTAGAGTGTTAACAGAACAAAACATTAACCATTTAACTGTTCACAAACCTAAAACCTAACAGCTTTGAAGAAAAATAATTCACAGGTTACAGCTCATCAGATATTGTTTATCATCGTATCACCATCATCAAAAATCATCACCAGTTTAATGGTTAGCCATTTACACCCCTGATATATTAATACTGCATGTTTCCTCTATCCTTGGCTGTCCTGTGCAATTTTTCAGGTGAGACCCATTAATTGTTTTCTTTCATTTAACACTAGAATCCCAGAAGCCATACATAAAAATTCATAATCCTGGGCCACCTTAAATTCCTTCACATTTCTTCATCTGCGTCTTTGTTTTGCAAATGTGTCAATCAGCACAAGCAGAAAGCAGCCTGCTATCCCATCCCCCGCCATCGCAGCTTAAGTTTTAACAACACAAGTCTCTTTATTTGGGTGTGAGGTGCCTTGAGTTGTATAAGGTAAGTAATATATTGTTATTTGGAATACATGCATTTTACGTGTGTTCCATGTCTAAACTATCTGGGTAAATGTTGGATGGCAGAAAATGTAAAGCAAGAAACAGAAACCTTATCCATGTTATAGTAATAATGACGAAGTGTATAATGTGTGAAGATTTTAGTCCAAATATCAAATAAACATGTGTGCTTTTATCAAGAATGTAACAAAAGAAAAATAAATCATTCAATTTACATGTTGCTGTCAATGAGTTAAAAACCCAAGCTGAAATGTCAATCGACAGAAAATTGACATGTCTTCTTGGGTGGTACAGAGGTAAGAACTGCTGCCTTATAACCAAAAGATTGCGGGTTTGAGTCCGGGTGTTCCTTGTTTTGAGTAGCGAACTGCTATTATTATTACTATAATATAATAAGAACATACATTTGATTTGAGTCTGTAACACCCGGTGTAAATTTTTGCTACCTGTAAAAGATATCACTGAAGGGATATACCTTTGCGGAAGTGTTTATTTTATATTCCTGTAATCACTTGAATGAGATCAAATCGGTCTCTGCTTCTCTTATGCATGCACACACACATCCATGCATGAAAACGTCATTATTTGAAAACGCTATGCCATTTGAACATGAGTTGTCATTTGAACGTTTTGTTTTTTTCGAATTTGCCTGTACTCTGCGTTATGGTGCATGGTACTGACAATGCAGATAGGCTTCTTCTTTTTGGATGCATACATCATCAGCATGACTCTGCCAGATCTAAATACTAACATGGAGGATTGCTCATATATGAAAGTGACTTTAGCTGCAGATGGAATTTCCTATCCCATTTTATTTATGGTGCAAAGCAGAGTTGTGTTGCGGTGCAGCAGTCCATTTGCAAGCAAAAGCAATGTGAAGAAGTTGTCTGTTGTTATGGTTCTGCCTTGGTCCATAAATGGCTCCATAAGCTTTATGACCACAGTCTTGGAAAGTCTTTCACCTGTGGGATGACTAGGATATTTTTTTAAATAAGGAATGGCATTGCACACTTTATCTCCAAATCTGCTGCAATCCAAAGCGTTATGCCAAATTTGTCCGGCTTGGTTGAGATGTACTGCAAGAAAGGACAACGGACCTTTGTTGGAAACAGTTGCTCATCAACAGTAATAAATTACCCGGAGTTGCAACTCAAAACACAGTTCTCAAAAAAATGTTGCCAGATGTCTGAGATTGTTTTTCACATGTTCTGCATGGGTATCTTTGTTGTCAAAGTGCAAATGCTGTATGATAGCAGTCACAGGGCATTGTATATTTGATTGCAAGTACAACAAATAGTTCAGAGCAGGCATCAACCATAGCACCAACTGTGGTCATTGGTGCTCTTGTGAAAAAAATGCAGATAAATGGCAACAACTCAGAGAAGGAGAGGCAAGTTCGTTGTACCAAGTGGACATCACTGACAGAATAAAACTGAATAAGAAAAAAAAAAAACACTAACTTTTATGAGTAGCCAAAATTTACACTGGGTGTTAAAGACTCAAATCAAATGGATGTTTTTATTATATTATAGTAATAATAATAGCAGTTCACTACTCAAAATAGAGAGAGCTCTGACTCGAACCTGCAACCTCTTGATTACAAGACAGCAGTTCGTACCTCTGCATCACCCAAGCAGACACGTTGACTTCCTGTAAATTGATATTTGGGCTTGGGTTTTTACTCATTGACGGCAACATGTAAATTGAATAATTTCTTTTTCTTTGGATATATTCTTGAATAAAAGCGCAATTGTTTTGTTATACCTTTGTGAAAGTGTTTATTTGATATTTGAACTAAAGTCTTCACACATTATACACTTCATTATTACTATAACATGGAAAAATTTTCTGTTTCAGTTATGTGTTCAACATTTCTTGCCTCGCATTTCCTGTCATCTGACATTTACCCAGATCGTTGTAGACATGGAACACACATAAAATGTATGTATTCCAAATAACAATACAGTATTATTTACTTTATATAACTCCAGTCATAATTTGATCAGTAAAAACTTTAGTGATTTAACTTTTGGCAAATTATCTAATACAAAACAATTGTAATAGAACTTTAGAATACAAAGTTAGTCACTTCCAGCACTTAACTTGAGAATCAAAATAATTAAAATACAATACCTTTTTATGTGGAATTAGTTCTAAACATGCCTGGTAAACTTGCCTTGTTCGTTCTGAATCCTGTAATTAAACAAATTTAATTAAAGTCAATTTAAGATTATACATTAACAACAAATGGTTTGATTATTTGGGATACTTAAGGGTGAAAATTACTTTCATATTATAAAGTTTCTTTAATCATGAAAGGTATAGCAAATGACTTCACACAAAGAGCCTAATAGAACAGATTCATTAGAAATGTTTTTAATTGGACAAACATATATTTGTGACTTGCTCAGAGGTAGTGATGAGATTTAAATCAAAAACCTTTTTCAAACCTAAACCAAAAACATGTGGCCACATTTGTATAAAATGACACATAATTAAAACACAAAGGTTTTTTTGATCATGTGATTATATTTTTCATTTCAGATAAAATGTATTACCTTGGCTTCTAGTTCTTCATAAAGTGCATAGTTAACCCACAGATAAATGTATCTTTTCCAATGCCTCTTCTCTGAGATTGGTGGGACATTCGCAATAGCTCTCTCATAGACTTCTCGAACAGTGTCTGAATCTGTATCACTTTCAACAAGTCTCAAGTAATCAAACCAGGCATCATAATTGTGAGGATTTGCCTAGAAAGTAATGATAATAATGCAAAAAGATGGAACTAAAGCAATAGAACAAATTGATTTACAAATCCATCCTTTAGAAATGGTTTAATTTTTGAATAGATCATCGTATCTAAAAACTTACCTTAACTTCCTCTTCATACTGAAAGCGTCTCTTGCTAACTATTACATCTTCAATTCCCCTCCTGTCTCCAAATTTCTTCTCAAATATTGTATAGTTCTTGAAGAGCTCCTGAGCTTGTTGTTTAGGAATCTTGTCCAAAGCATATTTGTAGATTACTCGGACTCTTTCTGACTAGTGAAGGTTAAAATCAAAACCAAGTAAAACTATAGCATTTTCATAATTAGTTGTAAACTCTACATGTATATAAAAATTCTACTCAAGACTTAACAAAATTTGAAAAATTACCTCCTTTTGTTTTTCCTCAAACTTTGCAAATGCCACAAACAGTTGTTCATCCATATATTCCTCCCCAAAGAATTCCACTGCTCTTTCAAACACTTTCCTAGCATGAGCAATATATCCATGTTTATCTTCAAAACGTGCATATTTAATCCAGTTTTTCACCTCCGGGTGTACAAATACAAGTTCATAGAAGTAAAGGAATTTTTTTTTTAAATGGGACCTTAGAAACCCCTTAATCACAGAATTTAAATTTAATAATGAATCTACATAAAATATTCCCCACCTGTAACTGAATACTATATTTTATTGACATCCTCAACATTTAACTACATCATTTAGCTATTTCAAATACTAATGCCTACAAACCTTTTGCTTACTACTCAGATATAGCTACTACTTAGAAACTTTTAATTAAAAGGATATATTTCTCAGTAAATATTGTGGGCTTTTTCCACTTCTTTGTATCTTAATTCAAAATTGATGTAGGAGTGCCAGGCCTGCTCATCTGGCTGCCATTCCATCCATCGCTCAAACACCTGGCGACAACCAGCAACATTTCCCAACATTTCTTCCATATATGTATACTTGTACCTAATTATAAACACACCAATTTATTTTTGCTTGAAGAATGCCAAGTTAAGTATAGAATAATCAAATAATAAACAAATGTGTAATCATGTATCTTAGAATTCCGGTTTGTCAAAATTCTGATCCAAGCTATTCTTACCAAAACTGGTTGACCCGAGGGAGGATAGTGATAGCTCTGTCCCAAATATTTCTGGCATGGTTCACCTGTCGATTCTTCATTTCCATCTCTGCATACTTGAGCCAAAGAGCAACATTTCTGTGATCTACATCTAATGCACGCTCAGAAATTGAACGTGCCCTAGAATTGGAAAATAATATTTTAATATTTCCTTCACAAACAAAGAAAATACATTGCTAGGCAAATACAGTTGCTGGAATGCAATGAGTTTTTGTATACTGTATACTGCAACTTGCCCATTTATGGCAAACAAAAACACAATAGCCTGAAAAACAAAAGACACTTAAAGATGAAAAAACATAGGACAAATAGCAAATATACCTAAAAATTTTAAACGTGTGTCAAACTTTATATTTATTTTTAAACACAACATAATTATTGCTCCTGTCCTAAATTTTAGGTGAACAAACTAGAATTCCTTGCTACTTTTTTAGCTGTAAATTTATATGAATAGATAGGATATATATAAGAAAGATTGCAAGCTGAAAGGAGAAGTACATAATCTGGTTAATTATACAGATGCAGACAAATCTGTAGGTACACCTACAAGAAAAAACAAGAACCCACAGTCTCTGAAATAACTTAAAACTGATAAAAGCAAATGGCACCCATCATTGTTATTTATGTATTTAACAAAAATCAGACTTTGCTTTAAAGTTTTCATTCAAAAGGATATTTCCTATAATAACACAAATAAGAATAGATTCCAGCAGACCCCCCGTGACCCTGTACATAGGATATATATAGCGGGTTGGATAATGGATGGATGGATAAAAGTGATGGGACCCATAACCTAGTATTTTCTTGCACAACCTGTAGGGGTAATCACTCCAAACAAGTGATTCCTGTAGCTCTCAACTTCTGAGCCTCTCAACAGGTAGTTTGACCCATTCTTCCTGAGCAAACTGCTCCAGCCATGTCAGGTTTGAAGGGGGCCTTCACCAGACTGCATGTTTCAGTTCTTTTCATAGATTACAAGTACAAGCTTTATAATACAAGTCCAAGGAGGTTATGTTCAAATTTAATAATGCATGGGTAAGACCTCATCTGAACTACTGTGTACAGTTTTCGTCTCCAGGCTACAAAAAAAGATTAACAGCACTATAAAAAGTCCAGAGAAGAGCGAGTTGCCTGGTTCCACATCTACAAGAGATGAATTATGAGGAAAGATTAAAAGAGCTGAGCCTTTTCAGTTTAAGCAAAAAACGATTAGGAGGAGACATGTTTGAAGTGTTTAAAATTATGAAGGAAAATAGTACAGTGGATTGAAACTGTTACTTTGAAATGAGTTCATAAAGAACACGGGGACACAGTTGGGAACTTAAGAGTAAACTTGACAGAAATGTTAAGAAGTTCATCTATACACAGAGAATGATAGACATATGGTGTAAGCTACCAAGTAGTATGGTAGACAGTAGGACTTCAGGGACTTCTAAAACTAGACTATTTTTAACATTTTTTTTATTTTATTTTTTTTTTATAGACTAATTAAGTGGTGTAGGTGGCACCAAGGATGGATGGGCATCCCAGCCAGGAACCAGGAGAGTCCCTTACCCGGACAAGAGGTACCAAAGGAACATAGGCATCCTGGCCAATATAGGCAAGGAGGTCGCATCTGGACTAGGTGGCCCTAATGAATTGACTTACAGTGTGTTTTTATTTGAACAATTATTGCATACTTTCTGTAAATCCAATAAACTTCATTTCACTTCTCAAATATCACTGTGTGTGTCTCCTATATGATATATTTAACTGACATTTTTTATCGTAACAACCAACGATTTATACAGGAAAATAATGACGATTAACAAGGTTGCCCAAACTTTTGCATCACACTGTATATCCCAAATAGAACTGATGGTTCCTAAACTGGGAGCAAAGCTTCAAATAAATGGACACACATCCCGACCAGACCTGGGCTTAACACCTTCCCTGATCATAAGAAAAAAAAAAGAGAGAAAAAAAAAAAAAAGAGGACAGAGAAAGGACTGTCTCTAGGAGATGATTAATCCCCACATATCGGCGACCTTTCAGGAACCAGCAGGGGATGCCAGGAGTTATAGTTTGGCAGCACAGCCCTTCTGGGGTCCAGTCCGGCGCTGCAGGAAAATGCACTCACTAATTCATGGGATTTTCGTATGATCTGGAAGTACTTCTATCGGGCAGTGTCCCTGGCACTGGAAGTACTCCCATGTCCTCAATAAAAAGGGACCACTCTCCCTTATCCTGGCGAGTTGGAGATGGGAGGATGTAGAGCAAAACTCAACTGGAGGAGGATAGTGTGGCGGTGAGAGGGGAGATATTGAGGACAGAGATTACTTGTGTTTTCGACATGTGCTTGCTACTTTTTGGAGGTATTTGTTTATTAAACACAAACCTTTATTTCAACCTGGGACTCCGAGTGTGTTCATCTTGGGGTTTGGGGCTCGCTGACTAAAAGGTTCGATCACAGTGGGTAGGATTGGCAAGCTTTGTTGGGCTACATGGCCTGTTTTCATCCAGATTCTTCTAATGTTCGATAGAATTCAAATCAGGACTCATAGAAGGCCACTTCAAGATTGTCCAAGTTTTTGTTCTTATCCATATTTGGGTGCTGTTAGATGTGTGTTTTGGGCCATTATCCTGTTGGAGGATCCATGACCCACAACTAAGACCGAGCTTTCTGACACTGAGCAATCAATACGTTTCACTCCACAATGCCTTGAAAGACTTGAGATTTCATGGTTTTCAGCACAGGCTCAAGGCACCCTGAGGCAGATGCAGCAAAGCAAGCCTCCTCCAAGCTTCACAGTAAGTATGGTGTTCATTTAAGTTTTTTTTTTTTATTTGTGGACATAAAGCTGATGTGACTTGACAAAAAGTATGAATGCTCCTACCGATTGGCCGCAACTGAAATTGGTCTATTTTCACCAAAAAAAAATAAATAAATAAATAAATAGGCAACGGATGATCAAATAACATGAAATTGGTGATTGGCATCAGCCATAAAAAAACCTGATCAGAGCATCCCTACCAAAAAGCTCCAGTTTTGTCTCATCTTTCTAAAGGGTATTCTGCCAGAAGCTTTGTGTCTTCTCAGTAAGTATTTTATCAAATTCCAGGCTATATGCTTCCATTGAGCTCACTGTCACCCAAAATGCGACAGATGGTGCAACCAGGCACTGATGGATCTTAACCTTGCATCTCTTTGAAAGTTGTCCTTGACTTTTTGTATACCACTCTCACTATCTTTCTGCCCATTCTGGGGTCAATTTTCCTTTTGCAGTCGCCTCCATTGAAGCGGTTTACAGTCTCTTAATAATATTTGCAACTATTGTCACAGGAAGATCAAGCTGCTTGTAGCTGCTTACAGCCTTTGCCTTTAGCATGCTTGTCTGTAATGTTCTTTCTGGGAGACAACTCTTTCCTTTGCTTTAACTGGATCATGCTCAATGTGGAACACACAATGATACCAAACAGCAGAGTGACTACTTTTCTTCATTTAAATAGGGGTACTAACTGACTGCAAGATTCACTCCCACACTGTTAATATTATTAGAGCCCTCTAGACATGAAATAATATCCTTTAGTCAAAAGTTTAAACTGTGCTCCATGACAAGACAGAGATGACAGTTCTTTCTCACAACTAAAAGAATGCAAACATATCTTCTCTTCAAAGGAGCGCCATCAGGAGCAAAGAATGTCAGAGAGAGAGAAAGAATGTGACAGAAAAGCAAACAATCAAAAAAATCAATATGTGCTGTTAGGCTTTTAAGTATGAGGCACCGCGATAAAGCAGCCGCAAAGAAGGGAGCAATGTGAAGGTAGTCTTTCAGCATTTTTAGAGAAGGCCCGTGATCTTCTAGGCAAACAGCCTCTGTGCAAACAGCCCCTCTGCTCACACCCCCTCCGTTAGGCGAAGAGAATGTCAGAGAGGGCGAGAGAGACCGAGAAAAGCAAACAATCAAGCACCACTCGGGAAGCACATCGTATATCATTGAGGAGTTTTATTTAATACGTAATACATGCTCTGATTGGGTAGCTTCTAAGCCATCCACCAATAGCGTCCCTTGTATGAAATCAACTGGGCAAACAAACAGAGGAAGCATGTACTTTAAATTAAAAAGACCCATTGTCCGCAGAAATCCGTGAACCAGCTTAAAATTCCATGATATATTTAGATATGCTTACATTTAAAATCCGCGATGCGAGTGAAGCCGCGAAAGTCGAAGCGCAATATAGCGAGGGATCACTGTATTTTGACTATTCCTTGAACCATTATATTGTTACAAGTTAATTAAAATCAGATGCATTAAACTAATAAACAATATGCGGTTAATTTCAGTGTATTAATAAAGCCGCATCAGGCATGTGGATCTAAAAAAGAAAGGGAAACCACACTGGAACAGTAGCACTTCTTTGATGCTGGGTGCCGCCAGTGTACAAAACTGAGTGAAGCACTTGCATATGTTAGGGTTTGAGCTACCGTGAAAGTTTAGGTTTTATGCATCGCAATTTCAGGATGGAAACGGGCTTACTCAAAATTTTTGTGCGAACACACTGTTTATACATGAGGCCCGTGAAGAGTAAATTATGACTCTAAATATACTAAAATCAAAATTTTAATGGGTAATCTAAAATTAACTGGTAATATGCAAGGATTTTCATTATTAGATTACATTAGATATACTTTATGTGATTTAAATGTTACCAAAATGTGCAGGAATATTCTTAGAATATACATACTATAAATGAATATATTTAGAAAGTACAGTATGTGGCTGCAAAAATCAATGTACGTACAGAACTGCACTACCTTAGTGTAATGGTTAGTGATGCTGAACTATAACTCTAGAGTCCTGAGCTTGATTTCCGTCTCAAGCATGTGTGTGGAGTTTATACATTCTAACTGTATCTTTTTGTTTTTCCCCACTATTTTTTCTTCAGAAAATCCAGTGCCTTCTCACATTTTAAAGACATATATATAAAATGAACTAGTGGCTCACAATTGTCCCTGTATGAGTAAGTGTGATGTGAGAGCAGCAAAACTGGTAAGCGTACAGCAAATAGGTTCAGAAAAATAAGAATTAATTAAAAATAAGAAAATGAAAAATTATTACAACTACTTTGTTATATAGAATGCAAGCCCTTTGAGAATGTAAACATACTTGCAATGTAAACAGAAAACTTAACCAAATTAATAAAGGAAACCAGCCTTTCAAATTAATTAATCTTTACTAACCTTTGTACTTCTTTCAAGCTTTCCTCCCATTGTGCATACTTTATCCAATTACTAATAACTGTACGATTTTTTCTTATATTATCTTCAAATCCCTTTCAGAAAAAGAAAAAAAAAGTTAGTATGCTTTATTGTCCCAGTTTAACACTAAACTCTAATTCAGTTTCTGCAATAAGTATGTATGGGTTAATTATTCAAAATATTATTAAAAATATGTGAACAAGGATAATTTGAAAGCTGCCTGGATTGAATAGATCATGCCCACACAGTGTGCTGGATTATGAAATATCCAAAAAAGAGGAGATACTTGATTTGGTGGTCACTAACACAAAGGTACTGTACCTGTGGGAACTGTTCTGTCTCCCTTTACATTACTAATTTAAATACAGTAACCGTTTATGTAACTTACATAGATTCTCAAAATATTCCCCTGTTGTAGGTTACATTAAAAATAAGAGATGAGAGGACAGAAAAGTGGTGGAGAACTTTGTCAAGTAGTGCAGGGAGAACCATGGAGAACTCAAAAGAAAAGATGTTTGTAAACCAGGAGCAAGGACACTTAACACTAGAATTACCAGAGCCTACGAAAAAACTCGTAATTCCGTCCCACCTTAAATCGCTTCTTAAAATCGTTCACAGCTCTCCACCAGCGTCTTTTGTCATCTAAATGTGCTGATAAAAATCAGGCTGCAAGCAGCCGGCTATTCCATCCCCCCACCGACTTAGAACGTGCACAAACTTCTCCCAGCTCATGCCTTGATTGATTATCTGGGAGTGAAGTGGAGTTTTAGAGTGGAAATAATAGATCATTATTTGGAATACACGCATTTCACGTGTGTTCCGTTTCTACAGTAATCTGTGTAAACACATTTTTAAAACAGAAACGTTTTTCATATTGTAGTAGTAAATGACAAAATGTAAGCATAAACTATATAATGTATGAAGCCTGAAGTCCAAATATCAAACACTTCCACAAAAGGTACAAATATAATAGAACAAGTATGCTTTTATTCAAAAATATAACTGCAGAAAAAAGCCACCTTAGCATGCCATATTGACACATACTTACTACAGCTACCACGGTAGCATAATGGTATCAGCCGCTGACTAGTATCCAAAAGGTCATGAGTTCGATCCCACATGGCTCAGTTTTGAGAAGTAAACTGCTCTTATTCTTACTATTTTAGAATAAAAACACGCATTTGATTTCAGTGTGTAACAGCCAGTAATTCATTCATCTTGCGGTTTGTAATCAGTGACCGCGTGTTTTTTTCCCCGATCTTGCCAGTTCGCACATGCTGCTGTATGGTGGTGTTTCTTTTGTACTCCAGGACATGCAGAGGACAGAATAGTACAGAGCAGTAAATTCAGTGCTATATGCAATCAGACAGACAAACAGGCAGAGAAGGCAATAGATATATAAATAAACAGGGAAGGCACTGTATAATAGATATATAAAAAACAGCTAAGGGGATAGATATATAGATAGGCAGACAGGGAAGCTCCTATATAATAATAAAATAACTGTTATTACTATGTAGATAGACAGGGAGTTCAGCGTCGCAGCGTGTATTCAAACCCGATCTGACGCTGTTCGTTTTCAAATAATATTGCATGTACTTAACCATTTTAGAATAAAAACAAACATTTGATTTCAGTCTTTTTTTTTTATTCAGTTCCATTCTCTCAGTCGCGTTCACGATCCCCCACCCCCCCCCACATATCAATCTGACAATGCTGTTTTCACATAAAGATGCGCTATAACTCGAATGTGATTTATTTGGAGACGCGCTATACTCGAATGTTATTTATATAGGGAAGAAAGTACAATGTCAGGTGCTCATTCAGTATTATAGGAACCATAGCTCAGAGAGATGTGTACACTGCAACAAGTACACATGCCGTGAATGTAGGAAGGGTGTGTGGAAATTGTTAATATTTGAATGTGACGATTTTATATAGCACGGATCGGAAATCAGCAGTTCTTAGCATTGCACCACGCAAGCTGTCGTATCAACCGCCTACTGCAACTTGCTTTATTTTTTCTTCACTTATAGTCTAGAATAAAAGTGCACTTGCTTTTTATTCTTGTACACCAACATATGTTCCTGTGTTTGAGCGACACGGGCATGCTCAAAAAAATAGACGTGTAATGCCACGAAAAGTGCACGCAGGCACTTCAGTTCGCAAGCATTGGTACGAGAATGCAGTCACAAGTACGCTGCAGAGCTACAGCGCATCTTTATGTGAAAACAGCATTCTCAGATGGGGGGTAGGGAAGGATCCTGAACACGACTGAGACTGAGAATGAAAAGTGAATAAAAAAAAACTAACCTTTACAAGTATCATAAATTACTGGCTGTTACACACTGAAATCAAATGCGTGTTTTTATTCTAAAATAGTAAGAATAAGAGCAGTTTACTTCTCAACACTGAGCCATGTGGGATCGAACTCATGACCTTTTGGATACTAGTCAGCGGCTGATACCATTATGCTACCGTGGCAGCTGTAGTAAGTATGTGTCAATATGGCATGCTAAGGTGACTTTTTTCTGCAGTTATATTTTTGAATAAAAGCATAATTGTTCTATTATATTTGTACCTTTTGTGGAAGTGTTTGATATTTGGACTTCAGGCTTCATACATTATATAGTTTATGCTTACATTTTGTCATTTACTACTACAATATGAAAAACGTTTCTGTTTTAAAAATGTGTTTACACGGATTACTAGAAACGGAACACACGTGAAATGCGTGTGTTCCAAATAATGATCTATTATTTCCACTCTAAAACTCCACTTCACTCCAAGATAATCAATCAAGGCATGAGCTGGGAGAAGTTTGTGCACGTTCTAAGTCGGTGGGGGGATGGAATAGCCGGCTGCTTGCAGCCTGATTTTTATCAGCACATTTAGATGACAAAAGACGCTGGTGGAGAGCTGTGAACGATTTTAAGAAGTGATTTAAGGTGGGACGGAATTACGAGTTTTTTCGTAGGCTCTGGTAATTCTAGTGTTAAGTGAGCCCCAGTATCAGTCACTATATCAGATTGGGAGAGGAAGGGGGTGCAAGCCTCTAAATTCCCAGCGATACATCACAACAGCAAAAAGGACAAAGTTAATTACACAGACCTGTATCCTTCAATGTATATGATAAGCTGCTGGGGATATTCTACTAGATCTTAGTGGTCAGTGTACTGTTTTATGCCTGTCTTTTCTGTTGGGGGAGTAGCAGCCCCTCAGCAGACATTAAAAACCTGGCTAAACTGATCAGGAAGCATGGCACATTACTGGAGGAAGCAGAAGTAAAAAGGTGTGAAGAGGCCATTATGGATGATGCCCATTGTCTTCATAATGTGTGGTCCTGAAGCAACTTTAGTCATCATGTTATTTCATCATGTCATGCTGCAGCCATCAGACAGTGAATTACCTACTTATACACTGTCGTAGCAGTGTACTCCCAGGGTGGTTTTGATAGAATCACTGGCATAGGGACAATATTTACTTGAAATTCTCATACTATTATTATTGTACAGTTTTGTGTCTTCCATGTATGTAATTGTTTACACAGTTTTACTACTATATTTGGAGTTCTATGTTGCTGCAGGAACAAGTTAATTTTCATTCAGCTACCAATAGAGAACTGTCTCTTAAAGTATATAAAACTAATGTGAATCGATTAGAAATAATTGGTTATATCTTTAAATCAATTTAATGGTTTCTTGATAAAAAGGTATCAATTTCTAATCAAAAACACAAAAATTTCTGAGTGATCCCAAACTTTTGACTGGTACTGTATATTTGGCTTAAATTACAAATAAAGAAGTTAAAGATTTTGTGTACTGACTCCACAGCCCTGATAATAATCATAGGTAAAAGAAGTACCTAAGGAGTCTAAAAAAGCAATTAATAGCCAGTACTTTGAGTACATACTCAAATAATACTAAAGACAACTGATTACAAACTCTAGCAACTGGAACACTGAAAATTATTATTATATGACATCACAATTCTGCTCAGTGGCAGTAATAAAGCTTGAACTTACTTTTCTTTTCCTCAGCTTGTAATCGTTTAATTCTTCTTCATCTGTTATCTTCTGCTTTGGGGGAGGAGGCAGTAGCTCAAGTTCTCTTTCCTTAGCCTCCCTCAATAGCTGCTCTGCTGTTATCTGTACTTCTGCTGGTGCTTTGTTTTTCACCTGAAACAGAAATCAACTGCAGTATTAATTTATGGAAACCAACATGAAACAAATACATGCCATAAATGTGTCTATTAATAGATCACTTATATGTCTCATACAGACTTTTATGCTTCCTTTAGATCAAAATAGACATAAATAACAATATTTAATGACATGCCAAAATAAAATGACCTTTTCACAAAATGACATTGGCAGAGCACAACACTAAATGAAAAATAACAGAAAACAAATATGCCACAAACTCACATTCATTTGAAGCTCTAAAAATGTGCTTATCTAATACTTGTTTTACTGTGACCTGTGAAGTAAAATGACACCTTTTATTGGCTAACTGAAAAAGATTACAATATGCAAGCTTTCGAGGCAACTCAGGCCCATTCTACAGGAAAAAATGGCTAACACAGTACAACACCATAGTATTACTGTGACCTTTAACAGTTGTTTATCTTAACAACAATGAAGACCGTTAGTAACACTAGTTTTCAACAATCATGGGTGCTGCCCAACTAAATTTAATATTTGTAATTTGTTGGATGCAACTCACATCCACAAGGAATTATTATTACACAATCCAAATCATGGTTTCCCAAATACTGTACTTCATAAACATTTACTAATAATTTGAGATTAAAACACACAGTAGTTGAAGTTCCTTTAATCAATCACAAGTAGTGGACTAATGTAAACCTTGTCCTCCTATAATTTAAGCAACTTAGTAGCTATACAGTACTTGGAGTAACCCAGGATCTCAATAAAAGGCTCTGTGGTACTACAGAACTAGTATTGGAACTATGTACTAAATTTATGTAATGTATGATAATAATATTTAACTCAAATTGCTTAACATCCATCCCACATTTACAAATAATAAATATTACTAATATGTTTTTAATCAAACTTAATTACTAATAAAAGACACTTTTATTTCAAAAGTTTTTTGGAACTTGTGAATTGTCAGATATCCTATAGAGTGTACAGAACATAAGGAAATATATAAATGTACTGAAAGCTTTCAAAGTGTTATGTAACAGTTAGCTGTCAATTGGATAGATCTGTTATAGATTTTATTGACAGAAATAATGAGAAAATGGGGGTTCAGAGAATAAAAATGCTTACATTTACATATACATCTGTTAAAGAAAATAGGTTGAGCATCTTAAAACTGATTATTCAGGATAGTTCTTCAGAACACTTTTTCTTCTCTGACCTGTGGTCCAATAGTAATTGTATTGAAATACAGAGTACACTGAAGTAGGGCAGCCAGTGCCAGACCCTCGAAAGCTACTACAGGATGCTTTAACTCCCTCTCCTCCACTTTGATGGCAATTTGCCTTCATATACTCCAAGACCAGACTTCACGTCACTTATGGATGGATATACCACTCCAAAAAAACATCTCAGCATGCACATGATACAACACGACAGTCTAATCTTCCCACCACTTCACAACAAGCACATACAAAACATTTTATATCATCATCAACAGTGTCAAATGCAGAATACATTGCAGATATGGCATTTCAACGGACATTCTCTGCAAACGCAAGGCCAGACTAATTCTGACCACAAGGGTCCCTCTGGCCCAGACACACATCTACCTACAGTTTTTCAGTGGGGGCAGAAAATGCTGAAGTAGAGAACAGTGATGAAGACAATCTTGACAACAGGAAAGAAGAAATAGCAGCAGAGCAGCACAGGCAGCATGACTTCACAGAGCAACATGCCAGCAAGCTATCCCACAGTCTGAAAGAAGGTGTTAGAACCTAACAAAACGATTTTGATTTACACAGAAAGCTTCTACTGGCACAGAAGAAGACAGAGAATTTTTAATTTATTCTTCCAATTATTTTGACAACTAATAGATAAAATTTATTTAACTAAATGATAGCAAATTTTGATTGTCACTTTTCAAAAACATGCTAACGCAAAAATAAAAATCAGAGGACATTAACAATTGAAACACCATGCACTTCTTCAGTACTATAACCACCAAGGCAATGGCAAGTGACTTCTGGATCCATTTGCTCTTATTAATGGCCTCTTACTCCCAAAAGGTACAGACAGTGAACTTATGAATCAACTCAATGTAAAAACATTCAGTGACACACAGCTTATACATATGGCCAGCATGGTATGGTGGTTAAGGCTTGACCTGCCTGTGGTTCAAATGGACAATCAAAAAGAAAAGTAACCAATTGTATCATAAATGTTGTAAATCCTTTCAGATAAAAACATCAGCCAAATAAGCAAATAGAAATATATATTTTTTACAAACACTTTACTTAATGTTAGCATACATTTTGAATCCAAAAAAAAAAACCCTCCTAAAAAGCAAAATTGCACATTTGAATCAGCTGGGCAAATAAAATATCCATAAAGAAGATAGTATTTTATGTAGTGATACATGTTTTTTTTTGTTTTTGTTTTATTGTGTGGTTATTCTCCAGTTTTACACTGTTTGTTCTACCAGGAGTGAAAATGATCTGAATGGATGCAGTGAGATAAATACCACTGCAATGCTACTCTGAAATTCAGGATAAAATCACTTCAGTGTTCAACTGCAAAATGCAAAACACTTTTCAGTCAGCCAGAAGGAAAAAAAGAGTGTATTTTTCTGTACAGAGTAAATAGTTTATAAAATCACAGCCTTACTTACATTTTGGCAAGGCATGCCATGGGTACAGTGACAAGATTTTTATTTTCAACTTTGTTATTAGTTAATTTAAAGAGGTACATGCTGCACAGGAGAAACGATGCCTCTACCCACAAATGAATAATCACTGTAGCAGATCAGAAGCAGGTGTGGCTGGCAGGGGTAATGAAGATGGTAATGCTTTTTAAGCGCAGCAACAAGGGTAAGAGTAGGTGTGTAGTTGTGAATGATCCAGGAAGTTAAAATGTGAAGACCGGGTTTTTCAAGGAGAAGGAATGGCTCAATCTGACAAAAGGGGGCAAAGAACAATTTTCTTTTAATGGACATTGAAGAACAGGAGCAATAGAGTGGATGGGTACTAGGCAATGGAAGCCTGCTGAGAATACATCTGAGATGTCATGAAATGGGATGAGAGAACTCCCACTGGGAATACAATGAGCAAGACTTGAGGTAAGCCAGGCTATTAACAGCCAGTGGTAATATAGGCTGCTGGGAATACCTCTTGTCGGCACAGCACGGGAAGGTGAGGCTGTGATGAACTTTGCACTTTTTTTTTACAAAAAGATCTGTTTTCTGTCTCTCACTTACTACTGGTTTAACAAACTACTAGGGGCTCATTTGCCCCTTTGAGTGTCAATCAAGCCCTGGCACAATAATCCAACACACATTTCACAAAATTATTTACCTAATTGCAGGCAGCTTAATGGACTGAGTACAATACTTTCCATTATCACCAGTCCACTATTATATCTGCAGTAGGAGTGCATCTTGCACCAAAAATGGGTACAATGTATTTACGTTTATCATGCAGGGTATGGGTTCTATCACTGTCTCTGTGCCTTGACCGTTTTTTGTGTCCTTTCACTGTGAACTTGCAGCTCCTGTCCGATTCTGTTTACAGTTCAGTAAGGAGCAGGCATGTGTTTTGGAGAAGGAGCTTATTTGTCATACAAAGTAATGTGAACATATTGTCAGCAGTGACTTTTCTCACATTGCCAATGAAAGGCTCACGGGTGACATCAACAGTCTACTGTGTTTTTACT
Organism: Polypterus senegalus; assembly: GCF_016835505.1. Taxonomy (NCBI): domain Eukaryota; kingdom Metazoa; phylum Chordata; class Cladistia; order Polypteriformes; family Polypteridae; genus Polypterus; species Polypterus senegalus. Next base: position 146,620,239 of record NC_053156.1, on the reverse strand, counting down.
TGGCAAGTGAGTGTGATCATTTCCATATGGGGATAGGGTCTAGCATGTACTGCAAATTGGTCACTTACATCAATCAGCAGCTTTTAAAAATTTGAATCCGGAATTGTCATTTCTACCCTTAAATATAACACATGATGATGTTCTGCAAAAAGTGTGCCAAGTATCTGATAGCAGCAAAGCTGTCAGTATGCAAAGTGCATAGTCAACATCAGTCCCAGGTGGTGAAAGGAGAACTGAAAGTTCTGCCTGTGCCATGCACCAGTCGAGGAAAGATTGAGGATATTAGAAGGCTTAATATGTGGCTCAAATCTGGGTGTATGGTAGAAGGATATAGGTTTATGGGCCATTGGGACTCTTTTTAGAACAGCTGGGACCCGTTCCACAGTGACAGGTGACATTTGAACTAGAGGGACATCATTGTGTTGGGGAGATGTAAGAATAGGTTAGTCAGTTTAGCCAAGGTTTTTATGATTTTCACAAACAATAGTGTAAAAATAAAAATGCATAGTAATGCAAATTCTAACCCAATGTCGTATGTAAAAGTAAAATGTGTAACACGTTATAAGAAATTGCTTGCCTTAATGCTAGAAGTGTCAAAAATAAACCAAGTGAGTTGGAGTTGTATGCAAAAGAACATAATTAAGGTATTACAGCAATAATGGAAACCTGGCTAAATAAAGATGGGGATGAGTATAACATACATGGATAAATATCGAAACATAACAGCAGTAGTTTTTAGAAGTAATCAGCGTTTCATAACAAAGTATGTTAATGCACCAACACAAGCTGAAGACTGTCTAAATTTAGTATTTTTCAATGGATCATTTCATGTCAAATCAACCAATGGCCCACACAATTCAGACTCAAAAAATTCTGGAAAAATTACCAAGTTTACCCATATTAGTCAGGAGACAGTATGTGATGAAATTAAAACATTTGATGACCCTGCCTGGTCAAAGTAGCCCCCTTGAAATTGAAAAAATGTAATTTGAGTTTTTGGCTGAGCTATGTTTAGGCCTCAGAAACACATACTTGTAAACAGTACAGACTTTTGATATTTTTTTTCCCTTATTCAGGTAACTATAAATGCTTTCTGAAAAAGCAATAAAGAGAAACGTAACTGTATCAGAGTTTAAACAGTAGACCTCTCAAATCCACAAAATCATTTAAGAATTCATTTTCAAAGCACACTAACTGCAGGTGGGAACGTGAAGATAATTTTAAAAATATTTTTCATTTATTCTACATTGTCCCTTCTTTCTTAAAACACAATCCTTACCTTTCTAATGCAAATTTTTCATATTTAATTTTCCATCTTAAACATAGGCTGAATGCGCCATGTGTCAATACAGTAATGGTTATCACTGAGTTTTCAATTAGTAAGTTATCAAAAATATAAATCTTTTTTTCAATCTTAAATGACAATGTCCTATCTCATGTTGCTGAACACATGGCCAAAAGAGAATACCACTGTTGTATCCCTACAGAAGATGGCAAACTCAGTCAGCCGGGTGTCTGGTAAAGACAGTCAATTGACTTCTGACTATTCACCACTGAAGCAGCAGCTGAGATCCTGCCCTCTCATGATAACATCCCCATGGATCAGATGCGTCGAATTAGACCATTGCCTTATTGGAGGCTATGCTAGGTGAATGTATGATTAAAATAATTTGTGACAAGAGCGAATCGGAATCAGACATCCTGAAATGTTTTTTTGTTTTTTTTTTATATTCATTTTATTGCAATCCATACAAAGCAATCAAGTTTTTACAAAAAGAAAAATTGAGTTAAGAACAGATCGATCTCCACCCCTGAGAGAGAGAGCAAGCCAAACGGGGTAAAATTTAAGGCTTGTAAACATACCTAAATTAATAAATTCTCTGTGCTTTATGAACTTATTTTAAAATATTACTGATTAGATCCTGCTATGTTTTGAAAAAAGTCTGTACGGATCCTCTGAGTATTTGATTTTTTCCAATTTCAAATAATATAACACATCGGTTTCCCACTGACTTAAAAGAGGAGAGTTTGGGTTCTTCCAGTTTATCAGAATGAGTCTGCGTGCTAAGAGTGTAGTGAATGCAATCACAATTTGTTTGTCTTTCTTCACTTTAAGCCCCTCTGGAAGAAACCCAAACACAGCTGTTAATGGGTTAGGAGGGATTGTGAGTCCAAGGCTGTCTGAAAAGTAATTCAAAATTTTTATCCAGAATAATGTTAATTTGGTGCAGGCCCAGAACATGTGACCCAGTGAGGCTGGGGCTTGGTTGCAATGTTCGCAGGTTGGATCATGCCCTGGAAACATTTTGGAGAGTTTTAGTCGAGACAGATGTGCTCGATATATAATTTTGAGTTGTATAATTGTATGCTTTGCGCATATGGAGCTCGAGTGAATTCTCTGCATTGCTACTTTCCATTCCTTTTCTGATATATTAATTGAGAGATCTTTTTCCCAGTGTCCTCTTGGATCTTTGAAAGGAAGGGATTGTAAAATGGTTTTATTTATTGTAGAGATGGAGTCTAATTCCTTGAGATTGAGCAATATTTTTTCCAGCATGGATGAGGGTGCAAGATGAGGAAAATCTGAAAGGTTCTGTTTAACAAAGTTCCTGATTTGAAGATAGTGAAAGAAATGTGTAGCTGGTATGTTAAATTTGGAATGTAATTGTTCATAGGATGCAAAGACATTGTCTATATAAAGATCTCTAAGCAAGTTAATTCCAAATTTTTTCCAGATATTAAAACTGCATATGTTTGTGAAGGTTGAAAGAGGTGGTTCTCTTGCAGGGGTGCCACAGATAGAAGCTTCTCCGTCTTAAAATGCTTTCTACATTGGTTCCAGATTTTAAGTAAGTGGAGCACAATTGGGTTATTAGTGTACAGTAATCCCTCGCTATATCGCGCTTTGACTTTCGCGGTTTCGCTCTATCGCGGATTTTATATGAAAGCATAACTAAATATATAATGCGGACTTTTCGCTGCTTCGCAGGTTCTGCGGATAATGTGTCTTTTTACTTCCTGTACATGCTTCCTCAGTTGGTTTGCCCAGTTGATTTCATACAAGGGACGCTATTGGCGGATGACTGAGAAGCTAACCAATCAGAGCACACAGTTAAGTTCCTGCTTGCTGAATGCAGTGTTAACCAGGAAGTCTCGTCTCGCTCATTCAGCATCAACGTGTTTCGCTGGGTAAAGAGTTGTGCTCTTTTGTGTTTATCTTTGTGCATAGTCAAGCCCTTCATTATGGCTCCAAAACGATCTGCTACTGCTTCAGGGGCCATGCCCAAGTGCAAACGGAAGATGTTAACGATCGCCGAAAAGGTAAACGTTTTGGATTTGTTGAAGGCTACGATTCTTTTTATTTAAAAAGTAGGAAAGGAATATAAGATCTACGGCCGCAGTGTCCTTTTAACCAGGGTGCAAAACAAGTTGTAAGTGGATGTAATAAGGCAGTAGTCTGGATGGAATCTACTTTAGGGATTTGGATTGAAGACTGCCAGAAGAAGAACAACGGTAGTGCTACACAATCGCCTGAAGTGGCTCCTTTAAGGGCTGTAACGCTCTCCTTTGTTGTGCAGTAAAATAAAACTCATTGTTATCGGACAAGTCATCTTGTCATTGTTGGTGAGTAACCATAACTAATTTTCTACTTACAGTACTTAGTACATGTACGTACGTTTAGTGTCACTGTACTCACATTTACTGTATACTATTTTTGTTGCATTGTACGTATTTATTGCTGGTGGCCTGTCTATCGTAATGGCTGTAACATGTGATATCGAAGACACTCAATATCTTTAAAATAATATTTAGGTTTTACTGTATATAAACAGTGTGTTTATATACATAATTTCAATGAATCTTACCTAATATCTAAGAGAATACAAAGGGATTATGCTGTATAACTCTGCGGGGAATATTTATAAAGTGTGGGAGAGTTTATAAGGGCTTAAAATATATAAAAATAACCATAGAAACATATGGTTTATATTTCGCGGATTTTCACCTATCGCGGCGGGGTCTGGAAAGCAACCCCCGCGATCGAGGAGGGATTACTGTATTGCCGATAACGTGTGTTTATTGGAGCACAGAGCAAGGAATACAAAGAGGTACTGCAGGATTTTACTTCTATTGCGGTCCAAGCCTGTGTATGTTCTTCTATTTGTGTCCAGGTTCTTATCACCTGTATATTTGCTGCCCAGTAATAAAACTGGAAGTTAGGTAGAGCCATGCCGCCTTCTGCCTTTTGTCTTTGTAGGGTCGCTCTTTTGATGCGCGGATGTTTTGAATTCCAAATAAATGAGGTTATTGTTGAATCTAATTGCTTAAAGAATGATTTATTAATGTATATTGGGATGTTTTGAAATAACAAAAGGAGCTTAGGAAGAATATTCATCTTATCAGTGTTAATTCTTCCAGCTAGAGCAGTGGTTCTCAACCTGTGGGGCGGGCCCCCCTAAGGGGGCGTGAAGTAACAAAAAGGGGGGCGTGAAGATGTGAAAAAAAGAAAACAACAATCAAAAATATGAAAAAAACATCTGTTGAAACCAAAACAAATTGACTTAAACAAATTCTTATACTAGAACAATAAATATAGAGTTAGATAAATGTCAATAAAAGTTAAGTAGGTATAATAAAATATGCATCTACATTTCAAAAAAATGTTAGGGGGGGCGCGATTAAACCTGTTATGAAAACTCGGGTCGCATATACTTAAAGGTTGAGAAACGCTGAGCTACAGTGAGATGAAGAGTTGACCATCTATGCAAGTCTTGTTTAATTTTTTCCATGCAGATGGCGAAATTTTGCTGATATAGAGCTTTATGTTTACTTGTGATGTTTACCCCTAGGTATTGAAACTGTTCTGCAATGATAAAAGGTAGGGTATCTAATCTAATATTATATGCTTGAGAGTTCACTGGAAAGAGTACATTTTTATTCAGATTAATTCTGAGACCAGAGATCTTTTGAAATTCTGTGAGTGCTGCTATGACTGCAGGCACAGAATTTTCTGGGTCCGAAATATACAGTACCATATCATCTGCATATAATGAGATTTTCTGTTCCAGTCCTTCTCTGCTAATCCCCTTTATCTGATCAGTATCTCGACAATGTATTGCCAGTGGTTCAATGGCAATCGCAAACAGCAGCGGTGACAAGGGGCATCCTTGTCTAGTGCCACATTCTAATTTAAAGTAGTCTGAGCAAATGTTATTGATGCAAACTGAAGCTTCTGGGTTAGTATGGAGTAATTTAATCCATGCACAAATGTTCAGGCCAAACCCAAACTTCTCCAATGTAGTAAAAAGGTATTTCCATTCAATCATGTCGAATGCCTTTTCTGCATCCAATGATAATATTATTTCTGGGGTGTTTGATTTAGTTAGCGAGTATATTACATTAAACTGGCGTCGAAGATTTGAAGATAAGTGTCGGCCCCTAATAAATCCAGTTTGGTCTTGTGATATTACCGAGGGGAGCATTTTCTCCATCCTTCTGGCTATGATTTTAGAGAGTATGTTAACGTCGTTATTCAGAAGTGAAATTGGTCTGTATGATGCACATTGTAATAAGTCCTTATTTTGTTTTGGAAAGACAGTGATTAATGCTTGGCGAAAGGTTTGTGGAAGAAATTGGTTATCTCTGGCTTCTGTAAATGTTGCTAATAGGAGGGGAGCTAGCTGAGCGGAGAATTTCTTGTAAAACTCTGCAGTGTAGCCATCGGTGCCTGCTGTTTTTCCACCTTGGAGTGACTTTATAGCATCTAGTAATTCTGATAACGCCAGTCTTTTGTGTGAAAAAAAAAGAAAGAAAAATATCAATTATACGAGGGACATTCAAAAAATTTTCACACTTATATTTTCAATGGAAGCGGTGAAGATGGGAGGATTAGTAATTTTGCATTAAAAACTTTTTACAACGCTAGGAAAATTGCATCACAAACAAAGGTGACTATGTAGAAAAGTAATTTAATTTGTTTTTGAAATCCTTAATAAATAAAGTTAAAAAATAAAGTGCAGAAACTTTTTGAATGTCTCTCGTATTTGATAAATAGGATTTCAGAGTTGTAGCAATATAGACATCTGAAATGCTGCAATGCAGGAAAAATCAAGGAAGGACAGGAGAGTGACATGCATACAGATGAAATAATTAAGGATTTAAAAACACAGTTTCAACTGGAGTCAGTTATGGTGATTCTAGTGTTAAAAAGACTTTGTGAGAGTATAATAATTATGTAATAGATTATATATATGAAATGTGTCGATTGCTTTTTTGTTATTGAAAGTCAGTCAGTCTGATTCAATTTGTGGGTTTTTTGCAAACCCATTCCTCATGTCATGTGGTCTGTTCAAACATAACATTTGCGGACTAGGGAAGTATAATTCAGTGTACTGAGTAATTGTTAAAACATGTTTTGACAGCAATGAGCACTCTTCAAAGTGGAATAGTCATGATTTTCTATCTTTTAATAGCAATAAATAACTTTTTCCTGTAAGAGCTTTGGAATTAAAAAAAAAATAAAAAATAAAAAAAATCACAGCATAAAATGATGCAGCTGTCTTCACATACTTTAAATCAGAAAAGAGTAGTTCAGAGACATCTCTGGTCTAAGTATTGTGCTGGGGACAAAAACTCGAAAACCCAAGAATCAATGCAGTGGTTAGAGGAAGGTTGGCTATTCACAGCTTAGTCTATTCAGCTGTGTGCAGCTTTCTTGTACTGAGTCTGGCAAGAAGGAGCTTCCAGATTTAATTCAAAATGTTTTATTATTTATCTTGCAGGAAAACATTTCAAACTTATTAATGAAATTACAGTGAAGCTATATTATTTAACACTAGAATTACCAGAGCCTACGAAAAAACCTGTAGATCCGGCCCACCTTAAATCCATTCATACCTCTCTGCCAGCATCCTTTGTCCTCTAAATGTGCCCATAAAGACAAGCTGCAAGCAGCCGGCTATTCCATGCCCCCACTGACTTAGAACATGCACGAACTTCTCCCAGCTCATGTCTTGATTGATTATCTGGGAGTGAAGTGGAGTTTTAGAATGGAAATAATAGATCGTTATTTGGAACACTTGCAATTCATGTGTGTTCCATTTCTACAGTAATCTGCGTAAACACATTGTTAAAACAGAAACTTTTTCATATTTTAGTACGTGCCGCGTACTGTTTGCATTATTTTACAGTAAAACTATTTGAATATATTCTATATATATATATTCTATATATATATATATATATATATATATATATATATATATATATATATATATCAGCGCTTCCCGATTCATTTTACCCTCGCACTCCCTTGGTTTGAGAAGAACTATGAAAAAATATGAGGTTAATGCAGAAAAACAGATCACCAATTGAAGCTTCATGAATAATGGATTCTTTATTCGCCGTCAATAATTGTTTTGGTAAAGCCATACTCAGTGTAATCCTCCTTCCATGTTCTAAATTTTTCACGACTAGCCGTGATTAAATGAACGGTAAAAAAGTAAGAGCGAAGCGAGGGTGACTTATCCAGGCAGGCAGGCGTCAGCTCAATAGCTCGAATTTGGATATAAGTAGGTTCTATTTAGTCGACAGAAATATCTTTGGTAGGAATGTAAGTTGAATACTGTGTTGTGACAACATGTTGACTTTAATCTCGATGCTTATGACAAGAATAAAGTCGACGTTGACACTTTTTCTATCGTGTCGTTTCTTGTGACTGAAGACAGAGAGATATAATTAAAGTTAGTAAAAAATCTTTTATTAATACACACCAGGCAAAGGTAAAATGACAGAAGAGCACAGTCCTAGGACACCTGCCCTTCATCTGCCTCGAGGGGTCGGTGTCCCAAATCTTTTATAGGGCCTTTGTCTTATGACTTTAGCTGCACAAGAATTTCAAACCGTTACATCTTACAACATTTTGCTTTAATCAGCATTTACCACATCCTTTAAGTTCATCAGTTGGTCACTTGTGGTTTTTTGTTCATTAGAAGAAACAAGAAGTTGCACTTGTCATGTGCACTATGGACAAGACAGGGTCTGCATGACTTTTGTCACATACACCACATTGATCAAACTGTTTATTATTTTTCCACATTGACATGTTGATTTTATTCTTGTAATTTATCATTGTTAACTAAACTTCATCTTAAAATGAATATTCAGTTTACTAGATTTTCTCAAACCCCGTCAATAAGTTATGTAGCACATTAAATGCTTTGTGTTAAGTGTTTCCCGAGCCATGTTAATCGCTACATGCTTCTAAAACTGACTTCCTCTTGCACTAAGAGGAGGCACAGGCAGCACACAGAATATATTAATTTCATGATATTTCTGCTCCGTGAAAATTTACAATGCTAAGATAAATACTTGATATAATTTTCATGATGAAATGCATTAAAGCATGTATTAATCATGTGGGAGCACGGTAGCGTGGAGGTTGCACTGCTGCCTCGCAGCAAGGTGGTCTCAGGTGTACCCTGCCTTGAATTTGCATGTTTTTCTGGTGGGTTTACTCGGCGTGCTTCAGTTTCCTTTCAAAGTCATGTAGGATGTGGGGTTTTGTTATGCTATATTGACCCTGCTAGTGTACAGTGGTGTGAAAAACTATTTGCCCCCTTCCCGATTTCTTATTCTTCTGCATGTTTGTCACACAAAATGTTTCTGATCATCAAACACATTTAACCATTAGTCAAATATAACACAAGTAAACACAAAATGCAGTTTTTAAATGATGGTTTTTATTATTTAGGGAGGAAAAAAAATTCAAACCTACATGGCCCTGTGTGAAAAAGTAATTGCCCCCTGAACCACTTTGCGTTTCTGCCATTCGTGTTGTGAAGAGGGGGGTTGAACGCACCCCAAGGGGACGCAGTCACTCTTCCGAAACCCCCTCTTAAATGGTGATACAATGGGAAATAAATACAGGGTTTTTTTTTTTTTAACCTCCTCTTTGCTTGATCAGCTGCTGGCTTGCTGCTGCTGCCATGCCACGTGATCTTTATCTCGTGCAGTGCTTCAAACATTTAAAAGCCTGCACAGCAGCTATCCTACTTGTTGTCTTTTATTTCCAGCACCGGGCATGGTTTAATCTCTTGGCATAAAGTCTCGTCTTCCGGGACGTGAGTTCTTGATATTTTGTAGTTTATAATTTAAAAACGGAATAAGAATCTGAAAATCTAAAAACATCACATTAAAGTTTGATAAATTCTGAAATGAATGATACCAAACATAGAGTATATACTGTATGTATTGCTCATATTCACCCCGTGATGTGCTGGCGTTCAGGATTTGCTCCTGCCTCGCACACAATGCTTGCTGGGCTAGGATGGGCGCAACCCTGAATGGATGGCATAATTAAACATGTATAACAAAGATTTTTTTTAAAGTTCTGAACACTCCGTTTATAACTAGTTTTAATTTCAGAAAAACAATTATTGTGTGGCGATTGGTTATGTGGAGAAAGAAAAAGGAAGTATAGGAACTGACGGTTTAGTACGTTGGACAGAGACAGCACGCATGCAATAAAGAAAGCCCGTACAGAAGAACATCCATTGAATTCTGTGTTTGTGTCTCTGGCCACCAGATCACGAACCCAACATTTACACAATATTTAAGTTAAACCTGAGCGATACCCATCCATCCATCCACTTTTTTGGAGCCTCGTCACACCTGCCATAAAGTTCTCTAAACTGAACGTACACCTGGGGACCCCTTACTGCGAGGGAGCAGCAGCACTGCCACACTACCGTGCATGTTTAATACCTGCTTTAATGCATTTCATCCTGAAAATTATATCAAGTATTTATCTTGGCATTCTACATTTTCAGAGAGCAGGAATATCATGAAGTGAATGTATTCTGTGCGGTGATCGCTGCCTGCACCTGCTCTTAGTGTAGGAGGAAGTCAGTTTAAGAAGTGCATAGTGATTAACAACTGGGTCAGGGAACATTTAACACAAAGCATTTAATATGCTACATTAACTTATGAAGGGGTTTGAGAAAATCTAGTAAATTAAACAAAGTTTAATTTATGACATTCTACTTTAATTATAAAATAAACTATGAGAATAACGTGGAAATATCGATAATAAAGTCAACATGTCGACTTTATTCTTGACATATAGTTTTTTTTTTCTTCCCTGTGTCCGTATTTTTTTTCCTTCACCATGGCCCTAATGCATTTATAATGCTATTTGTGGTACGGAATTGTAAGTTGCAGTTTTATTATTTACTAGCAAAATACCCGAGCCTCGCAGCGGAGAAGTAGTGGGTTAAAGAAGTTATAACCTTTTGTAAGTAGTGCCTGGAGGATTCAGTGTGGAGAAACTCTAGAGACAGCGTGTGTATTAACTTGTGGATTTTTCTGTGAGTATTTGGTGGCAGTGTGACGAAGTTGCTTCGGAAGACGGCATTAGCCACGGAGCTCAGCTCAGAGAGAAATGAGGTGAATGGGAGGGGAGATGATGACGTCACTCCTCCACCCGCCTTAACTGTCAATCCCCCCACAAACACAGTCTCTTGAAATTTGCAGAAGCACAGTCTTTCACCAGCAATTTGAACTTAGTTAGAAAGTGATCAAAACTGTCGTTTATACCCTGCGTCCTCTCATTAAACTTGTATCCCGCATTAGCCGTGGGCATGACAAACGCCAGTGGCAGCCTGTCTATGAACTTAATTTAAACTTTAGGTTTACACCGTGCTTTGTTTCCGAAGTAGCTGCAGGCATGAATATGCTTGTACAGTATGTGTCACTCGCTCGTTTCTTATTGTTTCGCTGCCTTCTCAATTGTATAATGCATGTTTTCTTCAGCGCTTTTTGGAGCTCTTCCTGGTTTTCTACGTAATGCGTTGACAGTCAGTTCACGTGATTACGTGGGAGGCGTGATGATGTCACATGAAACTCCGCCCCCCCCCACTGCTGTCGAGCTCAACTCCATTACATTATATGGAGAAAAATAGGTTCCAGTTATGGCCATTATGCGTAGAATTTCGAAATGAAACCTGCCCAACTTTTGAAAGTAAGCTGTAAGGAATGAGCCTGCCAAATTTCAGCCTTACACCCACAGTTGGGGAATTAGTGATGAGTCAGTGAGTGAGTGAGTCAGTCAGTGCGTGAGTGAGTGAGTCAGTGAGGGCTTTGCCTTTTATTAGTATAGATAAAAAACGTTTTTTGTTATGAACTGGTATACCGCCCAGCACTATTCAAGAGCAATCCTCTTGGATCTGTGTGCTGTTAGGATACTAGGATATATACAGTGGTGTGAAAAACTATTTGCCCCCTTCCTGATTTCTTATTCTTTTGCATGTTTGTCACACAAAATGTTTCCAAACCTACATGGCCCTGTGTGAAAAAGTAATTGCCCCCTGAACCTAATAACTGGTTGGGCCACCCTTAGCAGCAATAACTGCAATCAAGCGTTTGTGATAACTTGCAATGAGTCTTTACAGCTCTGGAGGAATTTTGACCCACTCATCTTTGCAGAATTGTTGTAATTCAGCTTTATTTGAGGGTTTTCTAGCATGAACCGCCTTTTTAAGGTCATGCCATAGCATCTCAATTGGATTCAGGTCAGGACTTTGACTATGCCACTCCAAAGTCTTCATTTTGTTTTTCTTCAGCCATTCAGAGGTGGATTTGCTGGTGTGTTTTGGGTCATTGTCCTGTTGCAGCACCCAAGATCGCTTCAGCTTGAGTTGACGAACAGATGGCCGGACATTCTCCTTCAGGATTTTTTGGTAGACAGTAGAATTCATGGTTCCATCTATCACAGCAAGCCTTCCAGGTCCTGAAGCAGCAAAACAACACCAGACCATCACACTACCACCACCATATTTTACTGTTGGTATGATATTCTTTTTCTGAAATGCTGTGTTCCTTTTACGCCAGATGTAACGGGACATTTGCCTTCCAAAAAGTTCAACTTTTGTCTCATCAGTCCACAAGGTATTTTCCCAAAAGTCTTGGCAATCATTGAGATGTTTCTTAGCAAAATTGAGACGAGCCCTAATGTTCTTTTTGCTTAACAGTGGTTTGCATCTTGGAAATCTGCCATGCAGGCCGTTTTTGCCCAGTCTCTTTCTTATGGTGGAGTCGTGAACACTGACCTTAATTGAGGCAAGTGAGGCCTGCAGTTCTTTAGACGTTGTCCTGGGGTCTTTTGTGACCTCTCGGATGAGTCGTCTCTGTGCTCTTGGGGTAATTTTGGTCGGCCGGCCACTCCTGGGAAGGTTCACCACTGTTCCATGTTTTTGCCATTTGTGGATAATGGCTCTCACTGTGGTTCGCTGGAGTCCCAAAGAAATGGCTTTATAACCTTTACCAGACTGATAGATCTCAATTACTTCTGTTCTCATTTGTTCCTGAATTTCTTTGGATCTTGGCATGATGTCTAGCTTTTGAGGTGCTTTTGGTCTACTTCTCTGTGTCAGGCAGCTCCTATTTAAGTGATTTATTGATTGAAACAGGTGTGGCAGTAATCAGGCCTGGGGTGGCTACGGAAATTGAACTCAGGTGTGATACACCACAGTTAGGTTATTTTTTAACAAGGGGCAATTACTTTTCCACACATGGCCATGCAGATTTGGATTTCTTTCTCCCAAAATAATAAAAACCATCATTTAAAAACTGCATTTTGTGTTTACTTGTGTTATATTTGACTAATGGTTAAATGTGTTTGATGATCAGAAACATTTTGTGTGACAAACATGCAAAAGAATAAGAAATCAGGAAGGGGGCAAATAGTTTTTCACACCACTGTACTTGATATTACTTCCATGATGAAATGTATTAAAGTGTGCATATTATATTTTACAGATAAATTGTCAACTTCATTCAAATAATGTATACAGTACTGTGAATAATTAAACACATGGGAGCACTGTGGTGTGGCAGAAGCACTACTTTGGTTTTCTTTCAAAGCATGCAGGTTAGGGGATTTGGTGATGCTAAATTGACACTACCAGTGTATGTGTAGTCTTGTATTTACCCTGCGATGAGCTGGTGCTCCATCCAGGGACTGTTCCCACCTCACACTCGATGCTTGCTTGGACTGGCGTAACCATGGAAGGATGGATGAATGGAATAATTAAAGATGTATAATGAAGATTTTGAATGTTCCTTTGAAGCTTTGGCATTCTAAGCTTACAGCTGGATTTACATTAATTTCAGATGCTTATTGTGGGGAGATTGGTTATGTGGAGAAAAAAAATCGGAAGGACAGGAATTGATAGTTGGTATGTTTGACACAGACAGTAGTGCTGCAATAAATTATTTCATCCAGAGGCAGGAACAATCCCCAGGCAGGGCACCAGCTCATCGCTACAGCTGTGGCACCATGCTCCCACATATTTAATACATGGGTTAATGAATTTCATCATGAAAATGATATCAAGTATACATCTTAGTATTCTAAAATGTTCAGAGAGCTTTAATATTATGAATGTAATGTATTGTGTGGCGATCATTGCATGCACACTCCTGCTGGTGTAAGAGAAAGCCCATTTAAGAAAAACATAGCAATTAACAAATGGATTGGAGAACACTTAGAATGTGAAGCATTTAATGTGCTACTTTAGTTACAATGGGGTTTGAGAAACACTAGTAAATTAAACATCAATTTTAAAATGAGATTTACAATGTTCTATTTTATTAACAAATAAACTATGAGATTAAAGTGTAAATTTCAAGATTAAGGTCAACCTTTGAACTTTAATCCTGATTTAGACATTTTTTTCAGATGGTGGGCTGCAAATTGCCTTTTCACAGAGACTTTGATACGTGACCACTTCTTTTTTTTGTTTCAAGCACTGTGCAACTTTCTGAACTTTAAATTCTGAGTGAATGCACCATGCTGTACCACTACATCAATTTCCTTGTGTTGTTTATACCGCTGCTTAATTCACCAGATAGTACATTATTCCTTGCCTACACTCCACTGAGTAGGACTTCCATTTCTCATTTGCTGAAATTCTTCTTTTTTTCCCCATGTACTTTCGCCATTGCCTTTTAACAAAACACTGAATGAAAGGGCTATTTATATTGATTTGCTTATTCAAATAGATTTAATTCTGGTAGGAGTTGGAGTGGGGCTGTAAGCACGTGCATGTGTGTAAAAATTCAGATTGATTGGGAGTTATAAAGGGTGAAGTGCATACAACTTTGCTTATGCACAGTTTAATGCATCAGATTTTTTTTTTTTTTTGTGCGTAAACATTTCCAGTTTTGTCCGTAGGCCATGTTTTAGTGTGAATTCTACACACAGTGTTGTACATGAGGCCGCTAAGGATAAATTCTGAGCTTCCTGAATCAAAGTAGCCGCTTTGCACAGTACACTCTCATCTACCACAGAAACACACAGTCACAACTCTGAGCACCTCGCTACAGTCAACTTTGATGGGTGAAAATTACAGTTTAATTTCATTGCACTTTTCATTTAATTTTACACTTTTTTCTTAATAGACACTTTTATCCAAAACAACTTACAAAAGAGGTCAACATGATCAAGTAAACATCAGCCAGGGAGACTGTTTGGAAACAAGTGTTACTAAACAAGAGTACAAAATTGATCACCAAAAATGAGCTTGGAGCAAAATGCAATGTAGTATAATTAATTGTTTACAAAACCTAATAGCTAATACAGTTAAGACAGAAATTCACCAAACAAGAGGGACTCTTCAGATGCTTCTTAAAAACATTGAGAGTGTCAGAATTTCATATTGAGGCGGGCAGCTTGTTCCACCAGATAAGAGAGTCTGGTTTGAGATTTGACACCAGGCAGAGGTGGAATCAGCAGACAACATTCAATAGTAGGCCTGCGTGGGTGAGAACATTTCCTGTTATGTATGGTGTTAAGTATTTGTTCATTTACATATTTTAAAAAGTGATATATAGTACCTGCCAAATAATACAAAGAGTACACAACATCTGTTTTACCTTAATTGGGGCTAATCAGGTGTATGCAATTTTTGCATCCTCTTGTGAGGATCAAACCTTGGATGTCACTGCCAAGGTGGCTAGCTCGCTTACTTGACAGGGTGTAAGCATTACCTGGTAGGTGACCACCCAAATATCAGATTGTGATCAGATCTGTGCATGCAATACCCCGATCTACACCCTGTCAATTAACCAAACTGTCAGGATGTACATAATTTACTATATGGCTCATGTACCATAATGTGGGTTTTAGTATAATGACAATAAACACAGGCTATTGAAATTAAAAATTAATTAACAAATAAAAACATTAGTGCTAAACAAAAATATATACAGGTTATTCAATAATGGCTGGCACAGTAATAAACTCTTCTCATGGTAATTTGTCTAAAGTGAAGAGTGTAGAAAAAGTGTCATAAACGGGCTCAAAAGATAGTATACAAAATAAAACTCTAAGATGATATCTCAAAAATGCAATAAACAGCACGAAAAAAAAAACCAGTTTCAGCGTGCAGCTCTGTAGGACACTATTTTAGGCAAGTATGAGACAACTCATCAGGTACAAACTAGAAATACTTAACACCTAATCGAAAATGTCAAAATGTTTTGAAAAGTTCTTAACTTGTTTGATAATGTAAATACTGCAACATCTTTACATAAAAAATCAAAAACGAATTGAAACTTATTCAAATTCGATTATAACAATGACCAAATGAGTCTGAGTGTCGTTTGCCAACTCTTGTTCTTTTGTCCTGCATTTCTTGCTTTTGATCACAGAGTTTCAGTTATTTTATTTGTACACCAAAAATTTAGATAAGGTAAAACCTTTTTAAACTCATGTGGAGATTACTCTTATTACTACACGTTTCCTACTTTTCTAAATAAAAGCAATTTTCAACACACTAAGAAAAACTCTTATCGATTTTACATAACAGTATATTCCTTAATGCACTGTATCACCAGTGGAGGAAATACGTTTAGTTTCGTGGTGGGGAAATAAAAACATGGCCAAAAACTCAATAATTTCACTGCAAAGCATTCATCGGAGGTAACTTGTTCTCTGCACCTCGACAGAAACAAAACAGGAAAAGACGATTAACCAAAGTGACGTTGGCTTAATTGTACTGCGAAATACACACTAATAAAATCATGTTCGCACAACAAACATAAGTCATCACTTATTAAGCCTGTAAAATACAGAGATATTTTCTACATCAATAATGGCTGGCACAGTAATAATAACTTAATAAACAACACAAAACAGGCCACATTTCCAGCTAATTGTTTTTAATTATGAAATACTATTAACATGTTTACCTTAGCAACCTTCGGTATTCTCTGTTTTCCAGCAGCAGTCGAAGCCATTTTTAGCGTTATAGACAAATATACGACACCGATCAACAATAACGCTTTAAAAACGTGTTTATATTTTCCTAGACAGTCCGGCGAGCCGCCATGAAGTTGAGCGCAGGCGCGGTACCCTTTCACCTTTGACAGGAGGTCGTTGTTACGGTGACACTGAAAGCGTCCCGTTTCCACGGTGATGATAGTTTCTCTTTCGTCGTTTGAGAGCTCGAGTGAGAACCATTTTTGACTGCATCTTTCCTAAACCACAGAAGGTACTGTAACGGAGCGGTTTATGTATGTTTATTTTACAGGTATAAGCTGTTCATTCCAATGTTTACAATAGTTAAATCACATCACATTTTCAGTTCAGATTAAAACATTTAAAAATGTCTTCCACACTTCCTCAAAGTTTACTTTCATTGTTGAAATTACGAAGTTCCTGCGGTAGATCGTTTTAATTACAGAGTAACACTGGCGAAGTCACATCACTTCTACCATAAAGCATTAATATTCTGCATGAAGACGAGTGTCTGGTTATTTCAACAACACAGGTTTTTCTCCCGGCTATTTTATGACAATATTTTTCCCTGCTGCGAATAAGTTACCGTTGTTTAGTAAAAAATACCATTAACGGGGAGATACAAGGAACGGAAAACGAAGCAGTTCTAAATTCTCCGCAGCCCCGAACACAATCCAGAAATTTGCAAATTTATTATTAAAGGTTCGCCGTGATGTGACTAATGGAATACATGATAATGTCCTAATAATACATGAATGGTAGTCAATTATTTGTGTTTTTTACTGTTTATATTATTCTTTGAAATACGGCTTGTTAAAAATAGTTTTTTACAGTGTGAATTATAACATAAAGTATAAAAAATTCAGTACTGCAAAAATACCAGTAACAAAATAAGATATACAAAATTATTTTAAAAAACAAATGCTTGAAATAAGCAAAGATATCTGCCTGCACAGCAAGAAAATTTTACCTGATAAGACTCTGATGAAGTAATCTGATGTAGTAAGCAAGTTTAGAAATAAAAACAGCCTAGAAATGTTTGGTTCTTGAAACAAGAAAATACACCATGGACTGCTCCCTATTTTTAACGTCAGAATTTTCTTGGAATTATACTTAATATTCAGGTCAGATAATTGAAAACCAGTTCTCTTAAATGAAGAAAGATTATCTTGCATGCACAATGTTAAATGAGATATTTAATCTCATGAGGTAAAATATGATATGTATTCCCTTAAAATAAGACATTTATATATGTTAAAGTATACTTTTTGCAGGTTGGGGGCCAAGTTAATGGCAGAAAATAATTTTTATCATTTGTTAGAATATAGAAACAAATAAAGTAAGCTTATGTATACACATAAAGTTTCATGACCCTGTTTAATTCACTGGCTGACAAGCAATTCTTCAATGTTTGCAGGTGACTAAATAAAAATAGATTTCACTAATGGATGAATCTCATGGCCCTAAGGCCCCGAAAAATTGTACCTCAATGGAAAGTTAATTTAATTGTGATCAAATCAGAGAAAACCACAATGGTGTTTTGTATTTAATAGTAAGAACAATCCCAGCAACAGTCTCCAATTTACATAGATGGTATCATGTCTGGCTGCAAGCCAGTAGCATCAAGTTCCACCTGTATCTTTTTTATTTTGATCTTAATTATGTTTTGGATGCAAAAATGTATGCAGAGAAATAATTATCAACACTACATGCCATAAATAATGTCAAAAGCAAAATTGTGTATTATGTTAAATTATGCAGTGATCTCTTATCATAGAAAAAAGTTTCCCCAAATTGTAAAAAATTAAGATATTCACGCTTCTATTTGTTTCTTTTGCATTATGATGTGTATTTATTTTATATTTTTTTGTCTGTAAATATAACATCTTTTGATTTCCCTTGAATTTTCCATTGTCATCTGCAGTATTCTGAAAGTTAAGCCAATTACTTTAACAATGCTCTTTAAGAAATCAAAATTGTTGTTATATTTGTCTGTCTTGCATTTTTCATTAAAATTATCACTTCAGTTCATCATTCCATCGTTAATATTCAATAAATTTAAACCTATGGCTCACATTTTTTTGTCAGGCTTATATTGTAATATAATCATTTAAAATGCCCTTTGTCCAAAAACTAGGGTAAAAGGCCTTGCATTGATTAGTATGTATTTAAGTAATGTAATGTACATTTTATTGTTTTATTGTTTTAAGATAAATGCCATTATTTACTACATAGTTACAGTTAAAATATCTTGATAACTACTAATACAGTATTCCCATGAGTTTTAAATGTACTGTTTGGTTGGACTCTTTTGATAATATTTAGTTTTTTTATTTTTGGCCATATATTTAAAATGTAGTATAAATGCTTGTGTAAAATAATAAATTATATATACAATGCAATCTAAAACGTACAGTGTCTACAATATATTGTTGGAGAACAGGCATGTTAAAGAACAAGACTTGTGCAATTTGTAGTAAGAGCTGATTATATGAACTAGTTGGTTTCAAGTAGTTTTTTAGGCATGTTCACACTGCTCCTTAAGCAATGTAAGGAAAACAGGAGAGCACCTACCATGGATTATAAAAATAATGTAAATATGTGTGATATGGAGAGCCATCAAAAGGTAGGAGTCTATACTGTGTGAACGTACTGTGTATACTATGTAATAGCCATACTATAATTGATAGTGAACATATTCAGAAGGATATGCAATCAAATACAGTATAGTGTATTTTAACTACATAGTTTATGAGACCAGAATACTAAAATGACTTCAAAATATTAAAAATGTGAATAATAAGCTGCTACTTATTAAATTGTAATTTTTTACAAAATCAGCAAAAAGTATCATCATGTACAAATGCAAAACACAAGAACAATTTTTGCAGAGTGTTTTTTCTTTTATCAGAATTTTCTTATTGATCTGCACTACTGTAAGTTGGGTTAGATGTTTTGCAGTGCTTATTATTGTGTTTTCATTCATGGTAAGTAAAGTGTTTTTCAGTGGGATTCAGTAAAGTTCACCTGATCTTTGAAGTGTGCTATTTTTTATTATGATGCTTAAACATTTAGATTTCCCATATTCATCTGCGTATTTTTGTTTTTAGAAAGAAAAAAAATGTCAGCTGTTGCATCTTTAAGTAGTACTGAAGAGGTGATCACCTCCAGACGCACAGAATCGCTCGATGCTCATGAAATAAGCAAACTGATCACTCCTTCAACCACAGGGATGTTTGGAAGAATTAATGTACTTTACTTGCTGTGAGTTTAGGTTTTTACTTATTTTTTAATCTAATAATACTAAAATGTAATTACAAAGATATGTCTCCTGGTGACACCAGGTGACCCTTGAAGTGAATATATTATTAGGGTGTTGCACCGTGTTAGCCATTATGAATGTAGAGAAAAGTCAAGCAAAGTGACACCTTTTACTGGCTAACAAAAAAGATTACAATAGGGAAGCTTTCGAGGCAACTCAGGCCCCTTCTTCAGGCAGTCTTGCCTCGAAAGCTTCATATTGTAATCTTTTTAGTTAGCCAATAAAAGGTGTCATTTTGCTTGACTTTTCTCTAACTTTTTTGTGAAATTTTCTTAGTATATATGAACGGATTCTATTCTAAATACAAAAAAGCTACATTCTAATCCTATTCAATGTCCAACACATGAAAATAGAGAGAGGCCTGTTTATTTATTGAACTTGTTAATGGTTTACATTTGATAATTAGCAAATGATTTTCAAAATACAACTTGTATATATTGCTATAGAAATGAAATGTTTGCTTAATTGGTACATTAATATGTTATGTTTATAAAATGTATCTTATTTACTACCAAGGGAAAAATCAAACCTAGCAGTAACCCTTGAAAATGACAATAAGGAGATCGTTGCCCATGCTGCATTTCTCGATTATCCCAATCACAGTCTCGCTGACCCTGCTGAGTGGGTCCCTTGGATTCAAAGTAATTACAAAAGTAATGAATACACTGTAAGTATTTATTTTAAAAAAAGTAACATTTATCCACATTTTTTGACTAGATATACTAATCAGGTCTAGAAATAGTACATTGTATCAGATATACAGTAGTATATTTTGAAGTATTTAATAAGACACTGCCTCAGGAGATTATAGAGGGAAAACTGGAAAATGTGGATGCTAATAAGAGTTAACTTACTATTACCACTAAGTTCTAAAAGCAAGCAAAAGAAAATTTTATTCACACATTTTAAATAAACGGCAGACTGAGCTGCTTATTGCAGAATGAATTTTGACTCTGATTATTGCTTGTTTACTTTCATGTTTTAATTTTGTTATTGATTATTCATTGATTTCCTTTATCATTCAGATAATAAAAGATTATACAAAATTGACAAATTAGCACAGATTATTCGTTGTTTTCTTGTTTGCAATTACATATATGAATTGTTGATTCATTTCTCAGGGACCTTTTAGCCATGTTCAAGACTGACATATTTAGAAAATGTATTTTGTAATAAGAATTAATTTTTTTTAGCTTTAAAAGTATTTTTTATGGTTCACCTCTATGTTTCCCTGTAACTACCTCACTCTATGCTTCTTTAAATGTTGTTTTAAAAAATATGGCTTTTAAAAATGTTATTTTTAAGGTGCTATATAAATAATAAATTATTATTATTATTATTAAATAACTCATCACAATGATCAAAGTACTTTCATGAAACAATTAACTCTTTTTATTATCAGTGCTTACCACTAGATGGCACTGATTATCTGTGAATTGTAGTTACAGTTTGGGTAATTTAGTTACACAAGTTTACTAGAACAGTGTCATTTTTTTATCCAAAGGGAACAAGTATATGTTTTTGACACAGCATTTCACTATATTATTTTCAAGTAGTAGATAAATTATTATACATCAATGGCTATTGTTTAAATTAATATTTGATTTTTTGTCATATATTTTGCAGCCCTTAAACACTCTGTTCATGCACTTATTTGTGGCACAAGCTGATTATGCTTTAGAAGGTGCTAAAGAAATCATCAGGTGAGAATTAACAAGGACTGCAAAGCACTTATTAATTTATATTAAAATAATTATAAATGTTTGTTAAAAAATCATTCAAATCTGATAAAAGAATATGAAGATCAAAGACAGTTATAATATTATGTAATATTTTAAGTTCTATATTTTCATGTGAATAATAATCGTGGGATAACGAGAAGTGGTTTACAGCACAGCACACAGACTGCCATTGAATGAAGCTGCAAAAGCTGCTCTTGAAGCAGTTGAGCAGGTGACATTTTTTCCCATAGTTGAGGCCCCACATAAAAAGCCTGCACTACATGTTTTTGTCATAGTGTTTATTATTTTGCTTTACTTTTACTGTAAATATTAATTTGTTTTTATTTTTATAAATTTTAAAAACATACTAAAGAATTACTACATAGTAATGTTTATAAGCTAGTAATCAAAAACACAAGATATATTCCATCTACTGATAACTGCTTTATTATATATAAAAGACAGATCTAGATAAGCAAATATTATTTCTTTGCATTATTTAAGATTTTATGTATATTTCACCATTTCCCAATTAAAACCTAGAAATTGATCATTCTCTTGTTGCTTTTTTTTTATAACTACAGAACCGTTTTCAATGCTGTCCCAGAACTACATTATATATTTCTTTTCATTCCAAGCACTGTTTCTTTAGGTAAGATTTTTGCATTTTGTCTTAAGGTGTTTTTTTTTTTTGTTAAAGCAAAAAAATTAACAATTAAACATTTTCATTTTAAGAGTCATCACTGGAAGCTGTGTTTGAGCCTGTCCTAGATCCAGAAACAGTGTGTCAGTACACTGCTTTTATTGCTCATCGCCATCTGCATTTCCCAGTACTTCGGGTCCGTAAGGCGAGGTGAGTGATGTTATGCACATTTCTGACATTAAAAAGGTTATAGTCATTGTACTGTTATGGTGGGAAAGCTGCATACTAAAATAGGTATTATTTAAAGCAACAAAAATCTAATTTTCTGAAGAATAAAAAAGAAATGTTTCCAATAAATCCATCAGTTAATTATGGGTCATGTGGTTCTGAGTCTGATTGGAAGCCTGTCTATCACAAGGTACATTCACACACACACTCATGTACAGTACTCTTTTTAATACGATGTGAAAACTAGAGTGTCCAGTCAAAAACATTCATTCAGACATAGCAAGAACATGCAAATGGCACACAGAAAGTTAACTATTTGCCTGCAACTTGTGTGTGTCAGCCAGATGTCCTCCGCTTACTGGGATATAAACTCTTGTTTTATGAGTTTTTTGTTGAGTTTTGAGTCATTGAGGTATGTTAATGTTACATTTGCTTAATATCTACTTTATTTTCTATCCCTATGCTATGTTACATGTGTTTTGCGAGTGATCCCCCCAAGAGGTGGGTGAAACTGCCAGAAACTGCCCTTTGCCCTATAAATATGGAGGATCCTGGTGGCTCATAATGCACTTGGGAGTTTTAGTGAGTTAATGTGTTTCTACTGTGCTTATTGTGATTTATTAGACTTTCAACCTGTTTTGCTCTGAATTTTGACCACTGTTTGGATTCCTGTATTAGGACTTTGCTTGCATTGAATTACCTTTCTGTTTTAGGCAACTCAATTTTGGGCTTTTGTGTCCTATGGAGCCTAATTTTTTGAAGAGTGTTTTTGTGAGAATAAACCATTTATTTTGTAAAGATTCTATGTGGCTGTTTTTATATCCAGCCGGGGTTTTTGACGAGAGTTCTCCTTTTACTGGGTATTTTTCGAAGTGCTTTTGGGATTTAGGTGCTTTAGGATTCCCAGTCATAACATAACCATAACAGCTCTCCTAATTTAAATATTCACATTTTTCATATAGGATAGGAAGTTTAATTTTTACCTATAGTATTTCCTTGCTGTAAAACATTTGGATAATTTTTTTCATTATTTACATCTAACTGTTGTTACTGAGTTGCAAAAGAAAGGGCTAAAACTTTTTTAAAGCAATTTACCAAGACAATGCTTTGATCATTTAATTTATTTTATTCAATGGGCTATATGCAGAGGATAGTGCTGACATACTTCCAGTAAAATCTCAGCACGCTCAATCACTTCCTTTCTCCATACTGTAGCTGTGATTTTTGTTTAGTGGCCAGAATGTCCACGAAAAAGAAGTGTAAGATTCAGTGTACAGAGAGCTGTATAGCTGAACATTTTTGTGTACGTGTATGTTCAGCTTCCAGTAAGTACAGCAAGGTACTTAATTTTCATACATTTCCCTTTGATGGGGAAACTCAATCTAAATGAATCATTGCTATCTGTAGAGAGAGTTTTACAGTTAGTCATCATACCTGAGTTTTTAGCCAACATTCTACAAAGAGGATTTTCATGAGGCACAGTATTAGACCTGGCTGCAGCTGTTGAAGAAGGGAAAGGATGCTGTGTTGTTTGAGTGGAACAATTTCTCCGTTCCACTTTCATGAAGGGGGGATTGGGAGAGGAGAAAGCGACCAATGGAGGATGACACACCAGATGAGGAGGATGATAAAATCCTCTAGGACCACGGCTATGCTTCAGCTCTGGATCCAGCTGTTGTTAACCTAGTGCTTGATGAAAACATGTCTTTCAGAGAGGAGATCCCTCAACTGAGAAAACAAATTGAGATACTTTCAATAAAGTAGTGGTTTAGTGTTTTGGCATTCACCAATTTGCTGGCTCAGACAGAGACATTTGCTTTTTTACAAGGTAAGTTGTCCAGAAGACTTACTGTATGCTATTACTTATTAAGCTTACATACATATTCACCTGTCCCTGAATAAACTTTAATGATTAAACACCAAAATTATAGCAAAACATTATTAATCTCATTTTACTCACTTAAAATATTAGGGATCACAAAACATGTGAACATGAAGCATCGAAACTCAATCTAGTTTCTGTAAATCCCACTACTTTCACATATTTTTACACACTGTAAATTGTGATTTATGTGATCTATCATACAAAATACTGTATA
Source organism: Polypterus senegalus (assembly GCF_016835505.1). Taxonomy (NCBI): domain Eukaryota; kingdom Metazoa; phylum Chordata; class Cladistia; order Polypteriformes; family Polypteridae; genus Polypterus; species Polypterus senegalus. The sequence continues at coordinate 146,595,926 of NC_053156.1, read as the reverse complement.
TGCAAACCTATTATAGTATATATACAATAGGCTATTAGATCATATGATTAACAGAAACTTGACACACAGGAACCTGTCTCATGAACAAGCCTGCACTGAACCTGCAGGAGAACTTATGCACAAACTGTGAGGCTTTTGGCTTTTCCTCATTGATCTGTAACACTGAGCTGTAATGGTAACCTCTCCTTTCTCTGAATCCTTGTTTGAAACTGAATTTGACAGAGCTGTTAGGAATCTTGTAACAGGGATTGACACACATTAGCAGTATCACTATGTTAACCTTGACTTGTACACAAACATGCTAATACACCTGGATCCTACCTTTGTAAATGCAGATATAGCTTGAAACGTATAGTTTGAAGCCTTTCTCCTTTTTAGCTCCTGATGTGTGGCATAATGTGTGAATAATGTGACTTACATTGTCTACTGTAAGTCTGGGCACTTTTTGAAGTGATCAGGTGAAAATACACCATAGCTGGTCTATATTGATATTAGGGCCAAAAATGAAGTAGCAGGCTTATGTGGAATCTGGAAGAAAGTGTGCATATTGTCAATTAAATTCCAAACAAACTCTAGAAAAATAAAAAGCACTACATTTCAAAATGCAAATCTTTAAAGAGAAACAGAAAATTAACAATTACCAGCATGTTACCAAAATTAGCTATTAAATAGCCCTCAGATAAGTTCAACACCTGAGGGCAGCAGCTTAATTCGAAAGCTCTCCCAAATGAAAAATTAACATAATAAATATGAATTAAGTAACACATCATAATACTTCACTAATACAGAATTATGCAATGTTCCTGAAATCAAAGAATTAATGAAAAGTAAAATAAAAGCATAAAGGTGAAAACAATTAACAAAGATAAAGAAAAAATGGACAGAAAAACATTCAAAAAAGAGCCTCAGTTAAATCTAAACATTGTCAGTACAGTGCCCATAGAAATTTTTCATATACGAATATTGTCATTTGTATTACTTGATGGCAGCAGGGTATATCAGTTGCTAATTTCTAGATTGGATTTTTTATAATGGATTTTAAAAGTGACAATAGACTGGAAATCTGAAAGCTGAAAAATTCAGGATTGTCTTTGTTATGTAGCTTTTTTATCTGGGTAGCACAAGGAAGTAGTCTAGCTTGCAATACATGTTTTGGAAACCTACTTTAAGAAAATTGCAAAAAGCATTATGTGTCCATCTTTTTATTATGAAGAATTTGTTTTAATCCTAATAGAACAGAAGAGTCAAATCATTCTAAAACTGACACAATATTAGCCTGCAGATTTTTTGTGATAATTTATTTTGTTTCCAGAATCATAATTATATAAACATCATTGGATTAAGAAAATATAGTATTTATTTTCATATGTCATGCTCTTATTTCCTATGTAATTTCCAGGTTTTCTTCATGTTAATATTATCTTTTTCTACTGCAGGACCTTCAAATATTTTACAGCAATATACATTAGGAAATACTTTCTTCTTTGTACAGAATTTCTATTTTCTTCCTTTTGACAAAGTATGTGTTAATATTTAATTTATATGTCCAGCTGCTACAGTTCACCTATCACAAATATTTGTAAACTCAAAATGAGAGAACCATGTACCAAGACAGGATAGTTCCCTCTCTTAAACAGTTGAAACAAAACCATTCTGCTGAACACATCCTAGGATTGTTACTTTAGAGTACCGTAGAGAATTGCCTGTAGACTCTAAGGCTATTGGGTTACTTTGCTACTTTTTCACTTGAAGGTTGCTTATATCAAACACCACAGACAATAAAAAATATAAAATAAATTGTCTGAAATATAGAATGTTTGTACAATGGCAAGTTATCCTTCAAGGAATTTTCAGTCAAATTTAAAAGTCAACTATGATGTCAGTAATTCATAGTCATATAAAGACAGAACTGCAAATAATGAAACTGAATAAAATAAGTAGTGCTCCCCGCCTATTCACTTGCTTTTGATTTGTGAGTGAGAAATAACAAGTGGAAACTGTAGGTTATAGTGATCCCCCTAAAAATACAAAGAGTTTCTTTAACATGTCAGTAGATTATAATAAAGTAGATAGTGTATGTAGAAACCCTTGTTAGGTGTTTCATGCATGACCACAAGATGCAAGAATGACTGGGCTCTGTGATGGAATAGACTGTTGGTTTTTATTTCACACCTGATGCTGCTGCGATATTTCTTGACCCCCACACAATAGGCTTGAATTGTACAAAGTGGGCACAGAACATTGATGGATATGATTGGATTGTACCAGAAGGACAAGCTCCATGCTGTAGGTTAATGTAGAAAATAATGCTACTTCAGAAATACAGCAAAGAAAAAAAGAAAAAAATACAATTAACAAAGTAGTTTAATGACAGAAATTTTTCACTTTTCGAAAGCTAGTGATATTTTCCAGGAATAATTAAGTAATTGTATAATTAATTGTTTATATTTTTACTTCCCTGTTAAATATGTTAGTGCATACATAGAAAAAAACTGAGTGCATACTAATTTCATTTCAGAGTTGAAGACCACGATGATCTCATTCCTTTGTTCACACAGTATAACAGTGATCTTACGGCTATGTATGGAGATTACTTTCTTGCTGAGCTGATTGAAGCACAGAATGAACAAAACCATGCTGTGGTGTGTGAGGTAAGCGTTGAAATAATCTGCATCCTTCAGTTCAACAGCTTATATGATGTTCTATTTGGTGTCTTTTTATATTCTATCAAGATTTTACTAATATCACTGTCTTACTAAAGCTTAATGATGCTTTTCACTAACATATAGTATATGCTTAGCTATAAAAGCATAAGGAAAAAGACAAAATAGATTTATTTTTCACGACCTCTTTATTTGAATGTGTGTTCTTACTCCTACTTTGTTGTTGGGCAAGATTGTGGGGGTACAGCGGCTGTGGGGCATCTTTTGGTGAAGAAATATTCACTGATCTTGACTTTGCTGATGATGCTGTGATCTTTGTGGAGTCAATGAAGGCTCTGATTGGGGTGCTTGAGGGACTTAGCGAGGAGTCAGAGTGCGTTTGCTTGCAAGTGTACTGGACAAAAAACAAGATCCAGGCCTTTAATGACCTCTTTGGCACAGCCATCAGCAGTGTGTTTGTCTGCAAAGGGAGTGTTGACCTTGTCGTGAAGTTTACTTATCTTGGCAGTAACATTCATGTCTCTGGTTACTCTTCCTATGAAGTCTGTAGACTGATTGGGGGAGCATGGGAGGTGATGAGGTCGCTATAAAGGGAGGTTTGGTGCTCCCGATATCTATACAAAAGGACGAAGGTCCAAGTCTTTAGAGTCCTGGTTCTTCCTGTCTTGTTATATGTTTGTGAGACATGGACACTATCCAGTGATCTGAGACGAAGACTGGACTCCATTGGTACCGTGTCTCTCCGGAGAATCCATTGGGTACCGCTGGTTTGACTTTGTGTCGAATTAGCGGTTGCTCATGGAGTCCCGAATGGGGTACATTACCTGCATTGTGAGGGAGCATCAGTTACGGCACTATGGCCAAATGATGCGATTCCCCAATGGTGATTTAGCTTGTAGTATCCTCACTGTTGGGGACCCAAGTGGATGGACCAGGCCAAGGGGTCGCCCACGTAACAACTGGTTGCGGTAGATAGAAGTTAATTTCCGGAGTGTGGGACTGGACCGCATGTCTGCCTGGGGTGTTGCCAACTGGGATCCCGAGCTGTTTCATTGTGTTGGAGGTGCTCAACACACTTTACCAGTGCATGCTCCCCAACTTGACTTGATTTGACCTCTTTATTTTGGTCAGTTTTTCATACACTACTCAAATTCTGTTTTTTTTTAATATAGGTAAACAACAAAATATATGGTTCATTGGAGATAAGTTGAACTGAACTTTCATTTATTATTTATTTTATGTCCTTCAGTAAATTACTTCATGTACGGTATGCTGCACTGGATTACTCTGAGATTCTACATATAGGTCTCTTCTGCAAAAGGAAAAACTGGTAAAATGCAATTTAACATTGAAAAGTTAGAGACAATATATTGGTTACTAAACCTTCATCATATGTTTCGTCTTTTGTGCATATTACTAATGCTTATGGTAACATGCAAGTAGTCAAAGTTATTTGTTTCCCAGTATTGATGAGTAGAAAAAAACACATATGTGCATTGTTTAGATTAGTACACTCCCCTTAGAAAAAAGTTGGTGATATTTTCTTACATTTAGCACAGTCTTTGTCTCATTATCTTTACTGCTTTCCTAGCACTTCAACAAGGTAGGCAGGACAGACCAGGCTTTTGTGTCACCAGCAACAATATGTAGGTTCTGCTGTGGAAAGCCAGATGCTGTCAAACCATCTGAAGGATGTAATTCTTCAGACACATCCTAAGTCTACTTGTGATTCTCCTACCAGTAGTTACACTGAGGACATTTCCAGTGAGAGATGTCATTAAAGCGTCCTTGCCAGATGCCTTGAGAAGTTAAAATGTGTTTTCTAGTTCTGAAGCAGTACTTGGTTTACTCCGACGTCCTAATTAGATGTGGACATATTAATTTTATTGCTACTTTGAACTTACAACTGTAGGTGTCAGGAAAGGTAGTGGACATTGTCTAAAACTGATCATGGCTCCCAGTTTATTTCCTGTTTTTGGCAAATCCATTTCACAAAATTATGAATAAAACTTATCTTGTTATCATCCCAGGACAGAAGGAGAGGTTAAATCAGGAACTGAAGAAATATCTTGGCTGTAATAAAGATCAATTCTTCATCTAACTGTAGTGCAATTATTTCTATAGTGGAAGAAATACTTATAAATCAAGGGCCAAATAGGTGTCTTCCAGTTGATAATGTTTATGGTTAACCCCCACTAAACTTAAGATGCTTCATCCATGTTTTCTATACCGTGTTTCTGAATAAAGTAAGGGATGTTTGTGTCGCAGAGAAAGACAACCTGTTAAAAGCCAATGCCTCTGGAAAAAAATGCAGATTGTAAGTAATACAGTAATACATGTAAAGTTTTACCAAGATACCTGGTTAAGCAGAAAAGATGGATCTCTTCAAGAAAGTTCCAGTGGAGAGTTCCGTCCTGGAAATTTGCTCCTAGATATATTGATGTTTTTATAATAATTAAAAGTGATTTTGTCAGTTAAATATAAGATGGTGTTGCTGATTACTGCCAAGTTTCATCCTTGTCATATTTAAAACTCATTTATTTTAGTCCTTATTCTTTACCATTAACAACACAACTCTCAGTAACAATTAGCAGAATATGAAATCTAGCAAATAAGTTCATTGTATGTGTTTCTGTTACAGACATCATATGCAAGCAAAAAATTAGTGGAAAAAAAATGTTTTTAAGGAGTTTACTGGTTAAACTCATGCAGATTTTCTGGAATTGAATCTAGTTGTTTCCCTTATGACTTTGAATTTAGTGATCCTTTGTGACTACGATACAAGATCATTAATTGTTTCCAATCTTTGGCTTTGTCAGTCTTGTCTTTAGTAAAGTCTGTGCCAAATGATTAAGAATATTTATTTCATTTTGCCTGTTGACATTTGTTAATCTTTGTAAAAAATTACTTGGGGATACTTATAATCCTGAAAGTGAAGAGTGATGAATATACAAGAATATTGTTTAATAAAAGCATTTTGTCGCACTAGAACAAATGACATTACTCTTTAAGGAAGCATTTTAGAACAAGGATGAGTAATCTTATAGAAACTATTTAAATTAGAAGTTCAGAAGTATATTTTTGGAAACCACAATGCCTACTGGTTTTCACAATAGTCAGTAAACTTTGTTGTTGTAGTAATTTATTTCTATATAAGATGAAATTTCAATCAGTTAACCTTCTATTGTTATTTTAATCTTAATCTTGAGTATTGTAATTATACATCATTTCTTATATGTTTAAATCATATTATTTGCTCTTTTCCCCCTTTAATTAAAAGAACATGTGATATCTTTAGTTAATGAAAATCACATTTTTATTGCATTGTTAATTTCTCAATAGTGTATGTTCTAAATTAGATTTACACAAATGTATCTGTAAATGTTGCCGAAGTAATGGGATTCTGGTGGAACATTTATTAACACTCTCCTAAATACAATATGTCGTAAGCAAACAGTACTTTGAAAAAGTATTTACCCAGAACAGTTATGTCATTATGCCATTATTCTTTAGAAATGTGCCACCTCCAGAAGCCATGAAAACTATTAATGTTTTTGCATAATCATTGCAGTGGCAGCTGGTGAAAAAAATTTGGCAGTGGGGACAGATTTTGATTGGATAAACTGAAGCACTTATCTATTATATAGTACCTTTCATACTCATTTATTAAATAGTGCTTTTCATGTCTCTATCTATCTATCTATCTATCTATCTATCTATCTATCTATCTATCTATCTATCTATCTATCTATCTATCTATCTATCTATCTATCTATCTATCTATCTATCTTTCCTCACCATAGTGCCAATGCACATCTTGGCCTGTCCAGTACTAGACCCATAGGATAAATCCAAGCTAAAATGTATTATACCCTTTCCACCATGCTTCCCAGTCTGATGCTAGCTCTCCCATTTCTACTGTGTTCCAAAACTTCAGTCCATTACATCCACAGTCTCCTTGTTCTTCCCATAACCTGCCCTGTAGATATGAAAAGGAACAGGTGCACCTGCCACCCATATTATATACTACACCTGTCTGTAAATAGCCCAGTCCTTTGCCAATTTGCCCAGTGCCCATTCTACCAATACCCAGACCATATTGTCCACATCCTTATTTCCGTAATCTTCCAGTACATGCAATTTCATCTGACATATAACAAATCCATAGCACAAGTCCAATCCAAATCTCATTCTGCTTCTGCTAATAGAATGTCCAGTCCTTGGCCACGTCCACTGTATTCCATAAATCACTAGTCCTCTTATTTTTCCTCACATCTTGCATCCCAGTTTATCATTTACCACACCCACGGAGTCATTCCTACTCCAATTTTATTCAATACTTGCTGGCAGTCCACCAGGCTTATTTCACCTGGGAACAAATTCATATTTTAAGATCCACAGTTCCCCCACATCTTAAAAAGTAACTCGGCCCCCACCCTGTCTTGTACTACACCCATAGGACAAGTCCAGCTTAAATCTTATTTTGCCTTTATGCTGAGAATAGTTGTATTTCCTTGAATATAAATTTTGCCCTCCTTTCTTTCAGGCTTGAAATTTTTCATTTACTTTCAGATAAAATTGAGTCATTTCATTAAGCCTGCCAAAATAATTAGCTTCAAACTATTGTCTGTGCCAATGTTTCCAAACCTTTTTTTCTGTAGTGGCACACTTTTTGTAACAAAATTCATCGCAAGACACTCCACTTTTTACTAAACACTGTGGAGGTTGGCCCCGACACAGACAGGCAGATACGTTTATTTACACTATTTACAAAAGTCATAAGTGCCACACAAACCCCACAAGTCCCCAAAGTCCTGGCCACAAAATGCCTTTCATCCTCTTCAGGCCGCCTCCTTGCTTCCTCCAGCAAGCTCAGTCCACTCCACTCCCGACTCTCGCCTCGAATGAAGGGAGGCTGCCCCTTTTATTCACACCTGGATTAGCTCCAGGTGCTTCTCTGCAATCACCCACCAACACGCCCCCGTGTGGCAGAAGTGCCGGCTGTATCCCCGGAAGCACTGCGGGTGTCCCTGCTCCTCTTCCCCCCCAGCACTTCCTGGTGTGGCAGAAGTGCTGAGGTCCAGGGCTCCAAAGGCACAGGGGCGTCCCCTGGCGGTGACCATGGGCCCCTACAGGGTGCAGCTTCAAAGCTCTGTACCCATGGCCCCCAAAGGAACCAGGGCGGTCGCTCCCAGATGGTCTGGGGAAGGCGCAAGCCCTCCTCCGGTCCTCCTGGGCGTTCCGGCCGGGTCACCACCCTAACCACTTCTGACAACACAAAAAAATTATGTCTCATACACATGCTCAACTGCCCGAAGGGTCGAGACTACTGGAGAATCCGGTAAAAAGCAGCTCCAAGACCAGTGTTTGCGGATATGGCACTTAGTGAACGCTTTGGTGGCATCTCCAAGCTGCTTTGCCCTTTTGCCTGCCCCTGTCTGCCTTACAACTTGCATGCACACTATCCACCAGCGCTGTGAGACTTGCTGGCAACCATACACCCAGGGCAGATGGACCCCAACAGCTTGGTGACGTATCTAAAGTGCTCTAAATGCTGTGTCTGCAACATAGTGATCTAGGAGCTGCTTTTATGCCAGCTTCACCAGGAAGACCTATCCTCCTCATATAGATCTCAACCACCTGCGCAGATTGTCCGTCTCAGGTTCACACCCAAGTGTGCCACACTATTATTTCAATGGCACACCTGGGTAGCTCTCATTGGTGCACCACTGTGCCATGGCACACTGTTTGAAAAACACTGCTGTGGATGACTACTGCTACTTTCATACTGCTTGAATTTTTCAGAAAGATGTTTTATGTCTTGTACCCCCGTTCTTGTCCACAATGCTTTGACACTGTGAAACAGCAAACAGAGAAAGCAAAATAAGGCATTGCTTACATCACACTCAGTTAGCCAACTCCATTTGTTATAATGAGCAGGAAAATGTTTGTGTGTAAGTCATTTTTTAAGTCTGGTTGGTTCAGTCCAAGTTCCTTTATCTTCTTTTTTTTTAAAGGAGTGATTTATGAAGGGGTATTTCATGAGCGAAATAAGCAAAATTTCTATGATTTCTTAACTTTTGCTTGAAGTTGCCTTCTCTGTAAAGTCGTGCTTGCTCATCTGTAGTTACATTAATGGCAGGTGTGAAATGTGAACCATTGGCATTAACTTGAAATAGTGCTTCAAAGATTGTCCAATCATATTAGATTAAAAAAAATACTAATTCTCTGCCAATTAATGTGGGAGTGTCCGGGATGCAGAGTTGTGTCAGGTCACCTGCTTGCCAAAAGATCAAGAACTTACATACTCTCATTTGCAAGTGCAAGTTGGAAACAATTTTTAATGGATGTTGTCCTGTACTGACTCCAGGCACCTTGTGCAAATAAACAAATATATTTAGTTATTATTATGCATTACCTAATTAATTTAAGTAGAGTTTGTAAACTATTTGGAGGGGGGTGGCGCCCCAGTGCCCCACATTACCCCAGATTTTGATTAAACTAAAATCCACATTCAGACTGGATCACTTCATTTTAAGCAAATTCAGTATTTCTCAGATAGGGTACTTTAAATTATTATATTGCTGAAACACCCTTTGTTTGTGTTTGCTAGCAGAGGGAGCTCATCTTTTTATTACATCTTTTCAGTACTGTATACCTTTTTATGTTTCTGTCAGTTATTACTAGTGAAAAGTATTTCCATGACAAAAAGCTACCCTAATCCTTCTTTATTGTGTACATGTTGTGACTTGACTTTCGTAAAGTTGTTGATTTGTGCCACACATATCTTTATATATAATACGCTACCGTGGCTGTTCGTTTGTCTGTCCAGGATTTTAAATCACCTGTAGCTTGCAAACTGTTTTACCTATTGACCAGAAATTTGGTACACATATACTACGTGATGTCTACTATCCGCTTTCAGGGTGAAGATTGAAGTTATTCCTCTTTTTATTTTTATTATATTTTTTTATTGTAGAATCAGCTCTCGGCAGCGGCCAGCAGGGCGGCTGTGTGGCGCATGCGTACGGGCATGTTCTCATCCCTACCACCTTCGCCGTTACTTCCCCTACCTCTTCATATGTTAAATCATTCTTGAGGCAGATTGAAGACTTAAGTGCTAGCTTTTTTGCCCCTCTTATCCTTCTTGTACTATGCTTTAGATACATTTTCATTAATCAAAGCTATAGCTAAATCATTCAGAGCCAAAACTGATCCAATAGAACATTCCAGAAAATATTCCCTTGTTGTCTGTCATCCATGATCTAGATAGCATAGTTGTAGTTGTGTGTTTTTTTCCACTTCTGTTAAATTAACTTCACTAAACAGAGATTAGCTATACTATAGTTTATTATACAGAATGATTGTATTTATCGTGTCAGAATAATATATGATAGGTGAAGCGGTAATTTTTCTCACAATAGGAGTCCCTCTGAAAATTGTGAGATTTCATAAAATAAAATTACTTGCAATCATAAATGGGATTATTTTTGATACATTAGATCAATGAGGAAAAAACTTGTGTAAACATGTTTCAAATTTGTCATCTCACAGAACAATCTTAAAAAAGCTAATGGGGGCTGCATACTTTTCAGAACTCCAGTTTACCATTAATTTTGATAAGGAAATAATAATCATGCAAAGTATAACTTGGAATAAGCAGAAAACTAGTATGAGTGATTGAATTTCTAGATCAATTTTGTGAATTATACAAAAGATAGTTATCTGCCTGCGGTGGGTTGGCACCCTGCCCAGGATTGGTTCCTGCCTTGTGCCCTGTGTTGGCTGGGATTGGCTCCAGCAGACCCCCGTGACCCTGTATTCGGATTCAGCGGGTTAGAAAATGGACGGATGGATAGTTATCTGCTTCATTACAATTGTATCAATGGGCCTTATGTACAAAGGGTGGGTACGTACAAAAATGTTGCATTGCTCATTTCCATGCTTAATTTAAGTTGTATTGTATAAAAAATAAACTTGCCGTAAAGCCACTCACATTTTCACGGCAGACTCACACCATGCATATGCACTTTTCAGCTTAGTTTTGCAAACTGGTGACACCCAGCATCAAACCAATGCTACTGTCTTTGTGGTCTTTTTTAGGTTCACATCCATGATGCGAGCTGTATCAAATTCACCAAAATTAATTGCATATCGTTTATAAATTTAAGGCATTTGACTGCAATCATTCTGTAACAATATAATGGTGTACAGAATGGCCAAAGTTTTCCAAATACTGTAGCTTCTTTAGCATTATTACTCTCTGCCCCTCTGAGAGTATTTTAATGCATTGTATCTACTTGTAGTATCACAGCTACACAGCAGCTGATCAGAAAGCTGTACAGCAGGTTGTGTTAAGAATGCAGAGTATTACACAGTTACTGTTTCCCGTCCTGGAGGACATTTATAGTATACACTGCCTCAGGAAAGCCACCAGCATCTGCATGAATTCTACTCACTCATGCTACAGTCTATTTAAATTTCTTACATCCGGCAAATACTTCAGAGTCTTTCCTGCATGGACCTCAAGGCTCAGAAATAGTTTCATCCCAAGAGCTATAAACTTACTCCATAATTCCATCAATTGCTATTGGCAGAACTGTTTGCACTTATAATTACAATTACCTTACTGTAAATTTGCACTACAACTGTAATATTGCACAACCTGAGCCACTTCATGAACCATTTGCACTATATGTAAATCTAAATTGTACTTATGCTTTCATATTGTATATTTTTAATTGTTTATCATTTTTAATCATTTTATAGGAAACTAGCTGAAATACCCAGCGTTGCCCAGGAGGAAAATAAGGGGTTTTTTTTTTTGAAAAAAATATAATAAAAAAAAAAAAAAACACAACTTTAAAAATAAAATAAATTAACAAACAATGAAGATTCACTAATGTGTATGTCTTGTATTCTTATATGTATGTTATCATCCAGTTGAGGCTCAGAACTGGCCAACTTTATTTAATGTCAAAAGCAACAGGAGTGCAGTGATGCTCAAACATAATGAATGCTGGTAGTGACCTCCAGTTCGCCCTCTGGTGGTCATTCCAAGTGTCAACTGGATGATAACATGCATCCAAGACCACAAGATCACCCCCCCACCCTACCCAGAAGGGGGTGGGTTATGGCTGATTTCACCCTACAGCATTTTTAGTTGACCAATGAGAAACATGTTTCCTAAATTTCATGAAAATCACTCCAGCCTTTCGGACGTGATGCTGGAACATACATACACACATTGACTTTTGAATATATAGATTAGTTTATGGAGGAGATGCATGCTGAATCTTATTGTACCATATAATGATAATATAGGAATTCAATTCAATTCAATAGAAGAGAGTGCAAATTTACAATGATCCCTGGTTTCTAAGTCAATTTAGATTTCCAAGAGCTGGCCTCTTGAAGTTGTGTGCTGTTAGAATACTAGGATGTATACTTGATTTCATTTCTATGATGAAATGCATTAAAGTATGTATATTACATTTTACAGATAAACTGTCAACTTCATTTAAATAAGTTTTATTGTTAATAATTAAAACATATGGGGGCATTGCGTTGCAGTGGTAGCAAATAGGAAGATGCTAATTTTGTGGTGATTGGTTAAGTGGAAAAAGAAAACAGTAGAACTGGAATTGGTTGTTTGTATGTTTGAGAGAGACATCCATCCATTATCCAACCCCCTATATCCAAACTACAGGGTCACGGGGGTCTACTGGAGCCAATCCCAGCCAACAGAGGGCACAAGGAAGGAAACACTCCCCTGGCAGGGCGCCAGCCTACTGCAGGGTCCGCCCACACACACTCCCACACACCAAGCACACACTAGAGACAATTTAGGATCGCCATTGCACCTAACCTGCATGTCTTTGGACTGTGGGAGGAAACCGGAGTGCCCAGAGGAAACCCACGCAGACACAGGGAGAACATGCAATCTCCAAGCAGGGAGGACCCGGGAAGCAAACCCAGGTCTCCTAACAGCGAGGCAGCAGCACTACCCACTGCGCCACCGTGCTGCCCTTGAGAGAGACAGTTCTATTAAAATAAAGAAAGCTCATCCAGAAGAACATCCATTAAATTCCCAGGACACCTTGCCACAATATCTCTAAAAAAATATTGCAAAAGCAGCTATACATTCAATGCAGAGAACATTTATGACAGTTATGACAAGGCTGCAAGAGGCTAAATGTATGAATAAGTATCCCACTGGTTTAATTGAAATAACATGTAAATGTTGGGTTTGTGAGCTGGTGGTTGGGGACACAAGCACAGAATTTAATAGATGTTCTTCTAAGCAATGAATGAAATGTATTCTGTGTGGTGATCAGTGGCTGCTTGCTCATATCAGTATAAGAGAAATCCTGTTTAAGATGCACATACCGATTAACAACTGGGTCGGGGAACACATAGAATATGAAGCATTTAACATGCTGCTTTAGTTACAATGGGGTTTGAGAAACTTTAGTGAATTCAACATCAATTTTAAAATGAAGTTTACAATGTTTAATGAGAAAATGAGATAAAAGTGGAAACTTCCAGATTAAAGCCACCAAATAGTACATTTTTCCTTGCCTATAATTCACTGAACAGGACCTAAATTTCGTATACACTTAAATTCTTCTTTATTCTACATGCTTTTGCCATTGTATTTTAACAAAACACTGAATGGAAGTGGCTATTTATATTGATTTACATATTCAAATATGAAAAAAATTCTGAGAGGAGTCGGGGTGGGGCTGTAGGCACGTACATGTGAAATTCATGTTCATTGGGATTTATAAAGGGGAAGTGTGTGGAACTTTGCTTACATACAGTTTTATGCATTTGAATTTTTTTGTGTATACGCACATTTCCAGTTTTGTCTGTACACCACATTTTAGTGTGAATTCTACAGTTCTGTGAATGATGTTATACATGAGTCCCAAAGTCCACAAAAATTGCTAGTGTGGTCTTAATATATGTTTAATTCAGACAAGATATTGTTAGAATTATTAACTCTATTTATTATTATGGAGGTCTATATACTATTAGTACTGAAATTTAGGGTTCAGATACTGAAAAGTAAATAATTGAAGTGGTAAAAAGGTAATTTAATTTTAGGAATAATTTGGAAAATTAGCACTGTGCTATAGTGGCAGGATGTTTTTGAACAAAGATTAAACTGAAATGTGTAGGAAATATTTCTGAATCTTTAAAGTTCTAGTGAGTAGAATCAGAAAAGGATAAAATTAAAACAGCTACTTATATTATAAATACATAGGTGAAACTTGAAGCCGTATGCATTAAGGGCCTGAAAGAGAAAACTGAAGTAACTGAACATTTATACAATTGCATCAGCTATCAATATGGTTCAAGTAACTCACATAAATGAGATGCACAAACCTGGAAATCACTTGTAGCTAGTTGACTTGCGAAGAAGAAACCTCACAAACTCGCTTAACACCTTCATCATCATAAACTAATAACAAGATATTCTCTTAACAAAATCAGTAAATCAGTTTTTATGGATCTTACACAATTACAAAATTTGCCACTAAAATCATCCCTTTTTGATTTGTTTTTAGTAAAATGTATCAATTTATTATTCAAGACCAGGTCCATCCCAATTAGCAATCAGGATTTTCATTAATGAGATCATTATGGCACTTACAGTGCATCTTCTCACATAGTGAGAAAATTATGAGCTTCTTTTTTCTAGTAAAATGACACATTTAGTTAATAACCGTGAGCTGCACAGTATCATGAATTTAAATGTATTATTATGAATTTTGCAGTTTATCTGCTAATGGGTTCATTTCGTCAATCTTATTTTCTTCAAACATCATACAAGGTAACACTCCTCTCCCTAAATGCTCAAAAGCACTTTTTCCAAGACACAGAGACATCTGCATGAACTACTATTTATTTAAGAGCATGTACATGTTATTTAATGGAACAGGTTTCATGTTAATGTAATGAACTCAAACTCATGTCCCTTGTACTATTACTCCATTTCTTTTAGAAGGTAGAGCTCTATAATATTGCTTTTGGTGAAATGATATTTTCTGATGAATTTCATAATTATGCATTTGAAACAATAAATGCTAGACATAATTGAAAGGTATATCATATATTTCACCCATTTGTATGAATCTTAAATACGTTATATGCTCTATTCAAAAACATTAATGGACTTAGAAAGAACTTTATACAAGTGACAATGTAATTAATAACAGAAAAGCATAACTTGCCAATATTGCTAATATTCATATAGTTGCTTTTGTCTTGTTTTTTGATTGGGATAGATTCACATTTCAAGAATCAGTTTTAAAATGTACAGAATCTTTTCCCTGCATTTGAACAAAAACCTCACTAAAACAACATAGGAAAATGCCTTCTTTGCCATGTTTTTGGTGAATCTTGGACTTTTTTCCATGGCATACGTACTTCATTAGGATTATTAATCAGCCATATTGACTGAAAGTTTACGTAAATATCAGGTAACAAGGGGAATGGCACTTTTAGTTTTGTAAATGGTAAGGCAACTTGTTTTGTTTACAATTAGAGCCTTGTATTGAGGTGGTTTCATTGAATATGTCATAGCCATGGAAGCCTTGTCTGCCTGTGTGTCTGTCTGTCTGCCTGTGTGTCTGTCTGTCTGCCTGTGTGTCTGTCTGTCTGTCTGTGTCTTATTAGCTGAGCGCTACATCACAAACAGATCAAGGTAAATCTAATTCTCATGTTATCATAAGGCTTTTCTACTGCAAGCATTTGTAGATAGTCAGAAAGTAACCCATCCTTCTGCGCAAGAAATACAGTTGAAAATAACTGATGAAATACCGACTCTTTGACAAGAACAAATGAAAAGATGTTAATTCATGCAATTAAACAATAAGTAACAAATGAAATACAACAAAACATTTCTTTAAATAAAAATGATTACCATGTACATAAATAATTAACTTCACATTCTGTATTTTTTTAATATTCCCCATTCCTTATTTTTTTAACAGTATGGTATAATGATGTTTAAAAACTGACAAACATACTAAATAGCTTGAGAGACCACATAAACAGCAATGCTTAGGGAACTGGATAATGTAAAGAATTATCTATTCACTTTCAGTGATATCAAAGT
This sequence comes from Polypterus senegalus, assembly GCF_016835505.1. Lineage (NCBI taxonomy): Eukaryota > Metazoa > Chordata > Cladistia > Polypteriformes > Polypteridae > Polypterus > Polypterus senegalus. Next base: position 146,580,137 of record NC_053156.1, on the reverse strand, counting down.
TCATTGTGATGTCATGATGAGCCTTGAATGGCCCACATATGCATTAAACTTTTGATATTCCATATCAGATTATTGGTTTATGCTTACAACATCTCTTGTACTGTACATGAAACAATATTCTTTGAAGGAATTAAAGCACACCATTTCCTCTGTTTACACCTCACAGAAATTGCCAGATAAAGGAATGCATTCTTTATTTGGCATTGTTATGTAATCACCCACTTCCCACATCAGTATCTTTACATGCTAACTCACTGGAACAATATAAAGTCCCCAGCAAAACATTTAAACATTAAAAATAGAGACAAAAAAATTACAAAAGACACAAAATCAGCAAAAAGATTTGCTCAACTGGCCATGAAATCTCACAGTCCCTGGAATCTTGTGGTAAGTGCAGTAATTGAGGAAAACATTCTAATGGACCAGGAATCATACCAATGGCTTCTTGAACTGCAGGGCTGATAGTAAAGCAATGTTGAGGTAGTCACTGAGGTGATTGTCATCTTCAGTTTTCTCTTCAGTCTCTCTGTTGTATTGGTATGAATATTGCATTCATTAGTCAGTTTCAGTACAACACAACTGAATTAGTTAACTGGGACCCCCTTTCAATCTAAACATGTTTTAGGAGCAATATGGAGCCTTAACAAGAGTTCAATACATTATGTATAAACCTCTGTCAAACACTACAAAGGTATGGTTTACTCATTTGACTCTCTATGGTTAGTGTCAGATGCATGTTTGAGAACATCCACATTTATTTACTATATGTGTTTTGGAATTTTTTTTTACTTCCATTTTTTAATAATTTTTACTATTACACTGATGATGACACCACTCCTACCATTTTTTGAGTTCCTTTTTCTATGGTTGCTGCTATTTTCTACATTATTTCCATGGAGACAGCCATATTGTTTACAGGAGTGACCGTTTTTGGTAGTATTACACAAATTTTCCAGCCTTTTGTTGATCCTGTCCCAATTTTTTTGAGACATATTTTTGAGACATCAAATTTAAAAAGAGCATATATTTTTCAAAAAAACAATCAAATTTCTCAACTTCAACCTTTGGTATGTTGTCTTTGTATTATTTTCAATTAAATATAGGGTTTACATGATTTGCAAATCATCACATTCTGTTTTTTCTTCATTTTACACAGTGTTCCAACATTTTTGGAAACGGGGTTGTAATTTTAAATGCTATCAAGCAGATAATGTAATAACAAAACCAGAAACATGTAGTACCCTGTATTGTGAAATAGAAGTTAATTAGCTTTCAATATTATTTTGTTTCAAATCTCAGTTTTTATTTTTCTTTGTCAATTTTTCTTTAATATTTATCCCATTACCAGTTTTTAAATATTTATATGTCTGCTTTTTGACAATACATAACAAAATGTTGAAAACAATAAAAAGGAAATTAAAAATATTCTGACAAATTATTTTAAAAGAACATAATAATATGTATTGAAAAATGTAGATTGTTCATTCTGAGGTAGCTTATCAACCCATTTTTCATGTAATCAATGAAAGCGATCATAGCCAAGATTTAATTGTATCCAGAATGCTCATCTTATCTTGTGTTTTGGTAATCTAAGTAGCATTTTGTGTCTGTTGTCTAAGACGGGTAATTTGTTAATACACATCAAATTGTATTTATCTGTTCAGTCTGAAGGTCTTTATCAATAATGGTCTGATATTTTAATAATTAATCTTTTTTTATCCTTGCATTTATGTTTTGACAAATGTGTTTAATTTTTAAAGGTGCTCTTGTATCATTCCTGTTTATTGTAATATGTTTCTATTTTGGTACTGGTATCTAATCCAAAAACTAATTGTTATAAATCTTCTCTCCAATTTGTGCTTCCACCTGCTGAATTTTATATGCTATCATTAGTTTATTGAAAAATGAATTCTCATTTTAAAATTTATATGAAAGGTATAACAAACACATCCAAGAAAGAGAATACAGTTTTCACATTACTTAATGTTCTCAAACCCACTTAGTCTATTCAAAGTCATTAGAGTCAGAATGCAGTTATATAAAGTAAAAATCTTGAAAACAACTCAGTTGTGCTTATCGAAGTACTGTATGTCATTGATAACAATTAGTTTTTTTGGGAACCTATCTGAACATCATTTTGCACAATGTATGAATCAACTTTTGACGGGGTGCCACCAGTCCATTGCAGTGATGCAAAAAGTCTAGATATAAAACAAGGTTAATTTTCTGTTCTGTTTAACTGGTAGGCTTCAATGAAATCTCACATCCCTTTAGTTTTCTGTTGTGTGAAGTGTTCATTATCTATGAGATATTTTCAGCTAAGGCAATTAAAAAAAATAAATTCAGTAGACAATGTAAGCAGTACTGGAAAGTCAGACTCCAACATATTATTATCTGCTAGGCCTAGATGCATCCGGTGAATTTTGGGTCCTATCATTGTAAAGCACTCTGGCTCTATCATAACAGATCTCCCAAACACTTTGTATTCTTTGGATTCCAGCATTAAAAATTAAAGAAATCTAATTTAATTTGTAAATTAAGAATAAAGATCACTAGTTGAAGGAAAAGTAATTAATTTGTTGCAATTAAAACATTAAATATAATTCAGTATGTATAAGAACAGTACCTTACTGAAATAAACAACAATTGTGAGGTAAATGGAAAGTAATCCCAGTCATGTGTAGTGACCACAATTTCACCCTTAAAAGTGTCTATCAGAAAAGAACTTAAAGTGCTGCATGGTCTCTACTCAGTATTCATTCAAGAAGCAAGAAGTTAGGAGGTTTTCCTTCATTTATGGGTATATTAACCTCCAACTAACAGGATGTTGTAATCAAGTGACTTTCTAAATGTAGACATTATTCTAAAGATTTCTTAACTGTAAATTATTATGTTACAGCAAAACTGCATTGGGAAGCGTCAGATTTGACTGTGGACATGTTTTCTTTCATCACATTTCCAGACCTGCTATTTCTAATATAGAATGGAAGCCTATATTAGAAATAGCAGTATGCAAATAAACTATCCATTTAAATGACTTTTTTTCATAATCCAGCAAGTTTCCTTATAGTAACTGAAAGCTAACATTCAGAAAGATCAGTTCTTTAATCAATATCAACACTATGCTCTTACTCAGTCACAAATCCAAACTTAACAATCTCACTACACACTGTAGTCTCAAAATAATGCATCTCCACTGCCAATCACATCCTGCTGTAACACTCCTCATTGCACCTTTCTGTATATCTTTATTTTTCTACAACTGTAGTTATGTTGCCTTTCAAAATGCCTTAGCAGCAGTGGAATATTATACAGTGCATCCGGAAAGTATTCACAGTGCATCCGGAAAGTATTCACAGCGCATCACTTTTTCTACGTTGTGTTATGTTACACAATGGAGTAAATGAATTTTTTCCTCAGAATTCTACACACAACACCCCATAATGACAACGTGAAAAAAGTTTACCTGAGATTTTTGCAAATTTATTAAAAGTAATAAAACTGAGAAAGCACATGTACATAAGTATTCACAGCCTTTGCCATGAAGCTCAAAATTGAGCTCAGGTGCATCCTGTTTCCCCTGATCATCCTCGAGATGTTTCAGCAGCATAATTGGAGTCCACCTGTGGTAAATTCAGTTGATTGGACATGATTTGGAAAGGCACACACCTGTCTATTTAAGGTCCCACAGTTGACAGTTCATGTCAGAGCACAAACCAAGCATGTAGTCAAAGGAATTGTCTGTAGACCTCTGAGACAGGATTGTCTCGAGGCACAAATCTGGGGAAGGTTACAGAAAAATTTCTGCTGCTTTAAAGGTCCCAATGAACACAGTGGCCTCCATCATCCGTAAGTGGAAGAAGTTTGAAACCACCAGAACTCTTCCTAGAGCTGGCCGGCCATCTAAACTGAGCGATTGGGCGAGAAGGGCCTTAGTCAGGGAGGTGACCAAGAACTCGAAGGTCACTCTGTCAGAGCTCCAGAGGTCCTCTGTGTAGAGAGAAGAACCTTCCAGAAGGACAATCATCTCTGCAGCAATCCACCAATCAGGCCTGTATGGTAGAGTTGCCAGACGAAAGCCACTCCTTCAATCAATCAATCAACATTTATTTATATAGCACATATTCATACAAAAAAATGTAGCTCAAAGTGCTTTACAAAATGAATAGAATAAAAGAAGACACAATAAAAAATAAGTCAACATTAATTAACATAGAATAAGTAAGGTCCGATGGCCAGGGTGGACAGAAAAAACAAAAAACTCCAAAAGCTGGAGAAAAAAAATAAAATTTGTAGGGGTTCCAGACCACGAGACAGCCCAGTCCCCTCTGGGCAATCTACCTAACATAAGTCAAACAGTCCTCTTTGTATTTAGGGTTTTCATTGAAGGACCTGATGATGATGGTCACGTAGACTTCTGGCTGTTTTCATGGAAGGACCTGATGATGATGGTCACATAGACTTCTGGCTTTCAGTCCATCAATGTTGGTGCATCATGATGCTTTGAGTAGGTGGTGGTGGCGCAGGCCGCCACCACAAAGAAACCGGAAAAAGAAACAGAAGAGAGAGTTGGGATCAGTACGGATTTTAGAGCCACTATGAACAGTTATTGTGATGAATTGAACATACAGAGTATCAGTATTAAGTTAAAGTGAAGTTATGAGAAGGCCATGTTAAAGTAATGTGTTTTCAGCAGTGTTTTAAAGTGCTCTACTGTATTTGCCTGGCGAATTCCTATTGGCAGGCTATTCCAGATTTTAGGTGCATAACAGCAGAAGGCCGCCTCACCACTTCTTTTAAGTTTAGCTTTTGGAATTATAAGGAGACACTCATTTGAAGATCTAAGGTTACAATTTGGAATATAATGTGTCAGGCATTCCGATATATAAGATGGAGCGCGATTATTTAAGGCTTTATAAACCATAAGCAGTATTTTAAAGTCAATCCTGAATGACACAGGCAACCAGTGTAGTGACATCAAAACTGGAGAAATGTGTTCGGATTTTCTTTTCCCAGTTAGGATTCTAGCAGCTGCATTCTGCACTCGTTGCAAGTGATTTATGTCTTTTTTGGGTAGTCCTGAGAGGAGTGAGTTACAATAATATAGTCTACTGAAAACAAAAGCGTGAATTAATTTCTCAGCATCTTTTAATGATATAAGAGGTCTAACTTTTGCTATGTTTCTTAAGTGAAAAAATGCTGTCCTAGTGGTCTGATGAACTCCTTAGTAAAAGGCACATGGCAGCCCGCCTGGAGTTTGCCAAAAGGTACCTGAAGGACTCTCAGACCATGAGAAACAGAATTCTCTGGTCTGATGAGACAAAGATTGAACTCTTTGGTGTTAATGCCAGGCGTCACGTTTGGAGAAAACCAGGCATCACTTATCAACAGGCCAATACTATCCCTACAGTGAAGCATGGTGGTGGCAGCATCATGCTGTGGGGATGTTTTTCAGCGGCAGGAACTGGGAGACTAGTCTGGATAAAGGGAAAGATGACTGCAGCAATGTACAGAGACATCCTGGATGAAAACCTGCTCCAGAGCGCTCTTGACCTTAGACTAGGGCGACAGTTTATCTTTCAGCAGGACAACGACCCTTAGCACATAGCCAAGAAATCAAAGGAGTAGCTTCAGGACAACTCTGTGACTGTCCTTGAGTGGCCCAATCAGAGCCCAGACTTGAATCCGATTGAACAGCTCTGGAGAGGTCTTAAAATGGCTGTGCACCGACACTTCCCGTTCAACCTGATGGAGCTAGAGAGGTGCTGCAAAGAGGAATTGGCGAAACTGGCCAAGGATAGCTATGCCAAGCTTGTGGCATCATATTCAAAAAGATTTGAAGCTGTAATTGCTGCCAAAGGTGCATCGAGAAAGTATTGAATAAAGGCTGTGAATACTTATGTACATGTGATTTCTCAGTTTTTTTATTTTTAATATATTTGCAAAAACCTCAAGTAAACTTTTTTCACGTCATTATGGGGTGTGTAGAATTCTGAGGAAAAAAATGAATTTAATCCATTTTGGAATTAGGCTGTAACATAACAAAATGTGGAAAAAGTGATGCGCTGTGAATACTTTCCGGATGCACTGTATGTAAGGTAAAAAAACACAAGGTCATGAAAGGTTTAGCCTGGTGTGGAGAAAGCTCTTTGAGCCCTGCTGTAAGACAAACACACCCATTGTGTATTAGTTTGAGTAAAAACTGAAATGATGGTGAGTACAACAGACACACATTTCAATCAAGTAACATGATTTTAATAGCTATAATTAATCTTCAGCGCATAAGGGGGCGTCATGTATAAACTATGCGTATACACAAAAATGTTGCATGTGCCCATTTCCATGCTTACTTTAAGATGTATTAAAAAGTAAACTTGGCGTAAAGCCACGCGCATTCTTAAGGCAGTCTCACACCATGCATATGCAATTTTCTGCTCAGTTTTGCAAACTGGCGGCACCCAGTGTCTTAACACTGCTACTGTTTCTGTGCTCTTTCTTTTTTACATTCACATCCATGACATGGACTTTATCAAATACACCTAAATTAATTCATATCGTTTACAAATTTAAGGCACTTGAATGTAATTGTTCTGCAACAATATAATGGTACACTGAACGGCCAGACTATTCCAAATACCATAGCTGCTTTATTGTTGTTACTCTTAGTGTACCACTGAGAGTATTTTAACCTGTTTATTGTATTTATCTGTATGTGTGGTATCACAGCTGCACAAGTTGTGTCGTGAGCGAAAATTATTACAGTTTACAGCAGAGGATACAGTTTCCAACCCTGGAGGACATTTATATCACACACTGCCTCAAGAAATCCACCAGCATTTGCATGGATTCCACTCACCCATGCTACAGTCTATTTGAACTTGTCCCATCCAGCAAATGCTTCAGAGCCTTTCTTGCATGGACTTCGACACACAAAAACAGTTTCATCCCAAGAGCTATAAACATATACTTTTAAATACTGTTTGTATTTATAAATAAATTGTAAATTTGCACTACAACTTGCACAACCTGAGCCCCTTTATGAACCATATGCACTGTCTGCACTATATGTACATGTATATTATGATAATGCTTTAATATTTTTGATATGTATATTGTGGTTATGCTTTTCATATTTTTAATTTTTTTTAATCATATTATTTTTTATCATTTTATATAAAAAATAAGTTTATGGATAATGTAATATTGAATCTCATTGTACCATATAATGACAATAAAGGAATTCAATCCAATTCAACAAAAGAGAGTGTGTATTTACAGATGATTATGACTGGCTTCTAAATCGATTTAGATTTCCAAGAGCTCTCCTCTTGAAGCTGTGTTCTGTTAAAATACAAGGTTGTACAAATTTCTATGATGAAATGCATTAAAGTACAGTATATATATTATATTTTATAAATAAATTGTTAACTTCATTTAAATAATGTATATCATTAATGATTAAACATGTGGGGGCATGGTGGCACAGCGGTAGCGATGAGCTGGTGCCTTGTTCAGGGATTGTTCCTGCCTTGTGCTCTATGCTTGCTGGGACTGACTTGACCCTGGATGGATGGATGGATGGATGGATGGATGGAATAATTAAACATGTATAGAAGTGATTTTTCAATGTTCCTTAAAAGTTTTAAAGAATAGATTGGTTACATGGAGGAAGAAAACAAAAGGACAAGATTTGGGGATTGGTATGTTTGACAGACACAATATAATGCTGTAGTAAATTATTCCATCCAGGGTCACGCATATCTCAGCAAGCCTGTTACATGAGGCAGGAACAATCCCTGAATGGGGTGCCTGCTCATTGCTACTGCTGCGCCACCCTGCTCCCACATGTTTAATACATGCTTTAATGCATTTCATCATGAAAATGATATCAAGTATACATCTTAATATTCTAAAATGTTCAAAGAGCTGTAATATCATACATCTAATGTATTCTGTGTGGCGGTCACTGCCTGTGTGCTCCTGTTGGCGTAAGAGATAGCCCATTTAAGAAGCACATAGTGATTAACGACTGGGTTGATGAACACATAAAATACAAAGTATTTAATGTGCTACTTTAGTTAGAATGAGTTTTCAGATACTCTAGTAAATTAAACATTGATTTTAAGATAAAGTTTACAACATTCTACTTTAATGACAATATAAACTACAAGATTTTTTTTTTATTAATTTTATTGCAATCTATAGAAAACAATCAAGTTTTTACAAAAAGAAAAATTGAGTTAAGAACAGATCGATCCCTACCCCTGAGAGCAAGCCAAACGGCGTAAAATTTTATGCTTGTAAACATACCTAAATTAATAAATTCTCTGTGCTTCATGACCTTATTTTAAAATGTTACTGATTAGATCCTGCCATGTTTTGAAAAAAGTCTGTACAGATCCTCTGAGTATTTGATTTTTTCCAATTTCAAATAATATAACACATGGGTTTCCCACTGACTTAAAAGAGGAGAGTTTAGGTTCTTCCAGTTTATCAGAATCAATCTGCGTGCCAAAAGTGTAGTGAATGCAATCACAATTTGTTTGTCTTTCTCCACTTTAAGCCCCTCTGGAAGAACCCCAAACACAGCTGTTAATGGGTTAGGAGGGATTGTGAGTCCAAGGCTGTCTGAAAGGTAATTAAAAATTTTGGTCCAGAATGATGTTAATTTGGTGCAGGACCAAAACATGTGACCCAGTGAGGCTGGGGCTTGGTTGCAACGTTCGCAGGTTGGATCATGCCCTGGAAACATTTTGAGAGTTTTAGTCGAGACAGATGTGCTCGATATATAATTTTGAGTTGTATAATTGTATGCTTTGTGCATATGGAGCTCGAGTGAATTCTCTGCATTGCTACTTTCCACTCCTTTTCTGATATATTAATTGAGAGATCTTTTTCCCAGTGTCCTCTTGGATCTTTGAAAGGGAGGGATTGTGAAATGATTTTATATATTGTAGAGATGGAGTCTAAGTCCTTGAGATTGAGCAATATTTTTTCCAGCATGGATGAGGGTGCAAGATGAGGAAAATCTGGAAGGTTCTGTTTAACAAAGTTCCTGATTTGAAGATAGTGAAAGAAATGTGTAGCTGGAATGTTAAATTTGGAATGTAATTGTTCATAGGATGCAAAGACGTTGTCTATATAAAGATCTCTAAGCAAGTTAATTCCACATTTTTCCAGATATTAAAAACTGCATATGTTTGTGAAGGTTGAAAGAGGTGGTTCTCTTGCAGAGGTGCCACAGATAGAAGCTTCTCCGTCTTAAAATGCTTTCTACATTGGTTCCAGATTCTAAGTGAGTGGAGCACAATTGGGTTATTTGTATATTGCCGATAACGTGTATTTATTGGAGCACAGAGCAAGGAATACAAAGAAGTACTGCAGGATTTTACTTCTATTGCGGTCCATGCTTGTTCTTGTTCTTATCACCTGTATATTTGCTGCCCAGTAATAAAATTGGAAGTTAGGTAGAGCCATGCCGCCTTCTGCCTTTTGTCTTTGTAGGATCTCTCTTTTGATGCATGTTTTGAATTCCAAATAAATGAGGTTATTGTTGAATCTAATTGCCTAAAATGATTTATTAATGTATATTGGAATGTTTTGAAATAAAAAAGGAGCTTAGGAAGAATATTCATCTTAACAGTGTTAATTCTTCTAATATCTGATCAGTATTTCGACAATGTATTGCCAGTGGTTCAATGGCAATCCCAAACAGCAATGATGATAAGGGGCATCCTTGTCTAGTGCCACGTTCTAGTTTAAAGTAGTCTGAGCAAATGTTGATGCAAACTGAAGCTTCTGGGTTAGTATACAGTAATTTAATCCATGCACAAATGTTCGGGCCAAACCCAAACTTCTCCAATGTAGTAAAAAGGTATTTCCATTCAATCATGTCGAATGCTTTTTCTGCAACCAATAAACTACAAGATTAAAGTGGAAATTTAGACATTTGACCTTAATCTCAACATAGACCTTTTTGTCTTCACTGTGTCCCTATTTTTGTCCTTCTCTGTGGCCCTAATACTCTTCCGTATGACACTCAGACACTTGCCTTTTCACATTGCCTTTGATATCTTACCAGTTCTTTTTTGAAATTATTCTTTTTTATATGTGCTTTTACCATTGTCTTTTAACAAAACACTGAATGGTAGGGGGTATTTATATTAATTTGCATATTCAAATATGTGAAATTCTGGGAGGAGTCAGGGTGGGGCGGTAGAAGCATGCACATTCGTTAAAATTCACGTTGGCTGGGATTTATAGAGAGGAAGTGCATGGAACTTTGTTTACACAGAATTTTATGCTTCTGAATTTTTTTGTGCATACACACATTTCTGTTTTTGTCTGCACGCCATGTTTTAGTGTGAATTTTACATACTGTGTTATACATGATACCCAATGTGTTGATTGAGTTACTGTTTCATTTTTTGGTTCTGTGGAAAAATATAGCACATTTTCTTCAAGTAAACAAATAGCTAAAGTTGATAGATATACTAAGTGCAAGAAAAAGCTTGCATTGGAGGTTAACATTCTAATGGGAACTGCCTCTTAGCTATTAACTGTGCAGATTACAAGTTTTAAAATGAGTTAATTCCTCCTCTATTCCGTTCTGTTTATTTTACCCTTTTTCTCCTGCTGCATGGATGAATTCAACAGAGTCTGCTCTTAGTTCTTAGTGATTGCTTTTTCTTAGCATGCTAAATGCTTATTGCTTGTTTGTTGTTTGTGTAAGCAGCCCCTTTTGACAGCCAATTATTCATTTGCAATAGAAGAATTTGCTTAAGTAACAAGTTATATGATCCATGCTCAGATATAAAGTGGAAACAATCCAAAATATCCCTTTCCTCTCCAATCAAAATCTTTTGTACACAACATAGAATGGCTATCTGCTACAAACACATAATGATTATGAGTCACTGGAAGATTGCTAGCACACAAAATGAAAGAAAAACTCGCAGAGATGCTGAATGCTGTTTACTAGTGGCCTGAATGCTGCAAAACAGACTGACAAAATATAAATAAGTTGTAAAATATATATTTCAATAGCTCTATTCCTTATATTGTTATGTGTAAAATACCACCAGTCACTGTCTCCACAATTAGACATCTTAATTAGATTATTTCCTTTATACCAAGAACCATCAACTCTAATTAACTGGATTGTCTAAGTCAGAAGCTGCAAATTTCCTCAACAGTGATAATGCAAATAAAAGGATGGAGGAATTTTCCAGAAACAGCAACCTAAAAAATACAAAAATAATACATGTCAATAAAATAGTTTTGTAAATACTTCTGTCCTTTGTAAAATATTTTATGTATTCATATAAAAATGAAAATTGCACTTATTAAAATTTAACTTAGCATAACATAGTCAAATCAACTCAGTTTCACAAGTGTAGTGTATCCTAGCAGCACTGTACATTGTATAGCCCCTCAGTTCCAAATAGGAGCCAATTTGGACTCACACATTCACCTAACCTGTGCATTTTTCCAGATATGGGAGGAAAAGTGGAATATCCCAAGAAAGAACTGACATATGCACAAATTACAAGAATGTGCAAGTGTTACACAGGCAGTGTCCAGATGTGAGATTTCAACCCAGAGAACTACATAGATGAGATGGCAGTGCTTCTCTCATTTTATTCATGAATCATATAATCCAGAGCATGTTATTGAGAAATCTCTCTTTTGTTCTATAAATAAATTCTTTGTGCTACCACATCTTTCCCATATGTCAGAAATAATATTTTTATTTTTTCATATGTCTAGTCTTTTAGTTAGAACATTATTAAGTTTTTCTATGGGGCCATGTCTATGTGCCTGCATGTGTTTTATGTCACAGAGCATGATCATGTGGTCTTGTTGGCCAGCTTACAGTGTATATAGAAAGCGGCATACTGAGTGATTTTCAGCACTTGATAATAGTAAAATAATATTTGACTGCAAGACCATGTTTTGATCAAGTGGTCATGGCACGTTGCAAATTATACATATTTTTGCTGTTTTGATTCTGTTATATACTTTACATTAATTATTAATGTAAATAATATGGATTCTTAACAATAGTGCGAATAGTGTGTCACTTAAATACTCTGTGTATTTTATATGCTTCATTTCACATATTTTAACTGAAATTGTATATATACAGCAAAAATGACAATTTAGGAATACATTTGAAACTAAAATCAATTTGTTTTCTTTTGGTAGCAGAGTACAAATATTTCTCTTCACAGCTCCAGATTCATAATTTTAAAACCTGGTTCAGTCAGTGTCTTTGTGGAATTTGCATATTCTAAAGGTTCCTGTTGTTTCTAAATTTACTCACAAGCAATAATTATTTATCCACTTATTCTTCAGTACTTTAATTAAAGTAATTCTGTAAGTTAGCTTTATGATAATGAATAAGTAGTGTGAGCTAAAAATTGATAAATATAAATATCAATAATATATACATAAATTATAATATACATACATTATAATAATATAAACATAAATATCACAGAAAACAATCACTAGAAAACTTTTTTTAAGACTATTTTGCTGTAATGCTTAAAAAGATGAAGTTCATTTCGGTTCTCCCAAATTATCAGGTTTATAAGATAATTATTTTCCAATGAAAAGTGAAATTCTTACTTTGTATGTGCTAATAAACATGTAATATGTTAATAAAAGGTTGTTCTGTCAAATAATCAGGGGCCTCATGTATAAACGGTGCGTACACACAGAAATGTTGCGTAAGAACGTTTCCATGTTCAAATCGCGATGTATAAAACCTAAACTTGGCGTAAAGCCACACACATTTCCACGGTAGCGCATACCCTGTTGTATACAAGTTCTGCTCTTGGTTTTGCAGACTGGCATCACCCAGAGTCAAAGCAGTGCTACTGTTCCTACTGTTACTGTTGTGTGGTTTCCCTTTCTTTTACAGATCCACATCCCTGATGTGGCTTTATAAATACAGTGAAATTAACCACATATTGTTTATTAGTTTAATGCATCTGATTGTAATTAACCTGTAACAATATAATGGTCCACAGAATGGTCAAAGTATTCTAAATACAATAGCTGCTTTAGCATTGTTACTCTCACTGCACCTTCTTCTTCTTCTTTCAGCTGCTCCCATTAAGGGTTGCCACATGGGATCATCTTTTTCCATATTACTCTCACTGCACTACTCTGAGTATTTATATCACTGTATGTGAGTGTGAATCACAGCTGTATAGCAGCTGATCAGAAAGACAATTATCGGTATACAGCATCAAGCACACGCTGCCTCAGCCATTCGCTATTTGAATTGGTCTCATCTAACAAACGCTTCAGTCTTTCCTGTTCGGACCTCGCGGTTAACAAACAGTTTCATCCCAAGAACTATACACGCACTCAGTCAGTCCATCAAGTGCTCCTTGTAGAAGTGTTTGTATTTGCAAATTTACAGTGAGGTAATTGTACTTATGATACAGTTACAATATTGCACAACCTGAGCCACTTTATAAAGCGCATATTTACATATGATGACGATAAAATTTTAAGATGAAATGCAGCAAAATATATTTATTATATTATACAGATAAAACTTTAACTTTAATTATAAGGTGCTGCAGCGGTAGCGAGGAGCTTGAGCTTCGTTCACAGTTTGTTCCTGCCTCGCGCTGTAATCTTGCCGTACCTGGTGCCACACTGGAAGGATAGATGGATAGAATACTTAAACATTATGAAGACATTTCAATGTTCCTTAAAAGTTTTGAAGAATCTGTGTTCTAAGCTTACAGATGGCTTAACGTCTATTACAGAGCTGATTGTGTGGCGATTGGGTATTTGGAGACAGAAAAGTAAGGACAGGAATTGGGGGTTAGTATGTTTGAATAAAACAGTAATTCTGTAATAAACATTTCATCGAAGTTCGTGCATGTCGCAGCAAGCATCTTGCGTAAGACATGAACAATCACTGCGCCACCGTGTTCCCATGTTTAATAACGTGCTTTAACTCCTATCATCATGAAAATGATATCACGTATACTTCTAAGTATTGTAATTATGCAGAGAGCTGTAATATTACGAATGTAATGGATTCTGTGTTCTTTTGGAGGAAGAGAAAGCCTGGAAGCATGTAGTGATTCACGCACATAGAGCACATAGAAGATCAAATACAAAACAAAGCATTTAACGTGCTATTTTAGTTACGATGGGATTTGGGAAACTAGTAAATTAAATGATTTTAAGATGAAGTTTATGATCTTCCACTTTAATGACAAAATCAACTACGTTATTATAGTGGAAATTTTAAGATTAAAGTTGCCATATCGTGTTTTTTTCACACTGTTTTTTTTCTCTATAACCTAATAAGCTTTCATATGACACTCAGATGGTGGGCAACGACTCACCTTTTCACTGTGACTTTGATATTTGACAACTTCTTTTTATTTCGGACACTGTGCAACTTTGTGAACTTGAGCTTTCGAGTTCTCCAACATGCTATATCACTCAATCAGTTACCTTTTGTTATTTATACCACTGTTTAAACCAACAAATAGTACGTTTTTCTTTGCTTCCACTTGGTATTCGCTAAAATTCTTCTATTTTCCCTTATACTTTTGCCATTATCTTTTCACAGAACACTGAGCTTAAGGGATATTTATATTGATTTTCATATTCAAAGAAGCCTAATTCTGGGAGGAGGTGGGGTGGGGCAGCAGGCACATGCACGTGCATTAATTTCCACGCTGACCGGGATTTATGTAGCAGAAGAATGTGGAAGTTGGCGAACGCACATATTTATGCATCTGGATTTTGTTGTGCGTAAGCAAATTTCCGCCTTTGTGCTTATGTCATGTTATAGTGCGAATTCTATGCAATGCGTTATGCATGAGGCCCCAGATGTTACTGAAATATACCTATGAAGAATAGTGTACAACTTCTAATGTACAGTATAGGATTTGACTGAAATAACTTACTGGTAAACGACCATGTTTGAAATAAATGTAGTACCATTTTTGTAGTTCCTAAAAATAAAAGTTTAACAGAATAGCAGAAATGATTAGCATGCAACCTTTTGCTTTTGAATTTGTAATAACTTTTGAAATCACTCATTTTCAGATTATCAAGCATTGGAAATGCCTGGCAAAGGTTTTTCATATACTGTACTATAACTGTTGCCTGCTAATAATGTTGTAATGTACATTTTCAATGGCAGTTCCTTATGACATATCTTTGGATTCCCAATTGGAATATTTTCTATATTTTGCATAAATAGGGGCTTACCATGATGATGTTTAAAGGTTTTGTCATCCTGGTTTCATTACCTATTGGTAAAAATTCCTACAGCGTGTGTCTAAGTTTGCCTTTCAATCAAAGCTCAACTATCAGATATTTCAAACAATTAAACTGATTTAGATTTCCACAAAAGCTTCTAATATGGTGATGGTCACCACTGAATTCAAATGCAGTTTAAGAAAAAAGTCTTTTTTTATGTATGGCCTGTTTTTACTGCTTATAATGTAACACAGAACACTCAGACATGTTTAATCCAAGGAACTGGAGCTTATCCCAGCAGCAAGCAACTATGTGCCGATCCATCTCAGGGCTGACTCATATAGACCCACCCAACTTAAAATTGTTAGTACAAACATCACCCTTGAAAATGTAGAAGAAAAACTAGAGCATACAAAGAAAATCCTGCACAAACTTAAAAAAAAGCAATCAACACAAACATTGCCGTTATTCAGGATTCAAACCCTGGACACTGGATCTATTAGGCAACAGTGCGAACAACTGCACCAGAACATATTTGTGATCCTGTACAAGTATTACATATACCAATTATAAATATGAATTGTTTTTCCATTTCTTAAATTTTAATTTGTACCAGTATTTCCTATCCTCTTGTGTCTTCCTTGGGCCTTTAAAGTGTGTCACCTGTATAGTTTGTGTGTCTCGTTCTTGTTCTTGTCTCTTTGTTCAATCAATTGTGTGTATATTTCCATAATCACATGCCTGACAAATCAGACAATTGTTATTATAATGACATTATAGTGAGTATTAATTAGGAGGAATTAAAGGGTCTTTACTGTTTATAATGCATAAATAAAAAGCAATAAAAAAGTTCTGTGCCAACTGGGGTATAATTAAATTTGAATATATTACAACCACATAGACATTATAGTCATGTTATGTTTTATTTAAGGGCAGCACAGTGGTATAATGGTTAGCAATACCACCTCATGGATTTAGCATTCTGGC
This sequence comes from Polypterus senegalus, assembly GCF_016835505.1. NCBI lineage: Eukaryota > Metazoa > Chordata > Cladistia > Polypteriformes > Polypteridae > Polypterus > Polypterus senegalus. The sequence goes on along the minus strand of NC_053156.1, from coordinate 146,563,901 downwards.
TACAGGGACACAGAATTTTGTTAATTTTGTTATTTTTTTGAGTAAAAATAGCGTGGTAGAGACTTGGGGAATCATGTATAACACTGTGTGTAGAATTCACACTAAAACATGGTGTACAGACAAAAACAGAAATATGCATATGCACAAAAAATTCAGATGCATAAACCTGTACATAAGCAAAATTCTAGGTACTTCCCATTTATAAATCCCAATTAATGTGAATTGTAATGCACATGCATGTGCCTACAGCCCCACCCCAACTCCTCCCAGAATTTTGTATATTTGAATGTGCAAATCAATATAAATAGCCCCCTCCATACAGTGTTTTGTTAGACAATTTTCTTCTTCTTTCGGCTGCTCCCGTTAGGGGTTGCCACAGCGGATCATCTTCTTCCATACCTTTCTGTCCTCTGCATCTTCTTCTTTTACACCCAATACCTGCATGTCCTCTCTCACTACATCCATAAAGTTTCGCTTAGGCCATCCTCTTTTCCTTTTCCCTGGCATCTGTATCCTTAGCAACCTTCTCCCAATATATCCAGCATCTCTCCTCTGTACATGTCCCATCCAATGCAATCTCGCCTCTCTGACTTTGTCTCCCAACCGTCCAACTTGAGCTGACCCTGTAATGTACTTATTTCTAATCCTATCCATCCTCGTCACACCCAATGCAAATCTTAGCATCTTTAACTCTGCTACCTTCAGCTCTGTCTCCTGCTTTCTGGTCAGTGCCACCGTCTCCAGCCCATATAACATAGCTGGTCTCACTACCATCCTTTAGACCTTCCCTATCACTCTTGCTCATACCCGTCCGTCACAAATTACTCCTGACACTCTTCTCCACCCATTCCACCTTGCCTGCACTCTCTTTTTCACCTCTCTTCCACAATCCCCATTACTCTGTACTCTTGATCCCAAGTATTTAAACTCATCCATCTTTGCAAACTCTTTTTCCTGCATCCTCAGCATTCCACAGACCTCCCTGTCATTTACACACATGTATTTTGTTTCTACTGACCTTCATTCCTCTCCTCTCTAGAGCATATCTCCATCTCTCCAGGGTCTCCTCAACCTGCTCCCTGCTGTCGCTACAGATCACAATGTCATCAGTAAACATCATAGTCCACGGGGACTCCTGTCTAATCTCATCTGTCAACCTGTCCTTCACCATTTCAAATAAGAAAGGGCTCAGAGCCGATCCCTGATGTAATCCCACCTCCAACTTGAATGCATCCATCACTCCTAACGCAGACCTCACCACTGTCACACTTCCCTCGTACATATCCTGTACAAGTCTTACATATTTCTTTGCCACTCCCAACTTCCTCATACAATACCACAGCTCCTCTTGAGGCACCCTGTGATATGCTTTCTCCAGGTCCACAAACATGCAATGGAACTCCTTCTGGCCTCTTCTAAACTTCTCCATCAACATCCTCAGAGCAAACATTGCATCTATGGTGCTCTTTCTTGGCATAAAACCATACTGCTGCTCACTAATCATCACCTCACTTCTTAACCTAGCTTCCACTACTCTTTCCCATAACTTTATGCTGTGGCTCATCAATTTTATTTCCCTGTAGTTACTGTAGTCCAGCACATCCCCCTTATTCTTAAATATTGGTTAAACAATCTGGTTAAAAACTCCACTGCTGTCTCTCCTAAACACCTCCATGCTTCCATAGGTATGTCATCTGGACCAACGGCCTGTCCATTTTTCATCCTCTTCAAAGCTGTCCTAACTTCCTCCTTGCTAATCCGTTGCACTTCTTGATTCACTATCTCCACATCATCCAACCTCTTCTCTCTCTCGTTATTTTCATTCATCAGCCTCTCAAAGTACTCTTTCCATCTGCTCAACACACTCTCCTTGCTTGTGAGTACGTTTCCATCTTTATCCTTTATCACCCTAACCTGCTGCACATCTTTCTCAGCTCGGTCCCTCTATGTAGCCAGTCGATACAGGTCCTTTTCTCCTTCCTTAGTGTCCAAACTCTCAGACAACTCATCTCATGCCTTTTCTTAAGACTTCACTACCTCTCTCTTCACCTTCCGCCTTATCTCCTTGTACTCTTGTCTACTTTCTGCATCTCTCTGACTATCCCACTTCTTCTTTGCCATCCTCTTCCACTGTATACTCTCCTGTATTTCCTCATTCCACCACCAGGTTTCCTTTTCCTCCTTCCTCTTTCCCGATGTCACGCCAAGCACCCTTCTTGCTGTCACCCTTACTACATCTGCTGTAGTTTTCCAGCTGTCTGGTAACTGTTCACTGCCACACAGTGCCTGTCTCACCTCCTCCCTAAACTCAACCTTGCAGTCTTCCTTTTTTAACTTCCACCATTTGATCCTTGGCTCTGCCCTCACTCTCTTCCTTTTTTTGATCTCCAGGGTCATCCTACAGACCACCATCCTATGCTGCCACCACTTTGCATTCTTCAGTCTCCTTCAGATCAACTCTTCTGCATAGGATGTATTCTACCTGTGTGCATCTTCCTCCACTCTTGTACGCCATGTCCATCTTTTTGGCAAAATCCACTATCCTCTGTCCTTCTTCATTCCTATCCTTGACACCATACTTACTCATCACCTCCTCGTTTCCACTGTTCTCTTCACCAGCATGGCCATTGAAATCTGCTCCAATCACCACTTTCTGTCCCTTGGGTTCACTCCTCATTACTTCATCCAATTCACTCCAGAAATCTTTTTTCTCACCCTTTGCATACCCAACTTGCGGTGCATATGCATTAACAACATTCATCATCACACCTCCAATTTCCAGTTTCACAATCATTACTCTGCCTGACACTCTTTTCACCTCCAAAACACTTTTGACATACTTTTCCTTCAGAATAACTCCTATCCCGCTTCTCCTCCCATCCACACCATAATAGAACAATTTTAATCTACCTCCAATCCACCTGGCCATACTCCCCTTCCATTTAGTCTCTTGCACGCACAAAATATCCGTATCTGCCAACATTCAAAGTCCCTACCCTCAGTTCCACTCTCTTTACTTACTTACTTACTTTGCTCCTCTCCTCCTGCCTCCGAATACGTCTCCCCCCTCTTCTTCTCCTTCTTCTTCTGTGGCCAACAGTAGCCCAGTTTTCGCCAGCACCCTGTTGGCTAACAGTACTGGTGGCGGTCGTTGTTAACTCGGGGCTCGACCGATCCGGTATGGAAATTTGTATTGTTGTCCACATATTGATTTGGCAAAATTTTATACTGGATGCTCTTCCTGACGTAACCCTCCCCATTTATCCGGGCTTGGGACCGGCATGAAGAAACACACTGGTTTGTGCATCCCCTGTGGCTGGGTTTAAAAGACAATGGTAAAAGCATATATAAAAAAGAATTTAAAAAAGAAGTGGTCAGATGTCAAAGTTGATGTGAAAAGATGAGCGTCTGAGTGTCATCCGGAAGCATATTAGGGCTACAGAAAAGGAAAAAAATAGGGACACAGTATAGAAAAAATGGTATATGTCGAGATTAAGGTCACTTTAATCCCATAGTTTATTTTGTTATTAAATTAGAATGTCATAAACTTCATCTTACTTGAAATCATTGTCATAAAGAAATGCATTAAAGCAAGTATTAAACATGCGGGGTCACGGTGGTACAGCAGTAGCAATGAGTTGGCACCCCATCCAGGGATTCCTGCCTGCTGCAAGATGTTTTCTGTTACGCACGCAACCCTGGATGAAATAATTTATTGCAGCAGTTCTGTATCTGTCAAACAAACCAACCCCCAATTCTCCATGTAACCAATCACCGCACAATAAACGTCTGTAATAAATAAAATAAACAGCAGCAAGCTTAGAGCGCCAGTTCTTTTAAGGAACATTGAAAATGTTTTTTATAAATGTTTAATTATTTCATCCACCCATCCAGAGTCACCCCAATACCAGGAAGCATAGAGCGCAAAGCAGGAACAGTCCCTTGATGGGGTGCCAGCTCATCGCTACTGCTCCACCACCATGCCCTCTCATGTTTAATTATTAATGGTATACATTATTTAAATGAACTTTGTAATTTATTTGTAAAATGTAATATTCATACTTCAATGCATTTCATCATAAAAATGATAACCAAATGTACATCCTAGTATTCTAACAGCACACAGCTTCAAGAGGAAGTCCAATACATTTACATATAAGTGAAGATAGTGCAAATAGTTCATTAAGAGGCTCAGGTTGTGTAATATTACAGTTGTAGTGCAAGTTTGCCTTAAGGTAATTTAATTATAAGTGCAAACAGTTCTACTGGGAGCACTTAATAGAGTGCGTTTATAGCTCTTGGGATGTAACTGTTTCTGAGCTTTGAGGTCTGTGCAGGAAAGGCACTGAAGCATTTATTGGATGGGGGAAGTTCAAATAGACTGTGGCATGGGTGAGGTGTGAGGCTGCAATGAAAATGTGTGTGCCTTCATGCCAAGTTTAGATTTTATATATCTTGAAGTGAATGTGGAAATGGGTTTACACAACATTTTTGTGTGTACACATCTATACTAATAAAAGGCAAAGCCCTCACTGACTGACTGACTGACTCACTCACTCACTCATCACTAATTCTCCAACTTCCCGTGTAGGTAGAAGGCTGAAATTTGGCAGGCTCATTCCTTACATCTTACTTACAAAAGTTAAGCAGATTTCATTTCGAAATTCTATGCATAACGGTCATAACTGAATCCTACTTACGTACATATATATGGCCATAGCCTGCAGCTCGGTCGCCGTCTGAGGCGGAGTTGCGTCCCCTGTCACCACGCCTCCCACGTAGTTGGCTGCCTGCCTATATTGCGTCCCCCATATACACACGCCTGCCACGTAATTGAGTGCCTGCCCATATAAGGCTGTCCGTCAGCAGCAACTGTGAACGCAGTACGCAGACAACAAGCAAGAGCTCCAAACAGCGCTGAACAAAAAACGCATTACACAAATGAGAAGGCAGCAAAAGAATATGAAGTGAGTGACGCATACAAGCATATTCATAAGTGCAGCTACTGCGGAAACAAAGGACACGGTGGAAAATGTCAATGTCCAGCTAAAGGAAGACAGTGTAAAAAATGTGGTAAATTGAACCACTTCGCTAAAGTTTGCAGGACTGGGAAAGATAAACTCATGCATGCAGTGTGTGATGTCTCAGACAAAGAGGAAGACGTGCTGTTTATTGATGCAGTGAAAAAGGAACAACCCTCTGAAGCTGAACAAGCCTTTGCAGACATATCAATAGGAAAGCAAGGTGTAATGCTTAACTTTAAATTAAGTTCAAAGACACGCTGCCGCTAAATATTCACAGGCATATCCACAATACTGGGAATGCCTGTTAAACATCTTAGATTCACGAGTACCGATTTGGGTAGTGAACACTTCGATGAATGAAACCTGTTATCTTTACAATGGTTGACAAACACGTAATGTAACTTGAACACAACACATCCTCCAAATACGAACCTGATTGAAAGAAATAATGATAATCAAATCCTTGATGACAGCAACACTCATAACAGTCACAAAACAATTACATTGACAATCATGTTATGTTATTTTTAAAAAGTTTCCTTTTCTTTTTCATAATTTTTTTAACACACTACTTCTCCACTGTGAAGCGCGGGTATTTTGCTATTCTCTTATACATGAGGCCCTAGGACTCTTCATATCTTGATTTATTTTGAAGGGTCTAATTGAATTGGATTGGTAAGCTTTTTGGGCTGAATGGCCTGGTTTCATCAAACTATTTGTAATATTTAATGTTTGAATACTTTGCTTGGTCATTGTCTGAGTGGAATTTGCTTATTCTCTCTGTGTCTGTGGGCGATTTCTTCTGGTTTTCTTCCCTCAGTCTCATTGACAATTCAGAATTAGCCCTCTGACAGTGTGTGTGTGTGTGTGCGTGTGCGTGTTAGCAGCTATTGTAAAGTACTAGCATACCACCTAAAGCTGTTTTCTGCCTTAGTGCTGCCAGAATAAGCTTTGACCCCCTCAAAACATGAATTGAATTATGTAGGTCTGAAAAAGTTATGTTACTGTATATATTAATTCATGTTCATAATAAATAACTGATTTAAATTTCGTGATAAAAATGCATCTGCTTGCACTGCAGCAAGCTGTAATAATAAGGGTGAAACCCATTAGTAGGAAAAATTAAGTTGATTCTAGACAACCACTTGCTTAAAAAAATGTAAAAATATGCATTCTATTGTGACATCTTTCAAATACTGTATATGAGTAGCAAACAATAAATGCAAATTTAGCATTCCTTATATTGCATTATACACCACGTTGATCTTAATTGTTTTTTCATATTTCTAAGGTACGAGGTAAAGCAGTGGGATTTATGAGTGTCTGCAGTGATGTCAATGTAGAAATGCTGAATCAATGCTTCAACTTAAAACCATTTCATGGACTGTATGTGCCTGACCCTGCAGATCTACTGGAACCACCACCTGAATTAGAAGCTGAATCAGGTACTCATAAGATTTAAGTGAATCAACTTCACCTATGTATGTAATCGCAGATATACAGTACATGAACTTCTGAACAGATGTGCATGAACTTCTGAAGTCCTAGGGTTTAGGTAGTACTTGTTAAGGATGCATGTTCTAAATTTGTTCAAAAAAGATTTTTGCATTTCTTTTAGCAAAAAAACAGCATAGTACGGTTCCACAAAGTCCTGAAGCTGGACTATCAGAAGAGAAAGAATGCAAGAATGAGGCAGAAAGTGACAAAAAGGTACAAACCTAAAAAATGACAAACTATTAAACACTGTGGTTATAAAACTATTGTAAGAGTATTATTAGGTAGAAATCTCATCAAGACTCACACTTGTTGCAGGAATTCTCAATATGAATCAGCCCTAAATTAATGCATGTAAATAACCATTTTATTTAACTAGGTCTGTGTGACCCTTAAGTGGGTGAACATTTTCAGTATAGATGCATATTTGTTTTTAAGTGAACTCAAAATTGTTCTGTATATTCACTCTTTGCTACATATTCTGGATCTGGGCTACTGCAGCAAAAAGGGTGAAATTTGAAAAACATCTTTTAAATATATTGACAATAAAAAACACACCAAAAGCTTGCCTGTATAAATTGTGTATACTTACAGGCTTAATACTTTTAACTTTGTTTTGGAATTCTATAACTCTTGAGTCAATGTATATATGTTAAGTAAGGGGTTTAAAGCTCCTTTAGATTATTTGTCATTCATAGACTTTTTTTTGCTCTCTGCCTGGCAGAAAGTGGGGTTAGGAGCTTCAATGCCACCCTAAGATATGTCTGTACAGAAGAAGTGTGTATTCAATTCAATTCAAAAAACATATTTTGTAGCCTCTCTCTGTCTTCTTGGGTGAGCATTTTGTTCAATGGAGAAAAGTATGGTCCAGAATTTAATACAGGTTTCTATCACAAAATCCACAATGAATGTGGAGGTACGGATTAAATATATAAATTCTCAATCTTAAATCTGCCGTAGTGGCTTGTGTATGCATTTGTCAAGTTATCTATTAACTGCTGGCAGGCACCATACCTACAGAAGCGATACCTTCTATAGAACACCTTTAGGATACTAGAGGTGCATTGCACAGCGAAGTACAGTAGTACACCTGAGTGTCTTCATAAGTTCTGGAACAGTAGACAATATTCACATTACAGGCCTTATTGCTCAATTCTAATTTTTTGCCCTTGTTTGTTTTTATATTTTTTCTGATTTCTCAGATTTCTATATTCTGAAAACAAGCTTGTTGGGCTAATTTTTAACTCGGAATCGGCCTGCTGTGAGTGAGCGTGAGAGAGTAAATGTGCCCTCTAATAGGTTTAGTGTGTTGTCTGGGGTTTTGGTTTGTATCTAAGGCTGCTGGGATAGACAGTTTCTCCCTGATGCCCTAAAAACAGATTAAGCAGATTCAAAAACTGGATACATGAATGATAACTTTTGTTATCATTAACATAATCTGGAACAGAGTGGAATAAAAGATAATTTAGTTAGATTAGATTAGGTAATTTTTATTAATCACAAGATGGAAATTTAATTGTATGCAGCAGCAGAAACATAGAAAAAAATAACAATAATAATAAAACATCATTATTATGATTATTACTATAATCAAGAAGACATTTATAAAATATAGTTGAAATATTAGTAACCATCCCCAGCTGGTAGCTCACAGACTCACATGGAAATAATACAAATAATTCAATAGATAGATAGATGAAATAGCAATATTAATTTAAAGAGTTTAAGAATTTAGTCTGCTACATTGGGAGAAAGCACTAAATAACAGTGGGTAGGAAAGGTCCTTAGGGAAATTTCTTAGAACACAGTAGAGGAGTACGTCTGTAGCTAAAAGTGTGCCAAGAGAAAGTCTTCTAAGTACGATGGAGAGGATTTTTCATGACGGAGTCCAGTTTTTCCACAATTCTGTTTTCCATAATAGCTTCTAGTGTACCAAGGCTTAGCCCTGTGGTGGACCAGGCTTTCCTGACAAGTTTGTTCAGGCACTGTGCATCCTTTGAATTTATGTTGCTTGTGTAGGTAGAGCAACAAAGAACATCTAGGCCTGCCTCTTGTTCCTACCTTTTCCTACCTGGCAAATTGCTTCAGGTCTCCTTGGATTTGGGGTACTACAGATGGATGATTGAATATTGCACACAATTGAAAAAAAATTATATGTTAGTAGATATGGTAAGCTGAAAAAGATCCACATTGTTTTAATTATTATTTAGGTAAAATAAATGTAAAATGTATGAGTTGTAAATCTGCTTTATTGTTACATTATGAAATATTAACAATAGTCACAAGCACTGTTTGTGGTGGGTATTGGGTCAATACCAGAGAAAAGTCACATTCTTAAAATTGAGTTGAAAATACCATACCAGATATGTTGAAGTGTACTCAGCTATAAGTTACTTGTAAAGGGGCATCTGTACTTGACCTGTCAGTCTAACCGGTAGCCGATATTGATTGATAATGACAGCAAAATTATAACCTTACATAGGCAGATCCATAAACCAAAACCTACATAAATTTGATTTGTGTCACTGAAATAAAATGATTAACTCAATGGAATCACAAAATTTGATGCAATGGAAAATAATTATCATGTTTAAATACTGATGTCTAATTTATGTAGTAAACCAAATTCCAGTATTCAATACATGATTTAAGAATTTTTTAAAGTAAAAGTTAACTACGTAAAAAACTTTTTAGTGAGCCAAGAGGGTAGTGAACAACAGAGGATGATATTTGCTAAAGTGTAATTTAAGCATATTTGACAGCATTTTACATTTTGACTTTGAATTAAATTAGTCCTTAGCAATGTGTTCAAAGCCTATTGTTGTTATATTGAATATTTAGCTTGTTTGGCTGTGTCTGTGTCTCCTGTGCTACTTTAGTTTGAGGATTATTACTATTATTGTGGTTGTTATTTTTGTTTTTAGAAAAATCAAGATGGATGGATGACATTACATCTACTTACAAATATGCTTAATAAGGTACAAAGCTGGCCCTAGAAAGGGAGCAAATCCCTTATAAGGCACACTCATGTACACATGTCCTCATTCATTAATATGGGGAAAATTTAGAGTCTCCAATTATTATGTTATAAATTTGTGTTTAGGCTGTGGGAGGAAAACCAGAGTGGATGTTATTTTGTTTTTGTTTTTCAGAAGGAAGCCATCATAACACCTGATGCTGATATTCCAGCAAAGGGGGACACTACATATAATTTGAAATACTCATCTGGTATCTGCATGGAGGAAGCTGACAAGAAAATCTTCCATCCAGTCTACAAGGGTTCTTCAAATGCATTTTGTATTCAGTTGTTTGTTATTGATGAAAAATATGAAATGAGGTACAGTTACCAAATTTTTATGACTATCAGTTAATTGAAATTGTGCAACCAACCAAACATTTTGAAATGAAAAGCTTATCAGCTAAAAATGTTTAATATCCTGTAAGATTATTGAAATACAAAAAAAACATAATTTCTCTAGGAGATGCAAGTCATGTTTTTTGCTGTGCAAATATTACTTTTAACACAATATTTTATAAATTGCCTCCACTAACATTACTTTTTAATAGAAAAAAAGAAATCCACCAGCTCATCAAGGTAAATGCAGATCCATAGGCAGCGTGCATTTACTCTGAAAGCCTTGTTTTGTTAGTACCATTGCAAACTAATGAGGGAGGCATGTTTTATTTGAATTTTATTTTTATTTGTGGGTAATGCTTCACTTAACACAAGTTTTCAGAGCAAATTAATGGTTGCCACAAAAAATGACTTGCACTTCAAAATACATAACTTATCCTTTAAGCAGCATGTTGTTGTTTTTGTGCTACATATACATGTTAAATCTTCTGTATAATGCATAATATTACAGTGTTATTGTGCAGTATTTACTAACCAAATAACCAAACTGTAATTAGCCATTATTACCATATAATTACTGCAAATTGCAATGACCCTTCTCATTCGTATTTATAGGCTAATCACTAACTTATGCATAATACACAAGTTAAGTACATGGTAATAATGGCTTCTTACTTTGCAGTTATACAGGTTATTACTGAATGTTTGCTACATAGGTGCACTGTCATTAGGTATACGTAATCAAAAAGTTACCATAGCTTGTTCTTGTTCAAAATCTATGACTATAAAGACCAATAAACATTATTGTATATGTGTTTATATTTAGATTCAATTTACTTTGTGAAATAATGTTCAAGTAATTATTTTTAATTTACCTTTTTGATAATTAATTAATAATTAGCAGATAATACAGCCTGTGCTAATCATAAAAAATTCTTTTAATTTGCATTTTTGTTGCTCTGTATAGCTTTGAGCAGGATGGGTTTATAAGTAATGTTAAAAAATGTTATTTTTTTCATCATGTGTAGTTAAAAAGCCCTTTTCACTCACAGCTAAGTCCAATTTCAAGCAACTTTTTTCTTGAGAAAGTGAGTTGTCTATGGGTACACTGCTTCTCTCTCTAGAGTGCTTCTCACTCTACACGACATAAAACAGTGAAATTTGAAGACAGAACAATTCCATTCAGTTAATACAACAGTCATTAACAACTTAATTTGATTGCCTCATAAATAGTAAATGTTTTATAAAAATTGTTTTTTGCATTGATCACTGATAATGAAGCAGTTAATTTTTCAATGTTGAGCTATTAGAGAATGTCAAAGAATAAACAATAATGTCCTATCAAGTAACAAAACAGAAATAAAACAAATATTGTAGGCTGTTTAGATGAGGAAGCTGAAAAGGAAAAATGTACAGCGTATCACATTACTAAATTTTTTTACTGACCAGTAAAAAAGCAATGACCTTCTATAAACCTTCAGCTGAAGTAAGCAAAATTTTCAAGCAGCTTTCGCTGGTAAATCTGACTCTTATAAGTTTTCCTGCTAAGAGCAACCTGCACATTTTCTGTAATTCACCACAGCTGGTCAGAGAATGAAAGATGGTTATTTACTGCTGTGAGTGAGCATGTAATATATGAGCATGTTGCTCATTGTGACAGTGTGTTAGATTTGGTGGAAAGCAGAAAAACATGATGTCAAAACAAATTAAATAAGGCTTTCAAAATACAAGAGAAATGTGATTTGCAGTTACTTGCAAGCAGTAATAAGAATGAGATCTGTCTAGTTAATCACCAGTAAACCTTTTCAATTTTTTTTTAGGTCACAGGATTTTTTACCATTTGTATTTAAACTGTTCCCGGTAAGCATTTAATTAAATGGTTTGTGCAAGTATTTTCAAACTGTGAGGGTGGTTTAACTGACTGATATTACACTTTTTAAACAACTTAATTTAACTGATTACTATTTTTTATATACAAATATGTCTTAGCAGCTGTCAAATATAAGTGTATATACGTAATTTTTTAAATGTTAACTTATATTGACATTTTTACATTAAATTTATTTGAAAAATAAAACATGAATAGAGGTATTCAAACAGCTAATAATGTATGTCCAAATGTGTTTAAATATGTGTATTTGAAATTGTATTCTATATAGACTGTTAATACAATTTGAATTTTCTGTTTACAAATTGTGATTTCACATTTTAGAATCGGGATTTTTGTGTAATAACAGTACCAAACATGGTTCCAGAATTTCCTCTGCTTCAGTCATTTGCCAGAGTCATTCCATATCATTCTAGCACTCTACCTCAAGACCTTTATGTTTTCCATCGATCTGGGCTGATCAGGTACCTTGGAAAAGTAATTGCCTTCTAGAATATTTTCCAATGTTTATGAAATAATAATTTTTGATTTAATAAGGAAACAATCTTTAATGATAATTCAATTTATTTGTCATATGCAATTTCTTGCATTAAGGATCTACAGTATATGAATGTAATAACATTCTATGTAAACATAACATAATTTACATTTCTGTTTTGTTTTCTGGTTAAACATTAACAAATGCTGTATCTTATATTTAATACCATATAATGTTGCACATGTCCTCTAACAACCACAACAGTGCTATTTTGATGATAATGTTAATAGCCTGGTAATAGTAAAAAAGTGACTTTGGTCCATGTTAATTTTCTAAATCAATGTATACAGGATTACTAAGAAGTTAAGCCTACTCCTGCAGCATTAAATGCAAGACATGGACTAACCCTAGAAGAGTATCTGGCCCATCTCAGGGCATATCCAAGCAGTCAAGCACATTCTATCATTCAGGTTTTCCAGTCAAACTATCACAGACATTTTTGGGACATGGGAAAAAATCTAGAGCCCTAAAATAACACACAAATGGATGAATGTGCAAATTACACATATTGAGAAGAATGTCATTTTTATCTTTTAAGTTTACTTTTATCATTTCAGGTGATTATTGCTTTATTGTTTTGTTTTCTTTTATTTCTTCTTAGCCCATTTATTATAAGAAAAGCAAAATCCATAGATAAACCTGGAGTGGAATGCCTGATTAGTAAACTCAGACTGAACACGTCTATATTAGAGAATCTTAACATCTTTAATGAAGCTCGAAGACATCTAGTAAGTGAACTATGGTATTAGAGTTTATATACTATAGCTAGCAGAGCACATACTTGTGCCACAGTGGTCATGTTTAAAGGTGTTTATCACATGCCTTTATAATTCAACAGTTATAGTTAATTACAGTTAACTACACTTGACAAAGCATCCAATGTTGAATGCTCTGAGGCTTTTACAGTTTAGCAAGAAACAGGTTTAAAATCTGACCATCAATCCTGAAAAATATATTTATTTGATATTCAGTGACATGCTATATTGTTTGGAGTTTTTTTTTTTAATATGTATATTATAACTATTATTTTTTTAGGAGGGAACTCCAGTGCAGGCATTTGTTGCTGAAGTCATGGATCAAATTGTGGGTATTGCAATAATTAAAAATGAAGAGGTAATTATTATTTTTTTAAAATCAGATTCAATTTGCAGGCTATTTCAGGTTTGGTAGAGTGGCAGAGCGGGTTGTGTTGCCATCCTCCAGAGAGTGCTCCACAGTTTTACTCTTGATTGCAATGTCTAATGTGGTGGGATTGTGGTTGATGTTTATGTGGCATCTCTTACGGTACTCTGGTTTCTCCTCACAGTTAAAAGATATGCAATTAAGTTGATTGGTGAATATAAACTGATATTGTATGAGCCTATGACTGTGTGCTTAAGAGTTTCCTGTAATGGACTGTCAATATTCCTGTTTTAAACAATGCTTTTCTTGTGCCTCAAACCCTGATGCATGATTACTTTGATGAAGGAAAAAAAAAATTAAAACCATGACAGATGGACATTTGTTTAATATGGACTTAAAACTCAACAAGGAGAAATGGTGTCTTATGATGATTATTTTATGCCCATTTATATAGAATAATGTAACAGATTTATTTTCCACAGAATTCTTTGGCATGTATATTTGATAGCTCTTTTAAAAACTTTAAGTCATTCCTAAAGTAGGTAGAAAGCTAATCAAATCAAAATTTAGCTAAAACATTGCAGATGACTTTTGCAGATGTCTCATCAGGGATTATTAATCTTAAACATCCAGAATCATCGATTACTCCAACATTATTTCCCCAACATTATAAACTTTGATATCTGAATTTCTGACATTTTGTATTTTACATTTGTAAACAGGATATATACATGTAAATGCACTTTATATACAGTATATGTTTATTTTACTCAACCAGACATAAGAGTATGGCTTGATATGGCACTGATATTTAATTTATTGAATACTGTACTAGCAAAATACCCGTGCTTCGCAGCGGTGAAGTACTGCCTTAAAATTTTTATTAAGAAGAAAATTAAACCTTTTTAAACTGAGGGAAAATATACCAATAATTATTTGTTAAGGATCTCTTTGTATACCACATTGTGAGTTCGGCCCTCCGGTTGTAATATGACCAAGCTCTGCGCTGAGCTTACTCTTGAGCATGCAACGTACAGTTGGCCATGTGAACAGTAATCTTGTTTCAAGTCTCACAACTTGGATTGCTGCTGTCATAATCGGTTTGAGTTTCATGGTTTGTTTCAATTACGACAGTATTTGTAGGACTTGTGTTGAAGAGACATTCGGCATCTGTCACGCGTTGTAAGTATACAACCGGTTTCATCGATAACTTCACATCCAGCTTTTGAGAATTTAAACATTTATAAACATCAAAGTGTCCACTACTGAAATCGTCACCTGTCAATCTAAGATGTTTAAGAGGCATTGGCGGTTGTTGAAAGGTGTAAAATATTTGGTCATTTCGGTATACTTGAAAGCGACAACCGAACAATTCAGCGGCTGCCGTCATCTCACATGCAGATGCATTGGTGAAGGGCTTAAGCATTTCACTCTTATAGTGCTCATATGTAGTATAATCATCTCCTGTACCGTCATCAGTCCACACCTTGAACCTGTCCCAGTCATTCAATACATAAGACACAATGTTCCTCCGAATATTAAGAGTGAGCCTGATATGGCCGTGCAATATGTAACAAAGAGAATGGAAAAGGTAGGTGCCATCTCCGGGCATGAAAACCACTTGGTAAGTGACAGTTCTTTGATCGATGGTGATCACCTCGATAGACATGTTAATGGGGTACGGTTGGAATGATAAAGGAAATGGGTACCTGAACAATGTAAAGTAAGTCTAAAATACCTACACAATAACTATAATCGTAATAAATGAACAATAAAACAGTGGAGAAGCCGTGGATTAAATAAAAAGGCTGTAGTTATCGGCAGGGAGACGTGAATCCCGTGGCGAAGCAAGGAAGGTAATGTAGAGACTGGAGCCACGGACGGCCTAATATAGGCAGGCAGCCAACAACGTGGGAGGTGTTGGGATGGGGGACCCAATGCCGCCTCACACGGTGACCGAGCTGCAGGCTATGGACGTATATATGTACGTAAGTAGGATTCAGTTAGCGTTGGGAACCCGCGTACCAAATTTCTTGAAGATGGGCCCATAAGTAACAAAGACCATTGAAAAGTTCAATATGGCGGCCGACAGTGGCATCATACCACCGAAATAAGTACCAAATTTCAGCCTTCTACCTACACGGGAAGTTGGAGAATTAGTGACGTTGGAAAGTTCAATATGGCAGCTGACAGTGGCGTCATACCACCGAAATAAGTACGTACATTGGTTTCGGTTTGCGCAGGGAAGCCGCCTACCAAATTTCGTGAAGATGGGGCCATGAATAAGAAAGTTCAACATGGCAGACGTTGTCGACCGTTATGACCGTTTTGTGTAGAATTTCTTTTTTTTTTTATTAGTTTTATTACAATCCATTCAAAGCAATCAAGTTTTTACAAAAAGAAAAATTGTGTTAAGAACAGATCCAATTTCAAAATGAAACCTGCTTAACTTTTATAAGTAAGCTATAAGGAATAAGCCTGCCAAATTTCAGCCTTCTACCTACACGGGAAGTTGTAGAATTAGTGATGAGTGAGTGAGTGAGGGCTTTGCCTTTTATTAGTATAGATCATATTAATTCAATTTAGCCTTAAAATTTTAAATCTGATTTTGAAAAAAGCATATGATTGTGTGTTGTGCCTGTATCAATCTTTTTAAATATCCACACAGACTAAATTCATGAACAGAGTAGCTATATTTTTTGGGTACTTTACAAAAAAAATCAAACATTAGTGTTGTCAAAATAATCTACAAGATTCATAGTTAAAACTAAAGTCAATTCCAGGAATTTATACTCTAGAATAATTATTCAGAAATATTGATTCAAGAGTTTTGGTTTCCTGGGCCTCTGCAGCATTTCATTTGGCTGCTGTTTGTGGAAAGAGAGTTGTGTTAGCATAATTGGTATTAAGTTGTTTTTGTTAAATGTGGGTTCCTTGTCTCCTCTACTGTTCATTATTTTCATTGACTGGATATCAAGGTGCAACCAAGGATCAGATCATGTTTGAATCCTAAGGATTACATCTCTACTGTTTGCTAATGATGTTGTACTCATAGCTTCATCAGTCCATGATCTCTAGCATACATTATTTTGCTGGGGTGTTGTGGTGAAGCAGAAGCTAAATATTTGGGCAAAGATTTTGTTTTATCAGTCGGTCCATTCTCCAATTTGGTCATGAGCAAACGACTAGAAGAATGGGAAATTACCAAAACAATAAGATCATAAATCAAAGTGGTTGAAATAAGGTTCCTGGAAAAGGTTCATGTTGGATTCAACCACCATGACAGGAGAGAATCTCAGCTATAAAGGAGGACCATTGGTTTTCTGGATCAAGAGGAGTCAGTTGAAATGTTTTTGGGTTCATAGTTTGGGTATCCTCCTTGACGACTTCTACTGGCATGACCAAGTGGAGGAAACACTGGGCAGACCTAGAGGACACCTTGGAGGGATTATATATTTCAATTAGATAGGAAGCATCTAGGAATTTGTCAGGAGGAGTTGGAAGACATTGCCAAGGATAGGATATTCTGTTCAGCCCAGTGATGTAGCTGTGAGCTCTGCTGCTTCACAACTCCAAAAGAGTGTATTAAAATTCTATCCATCCATTATCCAACCCACTATATCCTAACTACAGGGTCATAGGAGCCAATCCCAGCCAACACAGGGCTCAAGACAGGAAACAAATCCTGGGCAAGGTGCGCACATGCACACACTAGGGACAATTTACGATCACCATTGCACCTAACCTGCATGTCTTTGGACTGCGGGAGGAAACCGGAGTATCTGGAGGAAACCCATGCAGACACGGGGAGAACATGCAAACTCCATGCAGGGAGGACCCGGGAAGCGAACCCGGGTCTCTGAACTAAGAGGCAGCAGTTCTACCCACTGCGCCACCGTGCGGCCCTATTAAAATTCTAGGTATTGGTAATTGTTTTTGTATTGTTTGTACCTATTATCCATGCCTGCCTAGGGTTTCTCCCATATCCCAATGTTAATTGGCCCGGTGCACGCGTGGATGTGTGTGTGACTGTACTCTTTATTATTGGTGCCCTTTGGCCTAATTCCTGCCTTATGCCTGGTGCTGCTCTGCAAGTCTAATAATAATTAGACTTAATAAACAGGTTCAGAAAATGGATTGTTGAATAGATTAACAAAATTTTCAGTCTGTGATTATGGAATAATTTATAAACATTTGCACCACAAGCAATGCAGACAGCCCATTACCTCTGGCTCTCAGGTATTTGGTGTTAATTCTTAGGAAGTTTAGATATTTATAGATATATAGTTTCAGAGTACTGTAGTATTAATTGCTATTTTAAATTAAACATAATTAACAAATAATATTCTATTGTTTTGTGCTTCCTCTAGTCTAACTTACTGTGTTTCACTACATTCTTGCAGTTTTTGTATCACAAGAATACAAATAAAATCATGACAATAATAAAGATCAAAAGTAACGCAAATATTATTACTATAAGAAGAATGGAAATTATAGTATAAATTGGTAAAATTAACATACAGTACCTTTTTTTACTTTCCATAAAATCTCCACCCCAATCACTGAATTTATGTAATTGTTCTAGACGTTTGGTTATTCTGTTGCAGTAAAACTCAATTCAAGTGTTAAAAATGGTGTTGAGTGGTCAGCCTAATTTCTCTCATAACCACTCATCAATTCATTCTGATAAGCCTTTTTTCTCAGTAAAGGATGTTGGTTGGCATCCACTTTTGCTGATACCTGTGTTCCCGTAGTCAGTTATCAACATGTGCATGTTGAAGTCAATTGTAAATGTCAGCAATGGGGATTTTCCCCTTCACAAATCATTAACAACCTTTTTCTTTCACTGACTTATGAACACTTAATTAAGTTCAGATGTTAAAAAAGCAAATGGATCTACTAGCTATAGTACTACTCCTTTCAATTCATCTGGCCTGCCTGTATTCCAGTATCATTATTACTTTTTTTGTGTCTCATAGATAGATGCACTATAAAGTTGGCTTAAGCTACATGATTTCTTGGAAACATACAGTACTCTTCCTGCATAATTCAACACTGAGTAATAAACCCAACAAGGTGGATTTGACCTAAGGACAACACAGTATAATTATTAAGCATGATATGTTTCTTTTCTGTCCTGCGGTGGGCTGGTGCCCCGCCCAGTGTTTGTTTCCTGCCTTGCGCCCTGTGTTGGCTGGGATTGGCTCCAGCAGATGCTTGTGACCCTGTAGTTAGGATATAGCGGATTGGATAATGGATGGATGGATGGATGTTTCTTTTCCTTTCTTTGGCAATAGATATGTTGTGTGAAAGCACACATTAGAATTTGTGTTTTTGTGGAATAAGAGCTGATCATGCAAACGTTTTGAACAGTAGCAAAACTACATTTTTGGGGCCCTGAAGTTTGAACTGTTCCAGGGGGCCCCTTCACAACCTTTGATGAGGTTGTTCCATGGAAGATCAACATTTTTTTTAAATTTAACCATTACACCTCTGATATTGATTAAAATTGCTGTACAGGATTATCCCACATGTCAGAGTCAGTGATATGAATACAACTTTCACATTCCTCATATTTTTGAGTTATGGGGGGATGAACATTAGAGAAATGTTACATACAGGCAGGATTGCTCCATAGACTGATGGAATAAAACATAGAAAAGACCACAGTCAATGTTATGTTTTGTTTTAGACACATAATAAGAATATGAACTACATTAAGTACATTTTACAAAAAACTCTTCTTTCTGCTTTTTCTAGCAACATATTCACGTGCAGTTTTGTCATATGAAAGCTTTCTTGCAATGTAATTTTCTAGAGACAATATGCATAAAGAATATAAGTGCTGTTCTGTCATGGTAGACCAAAATTTGTATGAAGGGCAGCTTTGAAAAAGTATTTTCTGCTTCACAGCTCCCTATAGGCATAAATAACATTAATAAAAAAAATAATTTCTGTTATCAATGTTAATACTGTTTTAAATTATTTTTTATTATTTTATATTAAATATATTTACAATGAAACATTCTTAATTTTAATAATTTTCATTTATGGCTAGCCTACATGACCTGTTAGTTTTTATTTTAACTTTAATATTGAAATACACTGTATTATTCCTATGTTATTTTAGGAAACCCTTCTCATACAGTAGATACCCCAAATATTTAAGCAATGTGGACTAATGTTGCTTCTGGGGTCCCATGTGATTAGGAGCTCCAAAGCTTAAGTTTCATTAGTTTCATAGTAGAGCCACCTCTGGTTGTGAAATATTACCATGATTGGCTGTTTCTTAGGGTCCAGTGATAATTTATATTGCTGTTTTTGTGTGCTTTTGACTTGTCTATTAATGGAACATGTTTCAGATTTTGTGCTTTTTTTAGTACATAATTTTCTTATAAATCAAGGCTCTCAATCCACTCTCAGTGTGTGTATAAGCAGAATAAGCATGCTGCCACTTTAAAGAGGTCATGTTGCTTTAATCAGCAGTGCTCAGCTGTGAGGGCATTTTATTTTATCTGCTGCTTATGCTGTTAAAATTAGTGTGTTATGGAGAAATACATATGCCATATTTTGTGGTTAATGTAAAGAAACAGCAAAGGCAAAAATGTAAAAAATGGTAGAATGCAATTTAAAACTGCATGTATCATGCTAAACTGCTAAACTACTAAAATAGGCTGAAATAAAACAACATTAAAATTCACAATACCTTTCTCACCTCCCATTTGCCATTTATGTTTAAAATGCTTTCAAAAAGAAAATATGCATAAATTAAAACCACACAAAATTTGAATAATTTTTACTGTAAAAGGAGGAAGTATGGCTCCTATGGCATTTAGATTTTAAATATTTATTTTATTGCCAGTGTAAATTCACTTTAATATGTTTCTTTAAATGGTGGGTTCAATAAGTTACTTCTTGCTTATTTCATCACAACATTTAAAACAGGATCATCTATTAATGTGCACTACTGGTTATATTTAATATTAAGTCTTCACACAAGTATCTCATATAAGCACATAACTGCTTGCTTAAGATATATACAATTTGTAGTCAATAAAAATTAAAAATTAACATTACACATTTTTCCAAATCCTTCAACAAACTGTATTTGTCCTGTTTATTGAAATAGTATACGTATGTCTTTATCTTACTACCCTATGCCCTCATTTATATTTGCATCCTTACAGACAAGGGATGTTTACAGAACCACAATATAGGTATAAGACTGAAAAATAAAGGTCTATATGGAGCCATGAAATTATTTTATGCTAGTGTACTAGTATTGTAGTGTTTAATAGTGATGCTCAGTGAATGTTCACTTGTATATATCATAACATTCTCAGACTCGTTTAATCCTTATTTCTAAATCCATTACATACCGTATGTGTGTGTGTATATACTTTACCATAAGCCTATTAACAGTGCTGTATGTGGCTATTTTGCATAAATATTATTTTGTGTTTTCCAATTGATGAAAGAAAATGTTATGAGGTTATTATCCATCTAATACTACTAAACCAATTTATAAGATGCTTTAATTGTCAAAATGCACATAAACAATTTGTTTTAGGAAGTAAGTTACATAATGGTTCCATTTGATATGATTTATTGAGTTTGATCAGATTAAGCATGGATGGATCACAATGTTGTCAAAGTATATATCTATTGTGGTGCTCTGTTTTTCATTCCAGTTTATCAACAGTGTAAAATAAAACTGTTGTACAGACGTTATATCTGCATACTAGTGTTATTACGAGAATATGACTGTAAGCTAATTATAACTATTTTACATAAAAATATGCTTTTCATTATTTGGATTTCCATTGTTTTTTGCATTATTAAGTGGAGTCATTGAAAAATTAATATATAAACATTTTAGAAGGCATTCCATCTTCTAAAGAAGCAGAATAGTAGAATAGCAGGTTGTATTCTTATTCTAGTATATGTTAATATTTTCCAAAGAATGTATTGTCACAGAAAAGGTATTTACAGTGATCAGCTATATTTTCTTGCATAAATGAATGATATAGATAATGTCTATTATGTTTTCTTTTTTCAGGATATAAATTATATTCGTTCACATTATAACATTGAGGATTTCATCTACTTTAGCTATCATACTCAAGAGGAGCACGGAAGGCTTCTGCATTTTGCATTGAACCCTATTTTTCATCATCATCGTAAGCATTTCCTTAAAGAGATTCTGAGGCTTTCATACAAATCATGTATCTACCATACAGTAAACCATCAACAAGAACAGGATAAGGTAAAGTATCATGTATTCTTTTGAAGTGCATCTACATGTTTTTGCTTGTGTTTTATATTCTATGTTCCAATCTTAAAACAAAGTGCAATACTGTGCAATGGATAGTGCTTCTTTTTGCCATTTTTTTACCTACTGTGTTGCCTAAGGCAAGTAGGCACAGTGGTTAACTCTGGTCCATGGTTTAATTGTTGCCTGTTTAGGTTTTGCAAATTCTCACCCCATCTCTTTGTGTTATCTTTCCATATCCTTGATATGGGCATTCTGGATTAATTTGCAGTTTGCCACAGCTGAGTGAGTGTAGAAGAGTGAATGAGCATATCATAAGGTGGGCAGGCAAACTGTGCACTGCTCCCCTGAGCCCAGTACTACTGGGATACATACCAGATCCCATAGATTTTGAATTAGATTAACTGGTTAGAAAATGGATGAAGATCAAAAAATTCATTTTATACTAACATTTATATGACTTCAATATAACAGAACTAGTGAACACAACTGGCTGCGTCAGTATGCTTTAGGCTACCAAAGGACTTAGAGCCATGAAAAATATTATTCATTACAATGATACCTTGAGATACAAGTTTAATTTGTTCCGTGACCAAGCTCGTAAGTCATAATGCTTGTATCTAAAATCAGTTTTCCCCACTGAAATTAATTGAAATGAGATTAATTCGTGCCAGCCCCCAAAAAACCACCCCAATTTTTTGTTAAATGTTTTCAATATAAGTATTTATAATGAACAAATATTGTATACAAACAAAATAAAACCTAATACATAAAAGGGAATCTAAAGAAATAAACAGATGTTGGCGGAGCATATTGTAATGTTTTTTTCTTTCACTTCACTTTTGCTTAACTTAATTTTCTTCTTCACTAGCTTGTTTCTTTTTTGCCACGCTTTCGACACTTTCATTCTCAGGGCATTTCAATAGAAACCTGTCCAAGGAGCTTTGTTTAGTCCTCCCCTTTAGAATCTTTCTGAAATGAGTTAGGCAAGTGTCATTACACAGCGCTGCTTCACGACCAGTTGTAACTTTTTCAGGGTGTTTCTTTTCAATAAAGTCAAGTGTTAGGCTAGTGTCATTAAATAGTGCCGTTGTAAAAAAAGTTGTAACTTTTTCAGGGTGTTTCTTTTCTTTAAAGTTTCAAAACTTTTTCCCACATTGCAAAAACTTCCTTTATTTCACTTGAAGAGATAACCTTCTCCAGCTCTGGGTCCTCTGCGATACCGATCTCCTGCAAAACCTCCGTATGTTGCTGCGTCTGTAGTTCCGTCAATTACTCCGTCGTCAGTTCCTCAAAATGTGCGGCGACAAGATCTTTGATGGCTCGTAACTCAAGGCTAAAAATCGACCTAGTGATGGCTCGTATCTCAAAAAACTTGTACGTTGGGGCACTTGTATCTCAAGGTACCACTGTATTTAAAATTTCTGTATGTATGTATTTACTTTTAACTAGTCATTTATGCTAAATTGTTTACACTTCATTTTTTTAGGTAAGCTGTCCCTATAAATAGATTTTTTTTCTTCACAAACAAGTCTGCTTTAGCACACAGTGTGTAACTGACACTTAGAAAGATTTCTTATAGCATTAGTTAATGTATTATAACACCACATTTTTTCTTTCCCCACATGCTCCTTCTCTTGAAGAAAATGACAACATTATAGTATCCGTATACTGTACTAATAAATAAATAAGAATGTCATTTATTATTTTGGCATAAACTCTAGTAAACCTATGTTTAATATTTTTTTCTTCCTTAATTTTCCAGAATCGTACACTGTAACTTTAATTTTCAATGCCCAATGAACTCTGTTTAGTTTCAGTGACATTAAGATCTAAAACTTGGGCATGGAATGTCTTGTAGTAAAAGATAACCCTTCTTTTTCTGAGGCATTTTAATAATTCTTTCTACCTTTCAGTAATTTTTAAATGTTTAGAGAGGCCATTTTGAGAAAGGTCAGATAAAGGTTGCACAGCATTGTATATCCTTCTAGCATTTAACTTGAAACAAATCTTCTTCTGTTCTTATATGTTTATCTATCTATCTACCTAAATTCTGCTAGTTTTCCTAATAAGGCATAATTTCTCTCTAGTGAAATAGTTGCATTCTTTAAATGCTGTCGTGTTTTAAAAACTGTTTTCTTATCAGATTACATTAGTTAATTCTTAAGATCAAAGGGTTTCCATCTAACTAGAGTAATCTGCTTCCCTTTTTTATTTGTTTTTAATTTTACACATCTTTTTCTGTTGCACTGTATAATCATTTCCTTTACTGCTTCCACCTACCTAATTTTATTCAGCCTTTTATTATCATTCTATTTATTATAATTGCAATTCAATTTCTTTTAAATAATCTACTATATAGATAACCATTTTCTCATGCAATGCTGCTGCCAGCAGTTTAATACATTATAGAGGATAATGAATTTGTTTGAAAAGATTTTTTTAATTAAATTCTGGCTGTAAGTGTAACATTTTCTCATTTAGCTTCCTGGTATTAGTTATTTACTAACTTCAACAAAAAAAGAATGAAAAAAAAGAATGGAAATCTTTATTAAGAATTCAACTTATGAAGGCATGGTGGCACAAGTTCAGGAACTTCAGTTCATAAACCATTTTTTTTTTTACTTTCTGTACAGTGTTTGCATGTGCTCCTTTTATCTGAAACAATTTTCTCTATGAGCTTTGAATTCCTCCCACATCCCGTACATTTACATGTGGAGTTGATAGACAACTATTACTGAGTCTTGTATGACTGAATGAATTAATAGGGGTTAGTATTGATAAAGGGGATGAAACAGAGTATAGAGATTGGGTGGAAAAGTTTGTTTCTTAGTGCAAAACCAAGGACCTGCTTACTGACTTTTGGCCCACCAAACAGCCTATATGTCCAGACACGATTCAAGGAGTGGGTGAAGTGGTGGTCCACTCCTACAAGTACTTGGGAGTCCACATTAATGTTGGACTGGTCATAGAACACAGAGGAACTATATAATAAAGGGCAGAGCAGGCTCTTTTTCCTAAGGAGACTGTGTTCGTTTAATGTGGGAAGTGACATCCTTCAAATCTTTTATAACTCTCAGATGGCCAGTGTGATTTTCTACACTGTGATGTGCTGCTGGTAGCATCACTTGAAGACAGACCCACCGAATCGCCAACCTAATGAAATGCTATTGGGACTTCTTTATACCAACAGCAATATCTCTGCCTAATTCCTCACTGTGAATGTGACAGCCAAATGAAAACTTTTCTTTCTTTTGAATTTCTTGCTTTATAAAAATATGTATGTATATTTATTTATTTCTTTATTTACTTATCTGGGACAAATAAAAGTTCCATTTCCAAGTTGTGTCTCTATCTGTCTGTCTAGGTTGTCAAGCACATTTACTGTATTGCATAATCAGTTGTTACATACAAATACCAAAATAATTAGGCTAACTACCTGAAGATTAAAAAAATCTTAATATTTTGGTGATATGAATTATATCAGACATACCAGATACAGAAGGTTTTGAGATCCAAGAAAAAATAAAAGGCTCATTCTGGATGAATTTAAAAATTTGTATATGTAGATATCTGTTTGTCAGAAGGTAAAGTTTAACCAACTGTAACATACCTACACCATTACATAATCAAGGAATTGATAAAATAGGCACACCCTGAATGCATCATCCATCTATCCATTCAGTTTCTGAAGTAAGTTTTTTCATTGTGGGAAAATGGTAAGTGAGGAAAAGCCTTCCTATGTAGCACTGAGGTCAAGGCAGGTTAACAACAGTAGATAGCAGCTAATCCACTATGAGGTACCATCTTCCACACATCAAAAATCACTTAGTCATTATTAAACCTAACCTGGACATTTTTAGGATGTGGACAAAAGCAGCAGAAGAAAATTCATACAGACATAGTGATAAAATGAAAAAAAAATACTCAGAAAGTGACTTTTTTGTGAATACAGGTGCTTTTTTTGTTGTGGATTAACACACTTATAAAAAATATCCAAAATCTGCTTTTGAATTTGCGACGCACCACTCATCATTCTACTTTAATATTATTTTGATTAAGACATATTATGTTAATGCTGTTACAGCCTCAATTTTCAAACCTTATTTTTCATATTATACAGCCATCTGCTTGAGTCATTTGGTGCACATAATGTTTCCATAGTATTTATAAAAAAGAGCATATGTATAAATGCCTCACAACACCAGACGGCGCAGGTGTATCTAATGAAATGCCAAAATGAAACATTTGCTATGGCAGGCTTCTTCAGATTACAAGGCACTGTTTTTCTGAGAAAAATATTATGATTCACAATTTTTAGCCAAATGGTTTGACATTTTCTGGTTTGAAGCATAATTTGCATGTACAGGTGGTTTCAGTGCTATTTGTACTGTATGTGGTAATATTGGAATTGCCTTTTCTGATTTGGGTGGTTTATTATGCCCTTTTCCTTATTAAATTACACTGCACTGCCTTGTCTCTAAAAAGTCAATTATGTATTTATATTAAACTGCATAACCTAGGAGGTTTTATTTTTTTGTAATTTGTTCATACTGTATTTACAAATGCTTTGGCTTGTGCACTGTTGTCCTGAATGATGCAATGAAATACCTTCTCACACACTAAAGCTGCCCTTGCTTTTGTTAATTGCTTAGAATAAACATTAGTCAGATTCAGATATAAAACACAGATTATAATTACTGAAACTTACATGAAAAAAAGGCATCAGGGGAATTATGGGCTGCCAGCACTGGTTACAGCAGTATTACAAAATGAATTTTAATGGGGGCTGAATCTAGCTGATTCATGATTAGCAAAGAAAAGATATTCTCCAGGGGGAAATCCTTGTTCTGCAAAAATCCTATAAACCCAACCACTTGTTTTTCATCCATTCCCACAGAGATGGTAATGTAATTACTCTCATAATTATCTTCATTAGTGGCAGCCGCTGTAGACAGTTCATTCCATGGCTCTAAGTGCCTGTTTATCAACCCATTTTCCCTTCATTTTAACCAATGTTTTTCCATAAATCTGTATTTGCCCATTTAGGCAGCTGCACTACGTCACTATAAGGGCCCTTGGACCTCACATTTTACCCATTTCCTATCATTCTCAGAATGCCTATGCCCATTCGCTGACATCTGCCCTTAATTGTATGGTTCCTGTGTGTGCAAGACGACAGATTGTCTATCCTCTTGAAGAACTTGGCATCAATGCTCCATCCAGGCAGGTCTCCAAGGATCAGGTGGGTAGCATGAACAGCAGATTGCAGCTGGCATGGTACAAGCTGTGTGCCAAGCTTTGCAGATGGGCAAATACCACTGTCCCCATTTAGCATGAGATGATTCTTAATTAAGGTTTATCACAAGAAAATGTGCTTGTATTCTAAAAGCTTGTTTTTTTCTCTTCTTATTCGTACCACTGCAGCTTTCATTCCAAAGGCAGTTATTATTAAGGAAATTAGAATAATAGAAGTAGAAATTTAAACTGTTTTTTTATATATATAATTCAAACCCAAACGATAAATAAATGTATTTTGTATTTTCTTTAGAGGGGTTTTCTTTATGATGTATTATTGCTTTATGTTTAGAAATTAGTATTTACTATTATACTATACTAAAAATTGCTAATATTAATCTAATAAGAATTTCCATATAGAACAGTGTGCATGCTTAAAATATAGTTTTGGATTGAATGTGGTGCTGATTAGCAATGTTAAATCACACATTCATACAGTATGTACATTAAAAACAGACATATGAATCATTGGCCTTTAATGGTCTTTAGTCAGCAACATTTCATGATGTTGCATTCAAAAAATATAAAAAATATGTCCTTTATATTTAACAATACCGTACATAGAGAGATATCTTGTAATAAAGCTGCCAAAAGGTTACAATTTAAATGCAAGTACACGCTGTGCAAAAATCTATGTTCAAGTAAAATGGCTAGAGTAGGCAGTATAATGACATAATAGGAAATACTGGCATTTATGATATGTTCATAACAGGATACTGCATCAAATGACTGTAAGATACATTGCATATTTTTAGAAGCTTTAGTAAACAACTCATATACTTGGTGACTCACGTTCAAAGATTAATTATTCTCTGACTCAAAGAAAAATGCAATTTTATTTGATCTTTTCAAAATGTGATTGAATGCAGTTTATTAGCTTTTTTTTTAAGCAAGCACATATTGAATGTTTCCTTTCATGGAACATTTACTCATTCATTCTTTTTCCAAACCCACTGAATCCCATTTGGGGTCATGGTGTAATGGGAGCTAATTCATTCTTCCTGCACCAGATTAAAACATGTCTGAATTGAAAAATTATGACTTTAGAATGAATATGATCCTCAATAAGGGTCATCAGAATTAGAGCAGCACGGTGGTTTAGTAATCAGTCATAATTTCTTAACTAAATTGGCAAAAATGGAGATTGGCACCCCATCCAGGGATAGTTCCTGCCTTGTGTCTAATGCTTGCTGAACCATAAACATTTGCTCAACAAAACTACTGATTATGTTTTCTAGTCACTGTATACCAGAAAAATTTCTAAAGACTAAAAACTGCAATACAGTTTGTACCTTTATGTATAAACATGGTCAGAGTGACTAGCAGGACCCTGGTAAATACGGAGTAATGCGCATCACCAGGACGTTAATGGAAGAAATTATAAATGATGGCAGAAAATCAACTATCCAATATAGTCCAGTGATATTAGCAGAATAGACACTACATGATAGTTTGCATGGATGTAAGCAGGGCACTAATATGCCTTAGTTTAAAAAGGAAGCAAGAAAAGTGTTTGATTATAATGGAGCATGCAGTATTATTTACTGTATCTTGAGTTTGATTAATTTTTGCAAGGCAAGTAATAAATACAGTAGGCAGGGATTTAGAACAAAATTTTTAAAAATTTGTTTAGGCCCAAAGTTTATTTATATAAAAATGGGTTTGTAAAATTTGCTATTTGCAATCAATTAGATGGATTAGCAAATACCTTATAAATCAGTAGAAGCACAAAAATATGATCTGGGCAAAGTCTGAATATATGGCAACTAAGCTAATAAATAAATGCATAAATAAATAAATCTCAAGACTTGTGTTTTTGAATAAAGGTATCTAATACAATGAAACAGTAGAGGGACCAGGACTGAAAGCACCCTGGTGATTCTTAAGGGACTCAACACAATCTCAACAGTGTACAGAAGCAGTTTTGAAAATCTTATGGAATTTTGGGATAGATAGCATGCTATGTGGTTCCATCTAAAAAACAGTGGACAGTTTTGATAACCTTGTTATGAGAAGGATGTAACAAAACTAATGAAATTTTAAAGAGCTGTTAAAGCCATTTTTTTCTTATATGCATTTTTGTGATTATCATGATTTTTATTATTTAATATTGAAAACCATCCAGTGAAAGTCACTCTATGTTTTAAATGACTATACAAAACAATCCACATTGTAAATCATTTCCATTGTTCAGCTGACTTTTCCATTGTCACATGTTAGTAAGTTTGCTTGGGGGGCAGAGAATGACAGTCCTTTTTCACCTTTAATCAAGAATTTGATTATTCTTGTGTAATTGAACTGTCCCTTCTTAGTTCTGCATTACTATATTGACAATGGATGTGTTCAGTTGACAGTCCTTAGTACTTTGTACTGTTCACAAAGGCTATGATTGGGTGGCCACCGCTACAAATTTCCACCTCTCTCTCCTCCCTGCCCAGTCTTGGGTTCTCTTCTCCTCTTCTGTGGCAATGTCTCTCTGTACATCAAGTAACCAGGCACCCTGGTCAGCCGCCATTTTTCCCAGGTTTCTTGTAGATTTCAAGTTGTGCCTTCTTTTAGCGCAGCAACAGGCATCCCACTGGTCGACAACCTGAAGCAAGTTCTTCATTCAGAAGTATTTTGGGGATACTGCCACCTTGCATATAATAAACACAATCAAGTCAACATAACTTTCACTGTATGTGGAGGGCTAACATGTTTGGCATGGTGGCCTGCTCCAGGACATCTTTGTTTGGCTTAAGTTCCTTCCAAGAGATGCCCAGGATCCAGCACTGACAGTGGAGGTGGATGGTGGTAAAGCAGTGCACTTAGCATGTGTAAGTGGACCAGATCTCACTGTTATAGAGGATAAGACAGCACAAAGGACAAGGAAATCCCAAAAAGTGTTGGGGTGAGGACACGTCCCTGGTTCACATCACAGAGGACTGGAAACTGGTCTAATGTTGAGAACTCCACCAATACTGTTCCTTGGATACCATCAATTTGGTCAGCTTCCGGTCTCCTCCAGCTGTATGAATAATCCCCATCTACTGAGCAGGTCAAAAGCATTGGTCAGACTGGTGAAGGCAACAGGCAGAGGCTGCCTCTGTTCTCTGTTTTTTCCTATAACTATTTGTGAGAATATCTTATCAATAGTAAATCTCAGCTGAACTATGACTCAGGGTACACCTGCTCACCTACAGTTTGCAACCTTTTAAATACTACTTGGACAAACTCCTTGCTGATGATGCTGATCAGGGCTATGCTCCTGTAATTGTTGTAATTGCTGTATTCTCTTATTTTTGTTGATTGTGATGATGTTTGCATAATGCATGTCTTTAGGGTACTGATATCTCTTCCCACCATACATAAAGATGACTGTGGAGCACCAGCTTCCCACACTGGTCCACTTCAGCTGGGATGCTGTCTTTTCCTGTTGACTTGCCATGTCAAAGCAAGTCTAAGGCCTTGCTGAGAAAATCCTATGTTAGAGGTAGGACAAGCTCTTCCGGGATGAGTCGGGAGGGGATTCAATTTAGTGCAGATTAGTTACCACATTAACTAAGGAGTAAAAATCTTGGTAATACTTGGCCCATCTCTCCATCTGTGTGACAGGGTTGTTGATAATTTGTCATCATTTGATCTCAACAGGGTGCTCTTGCTGATGATGCTCAAGCCTTCTTCATCCCTTTGTTCATACCTTGTACATTTCCATTGCCAGCCCAAGCTTGGATGCTTTTGCACAGGTTCTCCCAGTGATCATTGGCACAGCAGCTAGCTGTTCTTTGAGCATTATTCCATGCTCTTCTCAATGCAGCAAGCCTATTTGCTGAGGGACCTTTCTTGTAACTGATTAGGGGTTCTTTCTTCACCTTGTTGATGGGTTTAGTCTTAGAGGGGAGGGATTTTAACCAATCTTGGTTTCTTCTCTTCTTTTTCCTAAAAGGTGAATGGTAGAGTTGTAGGTAGAGTCTAAGATAAATTGCTCTCCTTCAAGGAAATGTGTATTTTCTTTGAACACCTGTCACAGAGACGCCACACATTCTACCAGTGTTATCTTCTCATTCTAAGGCAACGTGCCTTCTTTCACCTAGGGTAAAAACCATTGGCTTCTCACACCTGGTTTGGCCCACCTGTTGAAGCAGTTTGCCAGGATGAGGCCACGATGACTGCTTGGAGCCACATGTGAGACCTGAGTGACAAATAGGGACCAAAGGTGGACGTGTACCCTACCCCAACAAGCGAAGGACACAACAAGTCCCTCCTTAAACATCCCAGGAGTAACTATTTTCAGTCATAATATATCTTTCTTAACCTGGTTGACTAGATCATATGCTAGTAGCACTGAAGGCAAAGCAGGAAATAATTTATCATTCCACATGCACACACTCACATTCACACTAACATAGTTTCCAATTCAGAATTAATAATTAACTTATCCTGTGCTTCTTTGGGGATGTGGGAAGAAAAGCAGAATAGCCATAAAAAACATGCCATAGCAAAGAGAACAAGTGAACACCACAAGTCCATGGAAGCAGCACTGCTAACCATTGTACCACCTTGCCACCCAAAAAAATTTTTATTTGATATATTTCCATTTAAAATATGAGCTCAAAGGAAAATATTAAGGCATTGGTTAATCAGTGCAGATGTCCTGATAGCAAATTAAAATTAAATATAATTAACCAGATGTGTATGAGAACTGTTTTCCAGGAAAACAGCAGCCACATTAATATAGCATGTCAGTTAAAAAAGGAATAGAAGATCTAAAACATAATAGGGAAAAGATTAAGACAAAGTTTAAATTTAGGATTGTTTAAACCTCACAGATTTAGGAAAATGATTACAAAGAACTGAAACCACAGAAGAATATGAAAATGTAGTGGGAAGAACATATAAACAATCAAATTCTAATAAATAGTATAATTAAAAAGTAGAAACGTAACCAGGAACACAAAAATAAGAGGTACTGAATTAATCAAAGATCATTACAATTATCAGTAAATACAAACCACAATTTCATAGACTCTAAACAAAATTGAAATATTTCAGTTTGATAAACAATAGTGTATTTGTAATAAGCAAAAATAATATATTATTCTGAAAGGGGATTACATAAGATCATTAAGTTTGACAAATAAGAGTATTCGACTCAATTAAACTCAACTATTTACAATACAGTAGACCCCCGCGAAGTCGCGGTTCAGAGTTCGCGGCCTGAGTCATTTGCAGATTTTTCCTTAGAACCTATCTAATAATTATTGGCGGAAACTGTAAATATCCTCCGCAATTTTTATGCCTTTTTTCATGGCAATACTGTACTGTAGAGAGAACAGGAAGCAACTGTGGAGGAAACACGGCTCAGGATGGTGAAAGTAGCCAATAGAATTTAAAACTGTGACTCCCAGCAGTCCCTGCAGTGGCTCTGATTGGTCTTCTGCTGAGGGTGCTGGGGCTATTGGGGTCAAAGGATGTCAGCGTGGCTTTTACAAATGGGGCCGGTGACCAAAAGCAAAAAAAAAAGTTTTTGTAATTTGTGTTTCAAGTTCCTGTCTATCTGCCTGCCTTCTGTTGGGTTACCTGTACTTATTAGTTTTGTCCTGGATCATTTCGTGTTTGGCGTCTGCATTGTCTGCCTGTGTACATGAGGACTGTAAGTGGATTCATGGCCATCCAGCAAAGAAAGAAGCACTCCTGGACTTGTCTTCACCATTTCAGAAACTAGCGGTAGGACTATCTTTACATTACCATTCAATGTATTTTCATCATTACATTTCATCCATTGCTGTTTTTCTGATTTACTGTGTCTGTTTTGTTGGTGCTTTGTTGTATTTAAGGTGTAATCGCTGTAAGGGGAACAGGGGTGGTATCATTTTCATTTATTTCATTTGTTTTCATTATATTCTTCTTTTGCTGTTTGATTACCGGATTGCTTTGTTTTTGTATCTTTTTTTGAGTGTGCGCTGGTCAGGTCAAGGCTGTGTGTGTCCCTGGAATCTCCACCTTAAAAATAAATAAATCGCTGTCTTCTCGACGGTGTGAATCTTAGCGGCACCAGACTGCTACAGCGTTATTCATTTCTCTTTGCTGCTGATGGACTGTGATGCATCTCTAGCTGAGTGTTCTTGTGTTTTCAGTTTTGTTCCTCTTGACCCTTAAACCGCCACAACCAGCTATAGTCGTTTCCCAGTGCCATTTGCGAGCATGCAGGAGCTGACTTAAAAGCCTGAAGTATCATAGCTCGCTTGCGGTACCGCTTTATTTGTGCGAATCCAAGAGAGACGCAGCGGGCCGTGGGGAGGGGGGTGGGGCCATCCTAACTCACACCCCAGCCTTGGGGCACACCTTACATCCGCTTGGCTAGTGAACAAGAGAACTACTTAACGGATTTAGATCGGGTTTTATTCTAGAATATGCTTGAACATCCGGTTGATTTTGTGATTTCTCTCATCGCGCTAAGAATTATAGTTTGCTTGCAGAAGTGAGTTATTTGCACTAATCTGAGACAGAGGCTGCAAGCCAAGGGGAGGGGAAACATGACATCAGGAGTGTTTATGTATATGTTGTGCTGCGGTCATGGGGAATGTTATTTCATGCCACTGTAAGCTGCAATACTGTGTGTTGATGGTTGGACAATAAAGGCACTTGACTTGAATTATTTGAGTTTTTTGCACATACAGTGCATCCGGAAAGTATTCACAGAGCATCACTTTTTCCACATTTTGTTACAGCCTTATTCCAAAATGGAATAAATTCATTTTTTTCCTCAGAATTCTACACACAACACCCCATAATGACAACGTGAAAAATGTTTACTTGAGGTTTTTGCAAATTTATTAAAAATAAAAAAACTGAGAAATCACATGTACATAAGTATTCACAGCCTTTGCCATGAAGCTCAAAATTGAGCTCAGGTGCATCCTGTTTCCCCCGATCATCCTTGAGATGAGTCTGCCTGTGGAAAATTCAGTTGATTGGACATGATTTGGAAAGGCACACACCTGTCTATGTAAGGTCCCACAGTTGACAGTTCATGTCAGAGCACAAACCAAGCATGAAGTCAAAGGAATTGTCTCGATCCCCAAATCTGGGGAAGGTTACAGAAAAATTTCTGCTGCTTTGAAGGTCCCAATGAGCACAGTGGCCACCGTCATTTGTAAATGGAAGAAGTTCGAAACCACCAGGACTCTTCCTAGAGCTGGCCGGCCATCTAAACTGAGAGATCGGGGGAGAAGGGCCTTAGTCAGGGAGGTGACCAAGAACCTGATGGTCACTCTGTGCAGAGTATGCATTATAGAGAGACTGCTCTGCAAAGCCTCTACCCACTTAATCCACAGGCATACACCTCACCATCCAGCATTTTTTGTGGTAGTTATTGACAAAGCCTTCATACTTGTTTTATTCTACTTGGAGGTCCCTTCCAAATGCTCTTTCCATGGCACAATAAGCCCCAGCATGGCTACATACTTGGTTGTCCCTGATACCTGAGAAGACCAGTCTTAAAGAGTTCTTGGCAATGAATTGTGGGATCTCAAGTTGCCTGCCTAAGTCTACAATCAGCCACCATGACTGTGCTATGTTGAACAGTCCTGCTGGTGTTTTTGCTTAAGGCTTTCCCCAGGTCTGATGAAGCAGATGTGTGATCTTCATGATACGGACCTCCGGCACTGCTAGTGGTCTCTGCGATGGACAATAGGGCATCCTGGTTGCTTGTGGTATCAGCCTTCTCCCAAAGCCTTTTGGCCAGCAGTTCAAAATGTGCTTGAGAAGTCTCCTTTATATGGTGAAAAGAGCAATCTGGTTTCTCCAATTCACCCCAGTATTACAGGTTGAATAAGCTTGGGAGTACATTGTATACTGCTTGGACCGATATCATAATGCAGTGTTTTTGTGTGCGCTGAAGATCAGTTCATGAAATCTTCCTCTCCACATTGCATTCCTTTCTGGCCCAGACACCTTGCTGTCTCATCCCTACTGCTTTGCTAGATCGCTTCTCCTTGAATGTTGCTCTTAGCTACTCCTGGATCAGTCCCTGCTGTTCCTTTCCCTGTGCGTTGTCAATAAAGGTGATTGTCTTTTAATGATGGAGCAACCAGTGCAGGTTTAAACAAAAGCTGTGTTTTTTACCACCACAATTTTCCCCTTCTTCAGTGGACTCAAATTCCATTTTGTACTTATATTTCTTTAGATGTATTCTCTGGCATTGAGACATTTGGTTTTTTTATAAATAGAAAGAAGAACAGGCTTTGTGGCGTTACTGTACCTTCCCAGTAGTCTCACATGAGCTCTCTAAGGGTTTCATCTTAAGATAGTACTTTTTAATATACTGTACACTACTAGTCTAAAGTTTTAGAAAACTGCAATTTTTCCATTTTTTCTTCAAATCTAATTAGCTGAAATGCAATAAATAACCTAAAATGGTTATTTGTGCTGCAGGTTTGACAAGGCAAGTGGCAATAAGAAAGCCATTCCTTAAAGGACAAAATAGGTACAAAGTTTCCAGTTCATTTCTTCATTCTAACTCACTTTGTGACACCGAGCAAATCACTTAATCTGCCTGGAGTCCAAATGTAAAACAAAAGTATCTACAAACAGTTTTACTGTGTCCTGATTAGTAGGTCATTTTGAAGAAAGACACCAGTCAATTATGTGTAAAATATATTACTAGGTCATAAAGGAAGTTTTGAAGAAGCCTGTACAGCTCCATAATGCAAATACTCTGTTCCTTTGAATATAGCATATCTTCTGTCCAACAAGTACACAGATAAGATAACTAACCAAATGAAGTGCCAAACATGGGGGATTCCCCATTTACTATGCTTGGGGATGCTTTTTCATATATCACCATCTATCTGTGTGTACAGATTTTTGTACCATTTATAATTTCATGAAACATCTTTTATAGAGAGGGTCAGGCTTCCGACATTGCAATTAAGTGGGTTTGAAAATGTTATACTATGTTACGTAATTTTAATGATGTCCCCTGAAGGAACCATCAGTTATGAAAGGGTGAGTTCCTGGAGTGAAAAATGCGGCTGTGAAGAAATTTAGTTAGCAATACACTATACCACTGAAATTGCAAATGAAGCAATATTTAATAGCAAGAAGACATTGCAACTGTTGTCCCATTTAGTGTTGCTTCCTGCCTTTTACTCATTGCTGCTTTAATTGATTTATTAAATGATATGTTGATTTTATAAACAGTAATAGATTTACACAGACTAATGTATCCATTACAGATTGCCAAGCAACTAATGTAAATTGGAAGAATTAAATCAATATATGTGCAGCAACAATTCCTACATTGTGAAGTAAATTGATGATTACAGATGTCACTAAGAAACATGACATATAAAATATAGATTGATTGAATGATTAGACAATAGGGCATCGTTGATTGAAAACAATTAACAGACATAGTCAAAATAAAGTAACCTATTTGTTTATCAATTTTCTGTTTATCCAGTTCAGGCAGCATAAGTCTTTAGGATATTGAAGAAAAAGCTGAATATCTGTATATTTTGTAAAGGGGCCAGATTTTGGAACACATCTCGATTGTAACCTGCCCTGGAAGTGATGGCAGATAGGGAAATTGAATATAATGAAGACATAGGAAATTATTCTATGAATTTTTCAAGGTATATAAATATAGTGGAAGGACAGTGGGGACTGCAAAAAAACTACATTCCCCAGCCCTGCAACTGTTGGCAGCTGGAGTCTTCTATTGAGGCACCTGGAGGGTTATATGGCCCTTTGGTTTAAAATAAGCCGGCAATCTGGAAAAGATACCTAGGACCACCTGTGGGAGCTCTGGACAGACTACCCTCCATAGGTTCTGTAGGACTAGGCTTGACCCGGAGGTATTTCCTTGGAGATCAGACGTGACCCTGAAAGCTGTCCAAGAATGTGGTATTAAAGAGCCCAGTCACCATTGCTTTAGTGTAGGTTAGAATTAGATGGAGAGAGAATGAGAGCTCATTTAGCATGAGAAAGGAGAAAAGAGGTGCAAGAAGGGAAGAAGGGTCAAAGTGTAGACAGGGGGAGCTGTGAAAGGTATTTTTATTTGGTTTTAGCACCTCATTTGTTGAAGTTTTGTTTCTAAATTTTTGTGATCTTTTTTATTGCCTTTAGTTTTTATAAAATTTTTCTTTGTTTGGCATTTTTGCCAAAAAATTGAGAGCACCTCCTACATGCCAGTACTGTTCACTAAGGCATTTTTTGGATTTTTTCATTAATTGTATGTTCAGGCTTCTATTTTTTCTTGCCATACCCATAGCCAGACAATGGAGTTCTAACACATGGTTTATTTTAATTTATTACAAACAGCAGTGATGTTTACAGACTGCACATTTAGATGGCCCATGCAATGAAAAAAACATTTTTAATTTTGAAGTTTTTTCTTTGCTGGAAGTGGAAAAAAATAACTGCCAGTAATATTTTGGAGGCACCTTAAACAGTCTTGTAGGGGGAGGGGAGTACATTTTGCAGACACAAATATACAGTACATGTAAACTATTTCATAGTGTGAGAGTCGGTGGTCCCTCTTCAAAGTCCACAGGTGAGAATGAATATCAGAATGAGTTTTGTTAGGGACTGTGCTGGTACTCTGAGGACCAACAGGGATAAATATTAATACTGTGCTTAGTTTTCTTCCTGTAAATATATTGTGGTGTCATTTTCATGGAAACACCTATGGTCACTCACATCCACGTTGCTTAGCATGCAGTCAAAAGTTAAAGCACAGTTGCTAATCACATTTTACTTGAGCTTTGCCTGACTTTCATAAATCCACTTCATAGCTGAATTTTCTGCCATGTCAGTGTCAATATTTTACTGGAAGCGTACATTTGCATAAACCAACAACCCAATCTCTATGCTGGATCACTTATCAGCTAAAAAAAGAATGCAATGTTTTAAAATAGGCCACTTGCTGCAGCATTACAGTATTATCGTCAATTAGGAAAACATTGGCCAGCTACTTTTCTTTTTTCCATAACAGCACCAAATTTCACTCAAACCAGTCAAAGCATTGTTGAGATTTTGGGGTATTTATTTTTTATATTGTAGGGGTCGTTTTTTTTACCCCCAGATATTGATATATCAAAATGTCCTTTCTTAGTAGATATCTACTGCCCTAGATGTACAATCCTGCAAAACTTTAACTTTTTAACTAAACAGTGTTTTGTTGATGACTGAGTGAGTCAACTTTGCATTATATATACAGTATATGTCAAGAATGTGTAAGCAAAAGCATTGCCTACTAAGTTGAGATTTGTACCTGGGATACGAGAGCTGTGAGGTAGCACCACTGGGTTTACAACAGATCTAGCCATTTTTTCCCTCTTCTACAGTATTTTGGGTCAATGTGCTTGGTCAGTCGTCTCCACACAGCTTGACCCTGCAGTTTTTCGCCAGTCAAGACCTTTTACTTCAGATCTAATTTTACTTGATCCATCCCTCTCCACTTTGGACTCCCTATTTCCATTCCTATCACTCTTTTGCTGACATATTCATTGCCTCTCCTTATCACATGTCGATACCACTTCAACCTACTTTCCTGTTCTTTCTTAGACATCTCTCCCACTTTTGTTGTAGCTCTGATTGTTTCATTTCTTATTCTGTCCTTTTTAGTAACTCCACATATCTATCTCAACATTCTCATTTTTGCCACAGTTAACCTCTTCTCCTGCATCCCCTTTACTGTCCATATCTCAGCTCCATACATCATTGCTGGTCTTACCACAGTCCTAAAAACCTTACCTTTAACCTTTACCTTAATTCTTTGATCACGTAATGCTCATGATGCCTTCTTCCAATTGTATCATCTACAGTGCACTCTATGGGTTATCTCTTCTTGTAATTTTCCATCTTGGGCTACCATTGACCCTAGATATTTAAATGTATCCACTCTTTTCAACAGCACGCCCTGCAGGCTAACTTCAGAATCCTGATCATCATTAAACCTCATATCCACTATCTTCTTCCTACTTTCCCAAAGCTCTTCTCCATTCTTCCAACTTCCTCTCCACTTCCTAGTTTCCGATGCCCTAGAACATAATGTCATCAGCAAAAAGCATGTCCCATGGGGATTGGTCTTTTATCACACGACTCAACACATCCAAAATCAGATCAAAGAGATGAAGATTTAAAGAAGATCCCAGGTGCAAACCTACTCTAACTGGGATCTTGTCTGTTACCCCAACACTACTATTAACCTGACTCCACACTCCCTCATACATATCCTGGATAATCCTCATATACTTCTCTGGTACTCCTTTCTCTCTTGTGCACCTCCAGACTTCTCCACATGGTACTCTATCATAAACTCTCTCCAAATCAATAAACATCATATGCAGTCCTTTCTGTTTTTCTTGATGTTTCTCTATGAGCTGTCTTAATGCAAGACTATATCAGTTATTCGCCTCCCTAGAACAAAACCAAACTGCTCCTCCCCTATGGTGGTCTCTTCTCTAAATATTCTCTTTACAACCCTTTCTCAAATTTTCATTGTGTTTGACATCAGTTGTATCCCTGTATAGTTTCCACAATCCTAACCATCACCTTTCTCCTTATCAATGGGTACAATCACACTGTTCCTCCACTCCTCTGGTATTCTGTCCTGTTCATAAATCTTCTACATTAGATTCAACAACACATTTACTTCCTCTTCTCCTAAACTCTTCAACACTTCACTTGTTCTGTTGCCTTTCCATTTTTCACTCTTTTCAATGCCTCCTTTACTTCCTCCCTACTTATTTTTGGTACAGCCCTTCATTTGGGACTCCTTCCCCAAATACTATCCATGGATTTTCTTCATTCAGTAGCTTTTCATAGTACTTCTTACATCTATTTTTGATCCTATCTTGCTAACCCTCAAGACCCCACCTTTCTCATCTTTCTTCTGCTTTATTTGACTAATTTCCTTCCTAGTCTTATTGCTATCCTTCACTATTCTAAAAAATCATTCTTTTTCCCTCTTTTTTCTCCAATTTTTCGCACATCTCCTCTAAAGCTTGTGCCTTGGCTCTTGCCACTGCCTTCCTGCCGCCTTGGTTGTCTACCTATACATTTATCTATCTTCCTCCCTCGCTGACTGGTGCCATTTCTTCTTTATCTCATTCTTAGCCTAATAATAATAATAATAACAATAATAATAATATATTTATATAGCATCTTTATCACATCCTGCACATCTCTATTCCACTGCCATGTCTCTCTGTCCCCAGGTTGGTTCCTTTCTGTTGTCCTGTCCAACATCTCTTTACCTGCTTTTAATACATCTTTTCATTTCTTCTCCTAATATTCCTCCACACTCTCAAATGACTGCAATTAATTTTAAAATGTACTCCCGAAACATGTTCTTAAGCTCTTCTTGCTGTTGCTTGCTCTAGTTTTATTCTTGTGATGATCCTTATCTCTCAGACCATCACCACTACTTTATTCTGAACTCTTACACTTTCACCATTTATGACCTTACCATTCTTTATCTCTTTCAAATGAGATTTTCTACACATTAGAAAGTCTATTTGGCTTTCTGTTCCTCCACTATTGTAAGTCATAAGCTGACTTACTTTCTTTTCAGAAAAAATCTGTTAACTATTACCAAATCAGATGTCACAGCAAAATCGACTATCCTCTCCCCTTCCCTATGTCTCTGCTTTATTCCTCACCCTCCATTTACCTTTTCCATCATCTCTCTAGTCTTACCCACATGCCCATTTAGATCACCACCAACAATCACTTTATCTTCCTCTTGTACTGCTCTAAGCTGTTCATATATTTGTGCCTAAACAATGTTCATCTCCTCTTCATCACAGCCCACTTGAGTAGCAAATGCACAAATTATATTAACTACACTGTCATTAAGGCCCAGCTTGACACTCATTACACTATCGCTCCTCATTGACACTGACAAGACTATCTTTTAGTCCTTTGGATAGTTATATACCCACACCATTTCTCCCTTGCTTATGTGCTCCACAGTACAACAACGTAAAGCCTCCTCACAATTGTCTTGCCTTATTCTCCTTCCAGCTAGTTTCCTGCACACACAACACTCCCACTTTCCTCCTTTCCATCAAACCTGCCAACTTTCTTCCTTTCCCGGTCATTGTCCCAACATTCAGTATCCCACTCTTCTCTTTAACTCACACTTTTCTTTCCACTCCCCAATCTTCTTCTGGACTAACTTCTTTTGCTGGGCATGACCTTGGCCTGGTAGAATGTGCAACCCTTCTCACAGGAGCAGCCCCTGTACATTGTCTGTAGGATATGCCCTAGCATTTTCCAAAGTTAATCGGACTGATTCCATCATTAAGGTTTTAGCTCAAGTTTTACAGCTGGATGCTATTCCAGACATTAATCCTCTTAATTAATAGGCTTGGGAGTGGCACTAAGTTACTAAGTAGGTAGGTAGGTATGTACCTCTGGTAGATAGATTTGGCATAACATTAGAGTACCTTGCTTTAATATTATTTTTTATATCTTCTCACCATTTGTTAGACTACACATAAATTGTTTGACTGTGTTACTTAATAGTATGCCTGCTCTCATCTTAATGAATAAAGCAAATGTTCCTTCAAGTTTTTTTTAATCATTTCACCTACATTATAGCTGCAGACTAAGTAAATGACACAGTCATTATTTTAAAAGAGAAAGAAAATAGGCAACCCTAATTATTGTACCTCTGATTGCTCATGGCAATTTTGAAAACTGTCCAGTAAAATGGTTCAGTCAAACTAAATACCAGTTATACAGTTAATCAAGTAAAAAGAAGCAAGCAACTAAGCCATCCATCGAGCAATTATTCAATTCAGGCATAGATGCCAGAGATATACTTTTGTGCTTTTTGTTTCCAGAAAGCTAGATGTAGATGTTAGGAAGGTATATACATGGTCCTATAGACTCACTGTATTTCACTGGCTCTTAATTAAGGAACCTGTGCTAATACAGAAGGCCCTAAGCAACTCCCTGAATTAAGACAACTGTTTGGATTTTAGAAACATGTCTAATCATTCCCATATATGACAGCAATTGTTATTAATAGACATACAACATTTAGAATGCTATGACATGTGTAGTGAATAACTGTACAAAACCATGCAAAAATATAAACCGTAGAGGCTGGCCTGATCATACTATTTAATGCAGCATTTGTGTCTCTAATAAACAATTTCCTAAGGAATTATATGTTCCCATCATTCTTCTTCCACAGTTTTTCCTGGCAAAGATAAACAAATTCAATCTGTTACCTTCCACATGGTGAGCTGCACAGATCATGATGATACTCTCCACCTTAGAATGTAATCTAAGCCAATCAATTGAAACCACTGTATTATACATTTTAGATGTCTGCCAGAGAAAAGGGTGGCAGACAGTGGCTCAGGATACCTTTATATCTCAGCAGGGAGCAGATCATCCAGGCTGGCAAGTGGCACTAAACAGCGCCCACATGAGAAAGGTTGTACTCTAGAGTGGGTACGGAAAGCATTCAGACCCCCTTCAATTTTTCATTCTTTGTTATATTGCAGCCATTTGCTAAAATCATTTAAATTAATTTTTCCCCTCATTAATGTACACACAGCACCCCATATTGACAGACAAAAAAAGAATTTTTGAAATTATTGCATATTTATTAAAAAAGAAAAACTGAAATATCACATGGTCCTAAGTATTCTGACCCTTTGTTCAGTATTTAATAGAAGCACCCTTTTGAGCTAATACAGCCATGAGTCTTCTTGGGAAAGATGCAACAAGTTTTTCACACCTGGATTTGGGCATCCTCTGCCATTCCTCCTTGCAGATCCTCTCCAGTTCTGTCAGGTTGGATGGTAAACGTTGGTGGACAGCCATTTTTAGGTCTCTCCAGAGATGCTCAATTGGGTTTAAGTCAGGGCTCTTTCTGGGCCATTTAAGAACAGTCACAGAGTTGTTGTGAAGCCACTCCTTCGTTATTTTAGCTGTGTGCTTAGGGTCATTGTCTTGTTGGAAGGTAAACCTTCGGCCCAGTCTGAGGTCCTTAGCACTCTGGAGGTGTTTGTCCGGGATATCCCTGTACTTGGCCGCATTCATCTTTCCCTCGAT
Organism: Polypterus senegalus; assembly: GCF_016835505.1. Lineage (NCBI taxonomy): Eukaryota > Metazoa > Chordata > Cladistia > Polypteriformes > Polypteridae > Polypterus > Polypterus senegalus. The sequence continues at coordinate 146,520,848 of NC_053156.1, read as the reverse complement.
TGCAACCAGTTGTCCTGTCCCTGCAGCTGAAAAACACCCCCACAGCATGATGCTGCCACCGCCATGCTTCACTGTGGGGACTGTATTGGACAAGTGATGAGCAGTGCCTGGTTGTCTCCACACATACCGCTTAGAATTAAGGCCAAAAGTTCTATCTTGGAGTTTTCTAAAAGACACCTGAAGGACTCTGAGATGGTGAGAAATAAGATTCTCTGGTCTGATGAGACCAAGATAGAGCTAAAATAATGAAGGAGTGGCTTCACAACAACTCTGTGGCTGTTCTTGAATGGCCCAGCCAGAGCCCTGACTTAAACCCAATTAAGCATCTCTGGAGAGACCTAAAAATGGCTGTCCACCAACGTTTACCATCCAACCTGACAGAACTGGAGAGGATCTGCAAGGAGGAATGGCAAAGAATCCCCAAATCCAGGTGTGAAAAACTTGTTACATCTTTCCCAAGAAGACTCATGGCTGTATTAGCTCAAAAGGCTGCTTCTACTAAATACTGAGCAAAGGGTCTGAATACTTAGGACCATGTGATATTTCAGTTTTTCTTTTTTAATAAATCTGCAACTGTTATACTAAGGTTGTTATAATATTAATAATTGTGTCAAATTTCAAAAATTCTTTTTTTTGTCTGTCAATATAGGGTGCTGTGTGTACATTAATGAGGGAAAAAATAATTTCAATGATTTTAGCAAATGGCTGCAATATAACAAAGAGTGAAAAATTGAAGGGGGTCTGAATACTTTCCGTACACACTGTACTTTCCATTAACAGATCCTGGAAACTTCCCAGAAGATCTTTCCCTTCAAACGGTGATCAGGGCTTATGGCTATGATGAGCTTGGGGCCTCCAGAAGATAGACATACTAGGCAATTCTGATCCCTTGTGAGTTTTAAAGGTTGAGAGTTTAGTGGAGCAAAAAATTAAAGTGTATTGCATGTCTACTTCTAGTATGATTCTAAGAACACTTCTTTTTAAGAAAGAAAAGAAAGAAACAAAGAAAAAGAAACAGCTAATATAGTATACAGTACCTTGCAGAATAGCTTTTAAAGCAATGAAATGTTAGCAGTGCCTCTGAATATTCATGTAATAATTGAATAGAAGCTGAATTATGGGAAGTTAGTGGCTAGACTTTGTGTTTCACAAATAGTATATGTTTATTAGTTCCATCGAAGCAATACATTTAAGTATAATTTTAAATTAACTGGATAAATATATAGTAAAGTTATGTTGTTTACTGTAAATCAGTAATTATTTGCAACTTACTGCTTTTCAGTTTCACTTTGACTTCATAATATCAAAATAAGATTGGAGCAAGGAGCTCCTGACTCTATGAATCCTTTGTACAATTTGGCTGCATTTTAGTTTCTGGTTCAAACGCCAAAGATGGAAACAATGCATTGATGTTATTATATAATTCAAAGAGATATTAGATAATCAATACAGTATCACAATATAAAATGTAGTCATACGATAGCCAACTTAGGACATGTGGTCTGAGCTGCAATATTTCCAGCTTGAAAACAGTTCATAGAACAGGACAAGTTAGGTAAATTCCAAACTGCTGTCCTAACATGTTAGATTATAATATTCTGATGAGCTTTTTGCCATTGAAGAATGCTTCTTTTACTTGAATGGAGTTACTCTCATAATAAACACCTGGTGCCTCATGCATAAACGGTGCGTATGCACAGAAATGTTGCGTAAGAACATTTCCAAGTTCAAATTGCGATGTATAAAACCTACACTTGGAGTAAAGCCACACACATTTCCATGGTACCTCATACCCTGTCGTACGTAAGTTCTCCGCTCGGTTTTGCAGACTGGCGGCACCCAGCGTCAAAGCAGTGCTACTGTTCCTGCGTGGTTACTCTTTATTTTCCTTACGTGGCTTTATAAATACACTGAAACTAAACGCATATTGTTTATTAGTGTAGTGCATCTGATTGTAATTAACTTGAAACAATATAATGGTCCAGGGAATAGCCATAGTATTCCAAATACCATAACTGCTTTAGCGTTGTTACTCTCACTGCAGCTTTTTTTTCTTCTTTCAGCTGCTCCCGTTAGGGCTTTCCACAGCGGATCATCTTTTTCCATATTACTCTCACTGCACCACTCAGAGTATTTATATCACTGTATCTGAGTGTGGAATCACAGCAGCAGCTGATCAGAAAGAGAATTATTGGTATACAGCATCAAGCACATGCTGTCTCAGCCACGGCAAAACGCTTCAGAGACTTTCCTGTACGGACCTCGCGGTTTAGAAACAGTTTCATCCCAAGAACTTTAAACAATCAATCAGTCCATCAAGTGCTCCTTGTAGAACTGTTTGTACTTATAAGTACAATCATCTCACTGTAAACTTGCACTACAGTTATAATATTGCACAACCTGTGCCACTTTATAAAGCGCGAATTTACATATGATGACGATATCATTTTAAAGATGAAATGCAGCAAAATATGTTGATTATATTATATAGATAAAACTTTAACTTCATTTAAATAATCTGTATTGTTAATAATTAAACATGTGAGGACACAGTTCCACAGCACTAGCTAGTTCACGGATTGGTCCTACCTTGTGCTGTATTCTTTCTGGGGCTGACGCGACACTGGAATGATAGATGGATAGAATAATTAAACATGTACTACAAAGATATTTTAATGTTCCTTAAAAGTTTTGAAGAATCGTCGTTGTAAGCTTACAGATGGCTTAACATCTATTACAGAGCTGATTGTGTGGTGATTGGGTATTTGGAGAAAGAAAAGTAAGGACAGGAATTGGAGATTAGTACATTTGAAAGAGACAGTACTGCTACAATAATTTCATCGAAGGTCGCACGCAATCACGCACCGTGTTCCCCTGTTTAATGACATGCTTTAACTCCTATCATCATGAAAAAGATATCATGTATACATCTCAGTATTTTAATTATTCAGAGAGAACTGTACTATCACGAATGTAATGGATTCTGTGTCCAGTCAGAGAAAGAGAAAGCGGAAGCACGTAGTGATTCACACACATAGTGCAAAAGATCAAATACAAAACAAAGCATTTAACATACTACTTTAGTAGTAGATGGGATTTGAAAAATTAGTAAATTAAACGATTTTAAGATGAAGTTTATGATGTTCTACTTTATTGACAAAATAAACTATGTGATTAAAGTGGAAATTTTGAGACTGAAGTTAACATTTCGTGCTTTTTTCCTACTGTGTGCCTTTTTTTTTTCTCTGTACCCTAATAAGCTTTCATATGACACTCAGATGGTGGACTACGTCTCGCCTTTTCACGGCGACTTTGATATGTGACAACTTCTTTTTTATGTCAGGCACTGTGTGACTTTGTGAACTTGAGCTTTCAAGTTTCTCCAACGCGCTATGTCACTCGATCAACTTCCTTTTGTTGATTATACCACTGTTTAAACCAACAAATAGTACATTTTTTTTTTGCCTCCACTTGGTATTCTCTGAAATTCTTATATTTTCCCTCTTGCTTTTGCCATTGCCTTTTCACAGAACGCTGAGCTTAAGGGCTGTTTATATTGATTTGCATATTCAAAGAGGTGTAATTCTGGGAGGAGATGGGGCGGGACTGAAGGCACATGCACGTGCGTTACTTTTCACGCTGATTGGGATTTATGGAGCGGAAGAACACGGAAGTGGGCGAACGCACAGATTTATGCATCTGAATTTTTCTGTGCGTAAGCACATTTCAGCTTTTGTGCTTACGTCATTTTATAGTGCGAATTCTATGCACAGTGTTATGCATGAGGGCCCTGGGGATGTGAAATTCTTTTTCTAAAGGTGCTTAGTATGTAAAGGAATTAATTTGATGACTGACCCAGCTTTTTAGAATGTAAGGGGTCTTTCAAACATCGCAGTGCAAGGATGTGACAGTGCATTTTGTCAGATGCAACAGAGCAATTGAGTGAGATCATTCTTTGCAACTAATGTGGTGAAGAAATGGTATTTCTTATTGTTTAATGAATGACATAATGCATTAGCAGAGCAGTGGGCAGCTTTTACTAGTGATGGTGGGATGGTGGGGGATGGGGCTTTTGGTCACATTCCTGAATACTGCTTGGATACAACAATAAGTATCTCTGATACTACAAGTAACAGATAAGTAAAGGAAACGGATTCAGAAAAAATAGAGAAAGTACTGGACCAGTTCCTGTGCACTACAGTAGAGAAGGTCCTAGTTATTTTCTGTTTTGCCATGTATCAATAAAGCAAGCCAACATATAATACACAATATCTTTCAACATATGCATTTCACAACAAAAACTCATTATCAGTGACTCATTGCTGCAGTTACTAAAACATGATTTATATTCAGCAGTCCTTCGGGATTGACTTCTTTTTCCTTAATTTGGTGATGTTTATGGCCAGGATGTGTGAGGCATAACAATTCACAGGTAAATCAAACCATGTGGAAGACACAAAATGTTGCTAAGTAGATTTGGCAGCATCTTGTTAGATTTTGTTCTTCTGTAGTATTTTCTATGTCATGTCAAACTAAATGGAACCATTTTGTTTATGTCCATGTGTTGTTAAAGAGTGCTTCTTGTCAGTTATTCTCTACATGCAATGACTTTAAACATGATTATGGATTTCCTTAGTAAAGGGCTATTTATATTTCTCTGGTCTCTCCAACTTGAGAAATCTGCTTTCTTTTTCAGTTGTTCCACTGTGGAGGCGTGTGGAGGCTTCACCATTCTTTAGCTGACTCTAGATATATCAGCATACATTATGCACTGCCCTTTATTGTCTCTGGGGAAAGGTTAATTCTAGACAGGATGGTAAAGGACAACATAACCCTAAAAATGGGAACTTTATCACAACAGCTGCTCCCTGAGTTGCAAAGATTAAAAAAAGTAAAAGCACCATTCTGAACATGGCTGCTACCTTAATACTCCTTAACTAAGAGTATGGAGGACACCCTTTAACGACGAAAAAATATATTTTTATATACTGTACATCAAAAAAACATGAAAATGATTTTAACCATCCTAACATTAAACAAATTGGCTAAGTTATTATTGGAGCTGTGCTTGGTGTGTGTGTTTGTGTGTGCCCTGCGGTGGGCTAGGGCCCTGCCCAGGGTTCGTTCCTGCCTTGCGCCCTGTGCTGGCTGTGATTGGCTCCAGCAGAACCCCGTAACCCTGTGTTAGGATATAGCGGGTTGGAAAATGACTGACTGACTATTATTGGAGCTTTTTTATTATTGAGAAATAGCCATTTTGTTAGCTTGGTAAAAATTGTAAGGTCTATTCCATTCTCTGGTGCAGCTGTAAATGCATCCTTTGAATAAGAGATACTATGCCAGATGGGCTTTCTGATGAAGCATATTTAGAATGATGCAATACTCTTGTATCGTTTATGATAATATTCTGAAGTTTTACAGACATGGTACAGAGAAAAGGCGTCAGTCCTTGGGTTATAAATATTTAATGTTTGGTTACAAATTGCTTTCAGTTTGGGGTCTGTGCAGGTTTATAGTGTCATAAAAACCTTACTTATAAAAAGTAACATTAAATGCTTATTTTTTATTCTTACTGCATCATACCAAATATTCAGTATTTCAATGCAGGTGAATATAAGGCCTTGGATAGTATTAATTAATATTTTTATGGCTGATGCTTTATGTTTTACTTTTGGTTTGATAAGTAGTGACTGCCCTGTCAATGTGTAACTATGAAATGACATTAACATGCTCAGATCTTTCCATGATAGAAAAGATTCATAGAAGATGAAAGTGTTAATGCTTTGGGATTTATTTTAAAAAAGTGTTGTAGGTTAATCTATTTAGATCAATATCAATTTTAATTTTTGAATTTTAATTGTTGCATTTTCCAAGAGGTAAGCTGCTTGTTATATTCTTGTGAAACAGATCATAAGCCACTATTCACTCTGTCAGGTGAGTGGAAAACTGTTGTATCCTCACAGAAAAGCTTTGAAGTCAGCTCTTTTCTTCTGTGTGCATTACCACTAATATCCTTTGTTCAACCACTCTTTTCAGGTATAAAAGAGAATGTTGAGCAACTTTGTCATGAGTATCTGTTATCCTAAAATGCATTTAGAATTTGTTTTAAGAGCAGTAAAGTACTCTAGCCAGTGTAGCTTGTTTCATGATAAAAGCAGCTTTCTGTTGCTGAAGGCTTTGCATGTAAGCACCTTGTGCATCCTAGCACACCTTTCGCATGATACCATCAGGCATTAGTTTTTTTTCTTCTATTTCATAGCATTGTTTTTCTTTTTTGTCTTGATAAGAATGTTAAATATAAATATAAGAACCATGTACTCATCCAGAAAATGAAATATTTCAAATATTTCACCAGCATTTTTTGAGTACAAGTGCAGATTCACTTGTTTCATTTGACATATGAATTACAAATAACTATAATGTAATGCTTTATAAAAGCAGGATTACTTACAGTACTTGCACTGAACACATTAAAATCTTGGTAACAGCTTCAACCTATGGCCCCATAGGTCCATGGGACAATTTAACTCAAACTTGGGTTTAAATTTAAACATTTGTTGATTTAACAAGGAAAGCTTATTTCCATCCACACTGCTCCTGTTTATTGAGTATGATGTAAATGTGGATGAAATTTTATATTTCCTGTCATGCTTGGCTGTTTAATTCACAGCATGATAAGAGGCTTAATGGCATAACCTGATATGAATATTTATTGAGCAATTTAGTAAAGTCTGTTAAGTCATTTATTGTTCTTTTAATAAAATAAAATAAAAATTTTACATTTTAAATAGTTTCCTGTACATTATATTATGTTCATTATATTACTTTATTTGAATATTATATATTTATGAAAGCCATATGGTGGCATCACATGATAGTAGATAGCACTGCTACTTCATAGGGCTTCATATTGTTTTTTTTTTCCAGAGTTCCCTGTTTCCTTCTATAATCTAAAGCTGTTACCTTGATTGATAACTCTTAGCTTACCCAGGAGGAGTGAGTGTATTTGTGTGTGCCAGTGTACTCTATTATGGAGGGGAGGAATTTGTAAAACTGATCTTTGATAAATTACTTAAACTGTTAAATTCAATTTCTTTCTGCATATTGCATCATGTCATGTGTGCATAGAAATATATTGTGTATATGGTATATAAACATACTGTATATTAGTAAACTTCCTCTAGGTAATTAGATATTTATATATTATAATTAATGGTTAACTATAAGACTAGCTAGGAAATGGGACAGAAAATTGAACATTGCTATAAATGCAGAATAGAAAGGAAAAAAAACCTCAGGGCCCCACATTTATTAGGAGGAACAAAAAGTCAAATTTTGTTTAATAGTGGCCAAATGGCTGTCCCGTTCCTCCCTGGGCCTTTTGCAATATTTTATAATACAGCCTAGAATACATGATATTGGTGATATACAGTGAGGGCTCAAAAGTAACGTGTTTTAATCATGTGCATTCTTTTTTAACTATAAAACTTTATATTTTAGTTAGAAACAGTTTAGGGTTTTTTTTAAATAACAGGAATTAATTTAGCTAAATAGCTAGCTAGCATCTTGATTAAAATAAAATTCAAACTAAGTGATATACTAAAAATAATGGCAAACTGGCCATAGAATGTGTGATAAACACAAGAAGGCTAATGATCACTTAAGCATGCTCATTTGTAAAATATTCACCTTGAAGTACTATAGAATAAAACATCAGTGTTAACAACTCAGAGTATTGTTACTTATGAATTGTGCTCCATAATGAATAGAATAAATTACAGCCTAATTAAATTTAAAAGCAAGGTAAGGGTATTGATAACATAACAGTGGGACTTGAATTTCTCTTGACCTTAAAATAAAATCTCTTTCAAACTGATATACAGTATAGTGATGTAGTGAATGTAGTAAATTATGGTTTTTAGTATAATTAAGTTAATGCTACCAAGAGACATAATGCTTATCATGACTTGATATTCTACAATAGCAAAGATGTGCAGCTGAAATTGCAGTTTGATCAAATTTCAGATTTACTGGAAATATAAGATAAATCCATTAGGATGTCTGTTGGATTCTGATGTAAAACATGATATAAAGCAACATCGTTATAATATTTGTGTGTCCCTGCCTGTGCTATTTATGTCTATATAATAATTTGTCAAGGTACCAAAAATGAGCACATTGTCCTTATTTTTTATCTGTGGTTAGCACTAAGTGTTATAAATTAAAGCTTAATATGGTGACTTTTTTGTGGAAAATCTACATTTAGAAATGCTAAATGTTTTTGGCAAACAAGAAAATTTAATAATTGTTAAATTAAATGCATATGTGCTTATTAACAGATATCTGGCACCCCACAAAAAAACAACACTATGTAATTTATAAAATATTACTGTAATACACTCTGTCATCTGAAGGTTAATTTTAGCATATATATCCGCAAAATAGTTATGCATGGTCATATGGGAGAAATCTAGCAGTGAAATTATAAAAATATAACTAATAACCTAGATTGATATGTGAAATTGAGAATAGTGACATAAGTAGTGTGTTTTTTATAGGTGTATGCTAGAAAGTTGATTCAGCAAGAAAGGTTTATTGAAGCTTTCTAATGACCACAAAGCTGTGCTAAAATAATTCCAGCTGTTAACCATGTTTATACAGTTTAAGCAGTCTCGATTGAAAATTTGATGTTAGTTTTATGAATGAATTGTTGTAAAGATAATTCTGAAACAGACAGTAAGCCGGTGTACTTAGGCCAGAAGAGGGCTTTTATAAAATACACAGTTATTTTTATAAAAATTATGTCTAGAATCTGGCTTTTCATAATAAACATTCAAAAGCTACTCTGTAAACACAGGTATATCTTCTCACTTGATTAAACTTTAATAATCATCACTTGAATGTGTTACCTAATATTCTTCTGTGGGACCCTGTACTTTTGATATTAGAGTAATAATAATATGGTGACATGTACAGTGAAATACTTGCATGTCTGACCAATATGTATTATGTCGCCTCTCTCTGGCACCATGATAATCTATCTTTACGCTTTATGATGTATGATTTTATATATTTTATCATCAACAGCATGTGAGGTACTGGTTTACAAGCTCACTAGATACTGTATGTATTTCATATTTATATATTACCATATGTATCTATGCCATGTGAGATCTTATGCCTTAATTTTCAGAAATAATTCTTAAAATTTTAACATTGCTCAATTAACCCGAACTGTTCCTAACGCACTTTCAGACAGTAGAGCAACTTGAAATTGGGGAGCAAATTCAAAAGTTGATGATTTTCTGTCAAAGAACCTGAAGCTTGGAATTGGCCATAAAAATACAATATGTGTATCTCTAGTAATTGCCACTATGATATTCTTTCCAAGATACAGTTATCTTATGATTTGCATATCAAGCTCAAAGCTACTTCATATCAATTCATATAAGTACAGTGCATACTCTTCTTTTTCCTCTACTCCCGTTACGGGTTGCCATAGTTGATTATCTTTTACTATATCATTCTGTCTTCTGCATCTCACCACACCCATAAACTTCCACTTAGGCCCTCCTTCTTTTCCTCTTTCCCGGTAGCTCTATCTTCAACATCATTTTACCAATATACCCAGCTTCTCTCCTCTGCACATGTTCAAACCAACAAAATCGCGCCTCTCTGACTTTGTCCCCCAACCGTCCAACCTGAGCTGACCCTCTAATGTACTCATTTCTAATCCTATCCATCCTTGTCACACCCAATGCAAATCTTAGCATCTTTAACTCTGCCACCTCCAGCTCTGTCTCCTGCATTCTTGTCAGTGCCATTGTCTCCAACCCATATACAGTAACAAAGCTGGTCTCACTACCATCCTGTAGATCTTCCCTTTCACTTTTACTTTTAACCGTCTGTCACAAATTACTCCTGAAACTCTTCCAATCCTTGATGTAATCCCACCTCCATCTTGAATGCTTCTGTCACTCCTACCGCAAACCTCACCACTGTCACACTTCCCTCATACATATCCTGTACATCTCTTACATACTTATCTGCCACTCCCGACTTCCTCATGCAATACCACAACTCCTCTCCATGCATCCTGTCATATGCTTTCTCCAGGTCCACAAAGACACAATGCAGCTCCTTCTGGCCTTCTCTATACTTCTCTATCAACACCCTCAGGGTAACAGTGTATCTGTTGCACTCTTTCTTGGCATGAAACCATACTACTGCTCACTAATCATCACCTCCCTTCTTAACCTAGCTTCCACTACTCTTTTGTATAACTTAATGCTGTGGCTCATCAATTTTATCCCCCTGTAGCTACTACAGCTCTGCACATCACCCTTATTCTTAGAAATTGGTACCAGTACACTTCTTCTTCACTCCTCAGACATCCCTTAACTTTCCAAGATTCCATTAAACAATCTGGTTAAAAACTCCATTGCCTAAACACCTCCATGCTGTATGTGGAGACCTATGTCCTTTCCATTCTTCATCCTCTTCATAGCTGTCCTTACTTCCACCTTGCTAATCTATTGCACTTCCTGATTCACTATCTCCACATCATCCAACTTTCTCTCTCTCTCATTCATCAGCCTCTCGAAGTACTCTTTCCATCTTCTCAACACACCCTCCTCGCATGTGAGTATGTTTCTATCTTTATCGTTTATGACCCTAACCTACTGCACAACTTTCCAGGGTTGTCTCCTCTGTCTAGCCAATCGATACAGGTTCTTTTCTCACTCCTTAGTATCCAACCTCTCATACAACTCACCATATGCCTTTTCTTTAGCCTTCACCACCTCTCTCTTCACCTTGCGCCTTATCTTCTTGTACTCTTGTCTACTTTCTTCATCTCTCTGACTATCCCACTTCTTCTTCGCCATCCTCTTCCTCTGTATACTCTCCTGTACTTCCCCTTTACACCACCATGTTTCCTTTTCCTCCTTCCTCTGCCCAGATGTCACACCAAGCACATTTCTTGCTGTCCCCCTTACTACTGCTGTAGTTGCCCAGCTGTCTGGTAACTCATCATTGCCACCCAGTGCCCGTCTTACCTCCTCCCTAAACTCACAACCTTGCAGTCTTCCTTTTTCTGCTTCCACTATTTGATCTTTGGCTCTGCCCTCTCCTCCTCTTCTTGATCTCCAACATCATCCTACAGACCACCATCCTATGCTGTCTAACTACACTTTCCCCTGCCACCACTTTGCAGTCTTTACTCGCCTTCAGATTGGCTCTTCTGTATAGGATATAGTCTACCTCTGTGCATCTTCCTTCACTCTTGTACGCCCTATGTTCCTACCTCTTATGTTTTCACCACAGCCATGTCCATCCTTTTTGCAAATCCACTGTCATCTGAACTTCTTTATTCCTCTCCTTGAGACCATACCTACCCATCACCTCCTCATCTCCTCTGTTCCCTTCACCAACATGTCCATTGAAATCCGCTGAAATCTGTCCCTTTTTGTCCCTTGGGTACACTGTCCATCACTTCATCCAACTCACTCCAGAAATCTTCTTTCTCATCCATCACACACCCAACTTGAGGAGCATATGCACTAACAACATTCATCATCACACCTCCAATTTCCAGCTTCATAATTATTACTCTGTCTGACACTCTTTTCACTTCCAAAACACTCTTGACATTCTCTTCAGAATAACTCTTACCCCATTCCTCCTCCCATCCACACCATGATAGAACAATTTGAATCCACCTCTGATCCACCTGGCCTTACTCTCCTTTCATTTAGTCTCTTGCTTGAACAATATATCAACCTTCCTTCTCTCCATCATATCAGCTACCTCCCTCTCCTTACCAGTCATACTGCAAACATTCAAAGTTCCTACCCTCAGTTCCACTCTCTTTACCTTCCTTCTCTCCTCTTTCATCCGGACTTGTCTCCCCACTCTTCTTCTCCTTCTTCAGCCAACAGTAGCCCAATTTTTGCCAGCACCCTGTTGGCTTGCAGTACAAGTGGCGGTCATTGTTAACCCGGGACTCGACCGGTCTAGTATGGAAATCTGTATTGTTGTCCACATGTTGATCTGGCAAACCTTTACACCAAATGTCCTTTCTGACGTAACCCACCCAATCTATCCAGGCTGGGGGCCAGCACGAAGAAACATACTGGTTTGTGCATCCCCTGTGGCTAGGTTAAGTACAGTACATACTAACGTCGGAAAATTATATTTTCAATTAACTAATTTTAACTAATTGTCTATTACTCATTCTAGGTCTACTTTCTGTTGTGGGGAGCATAACAACAAATTATTTTATGCTCTTTGTAACAAATACTTTCCTCAAATACCAATATTTTCCATGTCATAATTAATGTATGATTCCTAGCATATTTCTACCAGTGTATGTGAATAAGACATGATGAATGCTGCTATTACATATGTATTTTTAATGTACAAAAACTCTAGTTTAGTTGGAAATATTAATGAAAATAACTTCTAGTTTCTTAAATTAAAGACAAGACAAACGGTCAAGATTCTTTACTTGAGCTGAAATCCCTAAATAATCCCACAATATTTTGTTTTCATATTTTATAGCTGAAGTAAGTGTTAAATTAAAAGAATTGGCTATACTAACACCAAACATGGACTTTACGGTAGTGCTTCAAAAAATGGGTGTAATGGGAATCAGATGGCATAAGTGGGGAATGGTATACAGAAGATGTGGGTATGGTGCAATATGGAGACAGCTATACTTAATTTGGTTGCTTGGTTTGTGCCACACTCAAAATGCTTAAGGCAAAACCATCATGCTTGGGCAACAGAGAAACAAACCTTCAGCTGCATATGTACAATAAAATCATTACATGCCCTCCCTTCTTAAAGCCATAAGGCACTTTTCTAAAGATTGTGAAAAAGCTCTTGGGCTTCATTTTGTCAGTCATCAGCTCATCTATAATCCTTTATATGAAGTTAACATGATGATATCATCCCCCCTTACTACACATAACAAGCTTGTGCTGACAAGGATTAAACAGTGTAATGATTTATACAGTGTAGTAATTTACATGGCATAATCTGCTGTAAATTCTTAGTTATTAAATAGCATACAGACTCCAAGAGCTCCCCCAAGAGGAAAAAAGTAAATATGAAAAGACTTATATTTTGGGATCCTAACAATTTCAAAGCTAAATTGTCAAATTTATTCATTAATTTATATTTTAAAATACTGGGTAAATCATATAAAAATACATAGTAGAAAAGCAAAAACGGGCCATCATTTTCATATATGGTACCCCAATTAAATAATCAGTTTCAGTTATGCTACTTTAAGGAGGTAGCATTTCCATCTACAAGTATAATTGTAGTAATACTGGCAACCAGGAGACATGGAGTTTATAGTCAGGTTCAAACATTAAAATATGCTAAAAATTACACAGTGGTGAAAAATTACCTTTGCTAACAAAGAGCAAACAATCATATTAGGTTGCAATATCTTTTGATTTTGTTTGTATAAATAAACCTGATAGATTTATTTTAAACCTGTAAGGATAAAATCTAACTGCTTTATGAAGTGCCACTTGTAAGATAAGAAACCAGAAAGGGAGATTGTGAAGGATTGGGGATCAACTTGGTACCCTCTATAATATAACAGAAAAAATGAAAAGAAAAGAGTCCAAAAGTAATTGCAGAACTGTTGGGGTCTCTAGCCTATGGCTAAAGGCTTTTGAGAGTATGCTTTTTGGATGCAGGTTCCCAAATGAATGACAATTTCTGCCACCACTGTTCCTTAAATAGCCCCCAAGGCAAAAAAGAGGCCCTTGAGCATTGTAATTTACTTGTAATTCTGGCCCTGACCATATTTACAGCATTCATTTTTAAGATCTGCATATTTCAATGTAAATGTCTATCCCTGTAACACTGAGCCTTGGCAAGAACCAGCTCTAAATGGGATCCAGTTTCTGGGTATCAGGATTGAAATGTATGTCACAATCCAGTTAAAAAAAAAAAAAAAAATCTTATTAGCAGAGGAAAAAATAAAGACAAAACTGCCAGTCCTTTCTTTGCTACTTTTGCATTAAGTATTTGTAACCAACAAATTATTCAACAGAAGTGTGTCAAGAAAAAGAAACACTATTGCGACTAATATTAAACCATGGCAATCTGCTTTTATAATGTCTCACTGTTACTGTGACTGCTATTTTCATCTTTTGCCAAGTCAGAAGTTTTTCTTTAATTTTAGTCCTTTTGGTGTGTGTTTGTGAGGGGATACTTGTTGTTTGTTATAAAATGCATTTGTTTTTTTGAGCTTCTGTAAAAATCTAAATTACCCCCTTAGATCAAATAAATTACTATCTATCTACTTATCAATGAAGCTACGCATCGCTATGGGACATGGCCTATTTGTGTGTCCACCAAGGAGCACTAGTCCCTCTGATGGACTGGGTTCAATGCTGAGAAATACCACTTTAAAAAGGTCATCCTCTTTGGGCCGTTTTATACTTCATGCTCAGAACACGTAAGCGCACGCATCACGGCTGCCACGTGTTCCCAGCATTCATTTCACGCATTCTCTGAGCATGTCCTCAGAAATTAACGTGACAAATGCACGAGTTGCAGTACCAGCAAAAAATTGAGGAGTGCAGTGCGTTCAAGTTGGAATGTGACATTAGAGTAAGCGTTTACTATCAAAATGTAATATCGTCAAGCTGCTTTGCAGATCCTACAGGATCGATGTGTGTTCTTCAATGTTTATTGGATGGTTTGATGTGATGAACCAAAATGCTGACAAATGGATTTGTGGTGCTTTTCTTGTTCTGTGCCATCTTTTTTTTCACAGCAACTTCAGAATGTATGGCAGCGTATTTGAGCTAGCTAGATAGATAGATAGATAGATAATTTATTAAGACACAGTGAAAAGGTTTATTTTGTGATTAAAGTGGAAATTTTGGCTGTAATCTCATAATTTCCACTTTAACCTCGTAGTTTATTTTGTCATTAAAGTAGACAGTCATAAGCATCATTTAAAACCGACCCAGTTGTTAATTGGTACATGCTTCTGGTGCTTCCTCCTGTGCTGATATTGTTAATTGCACATGTGGGGGCAGTATGGTGGCAGAGTGGTAGTGCTGCTGCCACGCAGGTAGTCACATCCTTGGTGTTCACTGCCTGGAGTTTGCATGTTTCCCTGGTGGGTTTTAACAGTGTGCGCCTGTTTCCTTCCAAGGAAATGAAGGTTTGGTGGTGCTAAAATGATGCTAGTTTATGTGTGTACTTGTTTCCACCTTGTGATGCACTGATGCCCCATCCAGAGACTGTTTCTGCCTCGCAAACCGATGTTTGCTGGAATGGGTGCATCCCTGGATTGATGGATGTAATCACTAAACATACATCCTTTTCAGAGATATTGTGGCAAGGTGTCATGGGAACCTAGCAAAGCCGAACGTTGTTTTCTCACTCTGATATCTCACACTACCACCTGGTGGAATCTTCCAGATTTATGTAAAGTATGAGTTCAGGTATAAACAGTACACCGCTTGCCTAGCAGTAGCGTCCACAGGCGCATGTGTCGCATTGCATGAAGTATAAGCCTTCCCTTTTAGTACCACCTTAAAGCAACATCCATCCATCCATTATCCAACCCGCTATATCCTAACTAAAGGGTCACAGGGGTCTGTTGGAGCCAATCCCAGCCAACATAAGGGCATAAGACAGGAAACAAATCCCGGGCAAGGCGGCAACCCGTATTGTCAAATGGATAGCACTGTTTGAGCTATAGTAATAAAAAATAATAATGTTATTTATATACAGTAGTGCATTTCAAGCACAATCACAAAGTGCTTTGCAGATTACAAAAAATTACAAGAGAGTAAAATCATACATCAATATAATCCCATACAAGCCACCACCTTGTATGAAATGAATAAAAATATTTGAGTGTGCATTTTAAAGGAAAGAACCCAAAATAAATATTGCTAATGTATAGCAATTCTATGACCATACATAAAACAGATAAAATTGATGTGTTAATGTAAAAGCTGTAAAAAAAAAAATCATTAAGCATTGGTCATCTTTGAAAAGTGAGTTTTGGGGAGGCACTGAAAAGCTACAGTGAGTCTGCCTTCTGATATTTTGACAGCATTTAAGCCAAGCCTACTACTGCTTATGAAAATTATTTATCTTCATATCCAGATAGATTTCTGAGCAACTATCTTGTAAATATCACTAACAACCAGAACACATTGTGCCAAAACAGGATTAATTGTATACTATTGTTTATTATAAAACCAGTTTAGATTGCTAGCAAGTGAAAATGCAGTTAGTCTATACACACGTATAATTAGGAAACATTATCTGTGGCATGATGTACTGCAATTACCCAGATATCTCATCTTTGAACACCTGATTTCAGGGAGGTTTTTGGGGTGGAGGGCTTTCAAATCAGTTCTGGGTATATGAATAAATAAGTGCTTCATCACTAATCCAATTAATACTCTTGATTTTAAACTTTATTTTCAACTACATACAACATGACTGATGACAGATCCTTAGATACCTTAACATCTCAGCAGTGTGTGTCAATTAATTTGTTAATTTTGCATTCTGGCTTTATCTGAAAAGTTAGATTGTGCTTCACAATAAACATTGCAATCTGCATCTGTGCTCTGGTCACTATTTCACTCAGACGTACCTGTGTTGTTAAGAAACAGCTGAAATACATGCTGGGGTCCTTGAAGAATAAAAAAAAGTCATGCTTTTTACTTCACTGCAGTTTTTATTCATAATGCAGTACTTTGGTGTATCACAACTACATTACTGTTTCTTCAGTTTTTCTTAGAAAGAAAGTTAAATTGATTTGGGTTCATTCATCTGAGAAATACAACTATAGCTATATAACTATAAAGTACTAGGGGGCTTTGCCCCCTGCTCGCTTTGCTCGCCAACCCCCCTTTTTGTTTTTCCAGATACACACTTTTAAGATTTTTTTTTTTCTTTGAAATGTTGCTATTTTATTAGTTTCACTTTTATTTCAGATCTTCTGTAAAAACAATATTTGGAATCTTTTGAGTCTATGACTTTGTACCATAATTCAGGGTAGCTTTCTCTGTTTGGAATTTCAGCACAGACAAAATGATCTACATCATCAGCAGTTAATAATTTTTTTTGCAAAGTAACCAATAAATGCATGTGAGGTAAACTCCGTTTTTGAAGTTCTCTTGACTTAAACTTCAAAGCCTTACAATATTTACATACTTCTGACATATCACCTATGTCCATATATTCGATCTCTATTCGCCTTTTCGTTATTTCTCCAAGTAGTAATTTCTCCTTCTTTGTGCTAATGCGATGTTTACTTTCTTTGTTTTGACACTGTCGTTTTTTTCTGCTTTCATATTCTGTATCTAGGTCTGCATGTGTTTCGTGCCTACGTTTTTTTTGAGTCTTTTGAATTCCAGTTTTCATTATCTCTAACCTGTTCTGCATGTGTTTGGCCCCCATGTTTTTTAACCTTTTTATGACGTTTTACTTTGTTTTCTACTCTGTCTTTTATTTCTGACCTTGCTTTATCCTGCTTTCTTTTTAATGACACCTGGGGCCTCATGTATAACGCCATGCATAGAATTCACGCTATAACACGACGTAAGCACAAAAGCCGAAATGTGCTTACACACAAAAAATTCCAGATGCAGTAATCTGTGCGTACTCCAACTTCCGCGTTCTTCCGCTCCATAAATCCCAATCAGCATGAAAACTAACGCACATGCACGCGCCTTCTGTCCCACCCCGTCTACACCCAGAATTACGCCTCTTTGATTTTGCAAATCAATATAAATAGACCTTAAGCTCAGCATTCTGTGAAAAGGCAATGGCAAAAGCAAGATGGAAAATATAAGAATTTCAGCGAATACCAAGTGGAGGCAAAGAAAAACGTACTATTTGTTGGTTTATACAGTGGTATAATCAACAAAAGGAAGTTGATCGAGTGACATAGCGTGTTGGAGAAACAAGCTCAAGTTCACAAAGTCGCACAGTGCCCGACATAAAAAAGAAGTCGTCACATATCAAAGTTGCTGTGAAAAGGCGAGACGTAGCCCACCATCTGAGTGTCATATGGAAGCTTATTAGTGTACAGTGAGAAAAAAAGGCACGGAGTAGGAAAAAAGTATAAAATGTTAACTTCAATCTCAAAATACAGTGGAACCTCGGTTTGCGAGTAACTTGTTTTACGAGTGTTTTGCAAGACAAGCTAAAATTTTTAATAAATTTTGACTTGATAAACGAGCGAGGTCTTGCAATACGAGTAGTATGGATACGCTTTGTCTGCTGAGCGTCATGTGATCACAACTGAGCTGATGGTTGTTCTCGTGTGCACAGGTGTGTGTGTCTCTCTCTGCGTGGGTGTGTGTGTGTGTGCCTCGCTCGCGTGCGCGTGTGTGTGTGTGTGTGTGTTTTGCGCTCGCACGCGCGTGTTTGTGTGTGTTGCTCGCGCGCGCGCGTGTGTGTGTCTGCTACAGCGCTGGGAGTCTGTGATTGCTTTGAGACGCTCTTCCGCGTATCGTCGCGTTTGGTGGAATTCCACAAGAGTTTAGAAACTCACTCACACCAGCCATGATTCTTTTCAAAGGTAAAGTGCAGGTTAATTTGTTTTATGTATTTTTATTATTTTGTATTAATCATTTTTATATGAACAGTTTTGGGTTGTGGAACGAATCATCTGAGTTTCCATTATTTCTTATGAGGAAATTCACTTTGATATACGAGTGCTTTGGACTGCGAGCACATTTCCTGAACGAATTATGCACGCAAACCGAGGTTCCACTGTATCCACTTTAATCACGTAGTTTATTTTGTCATTAAAGTAGAACATAAACTTCATTTTAAAATCATTTAATTTACTAGTTTCTCAAATCCCATCGTAACTAAAGTAGCACACTAAATGCTTTTTTTTGTATTTGATCTTTAATGTGCTGTATGTGTGTGAATCACTATGTGCTTCTGTTCTTTCTCTTTCTCCGACAGGACACAGAATCCATTACATTTGTAATATTAGTTCTCTGAATAATTAAAATACTGAGATGTATACGTGATATAAGTTTCATGATAATTGGAATGAAAGCATTTTATTAAGAACACGATGGCACAGTGATTGTTCATGTCTCATACAGGATGCTGCTGCACCATGTGCGACATTCGATGAAATAATTTATTGTAGCAGTACTGTCTCTTTCAAATGTACTAACCTTCAATTCTTGTCCTTACTTTTCATTCCCCAAATACCCAATCACCACACAATTAGATCTGTAATAGACTTTAAGCCATCTGTAAGCTTACAACAATGATTCTTCAAAACTTTTAAGGAACATTGAAATATCTTCATAGTACGTGTTTAATTATTCTATCTATCTATCGTTCCAGTGTCGCGCCAGTCTCAGCAAATATACAGTGCGAGGCAGGAACAATATGTGAGCATGCAAGCGCTGTGGCACCGTGTCCTCACATGTTTAATTATTAACAATACAGATTATTTAAATTAAGTTAAAGTTTTATCTGTATAATATAATCAACATATTTTGCTGCATTTCATCTTACAAATGATACCATCATCATATGTAAATACGCGCTTTATAAAGTGGCACAGGTAGTGCAATATTATAACTGTAGTGCATGCTTACAGTGGGTTAATTGTACTTATAAGTACAAACAGTTCTACAAGGAGCAATTGATTGAGTGCGTTTATAGTTCTTGGGATGAAACTGTTTCTGAACCGCAAGGTCCGTACAGGAAAGGCTTTGAAACATTTTGCCGTGGCTGAGGCAGTGTGGGCTTGATGCTGTATACCGATAATTCTCTTTCTGATCAGCTGCTGCTGTGATTCCCCACTCAGATACAGTCATATAAATACTCCGAGTGTTGCAGTGAGAGTAATATGGAAAAAGATGATCCGCTGTGGCACTAACGGGAGCAGCTGAAAGAATAAAAAGAAGAAGAAGGTGCAGTGAGAGTAACAACGCTAAAGCAGTTATGGTATTTGGAATACTATGGCTATTCCCTGGACCATTATATTGTTACAAGTTAATTACAATCAGATGCATTACACTAATAAACAATATGCGGTTAGTTTCAGTGTATTTATAAAGCCACGTCAGGAAAATAAAGAGTAACCACACAGGAACAGTAGCACTGCTTTGACGCTGGGTTAAGCCGCCAGTCTGCAAAACCGAGCGGAGAACTTGCGTACGACAAGGTATGAGGTACCATGGAAAGTGCGTGGCTTTACGCCAAGTGTAGGTTTAATACATCGCGATTTGAACGTGGAAAAGTTCTTACGCAACATTTCTGTGCGTACGCACCGTTCATACATGAGGCCCCTGGTCCATGATGATTATTTTCCCTTTTTCGAGTGATAATTTCCATTTGTTTGTGCTCCTGCAATCTTTACATTCGTTTTTTTATACTTTCTAATTTTCCTACTTTCATATTCTTTTCCACATGTTTCTCCACATGTGTATTGCGCCAACTTTTTTTTTTGTTTTGAGCCTTTCGAATTGCACTGCTTTCATAATCTCTAACCTGCTCTGCATGTGTATAGTGCCAACGTCCGTATTGGACGTGCTTTTTCTTCAATTCCACTTGTTCTGGGCTGATAATTACTTTCCTTATTTTCTGAATTTGCACCTAGATTATTCCTTTTCTTCTTTGTCTCTCTTTGTCAACGCTTTTGAGTCTCTTTTCTCCCGGACTGCTTTCTTCTTTGCTTAGTTGTCTACGTTTCCTCTATAACATATTGTCCTTATACGCTTTATATGCACTGAGAGCTCTGGATCTGTGTGTGCTCAAAGCCAAAACACGACTGAGTGTGTTGCTGGGTTACCCTTGCTCTTATTTATTTGTAAGTAGGGCGTGTCTTGCAAGAATCTCATGTTCTACGTCATTGTGAGGCGGTCCTGGGTCAATCTCTTGGCACAAAATCTCATGTTTAAGGTCCCCGTGAGATGCTCCTTGGCCAATCTCTTTAATGTTGCAATTCTTTTAAATGTCTTCCGTGATCTTAACGTGAAGATCGTATCTTGTCGCCCTACTGTTTCTCTCCAGGATTTTTTTTATAACAGAGAGATATATAACCATAGTGATATATATAGTATATATATATATATATATATATATATATATATATATATATATATATATATATATATATATATATAGTGACGGACGGTCAGGGCCCCTTCTGTATATGTTCCAGGGGATCAAACATGGGCTGCACAGTACCTCACCCGGACCACTTGGTGGCAGCCCCCCTGGGGGACTGTGGTGCCTCAGATACCCGCAGTGCTCCATGGGAGATGAAGTTCTCCACAGCCCAGTTTGGATCCGGGGTGGCCACCAGGAGGCACTACAGGGGTACCTGGGCCCATCTGGGCCGTAGGTCAGCCGTATCCGGAGGTGCAATCGGAAACAGGTGGTCAAGCACTTTAAGCACTTCCAGGTGAGCTATAAATGAAGCCTCCAGGAAACAGGAGTCGGGAGGAGGGAGACAAAGCTGCTAAGGAGGAGTGGAGGACTTGAAGAGTTTATTTGTGCTTGTGACTTGTGGTTTTTGTCGAACTGTGTTGTAGCTGAGGGACACGGGGAAGACGTGGGCCCCCAGCTGAAGAAGGAAATTAAATTCTTATGGTTTATTTTAATGTGCCTCTGTTGTCAGTCTGTGTAGGGTTGGGTGCATATATAGTGCCTTATTAAAATAGTAATAACTAATTACTAATAGTAATTCAAATAACGTCCCATTCACCTCAACATATCATTTGCAGTTGCTAATGTAACATTATTTTTAACAGGTATAAGGCAAGGGTATACCTTTATGTAGTCCACTATAAAACTGCTTTTGTATTTTCCTTTTAAGGGTACACCTCCATTTCTTCATGATGTGTACATGAACATTGAAAAAGTAAAGTGCCACACTTAAGATGCCTGGCATCTGTACAGTGAAAGAATTGTCCACGAAGGGGTTCACTGTGTGAGAGAAAAGAATAATGGAAACATTTTTTTTCTTTACTGGGTCTTGACAAAATAATTGAGATGAAGAGGAATTTTTGGGAGATTGGTAATCACTTGCAAATGTCCAAGAGAAGATTTTGATGATTTTCGGGAGACTTCTGGAGCTTGGGACTTGGGATGTCTGATTACCTGCAACTTGATACTGTTGCAGATTTAAATAAATCTGTGATTTTGCTGCATTTCGCAGCATTGATATGAAATGATTTCCTGATTTTTTATTTGCTTTCAGGTCCTGTTGCACTTTTTCTCTCCATTGCATATCCTTTCAATTCATTAGCCTACTTTCATCCTGTATCCGGTAATATGTAATGTGTTCACACTGGAAAAAAACATTGCATTGTAGTTAAAAGACAGGGCAGGTCATCTGGATTTCTCCTAAGCTTTCCCGATGGCCGGTCCAGGCCTGGCTGGGATGCTTCTCCATATGATGTAGGAATGTGCTGAAGTTTGGAAAGTTACTTAATTCAAAAGTCCCTTGTTGAGTAGATTAGCAACTGTGGTGTTCCAGCCTGTCCAAAGACCAGTGGTTGTGGGGTCTCAAACTGCTAGGGTGCGGTAACCCTTTGTGTAACTTTAGGATAATATTGTTTTTATATATTAAGCAATCCGTGTCTAACTAGAAGTCTGTGCCTCTTTTGGTAGAAATCTCTCTGTTATAATAAAAAATCCTGGGACGAGACGGGATGTGACTTTTTCAGAGAGATACTTTCATGTCCTGCAAGACGAAACTTTGTGCCAAGAGATTTAACCACACCCGGAAATAAAAGACAAAGAGTAGATGACAAAGTAGAACGTCATATAGAATTCAAAAATATTGGTGCGATACACATGCAGAGCAGGTTAGAGATAATGAAAGTACTAAAATTCAAAAGTCTCATAAAAATGATAGTAAAAATCGCATTAGCGCAAACAAACAGAAATTATTGTTCGGTGAAATAACGGAACAATGAAATCAGATCGAATATATTGTTCGGATTTAAACTTTAAGTAAGAGACTTGTAGATCATCTAATTTGTGTTGCCATCAGGGAAAAGTAGTGTTTCTTCCCAATGAAGAGGCATATCCGCAAGAATTAAAAGATTTGTTGTTTGGTGTTAGTGAAATCCACATACACGAGCGGCAGAGACACGATGTGGCTGGAACGTAGCACAGGCTGGGGGGTTGGGGAGCGAAGCCCCCCAGTCTCTTTAATACAAACAACCTCTCTAGGTCTTTCTCCTGACAGAGCTCAAGAAATGCTTTCTCATACTGTGCAAGAATGAAAATAATGGCCAGCAACGCATAACAAAAAAGAAAAACAACAACTGTAACACAGTGACAATAATAAGAAATAAAAATATATACAGTATGAACATATATGAATATATATACTGTACCACAGTGAAAAACTGAAAAGGATTAATCATCAATGCTGCCTACAACATGTATGTGTGATATTATGTGGACTGGGCACATGATCATGGCGTCCATGTTTAAAAAACCAAGCTGTGTGTTCAGTATGCATCTTATTTCTGAAAGAAAAAACTTGTTAGAGAGAGAAAACTGGTTTCTCAAACACTTTTACTTTTGGTTTTATTTTTTGTGTTTGCCTTTTTGTCTGCTTACTGATTTTGATTTCTGTTTTATTTGCCTCTTGTTTACATATGAAATTTATAGAACCCTGCTGCTTTTGACCAGTCTTTGTCATTTATCCTTTAAAAGCCTCTTTGCCACTTGCATCAAAAGTAAAACACAATTTTGATAATGTGCATACATCTATACACACATCTACAATTACTGTTATAGGTTCATTTTTAGATTAATCAGTTAATCTAATAGGTCTGTTTTTGGGGTGTAACAGGAAAGCCGAGTAGCCAGAGAAAACCAATGCGCATATCTGGAGAGGTGGAAGGTTAACGGTGACAAAAATCTCTTTGTGAACCCATGTCCCAGGTGTTATGAGCAGGCAGTACAAACAAGTGTTCCACTGTTCCATCCATTTTAGGATGTTCTCTGTAAATAAATAAATAAATAAATACTGCAGGTACTGATTGCCCCATTTTTAAAATTTAATTTCAAAATGTAGCCTTACCTCTGGATAGGTTTTCTGATTAATAAGTGGTGTGAAAAAAAGAGTCCTAACAGGCACAGACATCAAACAATGCAATTTCTTGGAAGCCTGGTATGAACATGAGTACAGATCTCTGGCCAGCAACAGCCTAATAGGATCTGTAAGAATAGGAAGCAATTATAAGTGCTGTAAATCAAATAAACTAAAAATAGCCATCACACAATTCTGTTTGAAATAAGGGTTCTTAAATAAATAGCTGTGTTAATCAGCTTTCTAGTGGTGGGAGGAGGCAAGGTTTTCATATGCGAGACACTAAATCAGTTTATCAGTTTTTACACTTATGCAGATTGTGTGTGTGTATATATATATATATATATGTATATATGTATATGTATATATATATATATTTATACATATATATATATATATGTATATGTATTGTAGCTGCTTTCATTCAATCAATCATAAATATTTTATCCTCTATTTCTGTCCACTTGCATGGCTTTATGCTGTACCCTGGGCAAGTTAGCTGTACTATCAGTTCGGGTACTATTATTTTAAAGAAGATTAATGTTTTTCAGATTTAAAAAATGCAGGTCATTTCTGTTGATAATAGATGTTCGGTCTGAATGATGACAGTTGTCCTTGTCTTGTGGTTATACCAGATACTAGCCTCTGTTTGCACACTTATATAAAGCACTGTTTATTCTCATCACCTAACTCACACAGTGCCTTTCTTTTACTAAATTCACCCATAATATTTGCATTTTTATGTGAGAACAGAAGATTCTCTTAAAATGTAAACACCAGGCTGAGTTGAATCATTGTCATGTAAAACACAATGTAAAATCAGGGACGTATTAATATCCTGTTTTTATCTCAGTAAGTAGAATAATTAATTCAAGACTGGATGAGATTACAGCTTATTGCAAAATGAGCCAGACCATCAGCTAGATGCTGAAATGTAAATTAACCAAGCAGCATTGGTCTGCTGTTAGTAAAATGATGAGGAAGAAAATTTGGTTTTGTGAATAATTCATATGTTCATATGTTTTACTTAATTCTGTGTAAGTCATTTGTTCAATGAGTTGCACAGATTTTCTTAACAAAATGTTTTGTGGATTCACCTATTACAGCAATTTAATTTAAGAAATAATATAAGATGCCAGTATATTACAGGACACATATGTGGATTCATCTGTTTGTGTCACTTTAAAGCCTGCCAATTAACCTAACATGTTTTTTACATTTCAGTGGAAAATGTGGTATCAGAAAACAACTAAGATGACAAGGCAAGGAATTAAACTTAGTAACTATACCACTCACACATAACAGAGTATTCTCCAAAGGACTGCTTTTATGATGTAAATTCTATTTCATTCTGTTTTCTAGCCAGTAGGTAAAATCTTCAAGTATACCAAAATTGATCTTATACTCAAAACAGTGTATATCAGTTTCTAAAGTCTGTATATCCTGGGGTATGGTTAAGCTTATTTCTGACATCTGAGTAAAACAGCTAAAGGATGGTGTTCTGTATGAGTGGCCAAACTGGCCATAAATCACACCTTTGTGTGTGTGTAATATATTGGATACCATGTTTATTCTATTGGTTTATGACTATTTACTATCAGTTTGCACATATAAATGTTGGTTTATAGTCCTAAGATACCATTCATTACATAACTGCCATTTTCATAGCTAGGTTTCATGAACTATCCTATGAAACTAGATATAAGTTCCTGTTTTATAAGCCACTTCATTGATACCTGTGAAGAAAATGCTAGCACTTCCTCTGTCTGTCATAAAAGTGCATTCTTGTCATGGTTGTTGATGCAATTATAATGCAAAATGCTTTGAGTGGTTAAAGCATTGAAAGGTATATCTTTTCAATTATTTTTTGTTTATATGAAATAATATGCCTAGTTTTATGCATCTGGTCTATTTCTTTTCAAGTATTTGAAACTGTCCTCAGCTGACTTAAAAGATGGAACCGAAGGCTACAGATTATTGAAGTACAGGAAGGACAGAAGAGGTCCTGGTATAAAAACAGTACATTTGGTTGAGGTTATTTACAGTTTTTATAGTCTAATGTTTAAATTTTAAATTGAGGTTTTCCTTTCTGCAATTCTACCAATAGGTTTACATCAACTGTGTGTGCACTGCAATCTCTTACCAACTTCTTTTTTTTTTATTAACTTGCATCTTCTGAAAACAGTTGAAACATGTAGCACGTTGCTATGTTTTTGACTTATTTGCTATCACTTATTAATTTGCCTTGCCCTAATCTGTAATTGCATTCAGTTCTTCAGTTATGCCAACCCAACTTCAACAAGGAAATTACATTACACAGCAGGCATTTCAAACAAATACAAAAGAGTTGCTTGCAAAAAAAAAAACAGGCAATAACTAAATAATAAACTGTTACATTAAAGAAAATGTCGTGGCCAGGTTGGAAATAACAAAAAAGCATCAGTACAGCAAATGCTTCGGTTTCATCCAATTTTCCTAAAATTTGCAGCTACCAGCCTGTAGTTCATATTATCAAAAAGAAATGTTGAATGCATGTAATGTTTGTCAAAGTAGGTCTTTTGGTTTAACTTGTTCTCAAAATTAGAGGAAATCTGCAGTTTGTACTACTGTATTTGTTGTTCTTTTGAATGCTTTGACTGAAAAACAAAGTATGCAAGTCATATACAAAGTCAATCCCTATACTATCATTTTGTGTTCGTTGTAGTGATCATAATAAATAGTTTCAGTGGCCAGTTCAGTATGTAACGTGTTTTATCACTTTCATTATGTGTCGTACTATACCTCAGAAACATTAGCTGTGGCTGTGGGGGCTGTATTTTTAGGCTTTGTAAAGACCCTGTTTATTACCAATGAATCAGTCAATCAAGGTTTATATTACTGTACATAGAGTAAAGTACCTTACTCAGTACATATTTACAGAGAAAAATAGATTACAAGTATTGCATTGAAAACTAATGAATACAGTAATCCCATGATTCTGAATATGGAAGGATGAAAATGATAACATCAATCAAAAAACATATTTGTACATACTGATTTAAAGTTCAGAGTCCTGGGTTTAAAACATGGGTCCATTACTTTATGTATGGGATCTGCATATTTTCCACTTATCTATGTGGGGCTGTTATCCAGGTATAGCTTTCTTCTCGTCACCCAAAGACATGGATAGGTTAATTTGCAATTCTACCTGTATATTCGCCTCATGTGAGTAAGTGATTGTGTGATTGTGTGAATATACTGTACATTATGATGGACTGGCTCCCTCTTCTGGTTTGGCTCCTGCCTTGAGTCTGATACTACACAAACTGGGCTCTATGACCCATCACAGGATTAAATGGATGTCAGAATAGAAAGAGGGGTCAAAATAGTAGAATTTTAAATTGTTATGAATGCATATAGTAGCCCTGTAACCATGAGTTTGTATTTAGCAGTTTTAATAATTGATTCATAGATAAATGGAAAAGTCAGAACAAGAATTGGTAGGCTATACGAGGGTCTTGGGATCAAAAAATATAATATGTTAAATGGAGGATCCACTGAAAGATAGCAGAACAGCTGCAGTGTAATAAATTGCAGTAGAATCCATTGTAGTGAGTCAGTGTCAGAGAAACAGTTCTGGACAGCAATAGTGAATATTTAACTCCTTAAACTTGAAATAAATGTTAGAAATGACAAAGAAAATCACAAATAGACAGGAAAAATCTACTGTAAGACATTAATTATCTTAAAAGGTTATGTATAATATCCTAATTTTCTTAAGAGTTTATGTATAAGGTCTAAATTATAATATGGGTTTATGCAGGGGCAGCTGTTGCAGGGTATCTTGGGCATAGGGAGATGTCTGTAAAGATAAGAGAATGTACACATGTTAACAATTATAATAGTATGCTATTTCTATATTTATTGACCAGACCCTTCATTAGAGTTCTGCCTGCACAATAGTACACAATGCACACAATAAGTAATATGCAACATTTGTTATTGTGTTCCACAAGATTTTACAGATTGGGTAAAATGATTGGTAATTCTAAAAAATATTCTTACAAGGTTTTGTAGAATAAGATGCAAAATGTTCTTGAACTAACCACAATCTTTACATTGTTATCCCAATATTCCTAGTTCAACCAGTTGAGTGTTTTGCATTGCCCTTCAGCTTTAATAGAAATGAATATAATGCTTTGTGGTCACTTCCAGTAATAACTCATCACCTTTCACTGTTAAATCAGGATTAATTATCTCACTATGGATTCTCAGAAATAGTGGACAAGGTAGGGGATTATATATGATTTTACACATCATCATGCAGATGTTAATTTATATTCACACCATAGGAACCCTTCATGACCACTTGTGCACAGCCATCAGCAGTGTGTCTGTCTGTGGTGAGGTCTCCTTGTCGAGAGGTTTATTTACTTTGGCAGTGACATTTATGTTTCTGATGACTCATCCTATGAAGTCAGTAGACGGATTGGGACGGCATGGGTGGGTCATGAAGTCACTGGAAAGGGGTGATGTTCACCGACCTGACCTGTCATAGGAATGCACTCAGCAAAGAAAACAGTTAACTTCAGATATGGTTCTGAACTGTGCCCCAGTACAGCATCTTAATTACTGCCGGGTCCATTTTCCTACTTAAAAATTTGAGGAGAATGAGAAAATCACACATAGACAGTTCCAAGGGCCCTAATTTGTCACCAGGATTCTAGAACTTTGCTGACTGATATGCCAACATGCTCATTATTTTTCAATTAGAAAATAAAAATATTCATTATATATGTTAGATGTTTTTGAACAAGAAAATTCACCTTATTGAAAAGATTTGTAAATCTGCCTTAATTTGTCCCTGTGCACAACTAAGATAGTGTACAGAAGAAATTTAAAAGTTGAACATAATGTTGTCTTATATAGTACACTGTGTGGAGTTTAAGTCAGGGAAGAATATTCTTAACTCGTGAAATGTACATATGAGGTCTCACCTGAAATGATATGTGCATTTATGCACAGCATACTAAATGGAGGAGAGCATACCACAACTAAGAAAGTCCAGAGAAGTGTTACCTGGCTGACTCCTATGGGGATATAAGGTATGAGGAAAATTTGAAAGAGTTGAATCTTTTGAGTTGGGGGAAACATATATTAAGAGGTAACCTCAAATATGCTTTTAATATTAAAAATGGAATAATAGGGTGGATGCCAGCTTTTACTTTTAAATGTATTATACAAGAGAGGGATGGAAGCTGATTAAATTAAATTTCAATACATATGTTAGTACAGTTTGCTTAATATAGTAAATTGTAAACAATAGAATAAGTCACATAGTAGTGTAGTTGAAAGTAGCATCTTGGAAACCTTCATGTCTCAAAATGTTAATTCGTAAATGTTATGTGAATAGGAATGGAGAAGCTATGTAGAGATACTGTAAATGGCCTATTCTCATTAAAAACATGAATATGGTCTTCTTTTCATAGAAAAATTCAATGAAAGCAATTCTTTATTTTTTGCCTTTTTTATTTGTCATTAGAATATTTACATCTGCCAAGTATTTCTGATATACTGTAACTATTACTGATACAGAAAATGCTGTTTAATGTTACTTTGCAAATTAATGCCTTATAGAAGAGTACTCAAAACTATATACAATGTATGTATCTTGTTAAATGATCTGGTTTGTCTTTATTAGTCTTGTGTATCCTTCAGATTGATGCATGTACAGTATACCTTACTAAGATGGATTAATTTAAATCAACACAGCTTGTTATAAAGAAAGTATTATTGATTTAAAATGTGCAACTTTTTTTAAATGCAATTTATAAGATAACAGTATATCTTTGAAAAGTGAGAGAGCATACATACCAAAAGAAATATGCCGAAGCCATGCATATACAAGGATAATGTGCAGGGTCCATTATGAGAGTGGCTAAGCCAACACTCAAGCCTAGGCCACTGGGACTGTGTAGCAACAGTGAAAACCAAGGGATTACCATGTTTTCACCACTACAAGGTGACAATGACAACCAGAATTCAACACAACTTAAAAACTACAGACAGCAAAGTATTTAAGTCTATAAACACCCTACTCAGAGATGGCACTAGGGTGTTTATATGAAAGTATATATCCACAGAGTGGAATCTGCTGTTGTTGTAATACCGCATTTCCATACACCTGTGTTAAATAGCAGCCAAATGGGACAGCTGTAGATTTAGTAAGTTCTGAAAGGGCGCCAGTTACAGAAAGAAAATATGAGGTAATAGCAGGAGGATGACACAGTTCGTTCAGGATATCAGCTGGCAGCACACAGTTCAGGCGCACTTGTGTGTTGTCTAGCTTAGAGACCCCAAGAGTTCGTTGGCCACCACCACCTGTCCCCAAACCTAAAAGTCATGCCAGGTTGCAGTTTTAGGACTATCCTTTATATAGTGATCAAGGAGTTAGGTGGTGAGATGGGTTTATTGAAAGGAAGAAAGAATAATCAGAAGCTTGGAAAGGGAGAGAAGGAAATGGGAGGTGATTGAAGATATTTGTTGTGTCACCAAGAGGTGTAGGGTGGCAGTTTGTATTTTGATACATTCCTTTATTAATTCACCAATTTGACTGAGTTTTGCTGAATAAATGTTGTATTTGCTTGAACTCTATTGGGATTTTTCTAGGTGGGTAGAAATTTCAAGAAGAGTTTTTTTTTTCTTACTACAGTTAGAAACATTGCCCAGCACCTAATATCCCCACTGTCTACCAATTTCTAGTGTTTATTTTTAGCAGATATGAGACTCTGAATTATGCATTTTACCCTGACATTTTTCTTTCAGGTGACATATGCATTGTACCATTTCAACAGAAAATTAACCTTGGAGCCAAAAGTAACAATTAACGCAAGAATTGTTATTGTGGGAGCTTCGGATACTGGAATTGCTTTTCTGGAGAAGCTAATTTTTCGGTATTTATTAAATTTGTTTTAATCAATGAGCTATTAGATTTAATTGTACTAGAGTTTTCATTTATTATTCCTTGGATATATGCTGTATATATACAAAATAGGGTGTGTGGCTGTCAAAATGTTTTCAGGAGCAAAAGCACCACTTTTACCATTTTTAATTGAAAGGACTGAAAACACAAACCACAATTAGAAACGTACCCTATACGTACATTTGACAAAAACGTCAAGCACTTCTTATACAGAGCAGTGCCCACCTGAGCTGTAAAACGTCATGATTTATATGTATAACCTCCAGAATAAAGGCAGATTAACAGTCAGGCACTTTAAAGGTAAGGTAGCTTAAGCTCTGCTTGCAATAGGACGAAGACAAGAAATGTCCTCAGTGCTTTCATCCATCCATCCATTATCCAACCCGCTATATCCTAACTACAGGGTCACGGGGGTCTGCTGGAGCCAATCCCAGCCAACACAGGGCGCAAGGTAGGGAAGAAATCCTGGGCAGGGTGCCAGCCCACCGCAGCAGTGCTTTCATATTCAAAGTAAAATTTATTATACTTAATTTTGAAATTCAGTTGTTAATGTCTCCAGCTGTGCCAAGGTTTGCTGGGGACTCCTCCCCCACATCTATTTGGCCCCTCCTGTCAATATCAGTTAACATGCAACACTAATAAGGTGGAAGCATCCAAAGGAGCAGGAGCACATGGAGCAGCCGTATGGCATTGGTTTCTCTGCAGAAAATGTGAAGACATGCACAGGACAGGGTTAAGTCCTGCAGGGGAGAGGAAAGAGAGAGAAAGAGTCGGAAAGAGAAACTTTGGCAGAAGGAAGGATCCTGTACATTCTGTTGTCAAAGCTCAGTGGTGACATGCCCTTTATAATTGAGATTTTATGATTACTGTGTACCCCAAAGGGAACTAAGCCGGGGTACTGAGAGAGAGGGTAGCCTTATTTAAAACAAGTAATGTTTCCCAGGGCTCTAGGAAAGGATTCCTGACGCTCATAGTATAAAAAGATTGCTGTCAGGGAGGAAATATCAAAGGTGGTAACACCTCAGTTCCGCTAGATGGACAAACATACAAACCTTACACAGATGGTGAACAGGCAGAGGATCTCAACTCAGAACACTTTGTAAGTGTAATGCAGCACACCATTCAGAAAAGTAAATTACGTTAAAGGTATTTTATGTTAGATTTAAACAAAGTAACATAATATATAAATATAGCTCTGTAACAAGAGTGTCAATTGTATAATCTCAGTGAATATACTATTGAAAATAATATTTCAAACAATATTGATGTACCTTATTAGACTAGCTGCTTTCTTTATGTCCTGTCCATATTAATAAAAAATGTATGAAATGTGTGAACTAATGTGAATTAGTGTCATTTCTCTTTATTTTTCCCTGAGGTTTAAATCATACTCCATAAATATTGAAATCTGAAATTGCTGCTGGGCTTACCAAATCAGTCTCCCATTACTTCTATTCAGATATGCAAAGATAACAAAAATTACTAGCAATTGTTCTTCAAGCGGATGCTTTTGTTCCTTTCAGTCTGCTCCTCTGAGAACAGCATACATTTTCATTTTAATTGTTATTTTCTCCTGTTCTGTTTTTGCATTATCATACTGCAGTTCCAGTGTGTCATACAGAAGCCAAAACAGGAATGTTTCCTAATACAGTTTTATAATTAGGAAAGTAGAGCTAGGCAGGAACATCCTGTACTTTCTGATAAATGCTCAGTGGCTTAGTGAACCTCAGTGCTTCTATGTGTTATAAATAAGCAGGAAAGAGAAATGAGGAAGGGTTTCTGTAATGTATTCGCATGTGTTGTATGTGCAAGTGTTTAGAAAATGTGGAATTTCTGGATGGTTAAAACAAAATTAAACGTAACAAGTAATGTGTTGTAGAAAAAAAAGAGTCTTAAAAAACAATTTGAAAAGAATGAATGATGCTTTAAAACACAAGATAAGGAACCATAAAAGAAGCTATCTGGAAAACATAATATGGAAAGATATGTAGATAATATACAAATGAAGGTTGTGGTGGGTGGGCAATGTGTAAGGGACAATATCAAGTGTGACAGTACGACAAACTGATTAAATAGGTTTTTTCTCACAGAAACATGCCAAGTGTCATTTGACAGCACTTTTCTCTGATTTAATTTCTCGATATCATTACCAAAATAAACATAGCCTCTGATGCTGCTGTAAAGTTTATTGAAAACAGCTTTGGCACTAACTTGCATCTGTTGGCATGCAGCTATTAGAACAACAGAGTGCATAGAGTTTAGGTTGAATATTTCCCCTTAGAGATTAATAAAGTACAGTATATCAAATAAAAATAATCAAAAAATATTCTTTACTGTCATACCATAAACAGTAAACTCAGCAGATTGTGACTCTGTAAAATCAAAAATACATATAGCTTCTCTAATCTGTAATGTTAGTAATTAAGGTAATGTAAGCAGCAGATACGAACATACTAAATTATTAGTATGTGTCAAGAGAATTATCAGACAGAATTGAAAAACAAAAGATGAATACCCAAAAACACCAAAGTTGAAACATTATCCCAGTTTCAAAAAATTTGACTGTAAACATATTCCAAACCCTAAATGAATTTTACTCTTAGCAATATTTTTATTAGTTTTATTTTGAATCTTTTTCTTCTTTCGGCTGCTCCCATTAGTCTTCCTTTTATTTCATTGAAGTTCATACACTCTGCTAAATGCATTCTTTCTTTTATAAGATATGTGCGATAACAACAGAGCTTGCAAACTGTCAGTACCATATGATCACCAGTGGCAGTCATTGCTATAACCAATGTGGCAGCACTCAGACAAAACAACACATAATATAACAGCACTTTTAGGAAAAAAGATGAAGTTACTAAAATAATAAATGAAATACCAAAAATATAACATTCCACTACATAAACTACTTCAACAGAAATGAATATACAATAGCTCTGACAGTCTGACAGAGTACTTGTAAGGTCCTGTTGGAGGTTAATCTGGTTATATATTTTGTCAGGTTTATTATACAGTGATTCCATGTATGAAAACAAGATATAGGGTAGGTGAGGTGAATAAGCACTGCTTCTGAGTCACTCAAGTAAATCATCATTCTTCCTTCACCAACTAAATCAATACATTCCTAGAAAATTCTGCCATAGGCAGCATATAAGCCCAATTATCTTGTTTAGAATTTACTGTACAGTGTAAAGATTTTTTCAAGTCTAGATTTATTCTTTCGGTTTGCCCATTGGCATCTGGATGATATCCAGATATTAAAACGTATCATACACCCAAACCGTTCTTTTAGGAATACATCTGCTTGTAATATGGCTGATGGAAGCCCTTTAAGAGGAGCAAAGTTAGCACTTTTAGAGAACCTATCCACTGCAACTAGAATTGTGTTATATCCCTTGGAGAGAGGCAGATCTGTCCAAAGAAATTTACTCCAAGGGACATGATGGCACAGAAAGTGCCCAGAGCAAACCTAGTAGAAGTCCAGGGTGGTTCTTAGAGTGACAACAAATCTCGCAAGCAGCTAAATATTTTTTAATATCTGTTGTCCAGCCCTTCCTCCAAAAAGTTGTTTTTAATATATTCATTGTCTGGGCCAATCCCGGACATCCAAACATAGGTGATTGGTGGCACAAATCCAGTACTTGTTTTCTCAGATTGACAGGGATAAAAAGTTTCCTGTCCTGTATATTTATATTGGAGTTTACCTGCCCTTGAGCGTTACAAACTTGATTCAAAATATCTTCCGTATCTGGTACATTTAGAACCCATCGGGTCCCTGTATGCGAGAAAGGGCATTTGCCTTTCTGTATTTCCTGCCTGGGCGATACATTAACATGACTTCAAATCAGCTATAGAATTAAGCCCATCGTGCTCGACAAGTGTTGATTCATTTGGCTGTTTTTAAACACATTACATTTTTTTGATCGGTGTATAAAACAAACTGCGGTGGGCTGTCGCACTGCCCGGGGATTTTTTCCTGCTTTGCACCCTGTGTTGGCTCGGATTGGTTCCAGCAGTCCCCCATGACCCTGTGTTAGGATATAGCGGTTTGGATAATGGATGGGTGGATGTATAAAACAAATGGAAATTTGTCTTAACAGATCTCATAGAAATAATTTACAAAACACACAATTGAAGACACCAGGTGTGGACAGAGCTTACAATCTTTGCTATAATGGGTTTTCCACTCTGCATTTGATGCTAGCAAACTAACATACATGGGCCGTTGAGCACGGCCCTTAACCTGGAATTGTTGAGCGATTATAAGTGCAAAGAATTATTATTATTACACACCACCCACAAAGGGCACCAGTGTTTAACAGAAGGCATAACATACACGAAACCCAAGTCAAAGGACACCACACATCTCAAAAATTACAGAATTATTATTGATCGGCCTACGCTCTACAAAATACTTACTGTATGCTTAAGAACCAAATATCCACACAGACAATGATATACTTACAGACTAACAAAAAAGGCTGCAGAAGGCAATATATGGGTTGCAAGGAACAGCTCGTAATTGACTCTGTGATACTCCAGCAGGCATACGGAAAATACAGAAATCTACACACAAGATTAATTAACTACAAAATAGCTTGTCAATGTGTCCCACACATATGGCTAATACAAATATTACACTTATACAAGATATATCACGTATTCATGCATTGCCTACAAACACTAATGGAATGCAGGAGAAAAACACTACATGTTACTTATCAATAATCCATCAATACATACAGACTCATTACAGGTAAGACGAGGCATCTTCAAGTGAGACTAACTTACCCTCTTTGGTTCTGTCTTGCTCTCAACCCAGTATCAAACAGATTAAGCAACACACAATATGGATACAAAGTCAAAAACCAACACCAGTGACATGCCCTATCACATACATTCTGTGTGGATGACATAAAGATATGTGCAGGAACATACAATTACAGCAGTTACTATAAGTAATTGAAACTAATTGACAACACACATACACATGGAGTTTGGACTGAACAAACGTAAACGTAAAACAATTAATATAGAGTTGGAAATAATTAAAGGAGGGAGGTCATATGTTGAAAATGGCAGCCAAATAGATGGCTTGGCAGATGCTGAGCTATGCAAATACCTTGGTTTCTGAGAGGACAGACTTATACAACAAAAAACAAACTAAATATATTCTTACACAAAACTATATATCATGTCTTTCACAAATACTCAAAGCACACTTAAGCGCAAGCACACAATTAATGCCATCAATAGGTATGTAATACCAATACTCACATATTCCTTCAGAGTTATACATTGGTCACAAACAGACCTACAATATCTCCAAAGGAAGACAAGAACACTACTCACAATACAGAAAAAGTGCCACCCCACATGAAGGGAGAAGAAGGGGTCTCATAGATATTATTAATTTACACAACACACAGATTCATAATTTAAGAAAATGATTCCACACATAACAGCATACATCAACTGTACACAATGCAATAGTTCATGCAGATCCAAACTACATACCACTTACTCTACATACTACAGACAACATCATTGTAGACATAACAACCACACAACTTAAAACACAAGCATAGAGCCAGAAAACATTGCATGGTAGACATCCTCATGAACTTGATCAGTCTTGTGTGGGTAAGATTTCCTCAAATAGCCAGCTAAGCCATGGAGATCTGTTTGACAGGACAGAAGGATTTATGCTAGGTATAGAAGATCAAGATCAACAACAAAAAAACTACATAAATTATTGACATTTCCATACCAAACACACACATCTTAGAAAAGACACACACAAATAACATACAGAAAGAAGTATGCAGAACTGACAGAAGAAACATGCTGATTGTGGGAATGGACAAGATAATCATTTTGCCCATTGTTGTCTGCACTACTGGTATCATCCCACATTCACTACACAAAAGGCTGCAAACATTAAATTAAAACCAGCAGACATATATAGAACTAAGAAAATCAGTCATTTTAAATACAGTAAAACCCTGATTATCCGTCAGGGTTCGGAATCGAAGCCATGTCTTATACTCCGTTATCTAGGTTACAGAGCACCAAAACAATAAAAAAAAAGCTTTCCCTTTCAATAATTATCCCCTGCCACTCACATTCTGTCTTTTTCTATACCTCAAACACTCCTGTTTATTGTCTCCTGACTCCCTACTCAAAACTTCATTCTGCTGCACCTTCCCTTTTCTCCTAACTTTTCCTGTCCTGCATCTCCTAAGAAGGATGTCCACCCCTTACAGAACAGAAGCCCTTCACCCATTCCTATCACTTACACAACATTACACCCTTTCTACTCCTGCACAGCATCACAAACTGCCTGCATGTCACAATATATTAACAAAAAATAATATAACAAAATTATAAAAAAAGAAAATTCCTCTGTCCTTATGAGAACAGAAAAGGAATTTCATATCCACTTAAACCAATGCATGATTATGACAATATAGCCGACCAAATCATTGATATTGTTTGTTGAATTGCAGAGATATTCTCAACAGTAGACAATCTTAAGTAAATTCCCCATTGCAAAGTATAAACATGAGTATTCTTTCAGTATCAATACATCTAAACCAAGGGGAGATGCCACAGCTATAAACAATAACAAACAGAAGTATAAATAAGAGAAACATACTAAACAAAAAAAAGGTACAGACCACAACTCACATGAGTGGAAAGCAGGTGGTTCATAGAACCAGGCTAGAAGAAAAACACTAAAACAAAACACTAGTCAGCCATTATAAATTCAAGTTATATATACTATAAAATGTTGAACTTTTGACCCATATGCACAAGATAAAACACATTTCAAAAAAAAAAAAAAACATAGTCAAAACAAATGGAAATCCTGGATTTAGTTTGCAAAAGAAATGGTAAAGTGAAACATTCTTTGTGTATACATATAAAAATTAAGTTCGCTTACTATGGTGGTTTGAAAAGTCCACACAAAAACGACATATTTGTGCATTTGAACAATATTTATAGAAAAAGATAAATAAAAAGGTACTTTAAAAAATAATTTTGTACTAATTTTTACTGTTTAAATAAACAGAAATGGAACTTTTTTATGTGGGGAAAAATAATAAACCCTTGTCTTTAGCATTGGATCAAATACCTAAAATTAGGATCAGGTGAAGACTAAGAGGTCATTAAAGCAATTGTAAATTATCAGAAAATCGTTAAAAGGCATATTGGAGTGTCCTTTCTTACTGTATATAAACATCTGAAACCTATGGTGTGATCATTCTTAGGGATTGTGTGGGTGCATCATGGCAAGTTCAAAAGAGCTCTTTGAGGCCTTCAGAAGAAACATTGTCGATATCTAAGAGTTTGCAAATCCCACTGGGCTGAGACCCTGTGGTAAACCCAGAACACACTAAAGAGATTATATCTTGGAAATCTCCAGGAAGAGCTTGAATGTTTAGCTGGGGTCTGGGAAGTCTGGGCTGGCCTGCTTGTGATTTGAAACACTAAATTTTTCCCTGTGTTGGTTAATGTGGGTGTGTGAGTAAGTGATGGTTGCTTCCAGTGATGCTGGAATAGAAATAGGCACCCACAGCTAGCTGATTCATTAAATGAATGAATGGATCATCACAATTTTTTACATTTATTATTTGTTTTTACATGTCATACATTTTGAGTTGTATAGTAAGTATGCGGTAGTCTCACATCTGGTAGGACCTGGGTTTGAGCCCGTTATTATCTTAGTGGATTCTGCATATTTTATCTATGTTGGCTTAAGTTTTCTGTGGGTAACCTGGTTTTCTTGCATAAACCATAAAATCAGTAAGAAAGGTTGACTTGGCACCTGTAAACTGAATCTTGTTTTCATATGCGCATGCATGCATTTAAACTTTGTGGGCTAGGTCAGGCAACAAGGTGATGAATCTATCATTTATATGTAGTAATCTTTCAATTTTTAAGCCTTGTGGACCCTGGTTAAAGATGCTTTCTACTTTTTAGGATATCAATAAATTTCATAGCAAACAGTATGTAAAGCTATCAGGTTTCTTACAGTATCATCCACAAAATATATAGTATAAATACATGTTATACATCCATCAATTCCAATACATGGGAGGAGTCTACTCATTCAAGCACTTTCATGTTTAATATTAAAATTGAGGAAACATCCATCTATTTCTTACTTATCCAGGTCAAATTCATCCATGAAAAAAATTATAATGGGATACCAATATGCATACAACAAATCTGAGCCATGTACGTAAACATGAAAATATTAACAGTATAAAAGTAAAAAATGCTACCACCTTCTCATATCAGATTATCTTGAAGGAATAGATATAGACTTAAGTCAGAATGTCTAGTAAAATCACCAGAATACATCTAACAACAATTTCAGTAACACAGTTGTAGCATTTCTGTATATTACATGCTGGCCACAAATTAATATTTCTAAATTGCATATCCCAAAATGGTGAATTACACTCTGTGAAATAGTACATTACATAGCATTACCAAACCTCCTTTATCCAAATTCAGGTTCCTTTGGAGACTATAGTAGATTCTATCCAACTGTACTTGGCTCAAGGAAGGAAACAACCCTAGACAGAATATCAGCCTATCACAGGACACATGGACACCAACAATCATAGCAACAATCCTAACGTACCAACCTAATCAGCATGTCTTTCAAAAACTGGAGTACTCAAGAAAAAAACTCATATAGGCAAAGTGCAATCCTCAAACAGAGCATTACTACAGAGCATTCCTACCCATACAGCATTACCACACCACCCTTTGTGAAATATCGTAATGATCAAACAATAATACAGTATTTTTAGAACTATTATTTGTTTGGCTACAGTATGAAATAATTTTATTTCTCAAATCGTATAAGGTAAATTATTTAGGTTTTTGAAGTTTCATGATCCACTGTCAATGTTTTTGCAATGTTTTAAATTACAATGTTTTTATTCTACTTTGAATGTAATATTTCAAAATATTTGAAGGTCAGATATTTCAAAATATTGTTTTAATTATGAAATGTAAACTTTTAGCTCTTCTA
This sequence comes from Polypterus senegalus, assembly GCF_016835505.1. NCBI lineage: Eukaryota > Metazoa > Chordata > Cladistia > Polypteriformes > Polypteridae > Polypterus > Polypterus senegalus. Next base: position 146,480,732 of record NC_053156.1, on the reverse strand, counting down.
ATCAGTACATACTCCTTTTTAAATGCCAAAGCTGTAGGTTTTCTCACTTATTTTTGTTATATTACTTGGTGCACCAATATTTATAAATAAACGTAGATACGACCTTTTGAAAGCATACTGAGAAAATATTATTTTAAATGGCAAGTGAAGAAGTAGAGGCAGATGGGCATTAATGACCTAAAGAGCCAACTTATTTGGCATTCAAACAGTTCTTCTTAAATTACGTTGTGATTATTTAGGCTTGACAGAAATGGTAAGTATTTATTGTCACTGATTAGTTCAGTAATAAAAACAGTGAGTGGTTGCTAGCAAATCACATGAGTAGCATTTTATAAATGGTCTTTGGAATCTTTATTGCCCAAAGCCTATCTGTCTTTACAATGAGTGCTAGTTTGCATGTGTTTTCTCCAGCTGTTTCCCCTGTTATCAGGCCAGCTCCAAAAGGTCACACTACAGCTTACCATGTGTTTAGTGTCAATGGCTCCCCATCATTCAAAACTGTTTCCTTTCCTAATATAAAATGAGTAAGGATTGTTTTGGACAGAGATGGATGTGAGCAACGTTGCCTTCTGACTTGCGGTTAATTTGTGGCCACAAAAGATACTGTCATTGACTGATAACAGGGATAATCTACAGATTGATAATTGAGTCAAATTTAGTCTCATAACATGAAGCATTATTAGTTGCTAGTGATTTCATAATTTGGATTATAGTCAGTGAGATTAATTTCTACTAGAAAAGAGTTGAATTAATACAAAAATGTAAAAGGAATATTTTTTTTCTACAAATAAATTGCCCCAGTTAAGAAGAAAAATAAATGCATGTTTAAATTTGTAATGAAATAATGAAAAAATAATCTCATATTTTTAAATGGCTCAAGTTTTATATATTTTTCATTACTACTACTAGAATACCAGAAACATTGTAGGAGGAACTTTCACATGTTAGTTTCATTGAGTTACTTAATTACTTCAACAAATATCATTTGCCAAATGCTTTTCCGACTTACTTTTGATTTTCAGGCACATTTTATAGATATCCTGTTTAATTAATGAATGAAGTCTTTAGCTGATGGAGATTTTTTTAAAAATATGAGTACTTTTTGTTAGATTCTACCTTTATCTGTGCTGAAGTTACTAAGTCATTAAATAGATTTTCATTTTTTTCTTTTTGCTGTATATTTCAATTTTAACTGTGGTGTGCAAACTTTAAATTAACTACTGTACGTATATATGTGAAAAAAAGATATTTCTCCACCTGGATAAAAAATAAAAGGCACAGTTAACATCAACACAGAAAAGATTCAAATTTCTTTGAATCTTCAGGGTAATAGAAAATAAAGACCGAAAATGCATAACCTAATGTAAATTAGTATAAAAGTGCTTAGTGAAAGATGCTTTATAAAAGAAAGACTATAATAATATATAAGATATAATATCTTATAATACTACAAGATAATATAAGATTTTAATATAATAAATAATAGTCAAATTGTGAATAGCTATGATGTACTTAAGCAAAAAGAAATATTGTGTAGAATATGGGTAGTGAAATCTTGATCCTTAATAAAATACGTTTTAGTCACAACTGCTTATAACCTACAGTATCTAAAAAGGGATGTATTTTCTGCCATTATAAGCTTTTAAAAACATATATTATAAATGAACATTAAAAGCATTAAAATACAGTTTTGCCATTGTTGTAATATAGCACCTATTAGGGTCCAATATTATCACAGTAGCTATGATTGGGGTTGGTTTGTGAATCAGAATTCCCACTCTTTGAGTTTTCTTAGTAATGTTAGAAATTGAAGAACCATTCTGACACTATCTAAAATTGATTCTGTTTCAATGTGTCTCCTGCCAAAACACTATGTCTGACCATAGAAACCAAAGTTGTGAAATCGCTTAGTTTCTCGAGTTCATGATTAAGACTGTTAACATTCCAGATTAAAAATGTTAAGGAAGGATTAATATTAAACTTCTTTTGTATTTTTTCATTTAATTTTGAATTCATCTTTTAAACCAAAAAATATTTATATATCATTATAATTTCCTTACTCTTAGCAGAATTCTACATTTCACGTTATAGAACCTTTCTACTAATGACTCATTCAGCAAATTTACAATGATCATGTGGTTTATGATGCAAATGTAGCATATATTGTAAATACTCCCATTCTACTTCCCCGAAAGAGACTAAGATCAAAGACTTCAGGGTCCATGTTCGCAGAAATATTACGAAGCATGGCACATCTGAAATGTAGTTTCCCCTTGAAAATATAACTATGCATACTGCTTATCTTAAATACCCAAGTAAGATGAAATAAAAAATAAAATTAAAACAACAAAAATAATTATAAAAAGTAGGAGTGAGATTTAATGTTTTTAATGAAGAGGAACAGGAGATACATGTAGTCAAAAGTCAAGGTAAGGTCACAACCAAACATCAGTCCTATCTTCCTACCAAACTGGAAATGTAATCAGAAATCAGTAGCAAGTAATCAAAAAAACAGTTAGTCAAAAAGAACAAAAAGTATTTGAAATATTTGAACGCAAAGTCTATCCATAAAACTCAGATACTTAGGAGATGCTCAGAGTGACCTTTAGATCATCACTCTGATTATGATGCAGATGATGCACATCCCGAAACAGCAGTGCCCATAGGAAACAAAGCAGGAAAAATACTGAACTTTTTCAATTTACACTAAAATCAAAAACTAATGAGAAAATCATAATCTTTGAGTTCTAAACCCCAAAATCAATGTATAAATTGTCTAAATCCATCCAAGAAATTCCACAATAAATTAATGAATATTACAGATCACAACCATCATAAGATGATAAAACATAAAAAAGACACCAGAAATAGATAGTGGTTTGTGATTTCATGACTGAACATTTATACGTAAACATAAATGAATAAACCAAAAGGGTAAACGGGAAAAGAATAAAAACAAGAGCACTAGACTGAGGTTTAATTCAATACACAATTTTATCATAAATATTCCAATTACTGGTATATTTTCCTCTATTTTAAAAGAAGTAGAAGAGGGCACTACTGTATGAGAGAAAAAGAAAAATATAGTTACAAATGATATTAATTATTGTTAAATATAATTGTTGAACAAAGTGGGTAATACTGCAATATAATAAGACAGGCAAATAAATAAAATAAATGGAAAATAAATAACAGACGGAAATTATATTGATCCTTATATTCTTCAGAAACTTTCAAGACTTTAGCAACTGTGTCTAATTTATACTTGAACCTCTACATTTTTCTTCCCAGTAACAATGGCAAGGATATTAAGACTGCAGAAATATGGACAGGGTATCGCTTTATTTACGTTCATAACGTTTCCAGGTCCATACTTTCTCCTGAACAATACAATGTATGGATTAGGCTGTATTCTACCACTTTATATGCAAACTAGGCTTCTTTCTATCATTTTAGCACATTTTAGTTTTTGACTCTGTGCTTGACCAATACAAGATATATATAACCTTCTGGCCATTTTTAAATATTAAAAATGCATGCGTGCTACACTTCTTATCTTATGATGCCTGTGTTACAATCTCTGTTTTACATTCCTAATATTGTTACAGCTGCCTGGAAAGATTAATCTGATTAGCTTCAGATGTCAGGTCTTATATTGCTTAAATGTACATATGTACATTAAACATAAATATAGTACATTAAAATAAAATCAGGCTCACAGACCACAGTGTTGCATAGATCACTAGTGCTTTTTAAACTCTGCTACAGCAACTCTGTGGAATCTTTTTAAAAACTTCTCAGGGGTATTGTATGTGTGGATGTAGCCTTTAACCATGACTCCCTCCTATACTGGAAGAAAGAGGTCATATCTTATGCCTGCTGCAGTCAGTTGCTGCTTAATATTATTATAAATAGCCCACTTTTCAGCAGTTAACACTAACACATTCTGGAAATACACTGTCCTGAACAAGACTCTCTCCCTTCCCTCTGGCGTGGAATTACGTTTTCTTTTTCCTTAAGTTGTCTATGAAAGAGGTTGGGGAATTTTTACCAGGTAGGCAATATGGTCTTTTGATTTCTTAGTTCCTTAATGGCATGGTAAATTTCTCAGTGTTTCCATATTTCAGACCCTCAGGAATTCATGGATTTGAACATTCTGCCTTCTTGCGGTATCTTCTGAATATGTGAATTTATTTCAATGAGTTTTACATTTGTTTTCCAAGACTTAGTGGAACTGACCATATGTTTCAACTCTTTGACGTGGGTTCTCATCATGTTTTTCACATTATGGAGTTGGGCACTAAACATATTGATTTTCATGTTGATGTTTTCTACCAAATGTTCCTAACAGTTACCTAAGCATTTCACTTCATCTTTCTTTTCCTGCTTGATATAGGTCAAACCTCTATTATATCTGTCATTCTTTCTCTAATTTTAGTGCTTTGGAAGTACCTCGTAATCACTCAGCGTTTGCATTGGAGGGTACATTAAGCAACATATGTTTTTACTTTTCTTGACTGTATGCAAAGAGTCTTTATTTCTGGATTCATTTTCAGCTACTGCATCTAACAGATTAAAAATCTGATCACTGCTGGAAGTGAAACATGTTACCAAAGTTGCTTGCACAACTGCAGTGCAACACCGATCCCTGTCTATTTCTATCTCTTTTTCTTCATTTGCAACAATGTGTAGTAAGCCTTATTGTTTCACTCGTTCTGTCTTTTGAGGTTCATTAGACTCTTTAAGTTGTTATTGGAGAAGCATATTGTACTCTGAGTCAAAATACACCTTACCAGGAGAATTAAAGCACAAGATAGCTCAAATATCAAAAAAATAATTAATTGAAAGCACTACCAGAGGAGAAGTTGTCTCGAGTGTCCAGGCTTCACTGTGGTACTATTTCTATTCTTTGTTTATCTTCTTGACATTGTTTATTCTCCATTTGTTTTTGTATCTTTGCAGTGTTTTATGTTTGTTAATCGTTATGTTTACCATTTTATCGCTATTATAGTGTAGGACTAAAAACCTGTTAAAAATTCAGAGCATGTTTTTTTAGAAAGTCTAAGTTTCTTTTTAGTTTCTTTTCTCTGGATTTTTGGTATGTAACCTTTGGTCATCTGCTTAACAACAGCTATAAACATACTCACTATGTCTTGACCATGGTGACTTTGATCCTTAGATCTCCAGGAGGAAGTGGACAAAAAATTATTCTGCACATAGTATAACAAGCCCCCAGGGAGTCTTAACTATGAGTTAGACTCTCAAGACTCAGGAACCTCTATATGGATTGGATGAACTGTTGCAGCAGATACATTATATATGATTTAAAATTTAGAATATGGTTGATAGGTTCAGAAATCTTAATTTTAGTAAAAGACATTGGGATATCGTGAAAAGTGCACATCGATAGTGCTAACAGCATTTTTTTCCAAACTAAATGAAAGAAAAAAAAAAAGAGGTAATTTTTATTATACTAATCTTACTGTATGTTATGACAGCAGCTAGTGACCCACACAACTATAACAAGCATTCAGTTACTTCTTGTATGATATTTAAAAAGATTTGAATTTACAATATTTACATGCATTAGACTAAACAAGTAAAAACCAATTACTGGGTAGAATACTATTGTAAAAAAGTACTATTTTTTCAGAAATCACAAGCTTGTAACATGCATCATTTATACTGTTTAATATTTTTGTTGTGTTTTACAGACCACACCTGAAGTTTAATAACATTACCTTGATTTCAACTCATGGAATCCCAACTTCAGACAACTGTGATCGTCATGTGTTTTTGGCAAACAGGTATATTTTTATTAAGTCATTTAATGCCAAACGTTTTGTAATATGGTGCAAATTTAATTTTATGATAATGATGTCCAATTTTTCAAAAGCAGCATGTTGTCATTTTGATGGATGCAGCTGTCCTTGAGTTACAGGTAGTTAGACTCAAACTCTGCCCTGATTACCATTTTTGTCTTTGTCTTTGTAGAGTTTGCACATTTTCTCCTTACTCATATGCGTATCCTCTCACTTCCCAAAGATGTTCAATTTAATTGTGTGTTTCCTGCAATGATTTAGCATCCTACCTAAGCTTGGTTGCTTCCTTATGCATGATTCTGCTGGGATAGCCTCTGTTTCCCCTAGACCCAATAATAGATTGTGTTCAAAAAATTGAAGATTGATAAAATGACTTAGAGTAATCCAAACAATCTAGGATGCCACTTTTTAATGACATGTACGCTTTTATATTGTTGTGCTAGTGGTGAAACATAAAGCCATATTCCCAGCAATCACCATGACACCAGCAGTGCCCTACAGCAGAGCCCATGCCAAAACAAGGTGGCAGCACAGTAAAGTATACATAATTTTAAACTACCTTATATATTTATCAAGGAGTAATTTGGACATTAAGACTGCTGTTTCCATTGTTAAATCCCACAGGAATATCTATACAAGAATATGAGGAAAAAGGTATTTATGGAGACATAAATTTCTTAAATAATGTAAATCATAACAATATACATAAAATATCAAAACTAGTGAACTGAATAAATAAATAAACATCTGGGGCCTCATGTATAACGCCGTGCGTAGAACTCGCACTATAACATGGCGTAAGCACAAAAGCCGAAGTGTGCTTACGCACAGAAAAATCCAGATGCAGGAATCTGTGCGTATTCCAACTTCCACATTCTTCCGCTACATAAATCCCGATCAGCATGAAAACTAACGCTCATGCACGCGCTTTATGTAACGCCCGAACTCCTCCCAGAATTACGCCTATTTGAATATGCAAATCAATATAAATTGCCCTTAAGCTCAGCCTTCTGTGAAAAGACAATGGGAAAAGCACGGGGGAAATATAAGAATTTCAGCGAATACCAAGTGGAGGCAAAGGAAAAACATACTATTTGTTCAAATAAACCGTGGTATAATAAACAAAAGGAAGTTGATCGAGTGACATAGCGTGTTGGAGAAACTTGAAAGCTCACGTTCACAAAATCGCACAGTGCCGGAAATAAAAAAGAAGTCACATATCAAAGTCGCCGTGAAAAGCCGAGTTGTAGCCCACTGTCTGAGTGTCATATGAAAGCTTATTAGGGTACAGAGAAAAAAAGGCACACAGTAGGGAAAAAGCACGAAATGTCAACTTCAATCTCGACATTTCCACTTTAATCACGTAGTTTATTTTGTCATTAAAGTAGAACATCATAAACTTCATCTTAAAATCGTTTAATTAACCAGTTTCTCAAATCACATCGTAATTAAAGTAGCACGTTAAATGCTTTGTTTTGTATTTGATCTTCTATGTGCCTATGTGTGTGAATCACTACTTGCTTCTTAAACTGGCTCTCTTCCTCCAACTGGACACAGAATCCATTATATTCGTGATATTACAGCTCTCTGAATAACTAAAATACTGAGATGTATACGTGATATCATTTTCATGATGATAGGAGTTAAAGCACGTTATTAAACATGTTTTTCACTTGATGAAATAATTTATTGCAGCAGTACTTAGGGGCGGCTCTAGGCTTGTGGTGGCACTGGGCAGAGGAAAATCGGTGGCTCCTTCGCCCGCCAATGTCAGTAAAGTAGCTTATGCACGGTGGATGGTCTCGTCCGTTGCAGACACTGCATAGCCGCCTCGTGCTCATGACACAAGCATTTAACTTTTGCCGAAATTTGTCGCTGCGTTTTTAGCTGTGTTGTTATTTTCTCTTTCTGTGTTATATTCAATATATATTGGCGTAGCCGTCACTGCAGTCAGTGCTTTTCCATCCCCAAGTAACCGATCGCCACACAATTGGCTCTGTAATAGAAGTTAAGCCATCTGTAAGCTTAGCGCCGATTCTTCAAAACGTTTAAGGAACATTGAAATATCTTCGTAGTACATGTTTAATTATTCTATCCTTAACGACACTCCCAGTGAAGAATATAGATTATTTAAATGAAGTTAAAGTTTTATCTGTATAATTTAATAAATATATTTTGCTGCATTTCACCTTAAAAATGATATCGTCATCATATGTAAATATGCGCTCAGGTTGTGCGATATTATAACTGTAGTGCAAGTTTACAGTGGGTTGATTGTACTTATAAGTACAAACAGTCCTACAAGGTGCAATTGATTGAGTGCATTTAAAGTTCTTGGGATGAAACTGTTTCTGAACCGCGAGGTCTGTACAGGAAAGGCTTTAAAACGTTTTGCAGTGGCTGAGACAGCGTGTCCTTGAAGCTGTATACCGATAATTCTCTTTCCGATCAGCTGCTGCTGTGATTCACACTCAGATACAGTGATATAAATACTCCGAGTCGTGCAGTGAGAGTAATATGGAAAAAGATGATCCGCTGTGGCAAATCCTAACGGGAGGAGCTGAAAGAAGAAGAAGAAGAAGTGAGAGTAACAACACTAAAGCAGTTATGGTATTTGGAATACTATGGCTGTTCCCTGGACCATTATATTGTTACAAGTTAATTACAATCAGATGCATTACACTAATAAACAATATGCGGTTAGTTTCAGTGTATTTATAAAGCCGCTTCAGGAAAATAATGAGTAACCACACAGGAACAGTAGCATTGCTTTGACGCTGGGTGCCGCCAGTCTGCAAAACCGAGCGGAGAACTTGCGTACGACAAGGCATGAGGTACCGTGGAAAAGTGCGTGGCTTTACGCCAAGTGTAGGTTTTATACATCGCGATTTGAACGTAGAAAAGTTCTTGCGCAACATTTCTGTGCGTACGCACTGTTTATACATGAGGCCCCTGGCCCATCCTGTATCTCACAGCTTGGAGTATTTGCTTAAAAATGCACACCTCATGTGTGTCAACACAAATATCGTGGGTTAAACATAGACTGGAAAAGGAATGTCCCCAAAATATGGGATGTCTGGTCTGGTCACCCTAGTTAAACACTTGTCTTTTACAACCAACTGAGGAGTTCGCTGTTAATATAATCATAGTAACCTTCAGATGGAGAAGAATAGGTATATGTATTCCATTGAGCGCACTATACATCTGTGACACAAGATGTGCCAAAGAACTTTGATACACAATCTCCATTAATTTCCATAACATTTGGTAACTCGATGTATCTGAGCATCATACTCTTTCAAATGGCCAGGCACACCATGTAAACACAGCGGTACATGGTGGTCTTACTAATCCCAAATGTCTACACTATACTTGGTGAAGGTGGCCAGTTTGTACAAGGCTATGGCAATGTGCTTTTGGGTTGGAAGTGGTGATCAATGTTTACGTAATGGTCAGACTAAAGGTCCTATGGAAGCATTTCAAATATTCAGTAACATTGTTCTCAGTTATAGCCTACTGTATATAGTAGATAGCAAATAAGTCAGGGAAGCCAGAAGTACATCATTTTTGATATACATGTGATTTAGAATGGAACCAAGTTGATCAACCTTTTTTCCCAATTAACCAAAATTTGTGCAACAGATTTTTTTTTTAAATTACATCATTACATAAATAATTTTTGTCACTAAAAGTCAGTGTAACGAAAACAGATTGCAGACAACAAAATTCACAAACAGTTACTGAACAATTTTTCACTTTTGCTTAAAACTGCATTCAGTTATTTGAAACCTAACTGACGATATAAACCTTAATACAAACATTGATCTTTCTTAGAACCTGATATACTTCATATTCATACAGAGTTTGGTTGGGTTTTGCAATGACAATTTTTAAATGTGTCAAAAACAAACTTTACTGACATATAGGAAGACATTTATCTTTTATTCATAAGATTTTGCAATAAATAAATGAAATACCAATTGCTATTAAACATTAACTGCAGCAGAGTTTGTAAAATTGCTTAAAGCCAATTACAGATTTCAACATTTTATTTGGATAGCCTTATAAATTTTAAGCTGACTCTGTATTCCTAAAATTAATATGGAGGACTGTAGAGGTTATTAAGCCAAGGCGCATTAAATAAGGTCTTTGAAGCAACTCGACACACATGTTATTTTGTGACATTTTTGAGAAGCTATGCAGTCACTGTTTTAATTTGTGATTGATAATAACAGTTACTATAAAGGTTTTAATAGGTTTTTGTATCTATCCATCCACCCATCCAGTTTCCAACCCGCTGAATCCGAACACAGGGTCACGGGGTTCTGCTGGAGCCAATCCCAGCCAACACAGGGCACAAGGCAGGAACCAATCCTGGGCAGGGTGCCAACCCACCGCAAGAGGTTTTTGTATCTATTCATTTTTAAATAATGCTAGAAAATTTATCAGCAATGTGTTCCAGAAGTATGAAAGAGTAAGAGTGAGGGGAAAACCAATCTTGCATTTAAGCCAAATTGTTCTGAACTATTGGGTATCATGTATCTAAGGTTTTGTCATCGGATGTATCTTCCAGGAATTGTTTCTTGCCTTGTACCCAATGCTCCTAAGATACATTTATGATGTAAGATAAGATCAGACTACTTATATAAAGAAATAAATAGAAACATAAATTAAATAGGTAGATGAATACTTGATTTTTAGGTGCTTTTGGATATATTAATTGGCAATTAAATCATATCACATAACTGTAATCAGGGACAAGATTCCATTTGTTTCATTTTAGTGTTGCAATCATCAATTTCATACTTAAAATGCATATTAAGATAAATGGATTACTATCAACCTTACTTCAGCAACTTTAAAACAGCATTACCATGTCGATCGCTTTTCACAGAAAAATACACATTGGTCTGTTTTTGTACTGATCACAAAAATTGTAAATATTTACTCCATTTTATGCAGCAGAGTTGTATTATTTGTATTATTTCATGAAATGGGAAACAGATTGTTTTTCCTGTTGGTTGCTTGTATGGCAAACCACTTTTTACATTAAACTTCCATTAAGACAGTGGTTACTTGATTAGATGCTGCTGTATTTGCAATGTTTTAAATGATACCCAGTCATACATAAAACAGTTTCCTTTATGTTTCCCTGAATGTGGCAGCTTTGGGCAAATATCATTTTAGCATTTTTTTAAAGATAAATTTGTCTCAACCTGATGGTCTCAACAGCCCATGGTATATGCTGTAGAAACAGACTTGATAAGTGAAATAGCCTAAGCACATACTCAGAGGTGCACTTAATGAGATGCCACTTGTGGTTGTGAGTTTACTCATGATCTTTACATGCCTAACTGTAACACTCAGTAACTCTAACAATATCTATTGCCCATGGTAGGCTTTTGCATTTATTTACATGCTGTAGCCTATACTTTTTGTCTCACCAATGTTTAGGAAAGGCAAACCGTGCAATTTTTTCTTTAAGATGCAATAATGGCCTCATGATATCTAAGAATCACTTGTGATTTACACCTATATTTTGATAGCTGCATGAAGTATACATGCTTTTTCAAAGTGTTAGGTGAGTTTTTTGAGATTTCTGGTCTGGCCTTCTGATTCTAGAGTCCAAATAGGAGATCTTGGTTCTTTCATTAGAAAGAAATTTAAAAAGCAAAATGAGGGAATTCAGTTAATTTAGATAATTTTGTCAGCTAACCTCTCTTAACATCTTATGCAAGCCTTTTCAAAAGGAAGAGGGTCTCATTAGTTGGTTATTATTTTAATTTGTATGTAGAAGTGTTTCCTGTTTTCTGTCTTTAATATATTTAGGCATGTGATTCATTATTTTAGAACGCAGGTTCTGCTGAACCAATTTTAGTGGTGCCTTTGAATTTTTACTTTTCATGAGTAAGATTGGAACATAATGCTACTAGATATATATTCAATGCTTTTTAAACAGAGGTTTATAGTTTATTATCTTTTAATTGATTTTGTGCATGTGTTCTGACCAGAGATGTTAAATAGTATGAATTATGGTGAAAGAACTGATCAGTGCCCCTGGACCTTAACAAAACAGAACAGGGGATCGGATCTGTTACTTATAAAGGGTAATTACATTTCACAGCCTGCCTAGCAAGGCCTGTAAGTGTATACTGGATAGGAGACTTCCGCTAAACCACCAATTCAAGGAGCGAAAGGTTATTCCATTCTGTATTTGGATCAGTGAACTCGGTCACAAGGATATGCTAATTGTTTTGTGGGTGTGATAATTCAATTAAGTTATCTGTGTCTGCTGTCATTATTAAAGCATTCATTTAGAAATTTTGTCACAAGTCTTGTGAAGTGCTGCATATGCTTAGGGTGCAAGGGCTGGAATGAGAATCAGCACATCTGAAAATGACGTACCAAGTAAAAAATATTTTGTAACACACTCATCCAGGTTAGGGCTGGTGGGAGCCTAGAAATAATGAGCCTAATGTAAGAACCAGCACTGAAAAGGGGTTTGACACACTCATTCAAAATAGGGCAAATTACAATTCCAAATTAATCTAAGATCTACAGGAAAAACAGTATACCCGAAGAAGATTATATGGTGAATGTACAGACTCATAGGTTCCATCTATTTGGGATGATATATTGGGTCAACTGTCAACCATCCTAGATTGATGATAAGTCCAGAGCCGTTGAAATGTCCATATTAGATGTGTTTGATTCTATATGTTACCGTGTGCTTCTTATAAATGTGGATCTATACTTGACCTGTCAGCCTAATGTGTAGTCCAAGGTAAGGATGACAGCACAAACATAATTTGATGATAGCAGCCTGATAAACCATACATTTAAAAAGTTAATATACTTCATTATAATAAACTGATTAACAGAAAGTAATTACAGAAATATGAAATAATGCAAATATAATAATCATCTTTACACATTGACTCACATCAGAGTATGCAGAAAACATTATCTAATGCTGAGAGTACAATATCATAATCTGCTCGATGCGTGACATCAGGGAGGTTTTCAAATGAGACGCCAACGATGATGAACTTTTTACTAAGCCACCATCGAACAGGAGTGACACTAGTTTCCAGATGGCAGTAAACAATGGAGGGTGATACTTGCCCAGTTCTAATGCAAATTTTAACTTTAGTTATTTGGAAGACATTAATCATTTTAGTTTGAACTAAATAAGTCTTTAGCAAAGCACTTGGTCCAGTGTTACAGTGATATTTTTGTGTTGAATGTTTAGTTTTGTTTTGCTGCATTTGTGTCTGCAATTCTACTCCAGCTGCAGAATTACAATTATTTATATTGTTGTTGTTTTTGTTTTAGACAAGTGAAGCACTACAAATACAAGTTTAAAGCAAAGAATTTAAATTGATTGTGTTATTATTCTAAATACAGTAGTACAAATACTTAATATCCTATAAATCAGAAAAGAAAAAACAATCCCAAAATACTTTTCAACAAGTGTGCAAAATCTCTGCTCCATTGCATATCAAACACGTGGCTCCTTAATCATTTATGAGTTTTTAATCTTTTGTGTAAATAAAAGCACTACAGTCTGCTGCTTAACTTTCCAATACTAAACTCTAGCAATAAATATTGTCAATGGCAGGCAATTGTATTTATCTAGATGATGTAATCTATGATTTTTGTATCATCAATGTTTATGGTAAGTCAATGGTAATGCTTACTCTACACAGGGACTTTTGGGGTAGCAACTTAAAACCAGTAGATGTGACACTGCAGTGCTAACGTGCATCACCTTGCCACCATAATTTATTACTTTATGCAAAGGATTTTATCCAACATGTCTTATAAAAATTAGTTAGAGAGGATAACAAGAAGCTTATTCAAACAATTATTTTCAAGGCTTGATGCAAAATGGCAGTCTAAGTAAACCACTGTTGTCTCACAATAGATAGGCTGAGGGCATCTGCACATATCAATGAGAAAAAGACAATGAGCAGGAATTATAAACAGTACTAAGGTACTTTTTAAAGAGGTGTGTCTTCAAAGAACTGGAACAGTTGGAGCTGTCATGGATTTCATTCCACAGCATGGTAGCATGAACTGAGAATTTGTATTCAATTTCAGCAGAAGCAAAGCTAAGGTATTTTTGAAGGTTGTATGGAGAGACTAGAGAATAGAGGTAGTGAGAAATAGTGCCATGCCAGGAACAGTTTGTAAAGAAAGTAGCTTTGATATGGATTCTAAAAATATTTGGAGGCTAGTGGAGAGAAAGAAAACCATAGGATTAGTCTGGAGGAATTAATAAACAGAATATATCAGATGGAGAGACTGGAAGAAATTTGTTCAGATCCTTTTCTGTAGAAAGGTGAAACAGTCCAGCCTAGAGAAAATAACAGCATGAAAAAACATTTGGTTTAATGGCAAGTGGCAAGAGTACTGAAGATGGATTTGGATATGTTGTGTAGAAAATTGTGAGAGGATTAGGTTAATGAAGATATGTTTTGATTGAACTAGAGTGTTTCATTCAAAGTTATATAAAGATTCCTGAAAGAATCTCAAAATAAGATTATGTTATGTTTTGAGAACTTGATAAACAATCTTTATATTAAGAAGTAAAAGACATCAGGCTTTGAAAGTTTAAGTTAAAAATGATGTTCATTCTTTAATAATGAAATATCAGAGAGGCAGATGGAGATCTGGGCTGAATGAAACTGGTGGAATGAAAGAATAAAATTAGGAAGACAGATGCATTGTTGTTAGATGAATGTTGAGTTAATTAAGGAGAAGATCATATATAAAAGGACACAGGGAATAAATGTAGAGAAAGAGAACAGAATAGGTCCTGGTACTAACCCTAGATCCTAAATGCACATGCAGAGAGGCTTCTGGAAGAGAACATCAAATTATGCTATGAAATGTGTCAGCAAAGTAGGATATGAACCCATTCAGCATGGAGTCTGAAATTCCAAATTAAGGTTAAGCAGAAACAATAACCCACCTAGCAATGCCAAAGGCTGATAAAATTTTGAGATGGATAAGAACAAATGAGAGGGATATAGAGAGAGCACCAAAAGGGAGGGGAAGTATAGACTCAGAAAAGGAGATGCACTGGAATGAGAAAAATATTGTAACTTTATTTGCTTTTGACGTCAGCCTTGACATAAACAATTATTGAAATTTCAATAAGGCTGTATTGACTTTTGATATTTATTATACAATGGTAAAAGGATACTATCAATGAAATGTATTTAACCAAAAACAACATGTTTAAAAAAAAAAACCACAATGATGTGTACATTAGTTAATTAATTTAACACAGATATATCCTCGAATTGCATAACTGTTTACTATACCTAGGATTCTCCTTTAGATTAACTTATTTCTAGGAGTTTTTATAATAATGACAGTACTTTCTGTATCGGTTGAGCATATCTTAATAAAATATTAGATCTCAAATTTCAATAGGCATCTTTTGTAATAGTCAATACCTTTCAAGCCTTATTTGCTTTGTGGCAGTGCTATGGTTGTAAGCTATTGTCATGCATATTTACATGTAATTGTATAACAACTCTGTTTAATGGTATTAAGTGTTTGGTTGTGCTCAGAAGTTGTTTAGTGAGGCTGCAAGAAAGAATAAGCAAAAAAAGAGCTCTATTTTGAAAAATAAGCCAAGCCAATTTCTTGGTTAATTGGCATCCAAAATAGTACAGGTGCTACTTGCATTAGCCAGATATTGGAAGTTCTGCATTACACATGTAACTTATCAGTTGGTTTTACAGCAAGAGTTCAACATCTGAAATGTTTAAAGGAATACTCCACACAAACATTTTAATATGTTAATTACCCCATCTAGTTTGAAGTAAAGGCTGAGAAAAAATGTTAATCTCATGTTGCAACACAGAATGGAGATTTAAAAAATGTTATATAAAGCAAGCCAATGGGGAACAACCCTGTACATTGACAAAAGATATGAAAAATCTCCATGGAAAAAAGAAATGCTAATCATGTTGCATAACACTGTGTAACAGAATTTTCCTTTTTTTGTCACATGAATCAATATAGGTGAAACCTTATAGTAATTTGCATGGTAAATTCAAATATCTTATCAGATTTTCTCTATCACACAAGAATTGTAAGTGACACCCAGTTTAAATTTGCAATAAACATATGTTTACACTATATATAAATTCAGGCAGCATCTCACCTGAAAGGTAGAAGTGTATCAGTTTCTGCTGTATTTGGCCTCAGGAATATCCCTCCTAGGTGCCTAACCATAGTCAGGAAAGCACATGGGGACTTTACTTGCCTTGGTCTTGTTTTTCCATTTCAATTTCTGATGAAACCATTCACCATGCTGTCACTGATCACTCCAACATTTCCAAAGCAAAAGTCCAGATGACAATCCAAGAAATTAAGTTTTAAAGACATGTTATATCCCATGGCTTTGTTTGACTTCAAAAGTTCATTCCTTATGATTCCCCAAAAAGTTCCTGCAAAAACTCAAAGAACTGTCATAAAACATTTTTAATGTGGTTCAAATGCTCATCGATATTCTAATCTTGAATCAATTCAGTAATTTGAGGTGTTATATAAATTCCTTCTTTGATGTTGGCATCACTAATATAGGAAATTTCTTTCTTACATATTTCTTACACATAGTTCTTCATAAGTCGAGGCTTAATTTAGAAATATTGACAAACAACAATAAAATATTTTAATCCTGAATTTAACTTATAAAATGTACACTTTTTTAACATAACTAACCATTCCATAAAAGATAAACTCGAAATACCCACACCCATTCATATATATTTAAAATCATGAACATACATGAGCCAACATATACTGTCATAATGTCAACTTCTTGCAGGGTCAAATGCCAATGAGAAGAGTTAAGTCTTTAATGATGATTTAAAAATGGGCAATGTTGGGACAGAACTAATATAATAAGGCAAGCCATTCCAGAAAAGAAGAGCATCTACTGCAAAAGCCAGATCCCCCCTTTGCCTCAGCCTCAACCTCAGCACAACTAGGAGAATCTGGCTAGCAGAATATAGTGCTCTTGTTGGCAAATACAAGTGAAGAAGTTCCAATGGGTAAGAAGGGTCTGTTCCATTGAAACATTTAAAAACAAATAATAAAATCAATTCTGAAGCGGACTGGAAGCCAATGGACTGAGGACAGTGTTGGTGAAATATGGTCACACTTACGAGAGCAACATTCTGGACTAGCTGTAGGCATTTTAACAAAGCTTGGACAACACCTACATACAAAGAATTGCCGTAGTCCAAAGAAGATGTTATAAAAACATGAATAACATTTTCAAGATCACTAAAAGAAAGAAATGTCTTTACCTTAGCTAAAAGTCTCAGATGCAAAAAGCTGTGTTTAACCACAGACTTTATCTCTTTGTCAAGTTTGAATGAGCTGTTAAAAATCATGCCTGGTACCAGACATGGTATCACAGTATCAAAAGCTGAGGCAAACTCTAGCAGGAATAGCAGAATCTCTAACAACTGTAGTTAGAAGGAGGTCACTGTAAACCTTTAAAAAGGTTGTTTCAGTACTGTAACAGGATATGAATCCGGATTGGAATTTTTCCAGAATAATGTTTTTGCCCTGAAATGTTTGTAATTGAGTAATGACAACTTTTTCCAAGACTGTAGATTAAAAAAGATAGTTTAGAAATTGCCTGAAATTTGACAGATTAGAGGGGTCCAGATTTTATTTTTTATTAAGTGGCTGCACCACCTAACATTTCAAGTCAGCCAGAAATAAAGTTTAAATTTATTAAGGTAACAATACTTGGCCAGACATAATCAAAAACCTCATTAAGCAATTGACATTGTCCAGGGGGCAAATAGTAGAATGCAGGCATTGCATCAATAGATCAACAGATAACAGAGACTGTGATACAGGCTCAAAGTCGTCAAAGACAGCAGAACAAACTCTAGGAAGAGATGGAACCTGAGTAGGCAGTATGACCGATGACCTAATAAGGCTAATCTTATTTACAAAGAATTGTAAAAATTTTTCACAAACGGCAGGCGATGTTGCAGGGCTAACTGTATCTCAGAGATTGATAACAGAGTTTGTAATATTAAATAAAATCTGTGGCCTGTGACAGTTGTTAGAGACACATTTAGACAGGTATTTAGTTTTTGCAGACTTAACTGCATTCTGATATTCAGATAAACAGTCTCTGAAAATGCCCCAGGATACATGCAGCATGTCTTTTTTTCCATTTTTTCATATTTTTTTCCATTTAAATTTAGCTTGCCTACAGGATCATCTATCTAGTGTAATCCACTTGTCATTTACCTATTCATATGCTGAAAATGTGGAAAACACAAGCATTCAGTTAAATAGGTACTTTAGGAAAACTCAGCACATATTATAAACAGGAGTCACATGCAGTTAGGCTTTTGAATTGAAGACAAGACTCTGGACCAATGAATGAGGGGGAAATGCAGATCTCTAATACAAAAATTATGTGTGCTGATTTTTACTGATGTGCAGTATCTATTAGCAAGAAATAGTGTTTTGCTTTTTTAAGCATATAATTGGATAACTGACATGTGGATAACAGGACATGGATAGGGATGTCTTTAAAAATCCTATATTTAGTAAAAATTGATTGATTTATATGGAATGATTGCAATAAAATTCATCGATCCATCCATTTTCCAACCCACTGAATCCGAACACAGGGTCACGGTGGTCTGTTGGAGCCAATACCAGCCAACACAGGGCACAAGGCAGGAACTAATCCCGGGCAGGGTGCCAACCCACCACAGGACACACACAAACACCCACACACCAGGGACAATTTAGAATTGCCAATCCACCTAACTTGCATGTCTTTGGACTGTGGGAGGAAACCAGAGCGCCCGGAGGAAACCCACACAGACACGGGGAGAACATGCAAACTCCACGCAGGGAGGACCCGGGAAGTGAACCCGGGTCTCCTAACTGCGAGGCAGCAGCGCTACCACTGCACCACCGTGCCGCCTTGCAATAAAATTAATAAAATAAAAAAAAAATGCTCTTTAAAATGGAAAAGAATCTTTAGGCACTAAAGAAATGACCAGTTGTATCCATTCTCCTGCAAATTGTCTTTCTTTGGATACATAAAGCATAAATAAACATTTTTCTTAACAATTCATTTTCAGTTGTATTCCTTATGTCACAAACCAACAACATGGTTAAGAGGATTTAGTTGTGGAAATTTTTTATAGTTCATAGGGGGTCAGTTTTAAGCAAGCTTGCAGGACTAGTGGCCAGTGCATCACACTATGAGTATCTAGGTATGGTGTGTGCTTTCTGTACCACTGTGCAACTCTTTTGGCACTTTCATCATAGAGTATATTCATTCAAACTATGTCTTTGTGCCCGTGGCCACTCTCTAGTCCAAGAGGGTGTATGATTCTAGCCACTTTAAGTAGTTCACTTCTAGAGCTTACAAATCTAGGTACTATAACCATAGGCCCCAGACAGGTTCAATTAATTCTACTTTGGCTCCAGACCTTTGAACCTATGTAGAATAACATTTCTGTTATTTGAAAACTAATATGACTACATTATGTCAGTTATGTGTACATTTTCAGTAAATAAATTGTTGTAATCAGCATTGTTTTATTAAAGGAAAGCTAAAGTAGATTCATAATCACCTTTTCCACTTACTGCCTTTCTATGAGCGTTTAGAGGTAATGAATTGATTCTTTTTAAATGTGAAAGTAAAAGAAGGATTTGTATATTAAATACATGCCTTTTGGAAACTGTTGTTTTAAACCCTACATATTTTTGTCTTTGTGATTTTTTTCTATGGTTTTATGGTCTTTGAAATAAGTAATGGCAATTGGTTTCAAAATAAATTGACATTTTCTTCAATGGCATGTATTATAAAGAAAACGAAGATGTTCTAAGCAGTGCCCCAGCTTCCAAAGGTTTTGCCTATGCATTCTTGCAGGTGCTGATAGTAAGATATTTAACCCATGGTAATTTATGACATTGGCAACCATTAAAATGTACAGATCAGGATATGGATGTCTTTCAAAATGCTTTTTAAAATGGAAGAGAATCTTTAAGCACTAAACAAAGGACCAGCTGTCTCTATTCTCCTGCAAATTGTCTTTCTTTGGATACATAAGGTCTAAATAAACATTTTTCCTAACAATTCTTCTTGTACTTCATGCCAGTTTTTTCCCTATGTTACAAAGCAACAACAGGGTTAAGAGGATCTAGTAGTGGAAATTTTTTATAGTTCAGAGTTGCTTAAAGAAAAACAGCTACTACTTCAGCTTGTTGATCTAATGATGGCAAATTAGTTATTGCCACATCTCTAGTGATGAAGGAAGGAAGGTTTCATACAAAGCAATTCCTAAGCTTCAAAAGAATTTTATCTGCTTTTTTGTAGATGTTAAGAAAGACAGTTGACCTTTATTATATGATAAACATTCTGGTGTTACAGAAAGGTTTAAATCTTTTTAAGCCTTTCTTTCCTTCAGAAAGTCATTAAAATAGGAAACAGCATTTACAAGCTAATTAAAGCATCTAGTTAATATCTTATTTTATAGAGCAATTTTTTTTTTTGGAAATTATTTTTTCCCTTTAACTTTCTGCCAGCCATACTGTCTAATATATAAAGGGGGCCTTATGGCTGTGGGTCATTGATTCTTTCCTGTGTTATCTACTGTGGATAATCTCCTATAGTATACTTGAGTGAGCTCACAGCATGACGGCACAATTGAAACACCACAGGACCACCAGCGACTCCCCAGATGTCTAATTAGCCCCTGTATTCAATTGTTAAACTGTCACTTATAGCTGTTTATTCTTTGCCTACAGCCACTGCTACAATGATAAGGACTATGCCTTGCTGTCACTGCAGTCCTGGGTTAACGTGGTGATAGGAAAGATGAAGCGGATAGATAGGGCTGCCAAACATGTGGTGCTGTCGGAAGGCAGGAAGGTTCCCTATGATCACCTCATACTTTGCACTGGAGAACAATACCAAGTAAGTTATAAAGTAATACTGTCATAAAGACTCCTGAATCTACAAGTCTTCAAAATTATAAAAAGACAATACAATAGTGTGTGGTGTTTTGTATCATTTATATAAAATATTGTAGTATTTAAAAAAACACCTGTTGTTTACTACTTGGCTACGACAATACATTCATTTTCACTTATGATGTATTTACCCAGTGTCCACACAGTTTTTTCCTTTATCACAAAAGATAACTATGCTGGTTTAATTGGTCATTTTAACTTAGACAAATGTGCATATGTGCAGATGTAGACACGAGCATACCCTAAGATGACTTGGTACAGTAAATGGGGTGATGTTTGCCTTGCCCACCTCCCTGCTAGATATCACAGGTATTAGAAAATGGGAGATGGAAACTAGCTTATATACCTAATATAATTAACTTTATTTAGGAACAGTGCATTAATATTGGGCTAAATGGTTTCTGTAATGACACATACAAAATGGTTTAATGTTTAACATTCTTTAAATAAATATACTGTAAAGCAATTGTTAAACTTCAAAGACTTCACTGAGTTTGAGGAAACGAAAGCTGACAACAATTTTGTATATCGGTTAAGTCGATGAAACAAGTAGAACATCTGAAGGGCTTAAAGACAGCAAGTCAATTGAAGATAGGATAGAGGCAAAAAGATCAAATTGCTGATCATGCAAAAACATAAATAACAAACAAAAGAGGAAAATTTGGCTAAATTGGCAAATTACCAATCAAATGAGTATTCAGGAAATGAAAGGATCCCCATAATAATTACTAAATGACCTTAGATATGTATAAGGATGTGGTCATGCTAAAGCAACATCACATAATATCTGCTAAATAAGCTAACAATGAAAGGTGACATGTGGAAAAAAATGTTTATTCCTCATCAACTAATATTAACCTAGTGGTCACTTTCATGCTTACCCCTAGTGTATGTAGGATAAAATCATGTATTTCTCATTATCAAGTTTTATTGTCAATATTAGCCAATTACAAATGTTTTTGCTTTTCTCTCATTTGACCCCAACATATTCTGTAATTTGGTATTTCTATAAGTATATATAATTTCTTTTATTTTTATTAAAAAAATGTTGTGTTTGTTATAAACATAGAACAAAACTAGCTTAATGAAGGCAGAACATTCCCCACTTCAACCAATGGCCAATGATGGCCAGAAGTTGTCAGTGATGCCCAGGACTCAGTTAAGGATCCTTGCCTGGCCAGGAGGTCATTATGCCTGAAGGACAGGGGAAAATAAAATATATGAATGTTTGTCTCCCCCGTGCCGCCAGGGGGGTGCTGCAAAGATTTGTGAATCTTACTTTGTAACCAGAAGTGGTTACTACTGGCAATGCCCTAACACCAGGAGTACTCACATGTCCTAGATAAAAGGAGCCAGTCCATCACACCTTAGGAATTTGGACTCTGGAGGCAGAGGACAGCATTTGCTTGGAAGAAGAGGAGTAGGACAGAGAAGGAAAAATGCTTTTTTTCTTTAAGTCAAACTTAAAAAAACTAAATTCAAATCAACCCCCACCCATGAGAAAGAGAGGAAGGCCAACAGCCAAAGTAAAACTATTGAGAGTAGTAAAGTGAGAAAAGAATCTTTAATATATAAATGCTTATTCTAAAATATTATTTATTAGGTCCTGCTAGGTTTTAAAAAAAGTTTTGAACAGATACTCTTAAGTGAGAATTTGTTTTTTTCCAATTTCAAATTGTATATAACATCAGTTGCCCACTGACTTAAAAGAGGTGGGTTAGGATTCTTCCAGTTGAGTAAGACAAGTCTACGTGCTAATAGTGAAGTAAAGGCAATTACAGTTTGTTTGTCCTTCTCCACTTTAAGCCAATCTGGGAGTGCACCAAACATAGCTGTTAGTGGATTAGGAGGGATTGTGACACCAAAGCTGTCTGAAAGGCACTTAAAATTTTTTTGTCTAGAATGATGTTAATTTGGTACATGCCCAAAGCATGTTGCCTAGTGAAGCTGGAGCTAGATTGCAACGTTTGCAGGTTGGATTTTGCCCTGGAAATATTTTGGACAATTTTAAGTGAGATAGACGTGCTTGATAAAAGATTTTAAGTTGAATAATTTCCACATATGGAGCTAGAGTGAATTCTGTGCAAGGCTGTCTTCCACTTCATTTCTGAAATGTTAAGTAGGAGATCCTTTTCCCGCTGTGCTCTGGGATCTTTAAAAGGAAGAGACTTTAAAATGTTTTTATATATTATAGAAATGCTGTCTGAGTCCCTAAGACTGATTAGTACATCTTCTGGAATAGAAATAGGTGGGAGGTGAGGAAAATTGGGCAGATTTTGTTTAGCAAAGTTTCTAATTTGGTGATAGTGGAAAAGTTATGCTGATGGGAGACTAAATTTGCAGTTTAATCGTTCATAGAATGCAAAGACAATATTTATATGCAGATCTCTAAATGATTTAATTCCATTCGTTTTCCAAACATTAAAAACTGTGTAAGCTCGAGAGGGTGAAAAGTGATTATTGTCTAGAGGTGCCACAGATAAAATATTCTCTAACTTAAAGTGCTTCCTACAGGGTGGTCCAGATCTAATTATGCAGATCCAGATCATCTGGATGTCTTTGATTTATGCAGGGACAATTCCAGCTTGGCACGAACATGATTCTTCATGTCGTCAGTTCGCACACTTCTCGATGGTCCGGGATTTTTCGGGTGATTTTCTATGTAATAAACTTAATAAGTTATAGGTTAATGAAAATTGCATAATTAGATCTGGACCACCCTATACATTGGTTCCATATTCTGAGTGAATGAAGGACAATTGGGTTGTTAGTATATTGACAATACCTTGTATTTACTGGTGTATAAAGCAAGGAATATAAAGAAGTACAGCAGGATTTCATTTCTATTGCAGACCAAGCTAGTGTGTGTTCATCTATTTGTGTCAATGCCTAGGTTTTTATAGCTTGTATGTTTGCTGCCCAGTAATAAAATTGAAAATTAGGTTGCACCATGCTGCCTTCTAATTTGGATCGTTGTAGGGTCACCTTTTAGGATTGAATCTAATTTCTTAAAAAAAGATTTGTTAATGTATATGGGGATGTTTTGAAATAGGACCAGAAGCTTAGGGAGTATATTGATCTTGACAATGTTAATTCTCCCTGCTAAAGTAAGATGGATGGTAGTACATCTATGCACATCTTGTTTAATTTTATCTATGTAAATGTCAAACTTTTGTTGAAAAAGAGTTTATTTACTTGTGATGTTGACCCCTAGGTATTTAAACTGATCTGCAGTGATAAAAGGGAAGGTGTCCAATCTAATATTGCTTACTAGAGAATTCACTGGAAAAAGCACACTTTTGTTCAAATTAATTTTGAGTCCAGATATCTTTTGAAATTCTGCTAGTGCATTTAGGTCTGTAGGCACAGAATTTTGTGTCTTTGATATATACAGTACCGTATCATCTGTATATAATGATATTTTCTGTTCAAGTCCTTCTCTGAAAATCCCTTTTATCAATGATGCATATCCGAAAGTGAACAGCCAATGGCTCATTGGCGATTGCAAATAACAGTGGTGACAAGTGGCATCCTTATGACATACCCCAGTCTAGTTTGGAGTAGTCTGAAATAATGTTGTTAATACAAACTGAAGCTTCTGAACTGGTATATATTAGTTTGATCCATGTGCATATGTTCGGGCCAAACCCAGATTTGTGCAAAGTGGTGAACAGGTAATCCCATTCAACCATATCAAATGCTTTTTCTGCAGCCAAAGATAATATGATCTCTGGAGTGTCAGACTTTATGGGTCAATATATTACATTCAATAGGTGTCGAAGATTGGAAGCCAAATGTCTGCCTTTAATAAATCTGGTTTGGTCTTGTGATATTACTGAAGGGAGCACTTTCTCAATCCTTCTATCTAGGGCTTTGGAGAGTATCTTAACATCGTTATTCAGAAGTGAGATTGGTCTATATGATGTAATAAGTCCTTAATATATATTTAGGAAAAACGGTAATTAATGCTTTGCAAAAAGTTTGAGGTAAAGATTTTTTGTCTCTGGCTTATATAAATGTTGCTAATAAGAAGAGAGCTAACTTAACTGAAAAAGCAGGGTAGCCATCAGGAACTGGTGTTTTCCCACTCTGAAGTGAGTTTATAATGTCTAGTAATTCTGATAGTGTCAGAGGTTTATCTAATTCCTCTGCATTTAGAGTATCTATAATGTCTAGTAATTCTGATAGTGTCAGAGGTTTATCTAATTCCTCTGCATTTAGAGTATCTACCCATGGTATCCATAATGTATCAAAAAAATGCATTAGATTGTGTCTTGTGTTCTGTAAACGGAGTAGAATATAAGGACTTATAGTAGTCTCTAAATGTGTGCATTATATTTTCATGGCCAATGATTCTATCTCAGTCTGTATTGGTGATTACTGATATTGCATTGTGAAGGATAAAGACTTTTATTCATATTGCTGTGGTGTGTTGTGTGGGATGATTTTAGAAGGGCCTGTAAAGGTACTGGAAAAAAAAAATATATTGTATTCGAGCCCATGACTGTTGTGTCAGTTGGGTTGAGTGTTGAGGATTTGTCAATCATGCAAAAATGGGTGAACCTAGTTTGAGGAAATTTTTCAAGTAGGTTGCCATTGGTCCAACTTAAAATGTAGGGAATATGGTGTTTCAGAAATTTAATCAAGTAGGTGGGTTATCAGACATTGCTTTATTCCAAAACAACTGAATCAATCTTAATGAAACTTTACCTGTGTAATAAAGATGAACCAACTTAAGATCCAGGCTGTATACTATTTTAAACATTTAATCAGGAAGGGTAGTTATAATGCAGGTTTGGGGGGAGTGGTTTTGGGTGTGGATTGGGGGTGTGATTTAGTTGTAAAGTACAAAAAGTTTCATTTCTGTCAATCTAGACTTTAACATCTTTCAAAAGGTTGTAATGGGGAGAGAGGATGTAAAACTACACCATCATGCCCTATGGTTTAGCCACTGGAGACTCGATGAAATTGGTGGAGGTGGAGTGAGAGGTGATTGGTGGTGGTGATGATATTTAGAAGCATTTTTATGGAAGTTGGTGTGTTTCGAAGATGACATTGTGTTGGTTTGGACAATCTGGTTAAAAACTCCACTGCCATCTCTCCTAAACACATCCATGCTTCCACAGGTATATCATCTGGACCAATGGCGTTTCCATTCTTCATCCTTTTCATAGCTGTCCTTACTTTCTCTTTGCTGACCCATTGCATTTCCTGATTCAGTATCTCCACATCATCCAAGCTTCTCTCTCTCTCATTTTCTTCATTCATCAAAGTACTCTTTCCATTTGCTCAACACGCCCTCCTCACTTGTGATTACGTTTCCATCTTTATCCTTTATCACCCTAACCTGCTGCACATCTTTCTCTCTGTCCAGCCAATCGGTACAGGTCTTTTTCTCCCTCCTTAGTGTCCAGCCTCTCATACAACTCTTCTTACTCTTTTTCTTTAGCCTTCACCACCTCTCTCTTGACCTTGTGCCTTATCTCCTTGTACTCTTGTCTACTTTCTGCATCTCTCTGACTATCCCACTTCTTCTTCACCATCCTCTTCCTCTGTATAATCTCCTGTACTTCTCCATTCCACAACCAGGTTTCCTTTTGCTTCTTCCTCTGTCCAGATGTCACGCCAAGCACCCTTCTTGCTGTTACTCTTACTACTTCTGCTGCAGTTGCCCAGCTCTCTGGCGACTCTTTACTGCCACCCAGTGCCTGTCTTACCTCCTCCCTGAACTCAACCTTGCAGTCTGCCTTTTTCAACTTCCACCATTTGATCCTTTGCTGTGCCCTCCGTCTCCTCCACTCCTTCTTGATCTTCAATGTCATCCTACAGACCACCATCCTATGCTGCTTGACTAATTTCATTGACCAACTGATAATGGGAATTCCAATCTGGATTTATTTGCATATTTTTACTGAATTTCTGTAGAGTTGTAAAATGGGTATACATGCATTTGTCTAACGATATATTAATGCACATTTATAGTACATTTGTTTTGCTGTTTTATTTACAAATTGTTTTATTTATATTTTATTTTTAAATGTATCCTTCATTCAGTTTTTTAAGAACACTTCTGTAATGCATTCTATGCTTGCTATTCATTTTGAAAAACATTTCTCAGAAACATGAATCAGCTACTTGGTTGGTTCCTGGCTTATATGCTTTCACCTTTGCAGGCTTTAACATATAGAACTGTACAACAATAAAATACATTTTTGAGAACAGTACAGTATATATAATTAAAGTATTAATGTACAATGTTAACTGTCATTGCTGTAATTGTGTATATTCATAATGGTTTTATAATTATAATTATACCCACTGAGTAGAACAGTGCAGTATTATCTGGTGGGAGTTTGCACATATACAAAAATGAAATAGAAATGAAAATCCAGGAAATAGTCGACAATCAGACTGATTTAATGTAATATGAATATGTGTATGTATGTGTATGTATGCCTGGAAGGACCGAAAGAGGGACTACGCTTCCTCCGGACTACGAGAGGGCAGCTGCCCTGGTTGGTATGGGGACCACGGGAACAGAGCATGGAAGCTCAACACTATAGGGGCCCGTGGTCACTGGCAGGAGGTGCCCGGATGCCCAAAAAGCCCTGGATTCCAGCACTTCAGCCACACCCAGAGGTGCTGGGGAAAGGAAAACCAGGGACACCCTGAGTGCTTCCAGGTGCTTGTGCGGCACTTCCGCCACACAAGGAAGTGCCGCTGGAAGCTCATCAGGGGGCACCTGGAGCACGGGCGTGTGAATATAAAAGGGGCCGCCTCCCTCCATTCGTCAGCTTGAGTCAGGTGGAAGAGGACGAAGCCTGGAGGAGAGAAGTGGAGGCGGTAAAGAGAGGCAGAAAGAAGCCTGGACTAAGGGTGATTGGTGCAGGGGCACTGGGTTGTGTGCTTTGGGACATTGTAAATAGTGAAATATGAATCGGTGTCTGCCCATCTGTGTCCGGGCTGTTTCCCACAATATACATACAGTGGAACCTCGGTTCACGTACAGCTCTGTTCACGTCCAAAAAGTTTGCCAAACTTTTGCCTCGGTTCATGACCACACACTCGGTATACGAACAAAGCCAGTTTCCCTTTCGGTTTGTGCGCACCGATGATTTCCGCACGTGTTGCATTGTTATCAGTCAGACGTGCATGCCTGCTGCTGAGAGAGAGAGAGAGATAGAGCTAGCCACATGCCTGCCTGCCTGCTGCTGAGGGGGAGGTTGCTGCACGTGCTTGCCTGCCTGCCTGCCTGCTACTGACGGAGGGGAGGGGGGGATTTGTGTGCACATACGTGCCTCCCTGCCTGCTACTGACAGGGGGTGGGGGGTACAGCAGAGAGAGAGCGAGCCACGTGCCTGCCTGGCTGGTTCATTTAAGCAGAGCCGCTCCCTGTTCATTGTTCTCAGTCAGACGTGCGTGCTTTACTTGCGCTCTCTTTGTGCTCTACAGGTATTTCGTGTGCTTTTGCAGTTAATTATGGCTTCTAAGCAAGTGAAGAGTGGTGAGAAGAAAGTTTTGAAGAAAATTGAAATCGAAGTACAGAAAGAAATTATTGAAAATTTTCAGCGTGGCGTTCGTGTTACTGATCTTGCCGCCGAGTACAAGAAGTCAAAATCTACGATTTCGACTATTTTAAAGCTGAAAGAATCTACTGTATTAACACTAGAATTACCAGAGCCTACGAAAAAACTCGTAATTCCGTCCCACCTTAAACTGCTTCTTAAATCCCTTCACACCTCTCCGCCAGCGCCCTTTGTCTTCTAAATGTGCTGATAAAGAGAAGTCGGCTATTCCATCCCCCCACCAATTTAGAACGTGCACGAACTTCTCTCAGCTCATGCCTTGATTGAGTATCTGGGAGTGAAGTGGAGTTTTAGAGTGGAAATAATAGATCGTTGTTTGGAACACACGCATTTCATGTCTGTTCCGTTTCTACAGTAATCTGTGTCAACACATTGTTAAAACAGAAACTTTTTTATATTCTAGTAGTAGATGACAAAATGTAGGCATAAACTATATAATGTATGAAGCCTGAAGTCCAAATAGCAAAGAAACATTTTCACAAGAATAACACAATTGCACTTTTATTCAAACATATAACTGCAGAAACAAAAGCCGCCTTAACATGCGACATTGACACCAGTTTACTGTAACTGACACCGTGGCTCAATAGACTCAGCCCCGCTTGAATCAAGGGGTCGGGTTCGATCCTGCGCCCCTCCGTTTTGAGAAGTAAACTGCTCTTGTCTTACTGTTTTAGAATAAAAGCATACATTTGATTTCAGTCTGTAACAGCCGGTGCAGTTTATGATCCTTGTAAAGGTTAGCTTTTTTTTTTTATTCACTTTTCACTCTCTCAGTCGCGTTCAGAATCAATCCATACAACCCCATCTGACACGGCTGTTTTCACTAAAGATTTGCTATAGCTCTGCAGTGTACCACGATGCATACTAACGCACAATCACCCCCCCCCCCCCCCCGGTTCTGACACACAAACGCTGGCGAAGCTGCCTTCTTCGTATCTCACCGTCACTTGCTTTTGTTTTATTGAGTGTTCCTGCCAGTCCCCGCATGTTGCTGTATGCTTTTCTTTTGTACTACAGGACATGCAGAGGAAAGAATGGTAAAGACCAGTAACTTCGGCGCTATATGCAATCATCAGACACTCCCCATCTGCCCGTGTCGTTCAAACACAGGAACATATATTGGTGTAAAAGTATAACAAAAGTGCACTTTTATTCAAGTGCACTTTTTCCATCGCCTTTTCCTGTAAGAAGCAGTGTACACACTTCTCTCTATCCAGCATACAGCAACATGCGGGGACTGGCAGGAACACTCAATAAAACTGAATAAAAAGAAAATCAAGTGACGGTGAGATACGGAAGGCAGCTTCGCCAGCGCCTGTGTGTCAGAACCGGTGGGGCGTTAGTATGCATCGTGGTACAGCACAGAGCTATAGCGCGTCTGTATTCTGTTTCTTTTGTACTCCAGGGCACGCAGAGGAGAGAATAGTAAAGAGCAGTAAGTTCGGCGCTATATGCAATCATCAGACACTCCCCATCTGCCCGTTGTTTTGTTATACTTTTCAATACTTTTATACTGCTCAAACTGGCATGCTCAAAAATACACGTGTAATGCCACGAAAAGCACGCAGACACTTCATTTCGCAAACAAAACAAGTGCACTTTTATTCAAAACTACCTGTATAACCGAAGAAAAAAGAAAGCAAGTTACAGTAGGCGATTGATACGACATCTTGCATGGTGCAATGCTAAGAAGTGCAGATTTTCATTCCGTGCTATATGAAATCATCACATTCAAATATTAACAGTTCCCACACACCCAAGGACCGTCCTTCCTACATTTACGACCGTGTACTTGTTGCCGTGTACACACCTCTCTGTGCTATGGTTTCTATTACACTGAATGAGCACCTGACACTGTACTTTCTTCCCTGGGGGAAGGGTCCGCATCAGAGAATTTCCAGTTCCTGCATAAATTCACACCCGATCTGACGCTGTTCGTTTTCAAATAATATTGCATTAGTGCGATTATATTTTCACATATATTGTCTCTTTCTTTCAGGTGTGTAATAGAAACCACAGCATAGAGAGAAGTGTGTACACTGCTTCTTACAGGAAAAGCGATGGAAAAAGTGCACTTGAATAAAAGTGCACTTTTGTTATACTTTTACACCAATATATGTTCCTGTGCTTGAGCGACACGGGCAGATGGGGAGTGTCTGATGATTGCATATAGCGCCGAAGTTACTGGTCTTTACCATTCTTTCCTCTGCATGTCCTGTAGTACAAAAGAAAAGCATACAGCAACATGCGGGGACTGGCAGGAACACTCAATAAAACGAAAAGCAAGTGACGGTGAGATACGAAGAAGGCAGCTTCGCCAGCGTTTGTGTGTCAGAACCTGGGTGATTGTGCGTTAGTATGCATCGTGGTACACTGCAGAGCTATAGCGCGTCTTTAGTGAAAACAGCCGTGTCAGATGGGGTTGTATGGATTGATTCTGAACGCGACTGAGAGAGTGAAAAGTGAATAAAAAAAAAAGCTAACCTTTACAAGGATCATAAACTGCACCGGCTGTTACAGACTGAAATCAAATGTATGCTTTTATTCTAAAACAGTAAGACAAGAGCAGTTTACTTCTCAAAACGGAGGGGCGCAGGATCAAACCGCGACCCTTGATTCCCAAGCGGGGCTGAGTCTATTGAGCCACGGAGTCAGTTACAGTAAACTGGTGTCAATGTCGCATGTTAAGGCGGCTTTTTGTTTCTGCAGTTATATGTTTGAATAAAAGTGCAATTGTGTTATTCTTGTGAAAATGTTTCTTTGCTATTTGGACTTCAGGCTTCATACATTATATAGTTTATGCCTACATTTTGTCATCTACTACTAGAATATAAAAAAGTTTCTGTTTTAACAATGTGTTGACACAGATTACTGTAGAAACGGAACAGACATGAAATGCGTGTGTTCCAAACAACGATCTATTATTTCCACTCTAAAACTCCACTTCACTCCCAGATACTCAATCAAGGCATGAGCTGAGAGAAGTTCGTGCACGTTCTAAATTGGTGGGGGGATGGAATAGCCGACTTCTCTTTATCAGCACATTTAGAAGACAAAGGGCGCTGGCGGAGAGGTGTGAAGGGATTTAAGAAGCAGTTTAAGGTGGGACGGAATTACGAGTTTTTTCGTAGGCTCTGGTAATTCTAGTGTTAAAGCAGCTGATATTGCAAACGGAGTTACAGCGTTAACCAGGCAGAGGCTTCAAGTACTGGAAGAGGTGGAAAAACTGTTTACCAGTTTACTCATTTACCAGTTTGAGGACCCTCATGCTTTTATGCAGCACAATGTAAACAAAGCCAGACTGCCAGTAATGTGGAGGGCAGACACGAAGGGTTGGGTCACAAGGACTTTGTTTTTGGAATGGCTGCATGAGGCTTTCGCTCCCACCAGCTTAACAGCTAAAAACACCAGAAACCCAAGAAATCACACATTGAATGAGGAGGTGTGTCCAAACTTTTGGCCTGTACTACATATATACATACAGTATATATATATATATACAGTGAACACTTGACTTACAAACTCAATTCATTCACGAGGGCTGGTTGTAACTCAAGTTGATTGTAAGTCAAGACTATTTTTCCCATAAGAAATAATGGAAATACGCATACTGCGTTCCAAACCTTCCACAGCAACACTTACTTAACCTTTTCATAATAAAAAGGGTTGTATAATGTGCATAATTTACCAGAAAACCCAATATTTTTTGTAATGTACTAACCAAAAACTTATAAAAAGTGCCTAGCCTACCATAAACAACAATTTCATACTGTACTCACCATTTAAGTTGATATTTTTGACTTGCAGGAAGGGAGGAGGAGGAGAATGAAATGGAAGGTGGTTATTGTTTGGAAGGATCTTCCTTATACAGATCTTTTCTTTGTAAAATTGTCGAGATGGTGGATTTCGACATGCTGTACATATTAGCGAGATCGGTCGCACGACCGCCACTCTCATATTTCCTACACAATTTCCTTCTTCGTTTCAATTGTGATTGCTTTCTTTACCTTTGTTACCTTCTCTTCCTTCCTTAGCAATTATCGAAATAAATTATATAAATCACTGCACTGACCGAAATTACGTCCACAAACACATGTATCTGGGCTCCAACTGATGCTTACGAACGCTCTCAGCTGTTTGTTTACAATCGCACAAGTGGATACATGTGACCGCATTCAGGTCGTAACACAAAACGTTGGTCGTAATTGAAAAAAAAATTATGGTTGTAAACCAAGTTGTTCGCGTGTCAGGTTGGTCGTATATTGAGGGTTGACTGTATATATATATTGTAAGAAGAGCGCTATATAGCACCAGACCCAACACAGACTGGACATGGGAGACTCGTGTAAAATAATAACTATTTATTTTCTTCCCCTGTGAGCACACATCTTCCCCATGTCCCACAGGAAATATACAGTCCCAAATATCAGCACACAATGAAACACTAAAGCACTTCTCCTTCCTCTCTGGCACCACCACTCCTCCCAAGCAACCTTGTCCTGCTTCCACTCGACTCTGGCCCCTGAGTGGGGGTCGCTGGCTCCTCTTATAGTTCACCTGGAAGTGCTCCATGTTCTTGATCACCGAGTTCCAGCTGCATTTCCAGGTGTGATGAACCTGCTGCCCACACAGACTCAAGAGTCTCAAACGCAGCGCCCCCTGGCGGGGGCGGCAGGACCCAACAGGGCTGTACCCAACTCCATTTCCCATGGAGCCCTGTGGGAAACCAAGGCACGGCTCCAACACATGGGGGTGGCCATCTAGCATCCAGAGGGAGGTATTGCTATGTCAAGGGCTGCTCCCCCTGAATATAGTGTGCAGGGGCATCCTGGCTGGGCATGGACCCAAGCCTCCTGCCACATTGCCCCTCTCTCAGCTCAGTGGCACATCCCACGAGGGCTGGTCTTTTCCGGGATGGGGAGATGGTGTCATCCGATTATGGACCTGCCCTGTGGCAACAAAACTGGAAAATCAGGAGGAGTTGTTTTGATGTCCACGTCTTTTGGACATCCTCTAGGGACAACCCCTCCAGCCGTGACCAATTCGGCCGCATTCTTAGCAACCCCGCTCCCGTTTTTTCGTTGCATCTCCGCCCCTTCGCCGAGCAGCCCTCCACTGCCTTTGAGCAGACGGGCTCATGCTGTGTACTGTTAGGAGAATGCCGTTTTTTCCTCCGGGACCTCCTCTTGCTTTGGGGTGCACTGACGGTCTGGGTCCCCTTATGGGAAGAAGGGAAACCCCTTACTGTCTGCACCCCTTTAGACGCCCGCGAGACTGATGCCGGCAGTTGCAGCAAGGCTGTTTGGCAGCCAATATCAATTAGCTGCTTCCCTGCACGCTCCTCTGTTGTGCTGTCAGTCATCGTGGCTGCGTCTCTTGTAGGAGGCGGGGCTGGCTGGCAAGCAATACTAATCCCTGCTGCTGCTTTGCTCTACCCTCCCATTTTCTCTACAGCACAGGTCTCACTTACCTGTATTGCTGTGTCCTGCAGGCTGGAGGCACACACACACCGCCACTTTAACAACTCTGTGATGGTTCCTAACAGCATGTCGAGCTTCTTCTCCAGTGCTTCCTTTGCCTACTGCAGGACCTGAACAACCTGAATAAGGGACTGCAGGGGTAGGAGGAGAGCCTCCACCTCCCGAGCAGCCAGAAAAAAGTTAGTGTCTTCGGCCGGCAGTGGACTCGGATTCACCTCTTCCTCTCCTGCTGACAACGAGCCATCGAGGCCCTGCGTGTCACTTGCAGGCCCCATCGGGGGTCCCTCCGGATCAGGGTGGAGGTTCGCCATTCCCATCTTAATGCTTTCATTGGCGAGAAACAGAAACACACTCGCAGGCCCCATCGGGGGTCCCTCCGGGTCAGGGTGGAGGTTCGCCATTCTCATCTTGATGCTTTCATCGGTGGAAAAAAGAAACACACCCTTCACCCCCTTACCTGCTGCAGGGAGAAACTCCTGCTCCCCTAGCGGGAACACTGAACTGTGGAGATCATCTCGCTGTCCCCAGAGCTCGCTCCGCCAACAGACCATGGACACACGTCCTCCAGGCACCAACGGGTATCCCGCCCCTCTGTGTCTAGGAGGCAGGTAGACGAAATAGCAGAGTAACATTCTCTGGGCCCCTCACCCCAGGACCCGTCATCTACCTCCTGCTCCCGTGGTGCCGGCTAACATGGCGGCGTCGGGCGGCCGACCTTTGAGTCCACCCAGACCTTCTCTTCCCCATCAGTGCAGCATCCTTGGGGCTTCCAGGTGGTTATCCATGGCTCTCAGCTGCATGTGCGCGTTTCGGTGCGCTGTCTCTAGGTTGCGCCTTCTGCGTGGCTGTGCTGCACACATGCCTCACTCTGTTGTGCCAGGTCATCACACAAATTTTGATACAGGTCCAGCTACGCCAGTGTAAGAAGAACGCTATATAGCGCCTGACCCGACACAGACTGGACACGGGAGACTCGTGTAAAATGATAAACTATTTATTTTCTTCCCCTGTGGGTGCCCATCTTCCCTGTGTCCCACAGGTAATACACAGTCTCAAATATCAGTACACAATGAAACACTAAAGCACTTCTCCTTCCTCTCTGGCACCACCACTCCTCTCAAGAAACCTTGTCCTCTTTCCACCCGACTCTGGCCCCTGAGTGGTGGTTGCTGGCTCCTCTTATAGTTCACCCGGAAGTGCTCCAGTTGCTTGATTACAGAGTTCCGACTGCACTTCCGGCTGCTGCTGCTGCTGCTCCATTGCTGCATGGTCTGCATGTCGCGCTTTGCGCCGATCATTTAAAAGCCTGTACAGCAGCAATCCTTTTGTCTCATTTCCTTGTCTCATGGGACGTTAAAGTGTCTCAGAGAAATTGTTTGTAAGTAGGGTGTGACGTGCAAGAAGTCTTGCGGGACTTCAAAGTGTCACTCCGAAATGATCACGTCTCAACCCAAAATTTTTTTATATATTAGATATATATAGTGATGTCCGGGTGTGTACAGCCGCCCTAACCTTGACACAGACAGGCAGGACACAGGTTTAGCACACAACACACAGTTTTATTTACAGTCAGGGAGCACTTTTCTCTGCTCCACACAGCATAACACAGTACAACACAGTACACAATGCACCAACACAGTCCCTTCTCTCAGCCAGTCCTCCACACAGGCTTTATCCTTCCTCCTCCCGACTCTGGCCATTGAGTGGTGGTGGCTGGCTCCAATGATCTTCTACCAGCAGCACTTTTGGGTGCTACCAAATAGGGCCCTGCAAACGTCCAGGCACACCCTGGTGGTGGCCACGGACCCTAACAGGGTTGAGCTTCTATGCTTATAACTTGTGGCCCCGCTGGAAGCCAGGGTGGCTGCGACCTCTATCGGCCCAGGGGAGAAATGGTCCTGAAAATAGTCTCTCCCCAAGTCTTTCCATGGTCAGGGCGTCCTGGCCGGGTAAGGGCCCCAGCCATCCGTCATACTGCCCCTCCTCCAGTGTTCCTCTCCTACGAGGGCTGTTCTGACAGATGGGTTGTCGTCTTCATCCATTCCACAATTCTGTCCTGAAAAATAGAAATAGAAGGGGGATGGGGAAGCGCTGCGCCCCCACACCCTCTCCAGGCATCTACTGAGACCTTTTTGGGACATGTCTACTCCTATGGCCGACTTGGTGGCACTCATAACAACGCTGCTTCCCAACTCATGTCCTTGCTCTCTGAACATTGAAACATTGCAGGAACGGCCACCCTGCCTTATGCCCAGCTGAGGTTGGGCTGTCCCTCTGTCCCTACAGAGAGCAGTCCTCCATCGTATGTGAGCACATGGGCTCATGTGTTGCAGTGTTCATAGGGTGCTAGCGCAGACAACCTGGCCCATTACAGTAGATGTGCCTTAGCTATTTCTGCCTCCACCGCATGATCGGTTACAACCCCCACATCTACTGTCGGACCCCCTGCTACTCAAATCTGTTCAGAAGCATCCTGGCTCAATTAGCAGTGGGTTCCATTTGTATTTACAGTACAGGAAGCACTCTCTTGTATTGCTGCATCTATTTGAATGGAGAGTCCTGCGCCAAGCTTCCTGAGGCACTCCTGCATGATCCCCAGCGATGTTCTGGCCGTCTTCTCCAGCCTTTCCACCACCTGCCTCAGTAGGCTAATTGCCTGTAAAAGAGACTGTTAGAAAACAGTCTCCAATCTCCAAATCCCATACAGCCAAAAGAAGGTTATCTGACTCTTTGTCCCTAAGGAGTCTTCTGGAATGGAAATTCATCAGACCCGCTTGTAGGCAACCATTACTGGGGATCCAACACACAGTGTCAATTCCCTTAAATGCTTTGTGGGGGTCAATCCAGCCCTCCACTGTCCCCTCCTGTCTCTGAGTAGTCCCGATAGGGACAGGAAAGTCCAGGCAATCCTCCTCCAATTGTTGCCACCCGGAGAACAGCGGGCTTGGATCGTTCTTGATTGACTCCTCTGAGGTGCTCCCGCCGTCACTCCATGGGTCGGCGTGTTTCAGCCATTGGAGCAGATCTATCTGTTCGCCTTGTTTGAGGTAGGTATACGGGGCCTACAAACAACCTTCCGAAGGCAATCCTTCCCTTGGCCTGACACTTACCTCCAGGTTTCTTTTTGCCCATTGGGTGGGAGCGGTGCTTCCATGGGCCTCTGTGGCTTTGTGATCCACTGTGCGCTTCTGTTGGCTGTGCTGTGGCTCTCCTGCCAACAGATGTTCAGATGTTCTGGAGTCTCATCTGGAATGCTAATTGGGATGCCAAGGTGCGTACAGCCACCCTAACACTGACACAGACAGGCAGCAAACAGGTTTAGCACACAACACACAGTTTTATTTACAGTTGGGGAGTACTTTTCTCTGCTTCCAACAGCACAACATAGTACACGAAGCACCAACACAGTTCCTTCTGTTAGTCAGTCCTCCACACAGGCTTTGTGCTTCCTCCTCCCAACTTTAGCTATTGAGTGGTGGTGACTGGCTCCTTTTATAAGGCACCCAGAAGGAGCCCAGGGGTCCAGTGAGCATCTTCTGGCAGCATTTCCATGCTCATAAACCATGGCCCCACTGAAAGCCGGGGAGGCTGCCCTCTGTCGGTCCGGGGGAGAAACGGTCTTGAAAATACACTCTCCCACTTTCCTTCTATGCTTGTGGTGCCCTGGCAACCTGCCACTATATATATATATATATATATATATATATATATATATATATATATATATATATATATATATATATATAGTTATAGTCCACAATATTCATGTGTGTATATATATATATATATATATATATATATACTGTATATACACATGAATATTGTGGACTATGGCTGGCAACTCATCCCGGCCAATACCCCCAAGCCGCCAGATGGAGCCCTCCCTGCAATGTGGAGATGCCCCGAATTCCAGCAGGGCATCATGGAGTTTTCCTTCGCAGCCCTGCTGGATACTGTGGGGGCCACCAGAGGATGCTGCAGGGAGACTCATGGACTTGTATTTTTCGTATAGCACGGAAGTACTTCCCAGTCACGAGGATGGAAGAAATAAAGTACTTCCTGGCTGAAGAAAAAGAGGAGTTTCACCTGACCCGGAAGTGCTGGGGAATCACACGGACTGGGGCATCAGAAGCACTTCCGGGTTAAGAAGTCTAAAAGGACTGTGGGAGATCCCAGCAGGGAGCCGAGTTGTGAGAAAGGGTGACTGAGTTGCTGGGAGGTGTGGAGGATTGTTGTGATTTGTATTGATTTATTTAAGGAATAGTGGAGGTAAAGGTGCTTTGTGCACGTTATTGTACAAATAAAACAATTATTTGGACTTTTATCTGGTGTCTGGCGTCTGTCTGGTCTGAAGATTCAAGGGGACCACATCGCCCCCTATATGTCACAATATATACAGTATATTTATATGTATGCCCTCTAGACATGAAATAACACCCTTTAGTCAAAAGTTTAAACTGTGCTCCATGACAAGACAGAGATGACAGTTCTTTCTCACAATTAACAGAATGCAAACATATCTTCCTTTTCAAAGAATGCATGTCAGGAGCAGAGAATCTCAGAGAGAGAGAGAGAGCGAGAGAGAAAAGCAAACAATCAAAAAATCAATACGTGCTTTTGGGCTTTTAAGTATGCCGAAGCACTGCGATAAAGTGGCATTTTTTAGAGGAGCGTCCGTATCCTTTAGGCAAACAGCCTCTGTGCAAACAGCTCCTCTGCTCACACCCCCTCCGTCAGACGCAGAGAATGTCAGAGAAGGTGAGAGAGACAGAGAAAAGCAAACAATCAAGCACCGCACGGGAAGCATATCTTATATCATTTAGGAGTTTTACTTAATACGTAATACGTGCTCTGATTGGGTAGCTTCTAAGCCATCTGCCAATACTGTCCCTTGTACTAAGAAAACATCTCCAACACCTCTACACCATCACTATAAGCCTGTACCATTGATACAAGGCAGGATGGATCAATGCTTGCATGTTGTTGATGTCAAGATTTAACCCTACCATCCAAAAGTCACAGCAGAAATCGAGACTCATCAGACCAGGCAACGTTTTTCCAATCTTGTACTGTATATTCCAATTTTGGTGAACCCGTGCAAATTGCATCCTCAGTTGCCTGTTCTCAGCTGACAGAAGTGGCAACTGGCATGGTCTTCTGCTGCTGTAACCCATCTGCTTCAAGGTTCGATGTGGTGTACATTCAGAGATGCTCTTCTGCATACCTTGGTTGTAATGAGTGGTTATTTGAGTTACTTTCGCCTTTCAATCAGCTCAAACCAGTCTGGCCATTCTCCTTTGACCTCTGGCATCAACAAGGCATTGTCACCCGAAGAATTGCTGCTCACTGTATATGTTCCCTTTTTCAGACCATTCCCTGTAAACCCTAGAGATGGTTGTATGTGAAAATCCTAGTAGATCAGCAGTTTTTCAAATACTCCAACAACCATGCCACGTTGAAAGTCACTTAAATCACCTTTCTTCCCAATTCTGATGCTTAAAATGAACTTCAGCAGGTTGTCTTGACAATGTCTACATGCATAAATGTGTTGAGTTGCTGCCATGTGACTGGCTTATTAGATATTTATGTTGGTAAGCAGTTGAACAGGAGTAACTAATAAAGTGGTTGGTGAGTGTATAACTTAAATATAATTTACCTTGACTTGCACACTACACATTGTGTTATGTATAACCTAACATCTTACCACCTTTCTTACGTCTTGCTGTAGATAGTGATGAGTTAACTATGACTCCTTGGTCCTTCTCATAAGGAGTACTTTCAAATTTCAAACCTCAGTGTCTCAAAGCTGTCTGTCAACTGTTCCATGTCTCAGAAATGCAATTCTGCTTGTTCTTCCACAATCAATTTTATTTACTTTATTTTTTACCATATGAATGATGGCATAGAAAATCAAGAAAAAGCTAATCTCTTTAATCAGACAGCTAGCCGTGTTAAGTTAGATAATTTTGATTTACTGACAAAGGTTCATGCAAAGTGGAAGAAAATCATTCTCTTCTACCCATTATTTTCCTGATTTTATATTTAACATAGAAAATTGTTGGTAGTCAAGCTTGGTATCCATAAATTTAATTAATTTAAGATGGTGAGGTAGCCCCACTTGTCTCTTGTGTTTTTTCTTTAAATGATCTTTTAATTCAGACACATGTAGTTGTACACGTCCATAATTTATATCATGGCCACTATGACGTCATAAGTCACATAATCAGTGCATTAAGTGGCTAGCAATCATTACAATGAAAATGACCAGACTCACAAAATGGCACTACACTTAAGAACGGTTCACCGACAAAAGCGCAATAGACATATGAGCCCCGACAAAACCGCGACTGACAAATGCGCGCTGACAAAATCGCCACGACAAAATCGCAAGAGAGGCCAAGAGAGTGGGACGCGTATGTGCGCATTATGTTCACATTATGTGCTAGTTTATAACTGTTATAACTGCTGATGGCATGCCGCAAACAAATAACTCAGTCGAGGGTTGGCATAACGCGTATACAAAGCGGAATTACCAGCAGTCAGGCAGCCAGCAAGTCTAAATACGCTCAACTATCAAGACGTCTTGCTGCAATTCTTCCTACATATGCAGGGCGTGATCTTAAGGACTATCTGCGTGCTGTGCTGATGGCATGCCGCGTCTCATAATATTGACTTTTAAAATAAACATTATTATATATGCTTTAAACTAGCAATTCATATTTAATGAAACTTTTGCGATTTTGTCGGTGCAATTTTGACGCCGCGTCTTAATCGGCGCTATTTTGTTGCCGCTCATATGTCTATCGCGCAAATGTCGGGTCATACTTAAGAACAACCACAGTGATATAATGACATCCAAAACATTCTAGAACACAAAGGACAAAGTGTGTAGGAATGTGTGCAGATATTCCAAAACTCTGAAACATTGTAGAATTGCTTATTTTAAATTACACAAAATGCATTCAAAGTCATTTGCTGACCACAATACCATTTTGATTAGGAGTCCTAAACATGGCAAAATGGGTGTGAGGCCTCCTAAAAGGCCGATAAAGGCAAAGCCATAACTTAACCAGCTATCCCATGGAAACCTTCTATGATTCCAGGTTACATGCAAAATCCACACATTATATAATAGATAATCTATATCAATTTTGAAACCAATGTTCAACAAATAAATAAAGAAAACATCCCAGCTGTAGATGAATTTGTTTCTTGTGGAACTGCTTCAATGTAATAACATTTTGGGGTTTTGGGCATGGATTTCTTTTTTTTTCTCTTTCTTGAAAATAGTCTAATGAACACTTGCTTTTGTATTTTTAATGATTAACTTGCTAAGTGAACCATCAGTTGGCCTTCTAAAGCAGCGCTAAAGCAGTTAAACTATGGATTGTGTAATGTCTAAACCTGGATTGCGTTTAGTAATGTATTACAGTATTAATAAATGAGAAAGTGATTTTCGGAAAGTCGAAAGACTTGTGACATGTTGGCGCTTTCAAGGTGAAACCCATAAATGTTTCGCTTGGGAAGACACTTCCTTCTTGTCTCCACCAATGCACATATGCCCAGTGTAGGCAAATGACTATGTCACCATGTGAAAATGCTAGTGTTGACATATATTTTACTAGGAACTTCACTCTTGGGAGTATTGACAATTCTTTATTTTCTCTATGTGGATAATATACCCCAGGTTATGACAGTGTTAGCTCAAGAACTCTTGCTTTTAACCTTTTCTGGTCTCATACACATCAACATTTTAACAAATGTTCACAAACTCCTTTTGATCATAACATAATGCTACTCTCTAGACTCTGTGTGCTAAGCCAAACTCATTTTGAGACTATGAGCCAAATGTGGTCAGGTTTATATCAGATAGAGTTTGCTATGGTTGTTAAACAATGTACAGGTTTACAAAGCTTTTGTTTCTTTTCATGCTTAAATATGACAAGCTAAGATCTAAATCTAATCTAAAATCCTGAATCAAGGCAAAATATTACATTTAAAATAGAAAAATGATACATGTTCATCATGAAGTGTGTTCTGTGAGGGCGGGAGTGCTCATTCACAGCTAAACTCAGCCTGGTGATGGTTGCTTCTGTGGTAGCCTTCCTGTGACTGTACAGTATAGTTGGAAAAACAAATTGGTTTATATATTGGAAGAATGGAAGCTACATGAATATACTAACTCAGTGCACATACATATCAAATATTTAATTTAGTAATCAGCACATCAACATTAATTTCTATTTGTTTCATTATATTTTAGGTCTGTAATCCAACTGGAGTTGACATTAACAAACTGTTAACCAACAGAGAGCTGTCTGTTAATCTGAATCAGATATATACTGGTCAAGTGCCATCTAATCTCTTTACAATAAATGATAAGGAAGACTGCCTGAATGCATACATCTGGCTTCAAGAAAACTTCACAGACAGAGAAGGTATGTTTTGGTTCTAAAATAATTATTTAGGTTTTCTATGTGCCTCAATTATGCATACTGCTCAAATCATTTAATTAGTGTCTAATTAATTTGAAAGAAATCTTTTATCTGTCTAGCTTTAAGTCTCGGTTCCATTTACAAGATGATGTTAATTTTGGGGAGGGTGTATGGTAGGCTGTTAATCAAAAGGCTGATGGAATTAATTAACAGTAATTTTACTTTACAAAATAATGAGGATTTTGAGTATACCA
This sequence comes from Polypterus senegalus, assembly GCF_016835505.1. NCBI lineage: Eukaryota > Metazoa > Chordata > Cladistia > Polypteriformes > Polypteridae > Polypterus > Polypterus senegalus. The sequence continues at coordinate 146,438,101 of NC_053156.1, read as the reverse complement.
TGATTAACCTTATTAAATTAACTAATTAGGAGATAATGTCATTATCAAGGAAGTATCATAATTATAAGTGTATGTAAATCTATTATGTAATGAAAAATCAGATGGAGGCAGAACTTTTCTAATTGTGCCTAATTTGTCAATTTTTCTGTCTGCACAAAATGTCATTCACCCTACAATAATAGCTTTCTTTGTAGCCTTAGTGCCAAATCAACCACCTTCTTGGGTAGAAATTCATCAGTGGCTAGAGGGGATTGATAAGTGTACTACATAAAAGTTGAAAACTAATATGTATGTGTGACAAATACAAAATGTATCAGTATTTAGAAAATAAAATGTGTGCCCTTTTTATGTTTGTGCTATGGATTATACCTAATACTGCTCAAATAGGCCTTGGATCCTTGCAGACCTATATTCCCCTTCACTTTTAGATAAAATGCAGAAAGCATGCCATGCTTTATGACATTGTGCAAAAATTGCCTTTTCTTATCCAGTGCAGGCTATTTTCCCATATCAGGGAATTCAGTGGTAAGAGATGGTTGACTTTTCAATATCAGTTTTTATGTATATGTAACTTGCTCATTCACTTACATTGATATTCAATTCTTTGAAAATATCATAGATTTCAGACAACAGCATTTGAATATCACCCCATCTATCCATTCACTTATCGTTTTATGCCAGTTAATCTAATACAGATTAGGAGGGTGTTATACAATTAATAAAAACAGTCAAAAAATTATTCAAGTCCATTTTCCTATCATTAGTTTTCATACAGCTCTTCATCTTTATTGAGCAAAATCAGCCACACTTTTCTGCCATTTTGCACAATCCTCTTCAATCCCTCACTACCTCAGATTCTTCCCAAAACTGCCACCATTTTTGAAGCCCTTGGGGCCTGCCATTCTCTCTCTCTTGGCTAGTCTATACTGGTATCTTCTGTCTCTCTCAACCCTGATCTCTTGTCCTCTCACCTTTATCCAGTTCTTTTACCAACTTTATGTCAATCTGTTGCTGCTCTTGCCAGAGGCATCTTTAGTCAAGCATCTAGGGTTACTTCCAGGTTTAGGGGTGCTGCTTTTTTGGCTAAAGAGATACAGCTCTATCAAGCTGTTTTTTAGTAGCACCTCAATGTCTAGGGGTCCAAGGCATTTTCTCAGCAACATATTTTAAAGATGATACACAGTCCCTGTCAATCAAGTCAGGCTTGATGAGAGATTTATTCCTGGCTTTTCAATGTCTTGGAAAGAATGTGCAATTTTCACACAGACAGTGACCAGGGACCTCATGTATAAACGGTACGTATGCACAGAAATGTTGCGTAACAACTTTTCCACGTTCAAATCTCGATGTATAAAACCTACGCTTGGCATAAAGCCACACACTTTTCCACAGTACCTCATACCTTGTCATACGCAAGTTCTCTGCTCAGTTTTGCAGACTGGTGGCAAAGCAATGCTGCTGTTCCTATGTGGTTACTCCTTATTTTCCTGACGCAGTTTTATAAATACACTGAAACTAACCGCATATTGTTTATTAGTGTAATGCATCTGATTGTAATTAACTTGTAACAATATAATGGTCCAGGGAATAGCCATAGTATTCCAAATACCATAACTGCTTTAGCGTTGTTACTCTAACTGCACATTCTTCTTCTTCTTCTTCTTCTTTCAGCTGCTCCTGTTAGGAGTTGCCACAGCGGATCATCTTTTTCCATATTACCCTCACTGCAACACTCAGAGTATTTATATCACTGTATCTTAGTGTGAATCACAGCAGCAGCTGATTGGAAAGAGAATTATCGGTATACAGCTTCAAGCACACGCTACCTCAGCCACGACAAAACGTTTCAAAGCCTTTCCTGTACGGACCTCGCGGTTCAGAAACAGTATCATCCCAAGAACTATAAATGCACTCAATCAATTGCTCCTTGTAGAACTTGTAACAGAATAAGATGCTTCTCGCACCTTACACCCTCAGACACCACGTCAGACACTAGGTAAAAGTCCAATAATTATATTTATTATATCAATAATGTGCACAAAGCACCCTCCACTCCCAAATACTCCAATAATAATAATAATAATAATCCTCCACTCCCCCAGACGCTTAGCCACCCTGCCTCCCAACTCAGCTCATCGTCTGGGAGCTCCCATAGTCCTTTTATATTCCCTGACCGGAGGTGTTCCTTCCCAACAGTCCACAAGTCCTTATTCCTTCCGGGTCAGGGTAAATAATGTTTCTCACCCGAAGCCGTCGCTCTTCCTATGACGAACTTCCGGGTCATAGGGCATGAAGAATTCTTGGTCCTCCCTGCAGCTCCCTCTCGGGCCCCCATGGCATCCAGCAGGGCGGTGCACAAAAACTACATGGTCCATAATGCCCTGCTGGTCTTCTGGGGACCTCCATGCTGCAAGGAGGGCTCCACCTGGCGGCTTGGGGTATTGGCGGGGTACATGGCCGCCCATATCTTACAGTACTCCCCAGCGGCGAATTATAAAGATTGGAGCGGCCTGCCCCGAGAGGAAGTCTTCCTCCAAGAGGACGCGCCATCCGGGATCTGACTGCGTTGCCCCTGTCCTCGAGCAAACCTTGGGGGCGGTGTACCTCCTGTCTCCCGGGGACATTGGCGCCACTCGTGACCCGTCGCTGGCAATTGTAGCACCGACGCAGTCCTCCTGGTTGGCTCTTTTCCCGATACCTGAAACATCTCGGGAACTCGGTCAGCTCCACCCTTTCCCCCGCCAAGGAGGGTTTTCTGGCCGCCTCGCTGCTCTCCGCCCTTTTTCCCACCTTGTCAGGAGACCCTTCTTTATTCTAAGGATCTCCAGTTTACTCTGGGGCTTGTCCACAGTTTGGGTCTCTCTATTAATGAAAGAGAGCCCTTTTACTGTCTGCACGCCCTTTGATTTATAAACAACATGGGTCGGGTCTTTAGGATCGAATCGCTCCAAGAGACAGCACCAACCAGCTGCTCTGGCTCGTCGGTCCTTCCCCGCCGCCCGTAAACGTTTCGACCTCTCTTGTAGGGCGCACATCCATTTGGCACCCGCTATGGATTAAAAGCGGGCCCGGATCACACTGCGCCCCTATTCCATTATATACGGTACCGACATTACCTGTCTGTACCGCCAAATCACATAACACGGGAGGCTCTCGGTCCAATGCCGCAGGTACTCACGCATACTCTTCTTAAAGGCGCTTCGCCGCCGCCCAGATCTCCAACGATCTTCTTAATCGCCTCTAAAGTCTGCAAAATACTCCGCGACGGGCTCGATTAATTTTTCGAGTTCCCGCGACGCCAAAATAATTAGTTAATTCGGCCGGGGTTTGGCTTACTTCCTGGTTTGCCATACCGTCCGGCCGGAGCCATGAACTCGCCCGCTGTCGGCACGTGTTCTGACGGGTTCCGCACGGGTTTCTGGGAATTGGAGTTCTCTACAGACGAGGACCGGGCCGCCATCTTTGGTCGACTGCGACCTGCCTTTATTAATTTGTCGGCAGATCGACCAGCCATTTCCCGGCCCTCCTTACCTTCTTTTGGGTTGAGCAGTGCTTCGCTCACCACCCCTTTCTCCTTCGGAAAAATCAAGTCCGTCTTTTCTTGGGCGTAAGTCATAAACAGCTGGACACGGAACGCCACCTTTCTGGAATCCTTCGTGGTACTTCCCTTGTCCCTCGCCGGCACCCGTAATGCGGAAGTCCTTTTCGTTGTCCGTCTGCCCGTACAAAAGCGCCACACTATCTTCGGAGATTCTCCTGCATCCCGCAGAACCTCCGGATGATCTTTTCGAGGTATGTGCATGGTACGAAATGAGAAATTTTAAATAGAATTATCTACATTTGCAGCACATACCTCGTTGTAGGTTTCTTCGTCCGGAGTCCTCTCCCGATCCGTGTAGTCGCCCTGTCGCTCATCCCGAGTGTCGGCCATGACGAACATGGAACTTCGCTGGTGCTGTTGCCCTGTTTTGTCTTCTTTTTCCCATTATAGACTTGAAAAAGGTGAGGTTTCTGGCGATTTTCCTGTGTGTGTTGTGACGCTGTCTTCCCGGGTATTCTGTCCACAGTAAAATTTTTCAGGTCCTCTGCCAAACTGATGGCCAGAGAATCCTGCCGAGCTCGCCAACTGTAACAGAATAAGATGCTTCTCGCACCCTTGCACCCTCAGACACCACGTCAGACACTAGGTAAAAGTCCAATAATGATATTTATTATATCAATAATGTGCACAAAGCACCCTCTACTCCCAAATACTCCAAATAAACAATAATAATAAAATCCTCCACTCCCAGGCGCTTAGCCACCCTGCCTCCCAACTCAGCTCATCGCCTGGGAGCCCCACAGTCCTTTTATATTCCCTGACCCGGAGGTGTTCCTTCCCAACAGTCCACAAGTCCTTATTCCTTCCGGGTCAGGGTAAATAATGTTTCTCACCCGAAGCCGTCGCTCTTCCTATGCCGAACTTCCGGGTCATAGGCATGAAGAATTCTTGGTCCTCCCTGCAGCTCCCTCTCGTGGCCCCATGGCATCCAGCAGGGCGGTGCACAAAAACTACATGGTCCATAATGCCCTGCTGGTCTTCTGGGGACCTCCATGCTGCAAGGAGGGCTCCACCTGGCGGCTTGGGGGTATTGGCCGGGGTACATGGCCGGCCATATCTTTACGAACTGTTTGTACTTATAAGTACAATTACCCCACTGTAAACTTGCACTACAGTTATATTACACAACCTGTGCCACTTTATAAAGCGTGTATTTACATATTATGACGATATCATTTTTAAGATGAAATGCAGCAAAATATGTTTATTATATTATACAGATAAAACTTTAACTTCATTTAAATAATCTATATTCTTCACTGTGACTGGTGTGAAGGATAGAATAATTAAACGTACCACGAAGATATTTCAATGTTCCTTAAACGTTTTGAAGAATCTGCACTCTAAGCTTACAGATGGCTTAACGTCTATTACAGAGCTGATTGTGTGGCGATCGGTTACTTGGAGAAAGAAAAGCAAGGACTGCAGGGGCAGCCACGGCAATATATATTGAATATAAAACAGAAAGAGAAAATAACGACCCAGCTAAAAATGCAGTTGCAAATTTCAACAAAAGTTAAACGCTTGTGTCATGAGCATGAGGCGGCTATGCAGTGTCTCGCGGACGTGCCATCCACCATGCATAAGATACCATATTGACATTGGCAGGTGAAGGGACCACCGATTCTTTCTCTGCCCAGGGCCGCCACAAGCCTACAGCCACCCATGAGTACTGCTGCAATAAATAATTTCATCGAAGGTCGCACACAATCACTGCACCGTGAAACCCATGTTTAATAACTTGTTTTAACTCCTATCATCATGAAAATGATATTACGTATACATCTCAGTATTTAAGTTATTCAGAGAGCTGTAATATCATGAATGTAATGGATTCTGTGTCCTGTCTGAGGAAGAGAGCCTGTTTAAGAAGTATCACATACAAGACAAAGTATTTAACGTGCTATTCTTTAATTATAATGTGATTTGAGAAACTGATTAATTAAACGATTTTAAGATGAAGTTTTTGATGTTCTACTTAATGACAAAATAAATTACGTGATTAAAGTGGAAATTTCGAGATTGAAGTTGACATTTTGTGCTTTTTCTCCACTGTGTGCCTTTTTTTTTCTCTGTACCCTAATAAGCTTTCATATGACACTCAGACAGCGGGCTACAACTTGCCTTTTCACGGCGACTTTAATATGTGATTTCTTTTTTATTTCCGGCACTGTGCTACTTTGTGAACGTAAGCTTTCAAGTTTCTCCCACACGCTATGTCACTCGATCAACTTCCTTTTGTTGATTATACCACGGTTTAATTAAACAAATAGTATGTTTTTCCTTTGCCTCTACTTGGTATTCACTGAAATTCTTATATTTTCCCCAGTGCTTTTCCCATTGTCTTTTCACAGAAGGCTGAGCTTAAGGGTGATTTATATTGATTTGCATATTCAAAGAGGCGTAATTCTGGGAGGAGTTGGGGCGTTACATGAAGCGCATGCACAAGCGTTACTTTTCACGCTGACTGGGATTTGTGGAGGGGAAGAACGTGGAAGTTGGAGTACGCACAGATTCCTGCATCTGGATTTTTCTGTGCGTAAGCACATTTCGGCTTTTGTGCTTACACCATATTATAGTGCGAATTCTAAGCATGGCGTTATACATGAGGCCCAAGGTGATTTGAACCCAAGATGCTAGAGCTGTGAGGCAGCACTGATGTTCCACTTGTGAAAGTGGAGTTCCAACACTACATAGAGTAAATCAATTTAGAATTCTTATAAAATATACTAGGGGGCTGTGTACTCTGCCTCCTGCTTGCTGCACTTGCCATCTCCTGGGTGGGCGCTACGTGCTAGCCACTTTGCGGATCTGCCTCTTGTGTATGGGAAAGTGGATGTACAATTTAAACAGATTGTTATTTTCATGGGAAGTGTTACATATGCATAATAGAACTAACTATTTTATGTTACAGCGAGTAATAAACCATAGCAAAAAAAGAGTAAAATGTAATAAATTGAAAGAAAATTATGTTTTCATGTTGCGTTAGAGGTATTCATTATGTTATATATTTTCCTTCTTTTTGGCTTTGAAATTAACATGCAGTACTTTAAAAACTTACACTTTTACTGGAAATCTCCAGTAAAAAAAATGTTTTAATTAACTTTTTGTCAATATCGAAGTGAATTTTAATTCTGTGTTGGGACTTACATCGTGACAATGCAGCATAAACTGCACGTGAGTAAATATCATTTCTTTCTCTCTAATAAATAAACAGACTTTTTTTTCGCATGTTTGTCCCTGTGATTTGTTAATTGTCATAGCAAAAGTTATTCTAATGGCAAACTGCAAACGTTTTAATACGAATGGCATATCAAGATCTCCTTTGGTGTCTAATGTTATCCGTGGAAGATATACTACATTACCTTTCTTGTCGCCTGTTAAAATTTTACATGTCAGAATTGTTCAACCAATTTTGAATACATCTAATCTTAATCTATTGCATAGCCCATCACTCAGACATAAATTACGCAATAACATAACAATACATCCTTCTTTCAACAGTAATTCGGCCGGTGGAAGACCGGACTGTGTTAACGTTTGTTGATATTCTACAAGATATTGTAAGTACTGTAGATGTTTTCATCTTCCGCACCATCAGCACCAACTGTTTCAGCATAGTCTATTGATACACATTTAACCAATTTGCCGTGTAACCGATCGACAATTTTCACGTTAATTTGTTTGACTTCATTGTGTCTCGGTGCTAAGTTTGCCCATGTACTCATTTCTTCTGTTGATAACTCTTCGGGGTGAAATTCTTTAATAAGATTTGGACATAATAAGTCTTCTTTTATTGGGAACTTAAAATAAGGAAAACGTAAATATGTATATGAGCTGAGAGCGCAGGAACTGTGTCTGACAAAAGCATCCACACGAATGAGAGCTGAGAGGACTGAGAGCTGAGTAGGCGCGGTGGAAAATGGTTGAGAGGAGGGTGGGACTTGAAAAAAATCTCTTGGCAATATTCTCTTCTTGTGAGACTTGAAAACATCTCTTGGCAATAGTCTTGTCTCAAGATTTTCTTTTATAATATATATATATATATATATATATATATATATATATATATATATATAATCTTCTGTACTAATAAAAGGCAAAGCCCTCACTCACTCACTCACTCACTCACTCACTGACTCATCACTAATTCTCCAACTTCCGTGTGGGTGGAAGGCTGAAATTTGGCAGGTTCATTCCTTACAGCTTCCTTACAAAAGTTGGGCAGGTTTTATATCGAAATTCTACGCGTAATGGTCATAACTGGAAGCTGTTTTCTCCATTTACTGTAATGGAGATGAGCTTGAAAGCCGTGGGGGGAGTTTCGTGTGACATCATCACGCCTCCCACGTAATCCGCGAGTACATAGAAAACCAGGAAGACCTCAAAAGCGCTGAAGAAAACATGCATTATATAATTGAGAAGGCAGCGAAACAATAAGAAGCGGCGAGTGACATATACAACCATATTCATGAGTTCTGCTACTTCGAAACAAAGCACGATGTAAACCTACACTTTAAATTAAGTTCATAGACAGGCTGCGCTGGCGTTTGTAATTTAGTGCCTGCCCATATAAGGCCGTCCGTCAGCGGCAATCAATAGCAAACTCCACTAAATATTCACGGGTGAAGGACTGTGCTTATGCAGAGGAAGATGAGATGGTCAGGGTGGTGTTTGACACAAACTCAAGCGAAACTGCGAGAAAGTTTTAAGTGCCAGGACTAAGGTAACATTAAATACAGCCATGGACATAGCGAGATGGCACCAGCACAGCTGGGAACCTTCGATGCATGTACACGGCGGCTCCGTGAACTGGCGCGTGCACAGATAAAAGCAACAGTTCCAAAGAGCTGAACAAAAACCAATTACACAATTGAAAAGGCAGCAAAAATATGAAGCGTCTGATACATACAAGCATATTCATAAATCCAGCTACTGCGGAAACAAAGCACCGCGTTGGAAAAAGTCAATGTCCGCTAAAGGAAGACAGTGTAAAAAACCCGTGCATGCAGTGTGTCAGGTCTCAGATAAAGAAGAAGGCGAGCTGTTTATTGATGCAGTAAGAAGCGAATCGATGAATGAAACCTGTCATCTTTACAGCGATTGACAAACACGGAATGTAACTTGAACACAACACATCCTACAAATACGAACCTGATTGAAAGAAATAATGATAATCAAATCCTTGATGACAGCAACACTCAGTAACACTCACAAAACAAATACTGTATATTGACAGTCATGTTACGTTATTTTTAAAATGTTCCCTTTTCTTTTTCTAGCTTTTTAACACACTACTTCTCAGTATGCGCGGGTATATATATATGTATATATATATCCCGATCTACATACTCGAATAATGGATACTTTATTAGCCATCAATGATTGTTTTGGTAAAGCCATACTCAGTGTATTCATTAGATGAGCGGTAAAAAGTAAGAGCGAGGGAGGATGACTTATTGAGGCATGCAGGCTGTAGTGTGCGTCAACTCTATCTGAATTGCGATCACATTTGAAAAATATATCTTTTCAAGTTCTATTTAGTCCATATGTGTCAAACTCAAGGGCCGGGCCACATCCGGCCGGTGTAATTATATCCGCCCTGAGATCATTTTATATACTGTATTATTGTTATTAATGGCCGGGTATATGAGCGCTGGTAACACAATAAACTACAGATCCCATAATGCAGCGCTTCAGCTGCCTTGCCGAACACTTACCGCGTTAATCAAGTCTAGCTTATGATGCTGCAAGTTATTGCGAAGCTAGCTCACACGATGCTGAAGAGAAAAGTTGATTCTGAAAATAGAGCCTTTAAAAACCGATGGGAGGCTGAGTATATGTTTACTGAACCGCGTGTGTCTCATTTGTGGAGCTAATGTGGCTGTAATTACAGAATTTAATCTAAGACGGCACTATGAGACAAAACATCAGGGTAACCTGAAAGACCTGAATGCAATGCAGAAGATACAGAAAGCAGAAGAATTAAATAAGAATCTGACACTTCAGCGGACGTTTTTACCCGTGCACAATCACAAAGTGATTTCAAGTGAAGCTGCTTTTATGGGAGACACAAATGCACCAGTGCAACTTGCCCCACTTTCCCTGTTGCCAAGTAATGTTAAACCAAGTCGTCACTACGGTGTTCCCAAATATGCACTTTGCTGATAAACTGAGCGCACTGAGTTTGCACGGCGCTTTGGTGACTTTGAAGAACAAAAAAAGTCCGTCTACATGTGGCTCAACCTTGTGCATGTTTGGTAGCACATATCTGTGTGAGAAGCTCTTCTCAGTGATAAAGACTAACAAAACAGCACACAGGAGTCGCCTCACTGATGAGCACCTGCAATCCATCCTGAGAATCTCCACAACACAGAACCTCACACCAAACATAAACGAACTTAATGCCAAAAAAAGATGCCAGGCGCCCAGCTCTAAAATGACATATGAGCAAAGACAACTGAATGATTTGATTTGTTATTGCTGAAAGGAACACATTTTATTTATATTTCCAGGTTTTGTTATGCAGCATGTTCATATTTGAATTTGTATTTGATTCTCAGGATGGATTACAGGTGCTCATCAGTGAGGCGACTCCTGTGTGCTGTTTTGTTAGTCTTTATCACTGAGAAGAGCTTCTCACACAGATATGTGCTACCAAACATGCACAAGGTTCAAGCTGCATGTAGACGGAGTTTTTTTGTTCTTCAAAGTCACCAAAGCGCCGTGCAAACTCAGTGCGCTCAGTTTATCAGCAAAGTGCGCATTTGGGAACACCGTAGTGACGACTTGGTTTAACATTACTTGGCAACAGGGAAAGTGGGGCAAGGTGCACTGGTGCATTTGTGTCTCCCATAAAAGCAGCTTCACTTGAAATCACTTTGTGATTGTGCACGGGTAAAAACGTCCGCTGAAGTGTCAGATTCTTATTTAATTATTCTGCTTTCTGTATCTTCTGCATTGCATTCAGGTTACCCTGATGTTTTGTCTCATAGTGCCGCTCTTAGATTAAATTCTGTAATTACAGCCACATTAGCTCCACAAATGAGACACACGGGTTCAGTAAACATATACTCAGCCTCCCATCGCTTTTTAAAGGCTCTATTTTCAGAATGAACTTTTCTCTCCAGCATCGTGTGAGCTAGCTTCGCAATAACTTGCAGCATCATAAGCTAGACTTGATTAACGCGGTAAGTGTTCGGCAAGGCAGCTGAAGCGCTGCATTATGGGATCTGTAGTTTATTGTGTTACCAGCGCTTCATATACCCGGGCCATTAATAACAATAATACAGTATATAAAATGATCTCGGGCGGATATAATTACACGGGCCGGATGTGGCCCGTGGCCCTTGAGTTTGACAAATATGGACTAAATAGAACTTGAAAAGATATATTTTTGAAATGTGATCGCGCAATTCAGATAGAGTTGACGCAAGACTACAGCCTGCATGCCTCAATGAGTCATCCTCCCCTCGCTCTTACTTTTTTACCGTTCATCTAATGAACAATCATTGATGGCGAATAAAGTATCCATTATTCGAGTATGTAGATCAGATATATATACATATATATATACCCGCGTATCGCAGCGGAGAAGTAGTGTGTTAAAAAAGCTAGAAAAAGAAAAGGGAACATTTTAAAATAACGTAACATGACTGTCAATATACAGTATTTGTTTTGTGAGTGTTACTGAGTGTTGCTGTCATCAAGGATTTGATTATCATTATTTCTTTCAATCAGGTTCGTATTTGTAGGATGTGTTGTGTTCAAGTTACATTCCGTGTTTGTCAATCGCTGTAAAGATGACAGGTTTCTTTCATCGATTCGCTTCTTACTGCATCAATAAACAGCTCGCCTTCTTCTTTATCTGAGCCCTGACACACTGCATGCACGGGTTTTTTTTACACTGTCTTCCTTTAGCGGGACATTAACTTTTTCCAACGTGTGCTTTGTTTCCGCAGTAGTTGGATTTATGAATATGCTTATATGTATCAGACGCTTCATATTTTTTGCTGCCTTTTCAATTGTGTAATTCGGTTTTGTTCAGTGCTCTTTGGAACTGTTGCTTTTATCTGTGCACTGCGCCAGTTCACGTGAGCCGCCGGTGTACATGCATCGAAGGTTCCCAGCTGTGCTGGTGCCATCTCGCTATGTCCATGGCTGTATTTAATGTTACCTTAGTCCTGGCACTTAAAACTTTCTCTCGCAGTTTCGCTGAGTTTGTGTCAAACACCACCCTGACCATCTCATCTTCCTCTCCATAAGCACAGTCCTTCACCCGTGAATATTTAGTGGCAGTTTGCTATTGGATTGCCGCTGACGGACGGCCTTATATGGGCAGGCACTAAATTACAAACGCCAGCGGCAGCCTGTCTATGAACTTAATTTAAAGTGTAGGTTTACATCGCTTTGTTTCCTCAAGTAGCAGAACTCATGAATATGGTTGTATATGTCACTCGCCGCTTCTTATTGTTTCGCTGCCTTCTCAATTATATAATGCATGTTTTCTTCAGCGCTTTTTGGAGGTCTTCCTGGTTTTCTATGTACTGCGTGATTACGTGGGAGGCGTGATGATGTCACACGAAACTCCGCCCCCACGGCGCTCAAGCTCATCTCCATTACAGTAAATGGAGAAAAACAGCTTCCAGTTATGACCATTACGCTTAGAATTTCGATATAAAACCCTGCCCAACTTTTGTAAGGAAGCTGTAAGGAATGAACCTGCCAAATTTCAGCCTTCCACCCACACGGGAAGTTGGAGAATTAGTGATGAGTCAGTGAGTGAGTGAGTGAGTGAGTGAGTGAGGGCTTTGCCTTTTATTAGTATATATATATATATATATATATATATATATATATATATATATATATATATATATATATATATATATATATATATATATATATAGATATGACAACAACACTCATATCAATGACAAAACAATTACATTAACAATCAAGTTACGTTATTTTTTTTTAATTTTCCTTTTCTTTTTCATAACTTCTTTAACACACTACTTCTCCGCTGCGAAGCGCGGGTATTCTGCTAGTCTATAATAATAAAAGGCAAAGCCCTCACTGACTGACTGACTCATCACTAATTCTCCAACTTCCCATGTAGGTAGAAAGCTGAAATTTAGCAGGCTTATTCCTTACAGCTTACTTACAAAAGTTAAGCAGGTTTCATTTCGAAATTCTACGTGTAACGATCATAACGGTCGATAATGGTTGACAACGTCCGCCATGTTGAACTTTCTTATTCATGGCCCCATCTTCACGAAATTTGGTAGGCGGCTTCCCTGCGCTAACCGAAACCAATGTACATACTTATCTCGGTGGTATGACACCACTGTCAGCTGCCATATTGAATTTTACAACATCACTAATTCTCCAACTTCCCATATAGGTAGAAGGCTGAAATTTGGCAGGCTCATTCCTTACAGCTTACTTACAAAAGTTGGGCAGGTTTAATTTCGAAATTCTACGCGTAATGGTCATAACGGTCAACAACGTCCACCATGTTGAACTTTCTTATTTATGGCCCCATCTTCTCGAAATTTGGTAGGCGGCTTCCTGCACTAACGAAACCAATGTACATACTTATTTCGTGGTATGATGCCACTGTCGGCCGCCATATTGAACTTTTCAACAGTCTTTGTTACTTATGGGCCCATCTTCAAGAAATTTGGTACACGGGTTCCCAACGCTAACTGAATCCTACTTACGTACATATATACGTACATAGCCTGCAGCTCGGTCACCGTGTGAGGTGGCGTTGGGTCCCCCATCCTAACGCCTCCCACGTTGTTGGTTGCCCTCCTATATAAGGCCTTCCGTCGCTCCAGTCTCTACATTCCCTTCCTTGCTTCGCCACGGGATTCACGTCTCCCTACTGATAACTATAGCCTTTTTGTTTAATCCACGGCTTTTCCGCTGTTTTATTGTTTGTTTATTACAATTATAGTTATTGTATTGGTATTTTACACTTACTTTACATTGCTCAGGTACCCATTTCCTTTATCATTCCAACCCCCATTACCATGTCTATCGAGATGATCCCTATCGATCAAAGATCTATCTCTTACCTAGTGGTTTCCATGCCCGGAGATACCACCTACCTTTTCCATTCTCTTTGTTACATATTGCACGGCCATATCAGGCTCACTCTTGATATCCGGAGGAACATTGTGTCTTATGTATTGAATGACTGGGACAGGTTCAAGGTGTGGACTGATGACGGTACAGGAGATAATTATACTACACAAGAGCACTATAAGAGCGAAATGCTTAAGCCCTTCACCTATGGTTCTGCATGTGAGTTGATGGCTGCCGCTGAATTGTACGGTTATCGCTTTCAAGTGTACCGAAATGGCCAAATATTTTACACCTTTGGACAACCGCCAATGCCTCTTAAACATCTTAGATTCACAGGTGACGATTTCAGTAGTGGACACTTTGATGTTTATGAATGTTTAAACTCTCAAAAGCTGGATGTGATTTTATCGCTGAAACCGGTTGTGTGTTTACAACGTTTGACAGATGCCGAATGTCACTTCAACACAACAAATCCTGCAAATACTGTCATAATTGAAACAAACCATGAAACTCAAACTGATTATGACAGCAGCAATCCATGCTGTGAGATTTGAGACAAGATTACTGTTCACATGGCCAACTGTAAGTTACATGCTCAAGAGTAAGCTCATCGCACAGCTTGGTCATGTTACAACCGGGGGGCCGAACTGACAATGTGGTATACAAAGTGATCCTTAACAAATAATTATTGGCATATTTTCCCTCAGTTTAAAAAGGTTTAATTTTCTTCTTAATAAAAATTTTAATGCAGTACTTAGCCGCTGCGAAGCGCGGGTATTTTGCTAGTATATCTATACTAATAAAAGGCAAAGCCCTCACTCACTCACTCACTCACTCACTCACTGACTCATCACTAATTCTCCAACTTCCCGTGTGGGTGGAAGGCTGAAATTTGGCAGGTTCATTCCTTACAGCTTCCTTACAAAAGTTGGGCAGGTTTTATATCGAAATTCTACGCATAATGGTCATAACTGGAAGCAGTTTTTCTCCATTTACTGTAATGGAGATGAGCTTCAACGCAGTACATAGAAAACCAGGAAGACCTCAAAAAGCGCTGAAGAAAACATGCATTATATAATTGAGAAGGCAGCGAAACAATAAGAAGCGAGCGAGTGACATATACAACCATATTCATGAGTTCTGCTACTTCGGAAACAAAGCACGATGTAAACCTACACTTTAAATTAAGTTCATAGACAGGCTGCCGCTGGCGTTTGTAATTTAGTGCCTGCCCATATATGGCCGTCCGTCAGCGGCAATCCAATAGCAAACTGCCACTAAATATTCACGGGTGAAGGACTGTGCTTATGGAGAGGAAGATGAGATGGTCAGGGTGGTGTTTGACACAAACTCAGCGAAACTGCGAGAGAAAGTTTTAAGTGCCAGGACTAAGGTAACATTAAATACAGCCATGGACATAGCACGAGATGGCACCAGCACAGCTGGGAACCTTCGATGCATGTACACCGAGCGGCTCACGTGAACTGGCGCGTGCACAGATAAAAGCAACAGTTCCAAAGCGCTGAACAAAACGAATTACACAATTGAAAAGGCAGCAAAAAATATGAAGCGTCTGATACATATAAGCATATTCATAAATCCAACTACTGCGGAAACAAAGCACACGTTGGAAAAGTCAATGTCCCGCTAAAGGAAGACAGTGTAAAAAACCCGTGCATGCAGTGTGTCAGGTCTCAGATAAAGAAGAAGACGAGCTGTTTATTGATGCAGTAAGAAACGAATCGATGAATGAAACCTGTCATCTTTACAGCGATTGACAAACACGGAATGTAACTTGAACACAACACATCCTACAAATACGAACCTGATTGAAAGAAATAATGATAATCAAATCCTTGATGACAGCAACACTCAGTAACACTCACAAAACAAATACTGTATATTGACAGTCATGTTACGTTATTTTTAAAATGTTCCCTTTTCTTTTTCTAGCTTTTTTAACACACTACTTCTCCGCTGCGATATGCGGGTATATATATATATATATGTATATATATATATCCCGATCTACATACTCGAATAATGGATACTTTATTCGCCATCAATGATTGTTTTGGTAAAGCCATACTCAGTGTATTCATTAGATGAACGGTAAAAAGTAAGAGCGAGGAGGATGACTTATTGAGGCATGCAGGCTGTAGTGCGTCAACTCTATCTGAATTGCGATCACATTTGAAAAAATATATCTTTTCAAGTTCTATTTAGTCCATATGTGTCAAACTCAAGGGCAGGGGCCACATCCGCCCGGCGTAATTATATCCGCCCCGAGATCATTTTATATACTGTATTATTGTTATTAAAGCCCGGTATATGAAGCGCTGGTGACACAATAAACTACAGATCCCATAATGCAGCGCTTCAGCTGCCTTGCCGAACACTTACGCGTTAATCAAGTCTACCTTATGATGCTGCAAGTTATTGCGAAGCTAGCTCACACGATGCTGAAGAGAAAAGTTGATTCTGAAAATAGAGCCTTTAAAACCGATGGGAGGCTGAGTATATGTTTACTGAACCCGTGTGTCTCATTTGTGGAGCTAATGTGGCTGTAATTACAGAATTTAATCTAAGACGGCACTATGAGACAAAACATCAGGGTAACCTGAAAGACCTGAATGCAATGCAGAAGATACAGAAAGCAGAAGAATTAAATAAGAATCTGACACTTCAGCGGACGTTTTACCGTGCACAATCACAAAGTGATTTCAAGTGAAGCTGCTTTTATGGGAGACACAAATGCATCAGTTCACCTTGCCCCACTTTCTCTGTTGCCAAGTAATGTTAAACCAAGTCGTCACTACGGTGTTCCCAAATCGCACTTTGCTGATAAACTGGCGCACTGCGCACTGAGTTTGCACGGCGCTTTGGTGACTTTGAAGAACAAAAAGTCCGTCTACATGCGGCTCGAACCTTGTGCATGTTTGGTAGCACATATCTGTGTGAGAAGCTCTTCTCAGTGATAAAGACTAACAAAACAGCACACAGGAGTCGCCTCACTGATGAGCACCTGCAATCCATCCTGAGAATCTCCACAACACAGAACCTCACACCAAACAGAAACGAACTTGTGCCAAAAAGATGCCAGGAGCCCAGCTCTAAAATGACATATGAGCAAAGACAACTGAATGATTTGATTTGTTATTGCTGAAAGGAACACATTTTATTTATATTTCCAGGTTTTGTTATGCAGCATGTTCATATTTGAATTTGTATAATTTTGACAGGATATATTTTTATGGAGAGCAAAATCTTTTGGGATATTTAAAATCTAAGTTTATTTTTTATATAAAATTACATAAGAGTAAAGAAATTTGAATGTTTGTTCTTTTAAGTTTACTTTATTTCTAACTTGTATAATTTAGACAGGATATATTTTTATGGAGAGCAAAATATTATAAGTTGTTTAAGGTTTGAGTTGATTTATTCACGAATAATATTCCTGTCTGTTTTTACCATTCCTACCAAAGATATTTCTGTCGACTAAATAAAAATTCCTTCTATTTAAAATTTAAATAGAACTTGAACAAATACGATAGTTCATAATATCCACGCAGACTTGCACATAAGAGCGGGAGTCATCCGTTTTAACAAGCAGCGTATTGCACTGATACGAAATAGCTGTGTGTGTATATATGTAGATATGTATGTATATGTATATATATGTTATATGTTTATATATGTGTGTGTGTATGTATATATATATATGTATTTGTGTGTATATATGTGTGTGTATGTATGAATGTGTGTATGCATATTTATGTGTATATATGTAGATATATATATGTATGTATATATGTGTATATATATGTGTATATGTATAGATATGTATATATATATGTTTATGTGTGTGTGTGTAAATATATATATATATATATATATATGACAACAACACTCATCACTCACAACAGTGACAAAACAATTACATTGACAATCATGTTACGTTATTTTCAAAATGTTTCCTTTTCTTTTTCATTGCTTCTTTAACACACTACTTCTCCGCTGCAAAGCGCGGGCATTTTGCTAGTAGTTATATATATCTATACTAATAAAAGGCAAAGCCCTCACTGACTGACTGACTCACTGACTCATCACTAATTCTCCAACTTCCCATGTAGGTAGAAGGCTGAAATTTGACAGGCTCATTCCTTACAGCTTACTTACAAAAGTTAAGCAGGTTTCATTTCGAAATTCTACACGTAACGGTCATAACGCTTGATAATGGTCCACAACGACCGCCATGTTGAACTTTCTTATTTATGGCCCCATCTTCACGAAATTTGGTAGGTGGCTTCCCTGCACTATCCGAAACCAATGTACATACTTATTTCGGTGGTATGACGCCACTGTCAGCCGCCATATTTAATTTTCCAAACGTCACTAATTCTCCAACTTCCCGTGTAGGTAGAAGGCTGAAATTTGGCAGGCTCATTCCTTACAGCTTACTTACAAAAGTTAAGCAGGTTTCATTTCGAAATTCTACACGTAACGGTCATAACGGTTGACAACGTTCGCCATGTTGAACTTTCTTATTTATGGCCCCATCTTCATGAAATTTGGCAGGTGGCTTCCCTGCGCTAACCAAAACCGATGTACGCATACTTATTTCAGTGGTATGATGCCACTGGCCGCCATATTGAAGTTTCTAATGTCACTAATTCTCTAACTTCCCGTGTAGGTAGAAGGCTGAAATTTGGCAGGCTCATTCCTTACAGCTTACTTACAAAAGTTAAGCAGGTTTCATTTCGAATTTCAACGCGTAACGGTTATAACGGTAAACAACGTCCGCCATGTTGAACTTTCTTATTCATGGCCCCATCTTCACGAAATTTGGTAGGTGGCTTCCCCGCGCTAACCGAAACCAATGTACGTACTTTTTTCAGTGGTATGACGCCACTGTCAGCTGCCATATTGAATTTTCCAACGTCACTAATTCTCCAACTTCCCATGTAGGTAGAAGGCTGAAATTTGGTACTTATTTCGGTGGTATGATGCCACTGTCGGCCGCCATATTGAACTTTTCAACAGTCTTTGTTACTTATGGGCCCATCTTCAAGAAATTTGGTACGCGGGTTCCCAACGCTAACTGAATCCTACTTACGTACATATATACGTCCATAGCCTGCAGCTCGGTCACCGTGTAAGGCGTTGGGTCCCCATCCCAACGCCTCCCACGTTGTTGGCTGCCTTCCTATATAAGGCCGTCCGTCGCTCCAGTCTCTACATTCCCTTCCTTGCCTTGCCTCGGGATTCACGTCTCCCTGCTGATAATGATAACTACAGCCTTTTTATTTAATCCACGGCTTCTCCGCTGTTTTATTGTTCATTTATTACGATTATAGTTATTGTGTAGGTATTTTAGACTTACTGTACATTGTTCAGATACCCATTTCCTTTATCATTCCAACCGTACCCGCATTAACATGTCTATCGAGGTGATAACCATCGATCAAACAACTGTCACTTACCGAGTGGTTTCCATGCCCGGAGATGGCACCTACCTTTTCCATTCTCTTTGGTACATATTGCACAGCCATATCAGGCTCACTCTTGATATCCGGAGGAACATTGTGTCTTATGTATTAAATGACTGGGACAGGTTCAAGGTGTGGACTGATGGTACAGGAGATAATTATCCTACACAGGAGCACTATAACAGTGAAATGCTTAAGCCCTTCACCTATGCATCTGCATGTGAGTTGATGGCTGCCGCTGAATTGTTCGGTTATCGCTTTCAAGTGTACCGAAATGGCCAAATATTTTACACCTTTGGACAACCGCCAATGCCTCTTAAACATCTTAGATTCACAGGTGACGATTTCAGTAGTGGACACTTTGATGTTTATGAATGTTTAAACTCTGAAAAGCTGGATGTGAAGTTGTCGATGATACCGGTTGTATACTTACAACGCTTGACAGATGCTGAATGTCACTTCAACACAAGTCCTACAAATACTGTCGTAATTGAAACAAACCATGAAACTCAAACCGATTATTACAGCAGCAATCCAAGCTGTGAGATTTGAGATAAGATTGCTTTTCACATGGCCAAATGTACATTGCATGCTTAAGAGTAAGCTCAGCACACAGCTTGGTCATATTACAACCGTAGGGCCGAACTCCAAATGTGGTATACAAAGAGATCCTTAACAAATAATTATTGTCATATTTTCCCTCAGTTTAAAAAGGTTTAATTTTCTTCTTAATAAAACTTTTAGGGCAGTACTTTGCCGCTGCGAAGCACGGGTAATTTGCATATTATATATATATATATATATATATATATATATATCCTCTTTAATAAAAGCCCAGTGTGCATCCAGGTGTCCGTGTGTGTGTCTTCTGCTGAAGTGCGCATGCGCGGGTCTGCAACGCACATCGCACTGTGCCGTGCCCATGCGTACAGCACCTTGGTCACACACACACTCGAAGCTGGGCACACAGTGAATGGCGTTGCTGCGGCAGCGCATGATAAGCAAATAAAAGACATCATTGCTGGGGAGATTGCTGATTAGGTAGTCGCGGCCGCGCACATAAAATCCGTTACTGGGGAGACGCCACATGTACAATAATCAGCTACACGCCAGCACGGATTAAAATACTTGCTGGTGAGACGATACAGTCACGATTATCAATTGCACGCCACACATTACATCAGTTGCTGGGGACACTCTGCTGATTGACCACTGTTGTGACAGAAAATTTAAGTCATATTACAAACATCAAAGCCTGTATTACTGTCAGAGAAAATTACAGGCATTTTATGGAAATACAAACCAGTATTGCTGCGAGAGAAATTTAAAGGCACACAATACATTGGCGCATATTACAGCCACATACAAGCCAGTATTACTGTAAGAGAAAATATTACGGACATATCTACAAACAACATGCCACCCAAAAAAAAGGACAAAAGACACAGACAATGAAATCCTATATAAGTAACATCTCCTGGAAGAACGGTCAGCTCAACAAGTAAACATCAACAAAAGAAAGGCTGAATGACAAAAAAATATACGAACAAATAGATCGATTGAAGAAAAAGAAAATGAGCGTCAGAAAAACGCTAAAAGAGAGAGACTCAGAAGAGCAAGCCTTACAAAAATTTGGCATTTACTTGCTAGAATCAGTTTTCAGCCACAGTCAGTTATATGTTGCATTATCAAGAGTTAGAAGTTCTAGATGTTGTTGTCAAGGTTGTAGATGGTCCTGAACAAGGCAAACTCTTGCCAAACTCAGACAGAATATTTACAAGAAATGTTGTCTATAATGAAATTTTATAGAAAAATTTCATGAGGTAAAAAAATAGACAATTTTTCCTAAATATCTTCTTCAGATTTTGTGTATTACAGATTGTTACAAACGTTTAGACTAAGGCAATATTAATTATATACTTACTGTATTGTCATATGTTTCTATTTTATTTTTATTATTATTTTACTTTAGGCTTTTTGAAAAAATATTTTTGACAAAAAAAAAAATTAAGACAAGAAACAGAATGAGGTCAGGGTCCCTTGCCATTTAATATAGACTGTTCCTACTAATGTTTATGCACTACTGTTCTAGCGCCCGTTATTGTAACGGGCTTAATGTCTAGTATATATATATATATATATATATATATATATATATATATATATATATCTCCATCCAGCCATCCATCCATCCTCTTCCACTTATCCAAGGTCGCGGGGGCAGCAGCTTGAGCAGAGAGGCCCAGACTTCCCTCTTCCCGGCCACTTCTTCTAGATCTTCCGGTAGAATCCCAAGGCGTTCCCAGGCTAGCTGGGAGACATAGTCCCTCCAGCGTGTCCAGGGTCTTCGCCGGGGCCTACTCCCGGTTGGACGTGCCCAGAACACCTCACCAGGGAGGCGTCCAGGAGGCATAATTTTGGCCTGTATCTTCCAGATGTTGGTGTTATAATATTGGATTTAATTGCAATAATACTGTACCTCGTTCTAAATTGAAGTAAAAGATTATGTAAGGTACATATAAAACACAGTACCAAGGCATTATACCTGAAACAAATTACAAATTCACCTGATGACAGCTTTTAATTGTTTTCTGTTACAGAAAAATTATACTTGTTAATATTTGCAGTATGAAAAATATTACAAAGCCTGGCACTGTAACTCAATGATTAACAATGCTGCTTTACTGTCCCATGGACCCAGGCTCAATTCTTAGCTTCTCAACTGCCTGTATGGATTTTACACTTTCTCCACATGCCTACAGTGGTTTTCTAAAAATGCACAATTTGCATAAATTTGAGACTGTAAATAGGTGTAGCTTGGTGTGAATAAATGTGGGTGTGTGCATGAGTGTATCCTAGGAGGAAATGTAATCCCTTCCAGGTTTGATTGCTGCTTTATGACTGTATTGTCAAGGCTAGCATGGAATTTAACAACAGCCAATCAAATTACATCTCTTCATTCATGATTATATCTGGTATATCATAATCCAGGTCGTAGTTAACCAGAACCTGCAGGAAAATATTCAAGGTTGTAGACAGAACTGGAAGGGACACCAATGAATTATAGCGTGCAGATTGGCATTTTTAAACATAAATTATATTTTAATTGTTTGTATTAATGAACATTTTATTTGAATTTTGGTTTGACAGCAATGTAGTTATAAAAACCAAATTTTAGATAGCAATGCAAAAGGTAAGGCAATAGGCACTTGCTGGTCTCCTTATATTTATTCTATTTAGGACTCTGCTATAATCTGCTTAGAAAATCTGTTTATTATTTGTAACAGTGGTTCAATATAAACATTTTTTATCCAAAAACATTGTATTAACCCAGAAAAATGTCTCACAGTTGAAGATATTTAAGAACATATTTTTCACATATGTAAGGATGGAACGTTAATGAATTTTCACAACAGTGTAAAATAAACAAAGTTAACAAAATCAAATTAAAGAAATTGCATACATCTGAAATTGTGGATGTGAGGCTTTATGTGCAGCTTCCCAGTTTGTTTTTGTATTGTTCCAGTGATTCATTGATGAATCTTTACAAAATATGTTTCTACAATGAAAATCTGGTTCATCACTCCTCCAGTTAAAAGATTCCTTGTGTTCTCAAAATAAGAATGCTTGCTTTATTAACTGCTGTTTATTTTTGAAATTTGTTAAATACTGTACTGGTGTATTGCACTTAGGCTTAACCTAGGTTTCAAATTTAAAAGGTTGTATTAAGGGGAAAACTGATAACATTCTTCCTGGTTTAACATTGTTTTCAATTATTTCTTATGGGATTATTTTTTCTCTACTGTAATTTCACTGTACATTGCACTTTTTGGTCCAATTTATCATTCAGGGAGCTCCCTGCATTAAATTTTGGAAAAAAAAAGAAAACTGTATAAACAAAAATAAGTGAAATTATACAGTGTGGCATGAGGTCATCAAATCAAAACTGTACCAGTTAAAGGCAAAGCAAAACTGAATACTTATAAAACCATTCCTTAAAACTCTTTTTGAACTTCAATATATACTGCTCAATAAAGTTAAAGGAACACTTTTTAATCTGAGTATAGCATCAAGTCAATGAAACTTCTGGGATATTAAACTGGTCAGTTAAGTAGCAGAGGGGATTGTTAATCATTTTCAACTGCTTTGGTGTTAATGAAATTAACTACAGGTGCACTAGAGGGGCAACAATGAGACAACCCCCAAAACAGGAATGGTTTAACAGGTGGAGGCCACTGACATTTTTCCCTCTTCATCTTTTCTGACTGTTTTTTCACTAGTTTTGCATTTGGCTATGGTCAGTGTCACTAATGGTAGCATGAGGCGATACATGGACTATAATAGAGTTTGCACAGGTAGTCCAACTTCTCCAGGATGGTACATTAATATGTGCCATTGCCAGAAAGTTTGCTGTGTCTCTAAGCACAGTCTTAAGGGCATTGAGGAGATTCCAGGAGACAGGCAGTTTCTCTAGCAGAGCTGGACAGGACCGTAGAATGTCCTTAACCCATCAGCAGGACCAGTATCTGCTCTTTTGGGTAAGGAGGAACAGGATGAGCACTGCAAGAGCCCTACAAAATGATTTCCAGCAGGCCACTACTGTGAATGTCTCTGACCAAACAATCTGAAACAGACTTCATGAGGGTGGGCTCTGTGCTCACTGCCTGGCACCATGGAGCTTGATTGGCATTTGCCATAGAATACCAGAATTGGCAGGTCCACCACTGGTGCCCTGTGTTTTTCACAGATGAGAGCAGGTTCACCCTGAGCACATGTGACATGAATGGGTCTGGAGAAGCCGTGGAGAACGTTTTGCTGCCTGTGACATCATTCAGCATGACTGGTTTGGTGGTGGGTCTGTGATGGTCTGGGGAGGTATATCCATGGAGGGATGCACAGACCTCTACAGGTTAGACAGCTGCACCTTGACTGTCATTAGGTATCCAGATGAAATCCTTGGACCCATTGTCAGACCCTATGCTGGTGCAGTGGGTCCTGGGTTCCTCCTGGTGCACGACAATGCCCAGCCTCATGTGGCGAGAGTATGCAGGCAGTTCCTGGAGGATGAAGGAATTCATACCATTGACTGGCCCCCACGCTCGCCTGACCTAAATCCAATGGAACACCTCTGGGACATTATGTTTTAGTCCATCTGACGCCGCCAGGATGTCTTCCCAGGAGCTCAGTGATGTCCTGGTTCAGATCTGGGAGGAGACCCCACAGGGCACCACCCATCGTCTCATTAGGAGCATGCACATCCCCCCCTTACCCTTCACTGGTGTTGTCAGGCATGCATACAAGCATGTGAGGGCCATACAAACTGCTGAGCACGATTTTAAATTGCTGCAATTAAATTTTGGCCAAATGGACTAGCCTGCCGCATTATTTTTTTCACTTTGGTTTTCGGGCTGTCTTTGAATTCAGACCTCTGTAGGTTGATAATTTTCATTTCCATCAAACGATGTGGCATCCTTTTGTTCCTAACACATTTCCCAGTCCATATCAGTACATGTATCCAGCATGTTTTCCCATTGAGATCTGATGTGTTTTCAAAGTGTTCCTTTAATTTTTTTGAGCAGTTTATAATTATCTTATCAGTTGTGGCTGACAAACTATAAAACCAAAACATGTTAAAAATATTTCTTTATGATGGAATGTGCACACTGCTTTATTAAGCAAATGCTTTGTTTATTTTATTACCTTCTCAATTATATCATGTTGTATTAGAAATGTTAATAATTGAAAAGTGAGTAGCAAAGTGGTTGCTGTACATTTAAAGCATTATGGATTCAGTTCCCATCCTGGCTGCTGCTGCTGCTGTTGTGGAAATCACACATTCTCCTTATCTTTGCATAGGTTCTTCCTACAGCCTTTCAAAAGATAAGGCAGTAGAAAACAAAAAGGCTTGGGGATTGCTACCCTGTATACTTGAAAAGTGGTATGCAGAAAAAAGAAACACATCTTTACAACTGTCCAAAACAGAACTAAACTAAAAGAATGAGTCTGGTCTATAAAAAATTGTCCGAAACAGGAAGAGGTGGAATCAGGGAACCCAGAACAGGAAGTGATGTTGTCTGTAGGTGTGTTCTGGATACCAGAAGTGGTGTCATCAGAGGGTCCTGGAAGTGATGTCATCAGTGGATGGACTGGAGTTTACATCATTGAGGGGCTTGGTCTGTGGCTGCTCAGCAGACGGACAGGAGGAGAAAGGATCAGATGACAGCACCAACCCCTGGTGCAACTGAGAAACAACATTATTTGAGCCCATAAACTGTCTCCCTTTGCGCAAGTGTGTGACAAGCCAAAAGACATGCATGTAAGCTTAACAGGTGTCTTTAAATACCTCAAACATTAGTGAATGTGTGTTATGGGAGACTCAAAAAGTAGGTTCAAAACTTGGGGGAGTGACTGGAATAAAAGATATCCTGACTGCTTTTTCCAGTGTAGAACAGAGAAAATAGCCATCTGAATTGCATACTTTACTCAAGTCTTGTATATTCAACAATCTTATATTTCTGTGGCTTGAATCATCTGACTCTTCTGTTAGTTTTTTAATCATTTTTTCCAGATCATTTCTGTTTTCTCAGGCTAGTGACATTTGGTATTTTTTACATCAGAGCTGCCTAAAGTAGTCATTTGGCTTACTCTGGTACACCCTGCTTGTTTACAGTGGAGAGGGTATTATTTCTGAGTCTGCTGAAGTACATTGTAACTTAAAAAAAACACAAGTGCACCGGAGGTTGAAAAAAGATTAACTTCCTATTGGTTGTAAAAAAAAAAAATTGTGCATGATTAATATGTTTTTAACCTGTGTTTAAAGTCCTTTTTATTTTGCTTTTTTCTAATATTGTATAATAGATAGATAGATAGATATATAGTCCTATCTGAATGTAATTGTGTACTTTACTATGAGTAAATATTTTGTACAAAATTTGTTTTAAATCATACTGCATGTGGACCCAGACTATTTTTTTATATGGTGTGTAATACTGTACAGTAGATACTGAAATCCAATTATCTATCATGACCTGGTATAATGAGAAAATATATGCTTTAGCAAAGGATATTAGATTCCTTTTTAATTAGTAATACGCCCTTTATGTTAATCCACTGCAAAGTAATAGAGCTTCCTGATAATACCAGCCTGTTATTTTCTTCGTTACGCATCCCACCTGCATAATGACAGGAAATGTTAAGATGTAAGATGTTTAGTTTTCCAATTAGATCTTCTGCCATACTGGGTGTATAGTCACTCTCCTATATCTCCTTACCTGCCTCTTCTTGTTTTTTCAATTGATCCTTGGGTTTGCTATTCACTGGTAGAATACAGGAAGTCTTCATAGCAGACTAACTATCCCTCAAGCTTCTGCTGTTGATTTTAAATATAAAATTAGTTCCTCTTTGTGAAACACAACAGTTGAGATTTAAATGTATTACTCCAGGATTGAAAAAAAATGAATTTGTTATTGTTAATCCAGTCTTGTCTGCTTGTCTTCTCCACGGATTTACACAAAAATATTAAAAGCCTAAGGCTAGTGAATACCATAGAAAAAGAAAATTATAATAATGAGGCATCATTCAGAAATGGTTTAGATACTAAGAGCAGTATGATAAAACCAGAGAAGCAGCATTAAAATTGCTTGATGGTTTGCTGAATCATTTTATGTTGTGGACCAAGCTATTGCTGTTTCATAAACTGTTTGATTAAGCTTCCAATCTATTGTATACTTTAATTTTAAGTTTGAATATTAATCCAACTTTTTGTTCTGTAGCAATAAAAAAGAATGTGATGTTAACACCCATTATTAACCTTCTGGCACATTTGCAATTTTTGCAAGTCACTTCTATTATTTAGCACTTAACAGTCATAACACCACACTACACTTCTCATTGAAGCTATCACAATAAGATTGTTTCATCGTTTGGGTGGGATCTCCAGTCTGGAGATAATTTTGAAACCACTTCCAGCAGATCAAAGGACTTTTTACAAAGGCATCATATTATTTTACTGCAACACAGGGTCCCTGTTTTTTAACTGAATTCTGTTGCAGATTGAAAACTATTTCATTTGAAATCTCAGAAATAGCACTGCAATGATGAGAAAGATCAGGGAGAGCATACCTTTATAATCAGAAGTGCTTGTGTACTTTGTTCTCTATCAGGCAGGTTCTTCAGTAAATTATCTTGCTTTCCTGTTGCTAGGTGACGTTATGCGCATTGCAGGAATGAGAGGGTCAAAAAGAGATGGCTTGTTATAGAACTATTCTCACTATGCTGAGCACTGAACTTTTTGTTTTCTTTTACAGGGAATGTTATAGTTTATGGAAACACACTTGATGCTTATACCACTGTTGAAGCCCTCCTTTCACTTGGAGTAATGGGCTCTCGTATTCATCTAGCAGAGCCACCTTTGGAAACAAATGTAACTTGTTTCAACAACTTCACAGTAGAGAGTGCTGTTGATGAAGCCTTAAAAAAATCTGGCGTGACTGTCTATAAAAATTGCATACTGGCACAGTGGAATGATGGAAACAATCCAGAACCTATCATGTCAGCTTCTTTCACTACAGATACAAAGCCTTTCAAGCTTCCGTGTTCAGTAAGTTTTTTATTCAGATACATGAACATTTATTGTTTTTCATTTTGAGAACATGGAAAACCTAGTGCAGAATAACAGACAGGTATATAACTGGTTTACTGAAGCTTCCTAAAACATACTTAGAAAGTGTAACACTTTTTATTCAGTGTTTTAATATTTGGAGAATTATGGTTTACAGTTATTTTACAGATTTTCAGGAAAAAATTACCAATTGCTCACATTAACCAGACCTATGAATGAATGAGCAGTGATGTCTGTTCATTTAGTTCAATAACTGGATGTGCCTGCATTTGTTACAGCCTGTTGCTTCAGTCCTGGGTGGAAAAGTGAAACCAATATCTAACAGGATGCAAGTCCATCAGTGGGCAAATTAACTTAAATCAATTTAATTCAATTCAATTTATTTTTGTATATTTGTCTTCACTGAGTTCAGCACTTTAACACAGATAATATACAATTACAAACTTTACAAATTACTATTTACATAATGCATACACATAAAGGTACATAATAGTTTAAAATACAGTAAAACTAAAAACAAATTAAACTGATTAACAGAAATGGAACCTAAGGATACATTTACAGTACTGTGCAAAAGTCTGAAGCACTTGTGACCAAATGCTGCAAAATGTGCATGCTTTCAAATATAATGACAGGAGTAGTTTTTATTAATTAATAAATGTCCAAGAAAATGCAACAAACAGAAAAAAACACATATGAAATCATGATTTGGTTTGACTACCCTTTGCCTTAAAAGCAGCAGCAATTCTTTTAGATCCATTGTCATTCAGTTTCTGGAGGTACTCACATGGTAGGTTGTCCCAAACCTCATGGAAAATTTGGTACAGTTCCACTGCAGATTTTAGCTGTCATACTTGTTTTGTCTTTGCAAGTAATCCCGGATTTGTTCCGTGTTGTTGACATCAGCGCTCTTTGGAGGCCATAACACCTCCTGCAGGATTCCCTGTTTTTCTTCTTTTGTGCATTTGGTTGTGTGTTTGGGGTCATTCTCTTGCTGTAGAATGAGGAATGGACTGATCAGATGCCTGGTTGATTGTATTGCATGATGGACACAAATCTCCCTCTACTTCTTAAAAGTGGGGAGGTTATCAAATTCCATTTGTAGAAATGCAGTCCCAGATCTGCAGGGAAATTCACTGTGCTTCGCTGTTGCCTGCAGCATTCTTCCATGTATCATTCTCCAGGCCACCAGTGGACAAACTATCTGCCATCTATTTGGCTCAGAAATTTCAAATTTTGACTCTGGGTACAAAGCAGTGATAATTCAGTTCTGATATTAATTATAGTTTTAGTTTTAATTTTATTTTATAAAATTAATTTTTATTTCGTTCTAGTTTTCAGTGGAGTCAAAAAATGTTATTTTTATTTAGTTCTGTGTTTAAAATTTTAGTTTTTATTTTATGTAGTTCTGGGGCCTCATGCATAACGCCGTGCATAGAAATCGCACTATATCATGATGTAAGCACAAAAGCCGAAATGTGCTTACGCACAGAAAAATCTAGACGCAGGAATCTGTGCGTACTCCAACTTCCACGTTCTTCCGCTACATAAATCCCGGTCACCGTGAAAAGTAACGCTCGTGCACGCACCTTCTGTCCCGCTCCAACGCCTCCCAGATTTATGCCTCTATGAATATACAAATCAATGTAAATAGCCCTTAAGCTCAGCCTTCTGTGAAAATACAATTGGAAAAGCACGGGGGAAAATACAAGAATTTCAGCGAATATCAAGTGGAGCCCAACGTCTGAGTGTCGTATGAAAGCTTATTAGGGTACAGAGAAAAAAAAAATATGTACACAGTGGGGAAAAAAAACATTTCCACTTTAATCACATAGTTTATTTTGTCATTAAAGTAGAACATCATAAACTTCATCTTAAAATCGATTAATTTACTAGTTTCTCAAATCGCATCGTAACTAAAGTAACACGTTAAATGCTTTGTTTTGTATTTGATCTTCTTTATGCTGTGTGTGTGAATCACTATGTGGTTCTTAAACCGGCTTTCTCTTCCTCCGTCAGGACACAGAATCCATTACATTCGTGATATTACAGCTGTCTGAATAATTAAAATACTGAGATGTATACGTGATATCTTTTTCATGATGATAGAAATGAAACCATGTGATTAAACATGGGAACACGGTGGCAGTACTGTCTCTTTCAAACGTACTAACCCCTAATTCCTATCTTTATTTTTCTTTATTCAAATACCCAATCGCTACACAATCAGCTCTGTAATAGACGTTAAGCCATCTGTAAGCTCACAATGATGATTCTTCAAAACTTTTAAGGAATATTGAAATATCTTCATAGTACGTGTTTAATTATTCTATCCATCTATCCTTCCAGCATACAGCAATCAATCAGGATCAATCTGTGCACTAGCTAGTGCTGCGGCACCGTGTCCTTACATGTTTAATTATTAACAATACAGATTATTTAAATGAAGTTAGTTTTATCTGTATAATATAATCAACATATTTTGCTGCAGTTCATCTTAAAAATTATATCGTCATCGTATGTAAATGCACACTTTATAAAGTGGCGCAGGTTGTGCAATATTATAACTGAAGTGCAAGTTTACAGTGAGGTAATTGTACTTATAAGTGCAAACAGTTCTACAAGGAGCACTTGATGGACTGATTGACTGTTTAAAGTTCTTGGGATGAAATTGTTTCTGAACCACGAGGTCCATACAGGAAAGACTCTGAAGCATTTTGCCGTGGCTGAGGCAGCGTGTACTTGATGCTGTATCCCGATAATTCTCTTTCCGATCAGCTGCTGTTGCGATTCACCACTCAGATACAGTGATATAAATACTCTGAGTGGTGCAGTGAGAGTAATACGGAAAAAGATGATCTGCTGTGGCAACCCCTAACGGGAGCAGCTGAAAGCAGAAAAAGAAGGTGTAGTGAGAGTAACAATGCTAAAGCAGTTATGGTATTTGGAACACTATGGCTATTCCCTGGACCATTATATTGTTACAGGTTAATTACAATCAGATGCATTACACTAATAAACAATATGCAGTTAGTTTCAGTGTATTTATAAAGCCGCGTCAGGAATGTGCATCTAAGAAAGAAAGTGTAACCACACAGGAACAGTAGCACTGCTTTGATGCTGGTTGCTGCCAGTCTGCAAAACCGAGCGGAGAACTTGCATTCGACAGGGTATGAAGTACCATGGAAATGTGCGTGGCTTTACGACAAGTTTAGGTTTTATACATCGCGTACGCACCATTTATATACTCAGCAAAAAAAGAAACGTCCTCTGACTTTCAACTGTTTTTACTTTCAGTTAACTTAATGTGTAAATATTTGTATGAACACTAAAAGAGTCAACACCATAAGACATAAACTAAAAACGTTTCACAATGTGTCCCTGAATGAAGGGAGGCTCAAAATCAAAAGTACCAGTCAGTATCTGGTGTGGCCACCAGCTGCTTGAAGTACTGCAGTGCATCTCATGGACTGGACCAGATTTGTCAGTTCTTGCTGTGAGATGTTACCCCACTCTTCCACCAAGGCACCTGCAAGTTCCTGGACATTTCTGGGGGGAATGGCCTCTTGCCCTCACCCTGCGATCCAACAGGTCCCAGACGTGCTCAATGGGATTGAGATCTGGGCTCTTCCACTGCGAGGATGATCAGCTGTCCTTCCTGTCTCCTTGTAGCGCTGTCTTAGGCGTCTCACAGTGCGGACATGGCAATTTATTGCCCTAGCCACATCAGCAGTCCTCATGCCTCCCTGCAGCATGCCTAATGCATGTTCACGCAGATGAGCAGGGACCCTGGGCATCTTTCTTTGGGTGTTTTTCACAGTCGGTAGACAAGTCTCTTTAGTGTCCTGCGTTTTTAGAACTGTGACCTTAAATGCCTACTTTCTGTAAGCTGTTAAGGTCTTAACGACCATTCCACAGGTGCATGTTAATTAATTGATTATGGTTAATTGAACATGCATGGAAAACATTGTTTAAACCCTTTACAATGAAGATCTGTAAAGTTATTTGGATTTTTAAAACATTATTGTTGAAATACACAGTCCTGAAAAAGGGACGTTTCTTTTTTTACTGAGTATATATGAGGCCCCTGGTTTTTTTTACATAATATTAGTACAATTTTAGTTTATTTTTTCTGTTGCAAGACCACAAATGCTGACCTACACATACTTCAATGCAAGTTATGTTTCAGTCAACAAAATACACACACAGTTCATAATGCCGTTTTACACAACTTGACTACCAATGAGCAAACAGATTAAGTGGCCTAATGAGTATAGTCAACAAGATAAAATCTTTCAATCCAAGAAACGAGTCTGTGCAAGCACATTACTATTAAGCTTTAAACAAGCAGGCATTTCGAGAGATTTCGTAATGTTGCAACGACATTCCGTTGCATAGATAGTCACACAGTGAAAATACTCGCTAGACTAACGCCTGTAATGCATGTGCACAGACATGGTCCTGGCGCTAGCAGACTGTACATTGACGATTTCTGCTGCCAGTACTCAGAGTCAGATTTACAAATATATGAACCCAAAAGAGTAGCTTATTCACTACTCAGCTGGAAGCATGCACATTGACTACTGTTTATGTTTTACATCTCATCAGGATTCTTTATACACAGATAGGTAAGGGACATATTTGGCTATGAAAGAACCTTACATTTATGGTGGCGAGAGAGAGCAGAGAGAGCGCATTTGTTCCGCACACTCCATGTGTTCTAAATTTGCCGTTGCAATTCCTCAATTAATACTCATTCAATACAAATGAAAGTACAGAGTGGTGAACAAAAAACACAGATTTCAAATTTGACCTTAACTTTTGTTAAAAGCTTTTAATTCTGATGCTTTAATCAACTTTAACACAACAATAAAAGGATAACAAAAAAAACTAAAGAATATTTTAAAGTCAAAATTTAGTTTTTAATTATTGGATTTTTTTTTCTTAGTCTGATCCCACTTTTTATAAAATTGAAAACCATTTATGGTCTTTCCTTTATTTGTAATTTGATTCCATGAGCCTATCCTTCTCCATGAAAATCCCCGTCACTTTCTTATAAAAGTACTTCTTGTTTTCCTTTAGCTTTAAAAGTCTTAATCTTCCATTTTGGCAGTTAGTCGGAATAAAAAAAATAAATGGGCCGCTGCAGTGCACTTGACTTTCTGATAAAGCCTCTGCGTAGAAGAACAGCAGCAGCAAGAACCTGTTGGACTCACATGCGCCCCTTACAATGCGGCACTGTACCGTCTGCCTTGCCTTGTGCCTTTTCACTGCGGTTTATTGGCTGATCAAGCAAGACTAGATGTGTCACACACATTCATTAAAGATATTAGCCAGACTGTAGAATTTCAGGGTGTATAATAAACATGTCTGCAAACATTATATTGGCCACATACAGAGAGACAGCAACAGGCACGCACCAATTACTTGCATCAACTCAGTGTGTGAGAGAGAGCGCAGTCCGCAAATATCTGTGGAAAGCTCGCCATCGTCAACCACACGTGCTTACTGCTTCAACCTGACGAGCCAAATGTGCTAAACAAACAAACAACGGTCCTTTATGGAAGTTGCGCCACATGACTATAGTAAGCTCAAGATCACCGCATAGTGAACAGCGCAACATAACTGAAGCCTCAGGGTGACCTACAAACAACCCCTCTGCACAACTGAACCGGACTGAACGAAAATGCTATTGCTTTTTTTTCGTTTTTACTCAGTTTTCATTCTCGTTTTAGTTCGTTCACATATCACTAATTTTTATTTTTATTTTGTTTTAGTTTCTCTGTTTGCCTTAATTTCAGTTCTCGTTCTTGTAAAATGAAAAACAATGTTTTTAGTTCCAGCTTTCGTTTTCGTTATGAAAATATCACTGGTACAAAGCACCTGCTTCTTTTTGTGTTTTAATATGTAGGTGGGGTGTTTGTCTTTATTTCTGCCTTAGAGGAAAGGTTTTTTGGTCACAACTCTTCCGTGGTGTCTTCTGATAAGACGTCTCCATACACGAGGGTACAAGGGTCTCAGTAGCTTGCGCCAGTTCTGAACTGATAGTGGGACTGAACATCTTCTGACATTGAAGGGAAATAAGCTTGTTGCGTTTCTTTGTTTGCTGCACTCAGTTTTCATGGCTGACCACTGTGTTTATAGTCCTTAGCCTTACCCTTTTTTGTGCTTCTGCAGCAGAGCTTGGACAGCACAACTGTAAACACCTGTCTACAGTGAAATTTCAGCTTGGGAAAGACCTTAATGATGCAGGAAGTCAACATTGTTTATTGCTGTTAATCTTGCTTTTGCCATGGTGTAAATTTGCACTTTAAACCAGTACTTCTTCAGAAACTTTACCTTTTAAGTATGAGTATCCCTTGTCCAGTTTAATTCCCTATTTCAGTTAATCATTTTATTATATTTACTTAATCAAGCACTGGGCTATATGCCTATAAAGATCTCATTGTTTTTACCTGGAAAGTGGTCTATTACTATTATTACAAATATCTTGTATTGATTGCTTCAATTTTTGTAAAATGAAGCATTGTAACTATAAAATAGACAGTTTTCTAATGACACATAAATCCAAAAGACATAAAATAACCATCTAAGACAAATATTTCTGTAAACTATACAAAGTACGCAAGACTTTTGCATAGTACTGTATGTTAATATTATTGTTGATATATGGCTAACATAACAATACCCACACTGAGTCAATTCAGAGTTACCAGTCAACCTAGTCTGCATATTTTTGGGAAATGAAAGGAGTACTCACAGAAAATCCTGCACATTTTAGGTAAAAATGTACATTTCGCAATGATTGTGACTGAGCCAAGATTCTAAGGCTTAAGGTAAGGTAGCAGCAATAGCTTATTCCCCAGCATACAACCATTAATGGCTAATCATTAGGTCTCAAAATAGAATAGGTCCTACATTTTTCATGCAAGAAGAAGATATATAAGAGAAATAACACCATGAAGCACATTTTAGCAAAAATTAGACCATCTAGCAAGTTCTTTCATAAACAAAGTATTTCTTACTGAATAAAATAAACATAAAAGTACATTATAAAGAAGACAACCAAGATACCATACACCCATTTCCTGAAAAATTATGGGTTACAAGTGCCAAAACCTACCCTGGCTAAGAAGTTAGTCCTGGAGAGGATTCTAATATACTTCGTATCTCAAGGGACATTTATTCAACACCACTTTTACTCACACCGGACCAGTTTTGAATTACTAATTAATTTAATACTCAAATCTTTGATACAAAAAGAAAATATCTGTAGAAAACCCATACTCCACAAATACTGTAAAAATGCCCCAGGGTTCAAACACAGTCTTGCAGAGCTGTGAGGTAGTATCACTAACCACTGAGCCATCATTTCACCTATGACAAAAAAGTGCATCTTTTTAATACAATTCAAGCAGATTTTACTAACGTAATGTTAAAATCATGGTAAAGGAAAAATGGTAACTAAAGGACATTATATTACCCATAACAATCAACATGATGTTAAGTGCAACATTAATTTAAACTATACTAATATAATGTTAAAATTATAATACAATAAAAATAGTATCTGATTACCCAAAATAATCAACATGTTAAATTCAACAATAATTCAATAAATAGTAATAAAGATTTAGTGGTTTGGTTTCAAATTCAGTTCATGCTTTGATAACATTTCAGTATCAGAAACAGAATTTCGTCAGCCCCTATTTATTTAAAATGTCCAAGATAAGATGTGAAATTCCCAAAGTAATCCTGTGTTATCAGGTACAATATTTAGTGACTTGAACCATCTATATAGGTTTCTTTGTGTGCAAAATTTACCCTTAACCAACCTCCATTTCTCTTCTTGTTAAATGTATTTGAAAGCAAAACTCTTAAATACATTCAGCATTTAAAACACTTCTTTTATGCTGCTTATGAAAAATTACTTGTTCTACATACTAACAACTTAATAAATCCTGCGCTTTTGTCATTCGGCTTCCATTTTATCTGCCATGGAAAATATTACCTTTGTCTTCCACCCAACTGTCACCATAATTCTCTCTTTTCGCTTTATTAAAAATTCATTTATAATACTCTTATAACACCATTAGATCCAAATATTGCACACAGCTTTCTTCCCTCTGAAAATGGTGTATTGCACAAAAATAATATAATTGCATCATAACTCAAAAATCTTATCACAGTACATATTTTTGTTCCAAACTTAAAGCTGAATGCAAAAACCATCAACACCTTAAAAGTGATCAGTGATCTGTGTGTCGGTTTCTTCCAGGGATCCTTGCAAGGTATTATCATATAAATGGATGATAGATATGGACTTAGAATTAAATAAACTGGCTAAAACTAGCATGTGTTCTAAGTTAGATTATTCATGACAGACAGACAGCAGGTAAGAGGCAGTAGTTACATAGGCAAGTGACAGTGCACCACCAACAAAAAAGCATAGACATGGCAGAGTTGAAAATATACAATATAGGCAAGTTATCATAACACAGGGGACTTGCAAAGTACTTTAGAACTGCTTTCTGAAATGAAAGTCAAGACTCAGCAAATAGTAATTTTTAAAATATCAATAGTTTGCTGATATACTAAACATAATTAGAGTGAACACAGACCAGGAGCATTACCCAACAAAAAGAGATGTGGTTTGTTAAGAGTGAAAGTGGTTACAAGTCAGAATAAGCACATAGCATTTTTCAACATGCCCATTCCAGTCACCACCAAATAGAAACCCTGTGAGGCACCCCAAGTGTAAGAAACATCAACCTGTCTTAGATGAAAAACAGATGCCATCACACTGTAATGGACTTGAAATATGTAGGAAAATTACAGCTGTATAAAATTTAATAAGAAAAACTGAGTGACCCGACATTTGCGCGATAGACATATGAGCGCTGACAAAATAGTACCCATTAAAACGCAGCGTCAAAATCGTGCTGACAAAATCGCGAAAGTTTAATTAAATATTAATTACTAGTTTAAAGCATATATAATAATGCTTATTTTAGAAGTCAATATTGTGAGACACGGCACGCAGATAGTCCTTAAGATCACGCCCTGCATATGTAGGAAGAATTGCAGCAAGACGTCTTGATAGTTGAGCGTATTTGGACTTGCTGGCTGCCTGACTGCTGGTAATTCCACTTATACGAAGCGTTATGCCAACCCTCAACTGAGTTATTTGTTCGCGGCATGCCATCAGGAGTTATAACAATTATAACCTAGCACATGATGTGAACATAATGCGCACGTACACGTCCCACTCTCTTGGCCTCTCTCGTGATTTTGTCATGGCGATTTTGTCGGCGCGCATTTTTCGAAAAGCAGATAGCGAGTTTGTCACCGCGAGTTTGTCCATCATGGTTTTGTCGGCGCGCATATGTCACACTTTTGTCGGTGAACCGAAAATCCGGAATTAACGCATTAATATGGTTATAATTCACTGTGTTCACGTTAACCATACTCTAATTATTTTTGTGACATATACAAACCTCTGAAATTGATGAAATGTGCTGGGAAGAGATCATTTTTGAGTTTACAAGTTTTTTTTCATTAGTGAGTCAAAAGAAAAGAGCATCACTGCATAACTAATATGACTTCCTGCTAAGTAAGAACACCTGGCTGTAGTGCTAGGCGCTATAATTCAGCTTTAGTGTAGAACCAAAAGAACTCTAATATCAAACTAAAAAACAGTAAAAAAATTTATATTCTATCTATTTTCCAAATCAACTAATTCCAGTTACAAGACTAAAAGAAGCCAGAGGTAGTGTTGGGTGCAAGGAAAGAATCCACCTTGAAAAGATTGCCAGTCCATTGCAGGACACACTCATATACACACGTCCACAGTAGCTAACACTAGGTAAGGGTAGAGTCACCAATTAGCAGGTGAAATCCCAAACCTACATGGGAAGAATGGGAAAAATTCAAACAACAACAACATTTATTTATATAGCACATTTTCATACAAAAAAATGTAGCTCAAAGTGCTTTACATAATGAAGAATAGAAGAATAAAAGACACAGAAAATAAAATAAGTCAACATTAATTAACATAGAATAAGAGTAAGGTCCGATGGCCAGGGTGGACAGAAAAAACAAAAAAAACTCCAGACGGCTGGAGAAAAAAAATAAAATATGCAGGGATTCCAGACCATGAGACCGCCCAGTCCCCTCTGGGCATTCTACCTAACATAAGTGAAACAGTCCTCTTTGGATTTAGGGTTCTCATGGAAGGACTTGATGATGATGGTCACGTAGACTTCTGGCTTTTAGTCCATCAATGTTGGAGCATCATGATGCTTTGAGTAGGTGGTGGGGCGCAGGCCGCCACCACAAAAGAAACGGAAAAAGAAACAGAAGAGAGAGCAGGGGTCAGTACGGATTTTAGAGCCACCATGAATAGTTATTATGATGAATTGAACATACATAGTATCAGGATTAGGTTAAAGTGAAGTTAGGAGAAGGTCATGTTAAAGTAATGTGTTTTCAGCAGTGTTTTAAAGTGCTCTACTGTATTTGCCTGGTGAATTCCTATTGGCAGGCTATTCCAGATTTTAGGTGCATAACAGCAGAAGGCCGCCTCACCACTTCTTTTAAGTTTTGTTCTTGGAATTCTAAGGAGACACTCATTTGAGGATCTAAGGTTACGATTTGGAATATAGGGTGTCAGACATTCCGATATATAAGATGGAGCGAGATTATTTAAGGCTTTATAAACCATAAGCAGAATTTTAAAGTCAATTCTGAAAGACACAGGTAACCAGTGTAGTGACATCAAAACTGGAGAAATGTGTTCGGATTTTCTTTTCCCAGTTAGGATTCTAGCAGCTGCATTCTGCACTAGTTGCAAATGATTTATTTCTTTTTTGGGTAGTCCTGAGAGGAGTGCGTTACAGTAATCTAAGGCTGTATATGACATCTAACTAGTCATCTATTTATCAGTTGTTTAACATAGTTATTGGCTTATTTTATTTGCTCACTTTTGTCTTCTACTCTAATTATAAATCTTTCATGTTCAGTTGTTTTGTTAAAAACAAATTATAAATATTTTGTAAGCATAATGTATCATATTTTTAAATTGCACATTTTCTTTTTACATTTTTTTCTCCCAGGTTTTTATTAATTTTTACAAGAAAAAAGTTCCTTATGAAACATTTAAAGCTATAAATGATGCCTGCTTGGTGTATGATGGCAAGCTTGTGATTGATTCCAATTTCCACACCAATGATCCAGCAATCCGAGCTGCTGGTCCATTAACAAAGTTTGCACAGTGCTATTATGCAGATGGTTGGTCTCACAGCATTTTTAACTCTAAAGAGGTTGGATACCAACTGGCAACCATACTGCTTCCTTTTTTCGATCCCACTCTCCCAGTTGAAGACCCACCAGAAGATCCAGAGAGACTTATCCCTATGTATCCAGTCCCAAAGATCCAAGGTATGATACAAATATGTTCAGGAAGTATAAACAAAAAAGATTCTCTACTTTATTCCAGTTACTCTTTTATATTCATATAAAACATATTTGACTTATTTGGTATATGTGCAGTCTGAATATAATTTATGTGTAAATTACTGATGTATTTTGTTGGTGTAAAACTTTAGGCAAAAAGGGTACAGTGGGAGCTTTATGTGAAAGGATCTGTGTGCAGACTCTGTGTGTGTGTGTGTGTGTGTTTGTGTGTGTGTAGGGTGAGCCTATGAAACCAAGGCATGATATGGACTCTGGCAGCATGTATTATGGGCAGCAGGTGTTCATTCAATGAGTTCTGTCAAGCAAAACAGTGTCTTGATGGCAATCAAGAAAGACAAGGTTATTTAAACCAATCTACTTCATCCTGTGTATCAATGGGTGCTAGGAGCTAAAGCCGGTAGTTATGTGTTGTCAAAAAGAAGACTGAATCTGTGAAAATGACTACCAAGGTGTTGAAGCTCTAAATGAAAGTGCCATTGTATCTTATCACCATTGCATCTTCTTTCCTTCAGCATTTCTACTGTAGCCAACACAGTGAGTTGCAGACTAATCACTAAATCCTTTATCAAAATTTTAAATTACTATATATAAATTCAATAATTGTCATCCGAAATATACATGTATACTTGCATTTCACCATGAACACATAAATAATGGCTGCAGTTTTCCATTTGCTGTTGTGCAAAATACCCTTTTAAATTAGTGATCTAGCAATCTTATACACTTGGATAAAAAATAATTCCTTTAAATTGACAAATTCTTCAAAAAATATATTCACAGAAAGGTAATTTGCACGTAAAGGTAAATATTTCACTAACTTATTGACTGAATTAATCTCCTTTACTTCTTGAATTTTAACATGGTTCTTATTACCTTCTATCAGGATGCAAACTTCCTGGTGGCTATTACTACCTCCATGTGGCAAAGCCTGGACTTTCCACTCCTCTGGCAGCACAGATGTCTCATGCAAAATATGTAAGTATGATATTCTACATGGAAAACAATTAAATGTCTTAATACAGTACATGTGTATGCCCTTTACAGTTCTTTAGTACCAACTTAAAAAACGAGTAATGAGAATTAATAAGTCAATAGAAGTGGCAAAATATACCATTGTGTAAAATTACTTTCACAATGAAAACTTTCAGAATATGCTCACATTGTTAAGTAACATCATTTGTTAAGCAACACACTGTTTCCAAAATACTGAAATTACTTCTGAGGGCAAGCAGTCAGGACACAAAAAATGCCTCAAAGTTATTGAATCAGGGGCCTTTTTAAAGCTTGGACACAAAATCACAGAATCTAGCCTGTGTGCATCCTTAGCAGACAGTCTGGGAACAGATTGGTTCTCCAAAAAGAAAGAGAATTCTGCAGAAGGTTCAGAATGTTTAAGAAAAATTTCAGGATAGAACTCATATAATCAGTTATTAATCTAGGGGATTGGTGGTGTAACAACATGATTTATTTTTAATATCTGCATTGGATACAAATGAATCACATTCATTCAGTCTCAGTGCCAGCAATTTACTAGGCCTTGTATTGGAGACATAATACCATGTATGAGTAAGTTGAATCTCAAAGCAGAGAGTTTAATTCAGATCTGACAATGGATATCTACAGTTCCTAATCAGAATCTACCACACTGGGGCACGATTCCTATAGAGCTGAAAGATGCTGTTCAGGTTCATTTACTTTAAATCAGTGTATAAGTGCCTTATAGTTCTGCAAACTGTATTAAGTCACAAATGCCACTCTTTACAACCAGCCATACATATGCAGTATCCTTAATGGTGTAGAGTGTATTGCCAACAATCATCTATGACTGCAAGTTTGGCACAAAACTCATATCCCATAGTTAAAAACAGGACATCTCCTGCCTCCTACATTTAACTTGTGGCCCATTTTCTCTTGAAAATGGCACCATGCGGAACAGGCAAGAATCAACTGTGCACAGATAAAAAACAGTTTAAAGCAACAATCACATATATAGAATTAAAAGGCAATAAAACAAAAGACAACTATTCTTATTCCACAACGTTATGTGTGGTACAAGCAGTGCAAAAGGTTTTAGCTTGTTGATCAGTTTAATTTGTTGTTAGGTTTTCTTTTGGTATTTAAACTTTTGCTTACTTCTGTTCACAATTTCTGCTTACACCTGTAGTTTAGGTCAACTTTGTGAATTAGTGTTGTATGGTCAAGGCTGTCTGGCTACTCCTTCTCTGTCGCTTTTAATATCTTTTCATCACTCTAAGCATAAATTCTTTAGTCTTGTTCCATTTACTAATTGTTTATTTTTCAAGACATAATAGCATGTAAATAGCAGGATTATTTTTATCTTTGCTACAAAATTAGGTTGTCCAATATTTATAAAATTGACATGGTGTATTTAACTATTTGCTGGCAAGTAATATGAATTTAAGTACAGTTTATATCCATTTTGATTACGCACACTTTCAGAGACTGTAACTGGTGTCATAAAATTACACAGTCATCAAAAACGTTTGGGGCAGCCACCCGTATAATGTGCCTTGGCTGAAAAAGGGTTAAATAATGGCGAGATGTTCACAAGTATAAGTCCAAAACAGAACTGATTTTGGTTGCTGAAGATGGTGGCTTTATATGCCAAGACCGGAATTGACATCACCAGTGGCACCAGAGCCAGAAGTGACATCATCAGTGGCGCCGGAACACTACGCGGTTTTCCCGTGGATGGTCTGCAAGGGATTGAGAAAGAAAGTCAGTGCACCTCGCCGCCCCCTTGTCTGGCATGTAATTACTATCATTCAGGCCCTTTAGCTGTCTCCCAATCGCATGTGGGTGACACTGGCCATGGAAAAATTAGGCTGTGGCAGCCTGCGTCATAAAATGGCACCTTATCCCCTGTACAATATACCTAGCATGTGTGCAGATCACACCTCAAACTTGTTCATGCCAGTAGGTTCAGTGCTTTTTAAGGTAAATAAAAATATAAAAAAAATAATCTCTCTATTATTAAAGGAAATCCTGCGACTAAGCATTCTCAGAGATAATTTAAAGTTCTGCAAGAGCTAAGTTCAAATCCCGCGAGACAAGAGATTTTAAAAAGTCCTGACCTCCACTCAAAACATTTACAACCACGCACACGGTACAATCATTTCTCATTTGTGTGTATTGTCAGACACAGTTCATGTGCTCTCAGCTCCTATAAATTTTTACGTTTTACACATTTAAATCCGTTTATGAAAGTTACATCTTTTAAAGAAGCTTTTCTGGACAGTATTTTTAGACAATCTATTTGTTTCCTTTGATGTGGTCCTTTTATGGACAATAATTTTATAAGTTCAAGATGACACATCAAAGAGTAAGCGAAGAAGAAATGGCAGCGTGTCAAAAAGAGGACCAAAAGCGTTGGAGAGAAAAAAATTTAAAAAAG
Source organism: Polypterus senegalus (assembly GCF_016835505.1). Taxonomy (NCBI): domain Eukaryota; kingdom Metazoa; phylum Chordata; class Cladistia; order Polypteriformes; family Polypteridae; genus Polypterus; species Polypterus senegalus. Next base: position 146,395,403 of record NC_053156.1, on the reverse strand, counting down.
AACAATAATAATCTAAGTGCAAATTTGGAAAATAAGGAAAGTAATAATCGGCCCGCAACAAGTGGAATTGAAAACCTAGCAGGTCGAAAAAGGGTCGGAAATAAAAGACAAAGAGTAGAAGACAAAGTAGAATTTCGTAAAGTGGCAGAGCGAGTTAGAGATTATGAAAGAACTAAAATTCAAAAGTCTCAAAAAAATGATAGTAAAGATTGCCTGAGCATTAACAAATGTAAATTATTAATCAGTGAAATAACGGAACAGCGAAAAGAGATTGAATATATGGACATATGTGATATGACAAAAGTATGTAGATATTGTTCAGCTTTAAAGCTTAAGTCGGATTCTTGTAGATCATCTAATTCATGTTGCCATCAGGGAAAAGCAGTTTTTCTTCCCAATGAATATATGAATATCCGCGAGAAATTAAAAGATTTGTTATTTGGTGAAAGTGAAATCCACAAACACTACAGGCAAAATTTCAGAATGTACAATAATCTGTTCACGCTTGCATCATTCAGTGCTCAGAATGTAGATTTACACGATTCAGGACCATACACAATTAGAATGTGTAGTACCGCAACAATTAAAGCTACTATAAGTTTAATTTCGAAGAAACCACAGTTTGGTCAGGTGTATATTTATGATCTCAATGAAGCGATGCAACATAGAATCGAAAGAGTTAAATGATCGGATGTATTAGAAATTCTACAGCCAAATAATGGATACAAGTCCATACATCCAAAAGTATCGCACTTTACACGAACTTTATCTGCAAAACACGGTCAAAGAATTTTTCTTGGATTTTAGATTTGTTGTTTGGTGAAAATGAAATCCACATATGCAAGTGGCAGAGACGCGAAGTAGCTGGCATGTAGTGCAGGCAGGGGGGTTGGCGAGCAAAGCCCCCTAGTTTAACAAATAACAAACTTGTATGTATTTTGGTTCTGATGCATCAATATCGCTTTTTAAAAAGCAAAAGGAAAAAAAAATAATGCAAGTAACCATCAAAAATGCTCAGTACACAATAAAGTAGCATATGTTTGTATGTCATAGTTTATTGATTTCCCGCCTTTAAGTTTATTATACTGTCTGCAACCCACCACATATATTTTTAGTAGAATTTACTCTGACATAGTAGTACATGACCTAATCTCCGGAACATTATACATAAATATGGAATTGCTTATGACCAAATTACAGTAGATACTCCAATTTAAACAAAATATGTAAGATATGAAAAAATGTTAATTCAATAGCCTATCACTTTTTTTTTTAACTTCATACATCATTATCTAAAAGTGGAACAACAAAACCCTGGCAAATCATCGTGTACTTTATTGCAAGCAAAGATAATACATGTTCTCTTGCAATAAAAACTTTATTTAATGCAGTGACTGAAAAATTCCAAGAGCTGCAGGAAGAGCATGATATAGACCTTATTATTTCTAACTAGAATCAGTTAGCCTTTCTTTTACATCAGAGTCAAAGATTATTATTTTTATTATTCTATATTATATATATTATATACTGTATATATATTATTATTATTATTTGTATTATTAATTATGTTTTTAAAATGATAAACAGCAGTTTGGAAACCAAGAAAAAAGTACATTCTTAAACATAAATGAGATGGAAAATCAAATTTAACTAAGGAGTTAATTTCATTCTTTTGTAAGAATGCATATTTTGTCTTTTAATGTTGCATAATCTGTGATAACTTTTTACTGTCATTGTATATTTTCAGGGAACAGAAATCATTACAGGAAGTGCCCAAACTGGAAATTACTTCAGACTTCACCTTAATCAATACAGCATGGTAGAAACTATTACTTGTTTGTCTACAGAACCTTTTCCATCTTCAAATTACATTTGCCTATATGGACAACACGAACAGCTTCTCAACAGATTTTGTGATCGTCTTGAAGATGGACTGATAACAAATTTATACAGGTAAAAAATGAAACCCATATATCTAAAACAGGTGCCCATCCAGTATATTTTATTGCTTTAAATACCCATAAGGCTCATTATTTCAAACGTTTATATTGACATGTTCTTGCACTGATTTTTCCAATAGGAGAATGTCTATTGAATAAGTGACAACTGACTATGGATTAGTCATATTATACTTATGAAACGCTAACCCAAAACTTTCAAAGTTGGATAGTTCTTAAGCAGCTAATTGCATAGCAAAATCATATCTGACTTCAGTGTAAGGTCTTCTTGTATCATGCTCATAATGCAATCCAAAAATCCAAAATCACACAAGAAGTGCCACAATTGACTTTAACAGGCCCTGCCTCTTGATAGCCCCCCAGCCTTGACTCTCTAAGAAGACAAGAAAAAACTCCCAAAAAAACCCTTGTAGGGAAAAAATGGAAGAAACCTTGGGAAAGTCAGTTCAAAGAGAGACCCTTTCCAGGTAGGTTGGGCGTGCAGTGGGTGTCAAAAGAAGGGGTCAATACAATACAATACACAGAACAGAACAAATCCTTAATACAGCATAAAATAAAAATTTTAGAAGTATGGAGTAGAATTTAACAGTAGATGATATCACATAATACTGTTTGATTTGGATTTGTTTAGAGTCCTGGAGACCTCATTCATCAAGCTGCCTCCCCATTTGGCCATTCCACGCTGAAATAGTGCTCCGATGAAAGGACCCCTTTCCCATGATTCCTGTGATCCTCCATCAGGGATGACTTTACCATAGGCAGGCAAACAACTTGGCAGGTGGGCGTGGCACCAATGCCACATTTGAGTACCGAGAAAGAAACAGAATAGGTGAGGGTTAGTATTCAAATTATAACTATCATGTTACTTATGTTTTAGTGCTAATGACTAACAACAGAGATGCAGTCTGTACAGTTAATCAGCAGCTCTAGTCAGGATATGCTAAACTGAAGTAGTGAGTCTTCAGCCGGGATTTAAAGGCTGTGACCGAAGGGGGCATCTCTTATGGAAGCAGGAGCCCATTCCACAGTTTATGGGCCCTGTAACTAAAAGCTCGACCTCCCACTGTTATTTTATTAATCCTTGGAATCCTAAGCAGACCGGCATCTTGAGATCTTAATGTGCTCAGGTTTGTAAGTCATGATAAGTTCAGACAAGTAAGCACCTTGGCCATTTAATGCTTTATATGTTAAAAGGAGGATTTTGAAATCTGCCCTAAACTTAACTGGGAGCCAGTGTAAGATTTAAGAACTGGAGTTATGTGTTCATATTTTCTTGTTCTTGTAATAATTCTTGCAGCGGCATTTTGGATTAACTGGAGGCTGTATAAGAACAGTTTGAACAGCCAGTGAACACCGCATTGCAGTAGTCAATCCTACTAGAGATAAATGCATGAATTAATTTCTCACAATCCTGTTTATTTAGAAAGCGCCTTAATTTCCTAACATTTTTAAGATGGAAAAACATGTTTTGGACAACTTTGTAATATGCTTTAAATGACATGCTAGCGTCAAAGATAACTCCTAGATTGCGGGCTGATTCAGTAAAATTAATTGGGATTCCAACTGAGTTAAATGATGACAAAATATTGCTGTGATCAGCGTCATTCCCTCCAACAATTAACATCTCTGTTTTATCTGTATTTAAAGACAAGTAGTTCTCATTCATCCATTCCTTTAATTCACTAACACAACTAATTAAAGACAACATCGGAGAAACTTCATTTGATTTAAATGAAAGGTATAACTGGGTGTCATCTGCATACAGTGAAAATTAACATTATGTTTCCTAATGAGAGATCCCAGTGGAAGCATGTAAAGTGAAAACAGTAAAGGTCCCAGTACTGAGCCCTGCGGACACCATATTGAACTTCTGTGTATAATGATGGAGTACTGTCAGCACATTTCTGTACATATTGGAATCGATTTGATAAATAAGAACTAAACCAAGCGAGCACGGGCCTGTAAGCCCAACATCATTTTCTAGCCTGTGCAGTAAAATAGAATGGTCAATGGTGTCAAATGCTGCACTTAAGTCCAACAACATAATTACAGTGGAGTTTCCTTCATCAGAGGATATCAGAATGTCATTTACAACCCGTGTTAGTGCTTTCTGTACTATGACCAGTGCGAAACCAGACTGGAATTTCTCAAATAAATTGTAATGCGTAAGGTGTGACTGAAGCTGACTGGCACTACTTTTCTAGTATTTTAGAGAGAAATGGTAAATTTGAAATAGGCCTATAATTATTTAGTATGTGTGGGTCTAGGTCTGACTTTTTAAGTAAAGGTTTAATGACTGACACTTTTAGTGCATCAGGTACTGTGCCATGCAATAATGAACTATTGATAATGTTTAGAATAGGCTGCAAGAACATCCATTGCACTTTTACTAGTTTTGTTGGCACTGGATCTAGGGAACAAGTAGTGGGCTTCATTTTAGAAATTAAAGTTAAGACTTCCTGCTCAGTTACAGGATTAAAATTACTAAAGTGCTGAATGCAATGTGAGCAGGGTCTGCTAAGCTAGTATTTGGTTTGTACTGTGATGCTGAGATCTGGGATCTTATATTTTTAATTTTCTCATTGAAGAAGTTCATAAAGTCTGTACTGCTAATATCTGTTGGTATTTTGCACTGTTGATCTGAATTCCCATTTGTTAATTTAGCCACTGTTCTAAAAGTACCCTAGGATTTTTATTATTGCTATCTATTAATGTAGAATAGTATTCTGAGCGAGCTTTAAAGAGGGCTTTTTATATTTATTAACACTCTCTGTCCATGCAATTTGAAAGACATGTAGCTTTGTTGTTCTCCATCTGCTCCAGTTTTGACACTCTAATTTAAGAGCTCGAGTATTTTCATTAAACCAGGGAGAGTTTCTATGTGCTTTGATCACTTTTGTTTTAGGGAGCCACTGTGTCCAGAGCATCTCTCAAGGTCACATTATAATGTGATGTTAGCTGATCTAAATTGTTTTCCACGTTTACATTTGATGTTAACTGATCTGAATGGTTTTCCACAATTACACTCGACTTACTCAAGGTATCTATAAATTTTGAAGCAGAATTACAATCTAGATGTCGCACTGTCTTTGTTTTAATCTGTGAGTGCTTGGCATGGGCAGAACTAAATCAAATGTAATTAAGAAGTGATCGGAAATAACTACATTTAATGGAGTAATATTTAAATTTTGAATTTCAACTTTGTAAGTTATAATTAAATCTAATGTGTGGTTATGATTATGAGTTGGACCTTTGACAATCTGACAAAATCCTACTGAATTTAACAAATAAGTAAAACATTTGCTAAAAGTGTCAGTTTCCACATCAATGTGTACATTAAAATCCCCATCAGAACTACGTGATCATAATTTATAGCCAAATCAGACAGAAGGTTGCTAAATTCAGTCATGAACAATGAATATGGCCCTGGTGGTCTGTAGACTAGCACTATAATTGTGTTGGAATCTGTTTTAATATTTAAAATGAATGCCTCAAAGGATGTAAAGTTGCCTAAATTTTTAGGAGTGATTTGCATTTTGTTACAATGAATTATTCCAAGGCCTCCTCCTCGACCAGAATTTCTAGACTTATGAAGGAACAAGTATCCATCTGGTGACGCTTCAGCTAGGGGAACAGTGTCAGATTTGCTAAGCCAGGTTTCAGTAAGAAGACACAGATCAGATTTTGTACTTAATATATATCATTTACCAAAGTAGCTTTAGTGCCAAGAGAGTGAATGTTTAATAAGCAGCATTTAAAACTGCATGGTTCTTTCTGAACTGGTGATATATTTTTTGTTTTAATTTGAATTAAATTTCTATTACAGATGCCCCTGGTGGAGGTCTGGTTTTATCCCTTGGTCTAATTATACACCTTATTTTTGGTTATCAATTAATTTATGGTTTGTATCAAGACTAAATTTACTGGATGCCCCACAATTGGGATTATGGGTAACAGCTTCAGGATAGTAACAGGTGGGATAAACAACAGCCTGTGATTCAAGATCATTTGACTGTGGCCTGGATGGTGCTGTAATTAGTCAACCAGGCAGTTTCACTGCCATATTTTGGGATAATACATAAGATCCCCTCCAGTTAGGATGAAGACCATCTCTTTTGAAAAATCCAGGCCTTTTACAAAAATCATCCCAATTGTTCACAAATGCTATGCTTTTATTTGCACACCAGGTTTCTAGCCAGCAGTGAAGGGAATGCAATCTGCTATAAATCACATCCTCTCTATATAAGAACTTTTTTTTTTGTAAGATCAATTAAAGTAGTAACTGTGGCTCTTATGTTCTGGAAAAAAGGAGAAGGTGGATTAAAAAAACAGAAGAGGACAAAAAATGAGAAAGAACAAATCATTAGCTAGTAAACAAGCTTAGATCTTTGTCACAATTGAGAATCATAATAACAGCCTCGTATGCAAACCCAAACTCTTAAGGCACAAAATGTGCAAAGTACAATACCAACAGCAACAATTTGCCTAAATAACCGGAAAAAACACCCAAAATGGCTTCACGTACAATAAACAAAAAAGTAACGTGATATGGATCTTATAATTAGTCATTTTTTAAAAGTGTTTCCTTATTCCCTTTGGGTTTTAGTCCAATTTTACTACATACATCAGTTCCAGGGTTTTGAAAACCAAGGAATTTGGTTGTAACATTTGTCTTTTATTCTGAATTAGTTTCAAGGTGGTTAAGTATTTTCATGTCTTCCCACAAGGCATTGCTATTTTGTGGGTATTTTGTTAGAGACTGCTACTATTTTGGTAGCGTAGGACAGCCAGAAGTGTCTTATGAGAGACGTCATGGGTGCTACAGTATAAGGGTCAGCGTCATGTACTCCCTGGTTATCAGAGATTGCGGATATTGCTAAGAGTTTAACAAGTTTTTGTTTGGACTTTTATTTTATGGTTTTTAAATTCTGTCCAGTTTTTTTCACTATGACTTTGGTTTCTGATTTTTCTGATAGGACTGACTGTTGCCTAAATTATGGTTACAGTACATCTCTTCTTCTGGTTCCACTATTTAAATTCTGCCTTTTGTGGCTGTGGGCAGTATAGTGGTATAAGAATGAAAGCATAACTTCAATATCCATTGTGGAGTTCAATATGTGATCCATTGCCTTATACCTATATAAGTATACTTTTTTTTCAGGCAAGTTTGCAAATATTAAACCAGCATAAAATGAAATATTTTATTATGTGAAAATTATTTTCATAGGTTATATAGATCTATCTCCTGATGAATATCGATGTTTTTTCCAATATGTATTTTTATTAATTGGTTTTCTGTGATTTTAAGCTCGAATTAAACATGTTCTTTAAATGGATGCAAAAACCACCCTTGAAAGCACTCACTCATGTCACAAGTTCTTCTCAGGTTACTTCATACTTATACATTACACTGGGTAATGGGAGTCAGGCTAAAATCCTTAAACCAAACCTTTCTGTTGCAATCAACAAAACTGAGAAAAAATTGTGACAGCATAATTTATTGAAAGGTTAAAAGGAAAAGCTCTCCACTTCATAACCCTATTGGTTAGTTATCTCAGGCCTCAGAGATATAGTAACTGTCCATATCATATTTAATACATCTGATAGAAAAAGAGAGCTAACATAGGAGTAAGACATTTCTTATCTGTTTTTTTAATGTTTGTCGAATGCTCCCTTTTTGTATGTTAAATATTTTCATATAATTACATGTAATGAATTTTGGAATATTATACGGGATACATATGAAACCATATTAAATAGGAAGCTAGGTGCATGCAAGTTCATCTGGCAGTGTTCCACTATAAGGCGAACTTAAATCATATATTTCTTTTCTGGGCAGCTAACTATGCACTCACCTTTCACTATATTAGTTACACCTTGCTAGTATTGGGTTGGACCCTCTTTTACCTTCAGAACTGCCATAATTCTTTGTAGTATAGATTCAACAAGGCATTGGAAACATTACTCCGGGATTTATGTCCACACTGCAACATTTACATTTAAAACATAGCCATTAGCCAGTTTTCACCTTTTGTCCATACTACCCCAGAACGTTTAACCCCCTTATACTGAGACTTTTGAAAATACCATATAGTCGTAAACCACCAGCTCAGCATTCAATTGTGGAAGAACATTATGAACCCCCAAGCTAGTTAACATCTCTTCAAGGAAGCTAATTGCCATGTGTTGCCATAAAGGGAAAATACAGAGTTGACTGCCTATAGAGAGGACAACAGTGTGGAAGATGGGTGTGGGAGTATGCCTTAGAACATTAGAACAATCTAGACGAGAACAGGCCATCAGCCCAACAAAGCTCGCCAGTCCTATCCACTTGTTTCCTCCAAGAAAACATCAAGTCGAGTTTTGAAAGTCCCTAACGTCTTACTGTCTACCACACTACTTGGTAGCTTATTCCAAATGTCTATCGTTCTTTGTGTAAAGAAAAACTTCCTAATGTTTGTGCGAAATTTACCCTTAACAAGTTTCCAACTGTGTTCCCGTGTTCTTGATGAGCTCATTTTAAAATACCAGTCTCGATCCACTGTACTAATTCCCTTCATAATTTTAAACACTTCAATCATGTCACCTCTTAATCTTCTTTTGCTTAAACTGTAAAGGCTCAGCTCTTTTAATCTTTCCTCATAATTCAACCCCTGTAGACCTGGAATCAGCCTAGTCGCTGTTCTCTGGACCTTTTCTAGTGCTGCTATGTCCTTTTTGTAGCCTGGAGACCAAAACTGCACACAGTACTCAAGATGAGGCCTCACCAGTGCATTATAAAGGTTGAGCATAACCTCCTTGGACTTGTACTCCACAGATCGTGCTATATAACCTAACATTCTGTTAGCCTTCTTAATGGCTTCTGAACACTGTTGGGAAGTTGATAGCTTGGAGTCCACTATGACTCCTAAATCCTTCTCATAAGGTGTACTCTCGATTTTCCGACCCATTGTGTATTCAAACCTAATATTTTTACTTCCTATGTGTAATACTTTACATTTACTGACATTAAATTTCATCTGCCACAAATCTGCCCAAGCCTGTATGCTATCCAAGTCCTTCTGTAATGATATAACGGATTCCAAATTATCTGCTAATCCACCTATCTTGGTATCATCTGCAAACTTAACCAGCTTGTTACTTATATTCCTATCTAAATCATTTATATATATTAAAAATAGCAGCGGCCCTAGCACTGACCCCTGTGGAACACCACTCTTAACATCGGACAGTTCTGATGAGGTTCCTCGCACCATCACCCTCTGCTTCCTGTGTCTGAGCCAATTCTGCACCCATCTAAAAACATCACCCTGAACTCCCACTTCTTTTAACTTGATGCCCAACCTCTCATGTGGTACCTTATCAAATGCTTTCTGAAAGTCCAGATAAATAATATCATAAGCTCCACTTTGATCGTATCCTTTTTTGTTGCCTCCTCATAGAATTCCAACATGTTAGTAAAACACGACCTCCCTCTTCTGAACCCATGCTGACTGTTCAGAATAACTCCTGTCCTTGCCATGTGTTGCTCAATCTTATCCTTAATAATTCCTTCCATTAATTTTCCTGTGATGCTTGTTAAACTTACTGGCCTATAGTTGCTTGGATCTGCCCTGTCACCCTTTTTATATAATGGGATGATATTTGCCATTTTCCAGTCCTTTGGAATCTCTCCAGTGCACAGTGACTTCCTAAAAATATGTGTCAAGGGTTTATATATGTACTCACTAGCCTCCTTAAGAACACGAGGATAAATATTATCTGGGCCTGGTGATTTGTTTGATTTCATCTTATTTAATCTGAGCAGCACTTCTCCCTCTACAATTTCCAAATCCCTCAGTACCTCCTTAGTAGTCGTGTTTACCTCTGGGAGGTTATCCACTTGCTCACTTGTAAACACCTCAGAAAAATGTAAGTTTAGGGCATCTGCTATTTCATTGTCTGTATCTTTTAATTCCCTTTACTATTCCTGATGCACTTGACCTCCTCCTTAACTGTTCTTTTACTACTAAAATACTGAAAGAATCTCTTGGGGTCTTCTTATCTGCTATATTCCTCTCCAACTGTCTTTTAGCCTCTCTGATATCCTTCTTAATGGTTGCCCTCATTTTCTCATACGCGGCTACGGTTTTCTTTGCAGACATTAGTCTTATATGCCTTATACAGCAGTTTTTCCTTTGCAACTTCTTTTTTAAATCTTTATTAATCCATCGTGGAGTTTTTTTTAGTTTCCTATTACTTCCAAATTTAGGTATGTATCTGTCCTGCATTACATGTAAAATATTTTTAAACCTGTTCCACTGCTCCTCGACTGTCTCCACATTTAAAAGCTTATCCCAGTCTATCCTACTTAGACTTTGTCGCATCTGCTCAAAATTAGCCCTACTAAAGTTCAACTTAACAATTTTAGTCTTTGCATCTGTACTCTTACAAAATACTGACAATTGTATTACATTATGGTCACTTGACCCTAGTGGTTCAATCACCTCTACACCCTCAATTCTATCCTGATTATTACAGAATACTAAATCCAGACAGGCTTCACCCCTTGTTGGTGCTTTAACATGCTGTGTTAAAAAACAGTCGCTGATTACTTCTAAAAACTCCTGCTCTTGTGCTCCTCCATCTGTAAGGTTATTCCAGTTAATATTTGGATAATTAAAGTCCCCCATGACTATAATATCCCCCTGTAAACTTGCCTTTTTAATATTACTAACCACTTCACCACATAGTGACAGACACTGGCGGCTTATGATAAAATAAATCAAAAGGAAATCCTGAAGAATGTAGGTTTTAGAAAGGCAAATAGTATATTTTGAAGATTCGGATTCTAAGCACTTTGAGCTACTGTCAAGCACTTTGAGCTACTGTTTGTATGAAAATGTGCTACATAAATAAATGTTGTTGTTGCTGTTGTTGTTGAAGAGAAAAGAGAGAAGTAAGTGGAAATTATATTAGATGTTACAGAGATGAATATAGGCAAGATCCAAAAAGACTGGGTGAAAGCACAATTCATGAATTCTAGGTCTAGAAAATCCCACCAGTCAGTGTGTTACAAACTAGAACTGAATGCTTAAGGATTACCATTCCACCAAAGTCAGTAAATAATTACATTATTTATAGCCCAATATTTAATTTGAGCAGGCAAAAGGATGATAGCATTTCTAAAATTAAAGTGGGGTATAATTGTCATGGGGGGCACGGTGGCGCAGTGGTAGCACTGCTGCCTCGCAGTTAGGAGACCCGGGTTCGCTTCCCGGGTCCTCCCTGCGTGGAGTTTGCATGTTCTCCCCGTGTCTGCGTGGGTTTCCTCCGGGCACTCCGTTTTCCTCCCACAGTCCAGACATGCCGGTTAGGTGGATTGGCGATTCTAAATTGGCCCTAGTGTGTGCTTGGTGTGTGGGTGTGTTTGTGTGTGTCCTGCGGTGGGTTGGCACCCTGCCCGGGATTGGTTCCTGCCTTGTGCCTTGTTTTGGCTGGGATTGGCTCCAGCAGACCCCCGTGACCCTGTGTTCGGATTCAGCGGGTTGGAAAATGGATGGATGGATATAATTGTCATTTTGATAATGGTAATACCTATTTGGAAGAAGAGAGAAAGCTTAGATCAGTTGTTAATGTAGGTTCTTACATCAAAGAAGAAGAAAAACTATCAGTAGTTTTTATAGGTCATACTGATTACTAAGGCAGAAATATCTATTCCTAAATATCTCATACTACTAGTTACAGTAAAATTAATTTTATAACTATACATGATTTCAAATATGTTGAAAAAGTCTAAAATACATGTGATAATTGTAGAGAGCAATACCTAAATAGTGAGATTATGTGATGGGAATTGAAAACTAGTATGGGTGTTGGAGTCCACAAGTTCCAAATAGAGACTGTACACAGATCAAGAAATAAGTAAAAAGAGAAGGGGTGAAAGAGGGCAACCCTGACTGCCTCCTCTACTAATGGGGAAGTGACTTGTAGTATTAGAATTGGTCATGAGGACTGGGATGGGAGAATACTATAGAATCTTATTTAAATTTATAAGACCCATAGCAAGGCCTTTCTTTCCCAAGCCAGTTGTAAGAGGCTAGTCATAAATGTATAAAGCCAGACTGGCCAAGATATATAAATTAACAAATATGTTTCTGTAGGTTCTCAGCTAATATTTTGCATCTGTGTTGACAAGAGGGAGGACTTTTTTGAATGTTTGTCGCTGTGATTTGTTAATTGTCATAGCAAAAGCTATTCTCATGGGAAACTGTAAACGTTTTAATACAAATAGCATATCAAGATCTCCTTTTGAATTGTGCTTTGCTTTTGGATATACACAAATATTAACTCTGTCTTTGTTATCTCCATCTTTCGAAACTATTATCACTGACATTTCATGTTGGTTTTCGGATTCATATAGAAATCCAAGAAAATTTCTTTGTTCATGTTTTGCAGATAAATTTAATGTAAAGTGCGATACTTTTTGACGAATGGATTTGTATCCATTATTGGCTGTATAATTTCTAATACGTCCGATCGATTAACTCTTTCGATTCTATGTTGCATCACTTCTCCGTGATCATAAATATACACCTGACAGAATTGTAGTTTTTTCTAAATTAAACTTGTCATAGCTTTAATTGTTGCGTGACCACAGATTCTCATAGCGTATGGTCCATTATGGTGTAAAGCTACATTGAGCATTGAATGATGCAAATGCGAACAGATTATTGTAGATTTGGATATTTTGCCTGTACTGTTATTAGATTTCACTTTCACCAAACAACAAATCTTTTAATTCTCATGGATACTCCTCTTCATTGGGAAGAAACACTACTTTTCCCTGATGGCAACACGAATTTAACGATCTACAAGTCTCCGATTTAAACTTTAAAGCCTTACAATATCTACATACTTCTGACATATCACCTATGTCCATATATTCAATCTCTTTTTGCTGTTCCGTTATTTCACTGAGTAATAATTTCCGTTTGTTAGTGCTAATACGATTTTTACTATTAGTTTTTTGATACTTTTAAATTTTACTACTGTACTTTCATAATCTGTAACTTGCTCTGCATGTGTATCGTGCACCGTAATGTTTTCAGTTCCACTTGGTCCAGACTGATTATTACTTTCCTTATTTTCAGAATTTGCACATAGATTATTATTGTTCTTTTTTGCATTCTTTTCTCTCCAATGCTTTTGGGTCTCTTTTTGACACACTGCTCTTTCTTCATCTTCGCTTAGTCATTGACTTGTCATCTAGAACGTATAAAATTATTGTCCTGATAAAATTTATAAGAGCTGACAACGCAGGAGGTTTGTCTTCCAAAAACAATGTTATGACTGAAGGATTAGATGACTATGGTCTTGTTTGAAAATGGTTGTAAGTAGGGCATGACTTGAAAGAATCTAATGGCAAAAGTCACCGTCTCGCAGGGGCATGCTTCCAAAGGTTGTAAGTATGGTGTGACTTGAAAGAATCTCGTGTTAAAAGTGTCCGTCTCGCGGAAATTCATTCCAAAAAGTCTCTTCAAAAAGTCATGTCTCGTCTCAAGATTTTTTATTATAATAGAGAGATAAATATTATATTATAACAAACAACAAACTTCCCTCAAAGATACACCAGAGTGACTAACAATGAAGAATCTTAAAACAAAGAAAACTTATTTGACAGTTACAGTCAGAGCAAGGCATTATGCAGGAGTATTACCATTGGTATAAAGGAGCCCCAGTAGCATTTTTGACACACTTCTACTTTTTCTTTCTTTTTTTTCCATTGGCTGAAAGAAGTCAGTGTTAGTGTGTCAGAGAGACGATGTGCAACATTGTTCATAATGGCACTTAATTTTGTATTCATCCTCTTCTTCGCTAGTACCTCCTGGGGTTCCAAAGTGCATCCCATAAGGTGCACAATGATGCAAGTGTAAAATAACAATTCAAACAGACCTGCAACAGCCTGTATTCACTCTGAATTCCTGTTTCTGCATAGTCAAGCCTACTTAGCCTCAAATATCCACACCAATGGCTCTCAAATTCAGTCCGAGGGGCCAACTGTGGTAGCAGGTTTTTGTTCCAACCCATTTTTTGTCTTAACTGGACTTCTGCCTTTCCCCAGTTTCTGTTTCTTGCATCCATCCAGAAATTACATAATGGTTATGATGTATTTTTACTTAATGAAACAAGTGGGTAATACTGAAGTAGTTGCTTCTTTCAGAGTCATTTGCACTGGTGTCTGCTTTGCTCCTATTAATTGCCTGTATTCTGATACAATTAACAAAGCAAACTCCACAGAAAAATTAAACTGGATAAAAAAGCCCAAAGATGTAGAAAACATGCAAATTTGTTATAAAAATACAAAAAAATGTCTTAAAATGTGTAAACCTGTCACTGCTGAACTAAATGAAAAAAATGAAAGAAAAAAGGATCAGTTAATAAAACAGTGAGGTCCATTAAAGATAAAAATGACTGACTGAATGAGAAACTGGTTGGAGCAAAATCCTTCAGCTACAGGTTGCACCCAAGATTGAACTTGAGAACTTCTGACCAGCATTATCAAGGCTATACAAGGACACAATACATAACATCTTTGCCACTTTTGCTGTGCAGCATCCAATACGAATGGCACAGATTTTCTAATTAGAAATGGAATTGGGCTACTACATTATTCTCCCCAGCTCAGGTAATTATTCTGTTTCACATCCAAGGTTTACCATTTATTACAAATTTATTCTTTAGGGATGTCTTCTTTTGCTGAAATTGGTCAGACCTTTCTGTTGTAATAGTAAATAGTAGAGGCTTATTCACATAACCCTGAAGCGTTTGAGTGAAAGTGCAGACCATTCAAATTTGATAGTATGGTATGGACATCATGAGAAGGGATATCAAAATGAGGAAAATCCTCCCAGAAGGAAAATATCCTGTATAAGACTTCTGAGGCCATCTCATATGTCCCAAGTCTTGATGTGGGAACAAATAATGTATTGTTAAATATAAACAATGTGTGACTTAAGGGCCATACAATCAAAATTACAAAAGTCTGTTTAGAACTTTTGTTTCAGAGTCATGCCAGGTCTCTCATTGTATCTCATGACTCCTGTCTAAGATTTTTTGTTTTAGGGCTAGTATGTGGAGATTCAACAATGTGTAACTGACCACCCATTTGTAAGAAAGCAGTTAATTACTTGGAGGTTACAAGTGGACTATTCAATACAAGAACAGGAAGGTAGCTAGTTGATATTAAATTAAGCATGACTTAACCAATTTAAATGCTTGCCTAGTTTTCCACAAAATATTCTCTGCAGCACCATTTGCCACCGATCTAATGTGCTATTATTATGAAACCTTTAAAAATCTTATTCACTTAATGTGAAGTGTGTCAGCTGCTACTGACATGCTGTTCAGGGAGGCGAAAAATAGATTATTACTTTCAACTTCTGAATAGTTTTCTCATATGTTGTTGAAGGTATGGCTGACACTTCAGGCAATGTAAAATTAAAGTTGGCCATTGAGAAAAATATAATATCTTCAGAGGGTCCAGAAATATCAACATCTGTGTGCTGACGTGAACTTTCTCACCACGACCACAAGTTTAAACATGTTAATCTCTTTTTTTACTTTGTTGTCCACAAGAAGTGTTTTTTTCTTCAAATGTAGTTTTTTTTTAATTTTTGTAATGTGTATATCCCTCTCAGTTTTTTCATTTTCTCAACACTACATCTGTACAGTACCAAACAATTTTAACCTTCTGCCTGAACTGTGACGATATGCTGTACTTTTATGTTATTTTCAACATTATAATTCTCACCGCGATTCCTTTATCTTACTGGTCATCCATTTTCAGTTATGATATTTGTGGTTGTAGTGTATTTTTTAGTGTTCATTACATATTCATGTTAATTTATTATTTTTTAATGTTTTCTACTTCTGGTTTATTTTTTGGTTTTGTATTTTGTATGGAATTTCAGTTAATTCTTTTCACTTTAATGAACTGATTCATTTCATTTTTTTTGTCATATCTACAGTGGTGTGAAAAACTATTTGCCCCCTTCCTGATTTCTTATTCTTTTGCATGTTTGTCACACAAAATGTTTCTGATCATCAAACACATTTAACCATTAGTCAAATATAACACAAGTAAACACAAAATGCAGTTTTTAAATGATGGTATTTATTATTTAGGGAGAAAAAAAATCCAAACCTACATGGCCCTGTGTGAAAAGTAATTGCCCCTTTGTTAAAAAAATAACCTAACTGTGGTGTATCACACCTGAGTTCAATTTCCGTAGCCACCCCCAGGCCTGATTACTGCCACACCTGTTTCAATCAAGAAATCACTTAAATAGGAGCTGCCTGACACAGAGAAGTAGACCAAAAGCACCTCAAAAGCTAGACATCATGCCAAGATCCAAAGAAATTCAGGAACAAATGAGAACAGAAGTAATTGAGATCTATCAGTCTGGTAAAGGTTATAAAGCCATTTCTAAAGCTTTGGGACTCCAGCGAACCACAGTGAGATTGTGATTATCCACAAATGGCAAAAACATGGAACAGTGGTGAACCTTTCCAGGAGTGCCCGGCCGACCAAAATTACCCCAAGAGCGCAGAGACGACTCATTTGAGAGGTCACAAAAAACCCCAGGACAACATCTAAAGAACTGCAGGCCTCACTTGCCTCAATTAAGGTCAGTGTTCACGACTCCACCATAAGAAAGAGGCTGGGCAAAAACGGCCTGCATGGCAGATTTCCAAGACGCAAACCACTGTTAAGCAAAAGAACATTAGGGCTCGTCTCAATTTTGCTAAGAAACATCTCAATGATTGCCAAGACTTTTGGGAAAATACCTTGTGGACTGATGAGACAAAAGTTGAACTTTTTGGAAGGCAAATGTCCCGTTACATCTGGCGTAAAAGGAACACAGCATTTCAGAAAAGAACAGCATACCAACAGTAAAATATGGTGGTGGTAGTGTGATGGTCTGGGGTTGTTTTGCTGCTTCAGGACCTGGAAGGCTTGCTGTGATAGATGGAACCATGAATTCTACTGTCTACCAAAAAATCCTGAAGGAGAATGTACGGCCATCTGTTCGTCAACTCAAGCTGAAGCGATCTTGGGTGCTGCAACAGGACAATGACCCAAAACACACCAGCAAATCCACCTCTGAATGGCTGAAGAAAAACAAAATGAAGACTTTGGAGTGGCCTAGTCAAAGACCTGACCTGAATCCAATTGAGATGCTATGGCATGACCTTAAAAGGCGGTTCATGCTAGAAACCCCTCAAATAAAGCTGAATTACAACAATTCTGCAAAGATTAGTGGGCCAAATTTCCTCCAGAGCGCTGTAAAAGACTCATTGCAAGTTATCGCAAACGCTTGATTGCAGTTATTGCTGCTAAGGGTGGCCCAACCAGTTATTAGGTTCAGGGGGCAATTACTTTTTCACACAGGGCCATGTAGGTTTGGATTTTTTTTTCACCCTAAATAATAAATACCATCATTTAAAAACTGCATTTTGTGTTTACTTGTGTTATATTTGACTAATGGTTAAATGTGTTTGATGATCAGAAACATTTTGTGTGACAAACATGCAAAAGAATAAGAAATCAGGAAGGGGGCAAATAGTTTTTCACACCACTGTATATTCATTCATAGTCACTCAGGTATACTCTTTTTCAAATATGATTTATGATTATCATAATGTAAACATTTTGTGTGTGATTCTGGTATTACCATGAGGTGTTGTATTACATTCTTCTGGCATTAAGTGTTGACATTAAATCCATAGATGCAAAATGCTTATGATAGGCTAAAGTTTTTTTTCTAATTGAATATTTAAAAAACCTCATAATGGATATTCTCAGAACCTCTTTGTCAGTCAGTCTTACCTTGAGTGCATGAAACAAATAATTTGTTACTCATCTGAAAACAAGGCACAACTGTATTCACACCATAGCAGGAGGCAATGTACATTAGCCATAGTAGTAAAGAAGGGATAAAATGACTTAGAACTGCAAACTCCTGTGACTATTTTGGCAGAAATTAACAACTGAAAAAGAACTGAACAATTTTCCATACAATTTAGTAATTCTAAAAATTACTTGTTTTACAGCTTTTTTTTGCAAGGAAGTGTGAGAATACCTGACAGCAAGGTGGTATTGCTAAGATACAGCATCAGGGTTAAACAACTGTCATCCATTAGTTTCTGAGCCACCACCCATTGCCTTGAGGGATGGTGCTGATCAAAGTGAACTCCTGCCATAGTAAATAATATTTTAGTTGAGAGAAGGCCAATTTAATGAAAGCTTTGTATCTTTTCTCTTGGACCAGCAATTTCATATTAAATGTTTGGTGACATCAATGTCCTGACTTAACATAACCCCAAAACTGACCTAAGGTTCTTTGGTCTGTATCATTACCTGGTTTTAATTTTTTGCAGTTATTTCTTGGTCTCAAAAAATATGAGACATTGTAGGGTTTTGGGGACCAAGAAATCTAATGTTATAAGTTAATAAAGTTATATTTATTTTTTATTTCAAAACATCTTAACCATTCTTAAAAAAGAATAAAGTTTATTCACTGCACCATTTAGTTTTTCTTATGGGCACCATCTTTTTGAGACCTGCATTGACAAAAGGATGCAATGCTGGTGCTAGTCAGGAAAACGAGAACTGTGCGATGTGTAGCATATTTGCTGCAACAGAATGAAGGTCAGTATTGTGAACTTTCTTCATATCCATCTTGTAATAAAATAATTATTGCCACAACAAACCTCTGCTTTGTTTTGTGATTAAAGTTTGGCCCTTAGCACTCTTGCT
This sequence comes from Polypterus senegalus, assembly GCF_016835505.1. NCBI lineage: Eukaryota > Metazoa > Chordata > Cladistia > Polypteriformes > Polypteridae > Polypterus > Polypterus senegalus. Next base: position 146,376,644 of record NC_053156.1, on the reverse strand, counting down.
TTTAAATATAAAGGTGTTATGCAAGATTTTGTGACTTTTATTTTAGTTTAGTGATTTGGGCTTTGATGCTAGATTCTTGCTTTCCAGTTACTGAACTCAGCCTGTTTATTTTCTATGTTTCATCTCTTGGTACTTTCCTTCAATTTCACCACTTGTATCTCATGGGTAGTATGGTTTGGACAACAAAAGGAGATAAAAGTTCCATAACACATTTTTGGATAGGCATGGGAATCTGGCTCTTCAGTTAGATTTAAACTATTAAGGTCTAGATCCAATTCAGAATCGATCCTTAATTATATATATATATATATATATATATATATATATATATACTAATAAAAGGCAAAGCCCTCACTCACTCACTCACTCACTGACTCATCACTAATTCTCCAACTTCCCGTGTAGGTAGAAGGCTGAAATTTGGCAGGCTTATTCCTTACAGCTTACTTACAAAAGTTGGGCAGGTTTCATTTCGAAATTCTACGCATAAGGGTCATAACTGGAAGCTATTTTTCCCATATAATGTAATGGAGTCTTGAGTTGGAGATGGCGTGGGGGGAGTTTCGTGTGACATCATCACGCCTCCTACGTAAGTACGTAGAGAACAAGGAAGAACTCAAACAGCGATGAGCACAAAACGCCATTTCACAATTGAGAAGGCAGAAAACATTATGAAGCAAATGATGCATACAAGCATATTCATAAGTACAGCTACTGCGGAAACAAAGCACGGCGTGAACCGTAAGTTTATATTAAATTCATAGACAGGCTGCCACTAGCGTTTGTAATTTAGTGCCTGCCCATATAAGGCCGTCCATCAGCGGCAATCCAATACAAACACTGCCGGTAAATGTTCACGGGTGAAGGACTGTGCTTATGCAGAGGAAGATGAGATGGTCAGGGTGGTGTTTGGCACAAACTCATTGAAACTGCGAGAGAAACTTTTAAGTGCGGGTCTTAGCTGACATTACGAGATGGCACCAGTACAGCTGGGAACCTTCGATGCAAGAACACCAAGCGGCTCACGTGAACTGGCGCAGTGCACAGACAAAAAGCAACAGTTCCAAAGAGTGCTGAACAAAACCGAATTACACAATTGAGAAGGCAGCAAAAAAATATGAAGCGTCTTATACATACAATCATATTCATAAGTGCAGCTACTGCGGAAACAAAGCACACGGTGGAAAAAGTGAATGTCCTGCTAAAGGAAGACAGTGTAAAAAAACCCGTGCATGCAGTTTGTCACATCACAGATAAAAAGGAAGACGAGCTGTTTATTGATGCAGTAAGGAACTAATCGATGAATGAAACCTCTTATCTTTACAACGATTGACAAACACGGAATGTAACTTGAACACATCCTACAAATACGAGCCTGATTGAAAGAAATAATGATAATCAAATCCTTGATGACAGCAACATTCAATAACACTCACAAAACAATTACTGTATATTGACAATCATGTTACGTTATTTTTAAAATGTTCCCTTTTCTTTTTCATAACTTCTACTTCTCCACTGCGGTACACGGGTATATATATAAATGTATATATATACCCCAATCTACAATACATACTTTAGCATAGACAAGCCACACGCTGTGGCTCAATTGTAGAGTCTTAAGCCTCTAACGCCGACATTCGAGGTTCGATTCCCGAGAGGGGGTGTACTGACTATGTGCACGCGCTACCCGATTCATTTTACCTTCGCATCTCCTTGGTTTGGGTCGTATGAATAAATATTAGGTTAACGCAGAATCATGTTACGTTATTTTAAAATTTTCCTTTCTTAGCACAAGCACAGCTGAGAAGCTTCATGCATGTACTCCATAAGCGTTAAAAATAACGCATTTAATCACACTTTCAATTCCAAGCAAACGGGAACTTTTGTCAATGCATGATTTCCTGGTACATCCATTACACTGATGCACACATCACAGCTACAAAAATGTTAGAGTCGGAATAAAGCTCGTTCCTACGACTGATCATTTCGACTACCCGAGCGAAGCCTTGATAAAAGCATGGTTTTGTGCACACTGAAAAGCAAGCAAAATTAGATGCATTACAGAGAGCGGACTTTGTGGCTCTTACTGGGAATCATTGGACTTCCGTGACCGTTAGTAATTCTAATTACATCTAATTACAAAATGTTCAATGATCACACTGTTTTAGCCTAATGTACAAAATAATTTTGGCTAATGTTACTCAGAGTTTAAAGAGTAAGCTGGTCAAATTACCTTTTATGTTTCTGACTTATTTTTTTAAGAAGAAAAATTGCACTTTATGTTGAAATTTTGTTATTATTATTTAAAGACAATACTATTCTGAAAATGTACTTAAAGTACTTAAACTACCACTTTATTTTTAAGTCTGCCCAATTTTAACCAGGGATGATATTTTTGTTTCTGTTTTGAATTCAAATGCAGTTTAAAAGCATTTTTTTTTCAGAAATTAAAACAGCTTCAGTTTACAATATTCATGTCCATGTCTATTATTTGATTCTGTCGCCCATTAAAACCCTTTTAAATAAAAAAAAAACATTTGCGATTTGGGGCAAATTTTCATGTGTGATTACATACGATTAATCAAGATTAATTATTACACAGCCTCTAATTAATTAGATTAATTTTTTTAATCGAGTCCCACCCCTAATATATATATGTATATGTATATATATGTATATATGTGTGTGTGTGTATATATATATATATATATATATATATATATATATATATATATATATATATATATATGCCAGCAACACTCATGACAATGAAAACACAATTACATTGTCAATCATGTTACGTTATTATTAAAATGTTTCCTTTTCTTTGTCATTACTTCTTTAACACACTATTTCTCCACTGCGAAGCGCGGGTATTTTGCTAGTATATATACAGTATATACACTCACGTTTTTTGTCACGCTTTAAATCTGCCTTATTTTAAAACCTACATATATACTCTATGTTTGGTATCATTCATTTTAAAATTTATCGAACTTTAATGTGAAATTTTTAGATTTTCAGATTCTTATTCCGTTTTTAAATTATAAACTACAAAATATCAAGAACTCACGTCCCGGAAGACAAGACTTTGTGCCAAGAGATTTAACCATGCACGGTGCCAGAAATAAAAGACAACGAGTAGGATAGCTGCTGTACAAGCTTTTAAATGTTCGAAGCACTGCGCAAGATAAAGATCACGTGGCATGGCAGCAGCAGCAAGCCAGCAGCTGATCGAGCAAAGAGGAGGTTTAAAAAAAAAAAAAAACCTGTATTTATTTCCCATTGTTATCACCATTTAAGAGGGGGTTTCGGAGGAGTGACTGCGTCTCCTTGGGGTGCGTTCAACCCCCCTCTTCACAACGTGAATGGCAGAGACGCGAAGTGGCTGGCATGCAGCATAGGCCAGTGGAGTTGGCGAGCGAAGTGAGAAGGGGGCGAACCCCCTAGTATATATATATATACACTGCTCACAAAAATTAACGGAACACTTTAAAGAAACACATTAGTACATCAGATCTCAATATGAAGTTGGATATCTATACAAATAACGACAGGGCAATGCCTTAGGAACAAAAGGATGCCAAGTCTTTTAGTGGAAATAAAAGTTTTCTGCCTACAGAGGGCTCAATTGTGTAGACACCCTAAAATCAGAGTGAAATGAAGATGTGGCAGGCTAGTCCATTTTTCAAAAACTTAATTTCTGCTACTCAAAATGCTTTTCAGTATCTTGTGTGGCCCCCACGAGCTTGTATGCATGCTTGACAACGTCGGGGCATGCTCCTAATGAGACGATGGATGGTGTCTTGTGGCATTTCCTCCCAGATCTGTATGAGGGCATCCCTGAGCTGTTGTACAGTCTGAGGAGCAACCTGGCGGCGCCTAATGGACCAAACATAATGTCCCACAGATGTTCTATTGGGTTTAAGTCAGGGGATCGTGAAGGCCATTCAATTGTTTCAATTCCTTCATCCTCCAGGTACTGCCTGCATACTCTTGCCACATGAGGCCGGCATTGTCGTGCATTAGGAGGAAACCAGGACCTACTGCACCAGCGTAGGGTCTGACAATGGGTCCAAGGATTTCATCCTGATACCTAATGGCAGTCAAGATGCCGTTGTCTAGCCTGTAGAGGTCTGTGAGTCGCTCCATGGATATGCCTCCAAGATCATCACTGATCCACCACCAAACCAGTCATGCTAAACGATGTTACAGGCAGCATAATATTCTCCACGGCTTCTCCTGACCCTTTCACGTCTTTCACATATACTCAGGGTGAACCTGCTCTCATCTGTGAAAAGCACAGGACGCCAGTGGTGGACCTGCCAATTCTGGTATTCTATGGCAAATGCCAATTGAGCTCCCCGGTGCTGTGCAGTGAGCACAGGGCGCAGTAGACATTTGGGCCCTCAGGCAACCCTCATGAAGTCTGTTTCTGATTGTTTGGTTAGAGACATTCACACCAGTGGCCTGCTGGAGGTCATTTTGTAGGGCTCTGGTAGTGCTCATCCTGTTCCTCCTTGCCCAAAGGAGCAGATACTGGTCCTGCTGATGGGTTATGGACCTTCTATGGCCCTCTCCAGCTCTCCTAGAGTAACTGCTTGTCTCCTAGAATCTCCTCCATGCCCTTGAGACTGTGCAGGGAGACACAGCAAACCTTCTGGTAATGACACGTATTGATGTGCCATCCTGGAGAAGTTGGACTACCTGTACAACCTCTGTAGGGTCCAGGTATCACCTCGTGCTACCAGTAGTGACACTGACTGTAGCCAAATGCAAAACTAGTGAAGAAACAGTCAGAAAAGATGAGGAGGGAAAAATGTCAGTGGCCTCCACCTGTTAAACCATTCCTGTTTTGGGGGTCATCTCATTGTTGCCCCTCTAGTGCATCTGTTGTTAATTTCATTAACACCACAGCAGCTGAAACTGATTAACAACCCCCTCTGCTACTTAACTGACCAGATTAATAGCCCATAAATTTCATTGGCTTTATGCTATACTCTGATTAAAAAGTGTTCCTTTAATTCTTTTGAGCAGTATATATTTATACTAGCAAAATACCCACGCTTCGCAGCGGCGAAGTATTGTCTTAAAATTTTTATTAAGAAGAAAATTAAACCTTTTTAAACTGAGGGAAAATATACCAATAATTTTTTGTTAAGGATTTCTTTGTATACCACATTGTGAGTTCGGCCCTCCAGTTGTAATATGACCAAGCTGTGCACTGAGCTTACTCTTGAGCATGTAACGTACAGTTGGCCATGTGAACAGTAATCTTGTTTCAAATCTCACAGCTTGGATTGCTGCTGTCATAATCGGTTTGAGTTTCATGGTTTGTTTCAATTACAACAGTATTTGTAGGACTTGTGTTGAAGAGACATTCGACATCTGTCAAGCGTTGTAAGTATACAACCGGTTTCATCGATAACTTCACATCCAGCTTTTGAGAGTTTAAACATTCATAAACATCAAAGTGTTCACTACTGAAATCGTCACCTGTGAACCTAAGATGTTTAAGAGGCATTGCCGGTTGTCCAAAGCTGTAAAATATTTGGCCATTTCAGTACACTTGAAAGCGACAACCGAACAATTCACCGGCAGCCATCAACTCACATGCAGATGCATAGGAGAAGGGCTTAAGCATTTCACTCTTCTAGTGCTCCTGTGTAGAATAATTATCTCCTGTACCATCATCAGTCCACACCTTGAACCTGTTCCAGTCATTCAATACATAAGACACAATGTTCCTCCGGATATCAAGAGTGAGCCTGATATGGCCGTGCAATATGTAACAAAGAGAATGGAAAGGTAGGTGCCATCTCCGGGCATGGAAACCACTCGGTAAGTGACAGTTCTTTGATCAATGGTGATCACCTCGATAGACATGTTAATGGGGGTACGTTTGGAATGATAAAGGAAATGGGTACCTGAACAATGTAAAGTAAGTCTAAAATACCTACACAATAACTATAATCGTAATAAATGAACAATAAAACAGCGGAGAAGCCATGGATTAAATAAAAAGGCTGTAGTTATCAGCAGGGAGACGTGAATCCCATGACGAAGCAAGGAAGGGAATGTAGAGACTGGAGCGATGGACGGCCTTATATAGGCAGGCAGCCAACAACGTGGGAGGCGTTTGGATGGGGGACCCAACTCCGCCTCACACGGTGACCGAGCTGCAGGCTATGGACATATATATGTACGTAAGTAGGATTCAGTTAGCGTTGGGAACCTGCATAACAAATTTCTTGAAGATGGGCCCATAAGTAAGAAAGACCGTTGAAAAGTTCAATATGGCGGCCGACAGTGGCATCATACCACCAAAATAAGTACCAAATTTAAGCCTTCTACCTACACTGGAAGTTGGAAAATTAATGACGTTGGAAAGTTTAATATGGCAGCTGACAGTGGCATCATACCACTGAAATAAGTACGTACATTGGTTTCGGTTAGTGCAGGGAAGTCGCCTACCAAATTTCGTGAAGATTGGGCCATGAATAAGAAAGTTCAACATGGCGGACTTTGTTGACCGTTATGACCGTTACGCGTAGAATTTCGAAATGAAACCTGCTTAACTTTTGTAAGTAAGCTGTAAGGAATGAGCCTGCCAAATGTCAGCCTTCTACCTACACGAGAAGCTGGAGAATTAGTGACATTTTAAACTTCAATATGGCGGCCGACAGTGGCATCATACCACTGAAATAAGTATGTACATCGGTTTTAGTTAGCGCAGGGAATCCACCTACCAAATTTCGTGAAGATGAGGCTATAAATAAGAAAGTTCAACATGGCAAACGTTGTCAACCGTTATGACCGTTACACATAGAATTTTGAAATGAAACCTGCTGAACTTTTGTAAGTAAGCTGTAAGGAATGAGCATGCCAAATTTCAGCCTTCTACCTACACGGGAAGTTGGAGAATTAGTGACGTTGGAAAGTTCAATATGGCGGCCGACAGTGGCATCATACCATCGAATTAATTATGTACATCGGTTTCGGTTAGCGCAGGGAAGCTGCCTACCAAATTTCGTGATGATGGGGCTATAAATAAGAAAGTTCAACATGGCGGACGTTGTCGACCGTTATCGACTGTTATGACCGTTACGTGTAGAATTTCGAAATGAAACCTGCTGAACGTTTGTAAGTAAGCTGTAAGGAATAAGCCTGCCAAATTTCAGCCTTCTACCTACATGGGAAGTTGGAGAATTAGTGATGAGTGCTTTGCCTTTTATTAGTATAGACAGCTAGATATCCACAAAGGGATAAGTCTGAGTATTTCACAATCTGCTCAGTTACTGGGATTTTCACGCACAACCATTTCTAGGGTTTACAAAGGATGGTGTGAAAAGGGAAAAACATCCAGTATCGTGGCAGTCCTGTGGGCGAAAATGCCTTGTTGATGCTAGAGGTCAGAGGAGAATGGGCCGACTGATTCAAGCTGATAGAAGAGAAACTTTGACTGAAATAACCACTCATTACAACCGAGGTATGCAGCAAAGCATCTGTGAAGCCACAACACGCACAACCTTAAGGCGGATGGGCTACAACAGCAGAAGACCCCACCGGGTACCACTCATCTCCACTACAAATAGGAAAAAGAGGCTACAATTTGCACGAGCTCACCAAAATTGGACAGTTGAATACTGGAAAAATGTTGCCTGGTCTGATTAGTTTCGATTTCTGTTGAGACATTCAAATGGTAGAGTCAGAATTTGGCGTAAACAGAATGAGAACATGGATCCATCATGCCTTGTTACCACTGTGCAGGCTGGTGGTGGTGGTGTAATGGTGTGGGGGATGTTTTCTTGGCACACTTTAGGCCCCTTAGTGCCAATTGGGCATCGTTTAAATGCCACGGGCTACCTGAGCATTGTTTCTGACCATGTCCATCACTTCATGACCACCATGTACCCATCCTCTGATGGCTACTTCCAGCAGGATAATGCACCATGTCACAAAGCTCGATTCATTTCAAATTGGTTTCTTGAACATGACAATGAGTTCACTGTACTAAAATGGCCCCCACAGTCACCAGATCTCAACCCAATAGAGCATCTTTGGGATGTGATGGAACGGAGCCGTGCCCTGGATGTGCATCCCACAAATCTCCATCAACTGCAAGATGCTATCCTATCAATATGGGCCAACATTTCTAAAGAATGCTTTCAGCGCCTTGTTGAATCAATGCCACATAGAATTAAGGCATTTCTGAAGGCAAAAGGGGGTCAAACACCGTATTAGTATGGTGTTCTTAATAATCCTTTAAGTGAGTGTATATATATATATATATATATATATATATATATATATATATATATAATGCAAAGGTGATTCATATATAATCAAGCAGAGATAAGTAGTTTTTTTGCTACCTTATGGAACTTAAGCTCAGGGAAAGCTAACAGATCACTGCTTTTCTGACCAGAATCTACTCTAAAGCCAAAAAAATGAAAGTACTAGTGACTTAAGTGAATATTCTAGTTTAGTGTACAAGAGTGAACTTTGAAAGGCTTGTTTTTTCTTGGTAAATATCAAAGAATTGCTGCACGTCTGTTATTTTGTCTTCCACTGAACTGAAAAGTGAGTGACTTACATTATCTCCAAGCTATTCTTATTATTAGGTCTTTATTTGATTCAGGAGAAGGGATTTCAATTTAACAGAATATCCAGAGCCTTCCTCAGTACAGCATCGACTTTTGGATTTGTATTTGCCATCTAATTATGTTGTATTGAAGATTAATTATTGTAGTGTAATATTAATGCAAGTTGGTTATATGTGTGGGAAATGTTATTTTGTACAACTTAAATTGTCTATTGGATTACATTTAAAATATTACTACGTATTATGAGACAACTGGTATACATCAGATTATACTGGAGAGTTAATAATATGCTTTGACTTTAATTGTGATTAATTTCACATTTCACATAAGTGTTCAAGAGGATAATTTAAAGATTAAATTGGGTACTGAAATAAGCAAACGAAATAACCATTTTCTTAAGACAAATCTTGTTAAAGATAAACCACAATTCTGAAAATTAATGTAATAATTGTAAAACTCAACCTGTGCAAATTTTCACTCAGTCTTTTATCTTTTTTTCTATTCAAGTAATGAGGCTGTGAAATGTTCATTTAATTTTTTCCTGTTTTTATATTTTACTTTCTTCTTCTTCTCTCTGGTGTAGAGGCACCTAATCTGCTGCTGCCAGGTATCGCAGTAGGGAAGGCACAGTGTAAATAAATCACTTACTAGTACCACACTTCAGGTCATCGCTGTGACACTAGCCAAATCCTGGAGCCCCAGCTGTCTGTACACCGAGTGTATGCAGAGGGGATGTGAGGCAAATTGGTTAATGGACTGGGGCACAGACCCTTTTGTGTTCCTTGCCATTCAGAGCAATTGGGCAATTTATACCCCTACTAAGAGACCATAGTGCCACTCTCTACATTTAAAGTATCTTTCTTGTTTATTGATGTGTCTTTTTATTAATGGGAGTAATAAAAATTATATATAATTTATTTTATTACTTTAACTGGTTCTAGAATTAAATGAAGTACAGTATAACAAACAAGTGAGTAATCCATTACATATCACAGTAGCTATGTTCAATTAGGATGGTAGCTCAATATTTCAGTTTCCTGCATTTGTATAAAGTAGTAAAGTGTAATATAACACAAATAATGAGTTTGTAAAACAAACCTAAGTTTAAAGTATACTTTTATCAATTACGTTTGCTGATCCATTTGGCTTCACAAAACCACCAAAACCAGTTACACACATGTAAGGCTTATTGTAATTGTCCTTGAGGAAACAAAAAACAAATTTTATAGCCACACAATAGTACTGTACATGCATACTGCTCTCATTCATACAAGATAATAACTTGTGCATGTAATGTACATATGTTGCTTGCACAATATATTCTTGTTACCTGACAACATGAGATGTCACAAAAACCCAATAGTGCCACACAGAAAATAAAAATCATTCAGTTTAATTGAGACAATACTGCGGTTAAACTCGATAGCATGCAATTAAAAATAGGCTGTATCTTAGTCTGCTTCAGACCACATAATCATTATGCATCCAAGTACAGTGGGTAGCTTTAAACTGAAAACTGAATAGGGGACGATTGATTAATTTCATGTCAAGTACCAATTGACACTGTCAGTTTACAAATCCTAATCGTACTTTTAAATCACAGTAGAAATGCATCATCTTCAATGTCTGAAATCTTTCAGCATTTTCACCACCAAAAATGATGAGACTTGTGCTGACTCTTGAACGGGTGAGATTACTAATAGGAACAGTCCAGTGGATACTGTTGTTTGAAAATGACGTGTTCAGCACTACAGGAATTTGGTTTAGCCCCAGGCAAGCACAGCTGGACAGCTGGAAAATCAGCTACTACTTAAACTAAACAGAAAGTTTTACAGTGTGTGAAGTGTATAACGTTTTGGAGGAAAATTAGAAGCTCCTTTGACTGCAGTTATGTACTAATAAAAATGATGATTTATTATTATTATTATTAAATGTATTTTTACTTTTTGTATTTGAGTACATTTGAAAGAAGATACTTTTATTCAAGTATTTTTAAATGAAATTATTGTTACTTCAACGAAAGTAAGAATTTCATGAAGTACTATGTTTCTACTTCTACTCAAGTATCATTTCTGAGCAGTTTTTACAACTCTGGAAGTGAGCCTTGCCAAGTCTTTTGATGAGACTATCAACCCTTTGCAGAAATGATTACAAAAACAGCATGACCTATCAAGTTTTGGCATGAGTACGGTAGGACTAGGCTATTAACTCCTAGGTTGAGCATTCCTTTTACTTTCAGCTCCACTTCTGTTCATTTCAACTCAGGGAGCCAATAAGGGCACTTGCACACTATAATTCTGGAGTCACTGACTATAACATAAGAAATCAGGCAAGTCAACCCTGGATTGAGGTATGTAATAGTAACCATCGGTTGTAGAACTTGTTGTAATTGGCACTTTATGACAGAAATAAGAGCACTGGACTCAAAAAAACATTTAGCGAGAAACTGAGCTTGGGAAATCGGGGCTCATCCTGATATTGCCAACGTTTCAGTAGTTTTACATAGCAGATATACACTCAGCCAAACTGTTGAGCTACCATACTATAGTCTACTAGACCCTTTCTTTCTTTAATTTCATATGTTCCTTGACAATGTGTGAGTAATGTGCAAGTCAGAGGTGGGTATGAATATTATAACTTGATTCTTGCAGAAATTCATGGACAATATAATCAAGGCTACACTGCTTGCATTGGAGTGGGGCACATCTATTCAAACCAACCTCAGAATTTAGGGACATACTCCAACATGTTTTTTGGGATTTGGATTGTGTCTCTTGGCCTTCTTTGACTATGTCAAGTATCCCACTGGGTTCCCTTTTATAGTATCACTGAAAGTATGAAAAACCAGTCAATGCTTTTTGCACCTCCCAGTAAAAAAAGGTGGTAGTTGATTCCAATGCTTGCCATCCACTACTTTTTCAAAATCTGGTTTGGTTGAATCTTTTGACCATCATATCACTATAGGTGTAATATACAAATATTTTATGATGTTACAGTAAATGTGCTGACATTTAGTAGTTTGCTTAAATGTTTCAGAAGTGAAAGTTGTTCCTTGATTCATGAGGATCTCCTTTGGGATGCTGACCCACACAGACACGCAGGCAGCCCAGGACGATGGTGTTTACACGCGTGTGCACACATATCTTTTTCAGTTTAAGTAAGAACACAAGAGTGCATGTGAGCAGATGATAGCTTTAAGTTTGCCTGATCATGTGATGGGGACGTTGTTTAAAAAGTGCTGTGCCCCATCACTGGGGAGGAGGGAAATAAACAACATATGAGATAAGAAGGAGAGTGCACGTATGCAGTCAAGGTACTTTTTTGGTGATGTAGCTGCAGGCCCACAGCATAAGGCTGTCTGTAGAGCTAAGATGTAAATCCTTCAACAGACATTATGTAGAGGAATTTGGTTATTGAGGATTTAAGTCAGAAAGGCTCCTTTTTCTTAGTGGAAAGGCTGAGACTTTGGAAAGGAGACAGCTTATTTGGGAATTGTACAAAAGACAGTATTAAGAACTGTTGCAATTTGTTTTCCCTTTTTGAATACTTTGGAATGTGAAATTATAACTTATTTTAAAAGTATTTATTTATTTATTGCCATTTACATCATTTTGATCGCTAATATATTGGATGTTTCTATCATCTTTTTGTTCCTTTATCACTTTTACTAAATCTTAATTTTAAGAGTAATACAATAAAGTCATTTAGATTTTTTTGCAAATCACCCTCTTATGTCTGCCTGCACTCTGACTTGCTGGTCCTTAGTTACAGCTATCAGATTGCAGGTGTTCGTTGGCACGTTTGAGGACATGTGACTGCTCAGCAAATCCTCTGCATACTGGGTAGCATAATCAACTAGTACTGATATGTACTTGTGGCTGTAAGCTGACAGGTCTAGTGGTTCAACTATATCTAAGCCCATCTGCTCAAAAGACATATTGATTATTAGGCTTTCTTTCTGGGAATCTAGTGAAGCTGACACTCGGCATCAATCTCAAACCAGTGATGTAATGTTTTAGCTACACCCAAGTGTTTTACTAATATTTGGGCATGAATCAACTTGAATATATCTCATTGATATTGGAGGCTAATAGAAGCTGGTAATTTTTGTACTGATGAACATTTTGTAAGTCATTTTCAGTCACAAACTGGGGTTCCTGTGGAATGGACTAGTGGAGTCTTACCTGTTAATGTAAACAACAGCATTTCTGATATGCTTTAAGAGATTGTCTTTATATTGTTCCCTTTTAAAAGGTCATAGTATTTTTTTTGTGTTGAAATAATAAATATCACATGGGCTGCTCATCTTTGCAAGTTTCGAAACTAGTGGCTGCTAAGGAAGCACACCTAGCTATGCAGTATGTCAAAACAGGTGTTAATACCTTTTACCCACCCTGCAACAGATAAAGTGGTATTTTAATACCTTGTATTCTCAGACTAGTAGCACCCTATTATCAGATCATAGGATGCTTGAAGGTTAATTAGCTGCCAAAAAAGTTAGAACACATAATGATAGGTAAGAATGTTCTCTTTGTTTAAATGTTGCTTAAATACTGTTGTGGTAAAATGTGTCGGGCAGCAGAAAATGGTTATATTACTGCTACAATAACCTTCACCCTGTGTCCATTTAGAGAGATAGAGAGTATTTTATTGTCATTTCATCCATATACAGTAGTACAGCATAAAGTGAAACGAAACAACATTCCTCCAGGACCATGATGCTACATAGAACACAGGACAACGAAGAATCCATGACACATAATATAGAATGCTTCGATACCTTTTTCCCCAATGGCAGGAGTGTAAACAGTGAGTGTGAAGGGTGTGTTGGGTCATTCACAATGTTGGTGGCTTTGCGGATGTAGCGTATGGTGTAATTGTCTATTATGGAAGGAAGAGAGACACCGATGATCTTTTCAGCTGTCTTCACTATCTGTTGTAGGGTTTTACGATCCCTGACCGTGCAATTTCCAAACCAGACAGTGATGCAGTTGCTCAGGATGCTCTGCATGGTTCCTCTGTAGAATGTTGTTTGAATAGCTGGTGGAAGATGGGCTTTTCTCAGCCTACGCAGGAAGTAGAGCCGCTTTTCTTGGCTAAAGAGCTGGTGTTGTAGGACCAGGTGAAGTTCTCTGCCAGGTGGACACCCAGGTAATTGGTGCTATTGACGACCTTCACAGTTAAGCCGTCAGTGTTCATTGGCAGATGGTCACTCTTAGTCTTTGTAAAGTCAACAATTATCTCCTTTGTTTTGTCTACATTCAGAGACAGGTTATTGGCTTTACACCAGTCCGTTAACCACTGCACCTCCTCTCTGTATGCTGACTCGTTGTTGCTGATGAGACCCACCACAGTCTTGTCATCAGCGAATTTTATAATGTGATTAGAGCTGTGCGTTGCTGCACAGTCATGAGTCAGCAGTGTGAACAATAATGGACTGAGCACACAGCCTTGAAGGGCTCCAGTGCTCAGTGTGGTGGTTCTGGAGATGTTGTTTCCAATCCTGACTGACTGTGGTCTTTCAGTCAGGAAGTCCAGAATCCAGTTACAGAGGGAGGTGTTCAGTCCCAGGAGGCTCAGCTTTTCTGTCAGCTGCTGAGGAATAATCATGTTGAATGCTGAGCTAAAGTCGATAAACTGCATTCTAACGTATGTGTCCTTATTGTCCAGATGAGCGAGAGCCAGATGGAGAGTGGTGGCTATTGCATCATTTGTTGAACGGTTCCGCCGATAAGCAAAATGCAGGGGGTCAAGTGAGGGGGGACAGCAGGGTTTTTATGTGCCTCTTGGCAACCTTCTCGAAGCACTTCATGATAATGGGAGTGAGTGCAACGGGATGGTAGTCATTGAGGTTGGACACTTGTGACTTTTTTGGCACAGGAACCATGGCGGTGGTTTTGAAGCAGGTTGGAGCAATGGTGGTGCTCAGGGAGATGTTGAAGATGTCAGTAAAAACGTCCACCATCTGGTCTGCACATTCCCTTAGTACTCTGCCAGGAATATTGTCTGGTCCTGCAGCCTTCCGTGGGTTAACTCTTCGTAGAGTATTTCTCACATCGGCCACAGTCAGATTTAATGCTTGGTCGCTAGGAGGAGAGGTGGTCTTCCTCATCACCACGTTGTTCTGTGCTTCAAACCGTGCATAGAATTTATTCAGCACATCTGGAAGGGAGGCATCACTGTCACAGGTGGGTGATGTTGTCCTGTAATTAGTGATAGCCTGGATGCATTTCCACATGCTCTGTGCATCTTTGTCATATAGAAAAAGTCCCTGGATTCTCCGGGTGTGTGCGCGCTTTGCCGCTCTGATGGTGCAGGATAGTTTGGCTCTCGCTGTTCTCAGGGCAGTTTCGTCACCATCCTTGAAGGCAGAGTCCCGGGTCTTCAGTAGCGCACGCACTTCCTTTGTAATCCACGGTTTCTGGTTGGGGCGTGCAGTGATGTACTTGGAGACAGTAACGTCATCAGTGCACTTATAGATGTAGCTGGTCACTGATGACGTGTACTCCTACAAGTTGATACAGTCGCTGTTGGTTGCAGCCTCTCTAAACATGTCCCAGTCAGTGCACTCAAAACAGTCCTGAAGAGAAGAGATGGCTTCTGCTGGCCAGGTTCTCACCTGCTTCAGAACCGGTTTGGTGCATCTGACGAGTGGTCTGTATATTGGAATTAACATGACAGAGATGTGATCTGAGTTTCTAAAGTGGGGGCAGGGCTTTTCCTGGTACGCAACAGGAATGTTTATATAAATAAGATCCAGCCTGTTCGTCCTTCTCGTTGCAAAGTCCACAAACTGATGGAATTTAGGGAGCACTGACTTGAGATTTGCTTGATTGAAATCTCTAGCGACAATAACCAGTCCATCCGGGTGTGTGTTCTGTATGTCTGTGATGGCGCTGTACAGTTCCCAGAGCACTTCCTTAGCATTAGCACTGGGAGGTATGTAAACTTCAATTATGTGGATGATGGTGAGGCAAATAAAAAGGTCTACATTTAACAATTACAAACTCCATTAGTGGTGAGCAGTAGCTAGAAACAAGCACAGAGTTACTGCACCATTCCGTGTTGATATACACACACAGTCCACCACCGCGAGTCTTAGCGTACAGAGTAGCATTTCTGTCGGCTAGAAACGTGGCTAGCCCATCTGTGTTAATGGTGGTTTCCGGAAGTCTGTCACTGAGCCACGTCTCCATCAAAACAAAGACACAACAGTCTCTAAACTCACGCTGGGTTGTTCGCTGGAATCGAATGCAGTCCAATTTATTGTCAAGGGAGCAGACATTAGAAAGCAATATGGACGGGACTGCCGGCCGGTTGGGGTTAGCTTTTAGCCTAGCACGGACTCCCGCTCGCTTCTCATATTTCTGTCACCTCGCACACCGCCTCCGTTTGCCTCTCCCTTGTCCGTTTGCATCAGGTGTCCATTTGCATCAGGGCCGAAGGTCCGTTTCTTGTAGCAGAGCGAGGTCGCACAGTTTATCCCGCAGATCATTCTTTATGTTTTTATATGAATATTGGAAGCAGAGAAGCGTCTCACGTTGATATACATGGACACTAGTTGTTCTGATGTCCATGTACTACTGAAAAAGCAGAAAAAATAATTAAATAAATAAAATAACAAATACTACATTTACCACCACTGACTCAAAAAGGGTTAGAAAGAGGATCACATGTATCCAAAAAACACTAACATTTGTCAGGAGTCTAAAAGCATTCCATGGATTCAATATGATGTGGGTAGTAGAACACAGTATAACTGCACAATGGAGGTGGTGAGGTTACCTTTTTTGTTTTAGGGTTCCTTGGACTCTCACCTCGCACTCACAAGCCTGGGTGGTCGTGGAAAGTATTGTTTTTTCTTTTTGTCTCCCATCATTCAGTTCCAGCACCTCCGGGTGTCGCTCAGTTAGCTTCACCAACTCTTCATCAACTGTCTCTGAAACAACCCAGCAAGATAGCCTACAAGTATCAAATAATCTGCTGTTAATATCACCCCAACCCGGTGGCTGGAATTTTCTGTCAGTTTCAGCCATTTAGCCACACTTGTCAAAGGCTTCTTGACCAGCATCCCCGGAGTTAATTAATAATGAGTTAGAATGTCTTTCTTTAACATGTATTTGGTACGTGCCTTTAGTTTAAATTCTAGTAGGCTTTTAAAAGTTTGCATTTCAGAAAAGATGCTATGATGTGAGCCCAACCAGTGATGATAGGTGAACAATCACTCTGACACAAAGAGGTACGCTTCAATGTCTTCTTACTTCAGCAACATCAGTTTCTGAGCTGGTCCCATATCTCAATCCATGTGTTTAAATTCTCCCAACATATGGCATGCTTCATCTTTGGTGAACATAGTCAGTTGATTGATAATTTACAATTGTAGTTGTCATACCTGTTCATCTAATTGTTTACAGTACAGTAGTGTTTCCATGGCAATCTGAATGTTCATCTGTTCTGACATTTCCCAGGAGAAGTCTTGAACTATGCCATTGTAAAAGTAACAAAGAGATATGTAAGAAGGGTGGGGTTTGTCTTGGGCAAAAGAGTGTTACAATAGTAAAGTACAATATAAGAAAGTTGTGTTTTTTAGTACAGATTCGTTCCCTGGTACATTGGTTAGCCAAATGACGACTATATCACAACTGAGTCTTCTTTTATGTTGTTGTTATGTTATGCTGCCAGGATAGTTAAAGTTGTTTGTAGGGGAAAGGTGTAGTCACTGATCTTCAGATATATTTTCCTCCA
Source organism: Polypterus senegalus (assembly GCF_016835505.1). Classification (NCBI taxonomy): domain Eukaryota; kingdom Metazoa; phylum Chordata; class Cladistia; order Polypteriformes; family Polypteridae; genus Polypterus; species Polypterus senegalus. Next base: position 146,359,290 of record NC_053156.1, on the reverse strand, counting down.
TTCTTAGAGCAGAAGCCAAAACTATGCTAGACACTTTGTCACACTCTATTCCCTTCTCGTGTGCGCTCTTGAATTGGTTCAAGTAGGATACTCACCAGGACATCATCAGATGTTCATTGTCTCTAACCATCAACATACTATTACCAGAAACAACTACCATAAAATCTCATGTATATTGCGTGCAATTTTCACACATTTTAGTTCACTAAAAATTGGGTTGTGCATTATACATGAGACATAATTTTATGTTGGTATTTTCAATAAGGCTGCACAGTAGGAATGTAGGTGCTTGAATTGATTATGTGTATAAAGCACTTGGTTCTATCCGTGGTACCACTTCACTGTTGGGTGAAGTTGAGTTACTGTCCTCCCCTCTCACTTCTGATGTCAGTGCTCATCTTTCGTTAATCACTCAGTCTGAATGCACATTATACTGTATTATAGTCTGACTTGATCGTAAATAGGTAGGTAGTCGTCATGTTCTTTCAGTAGGTTATAATTTTAACTCTGTTAGGGCAATTTTTTTTTCCAGGGCTGAATATCATTCTAAAAAAAAAATTCTCAAAAGCACACAAAGCAAACGTTTCTCACATAAATCAATGTAAAACTTGCTGCTGTGTGCAGTGCACTGTTGCTGCATAATAGCCATCTCTGGCTGCAGCAGCAGTGGCAACACTGGGCAAACAAAGCAATGGTTTCACACATAAATCAACATAAAATGTCCATGTCCACCTCGCTGTGTGTTTGCCATCTCTGGCAGCAGTTACTGACTGTGTGGGAGTGGTGGTGGCTGTTGCAGTGTGACACAATCGGGTTTGTACCTCTTGTCATTGTACATTGTAACTGGTGGCTCTCCCAGGTGAATATTGCTGTAGGTGCATTAGCTACATGAATGTGTTCAGCACCATGATCAGCTGAGGACCAAACTGCTGATGCTGCTACTGCACTTTCAGTTTAGATCTTGATCTTCAGTTCACTTGCACCAGAATCAGAGTCCCAACAAGTCAATTCAAAATAATAAAATATGCGCAAAAACATTGACCACTGAGTATTTTGCTTAGCACGTGTACTTCACTCTCACCATGTCAATGCCATTTTTGCTGTTGTTTGCTTGATGTTGTGTCTCCTGTAAAGGAGGAACTTAAGAAAATAAAATCTGATTTTGTTATTATTCCAGGCAGCATGACCTGCCTATCACAACCTATAAATATTTCTGTCAATAAGGCAATGAAGGATGCTATCCGTCATAAATGGATTGCGTGGTTAAGTAACAGTAATCAAAAAAATTTACTATTGGTGGCCATATGCATCAACCAACTCTCTCAGAACTGGCTGAATGGATTCTCATGGCTTGGGATGAATTAGATGCGCCTATAATTCAACATGGTTCCCTCAAATGTTCCATTACTAATAATCTTGATGACAGCAAGGATGACATTTTGTAGGAGGATAAACAGGTGTCATCAGATGAAGATAATGATGGCGATATTTATTACGATGATATCAATAAGTATTGACTTGATGCACTAGATGAGCTTCTCACTAGCATCAGTGATGATGACTGTTCTTCCATTTAGGTGTACCTATATTTAGGGTTCCAAATTTTTGATTGGGTAATAAATGTTATTACCTATAGGTAGATTTTGTAAAAAGTTTACACAATTTAAAATAACATCTTGAAAATTAAAAAATTATTACCTAATCGGTACTTTTCTACTTGTTGTTATGTACCTATTTACCTAATTTAAATAAAAAATTTTAATTATTATAATTGTTATTACTTTAAATTTTGTTTAAAAAAACTACTGCAATTTTAATAAAATCTTGAAAAGTTAAAGGTGTGCATTTAATATGAATTTATTTTTTGCCTGAAAATTTGGGGCTAAATCCTCATGCTCATTATACATGAGTGTGCATTATACGTGAGATTTTACAGTACATCCTTCAATATCACTCAAAAAAGGTCTATATCACTTTACAATATAACAGTACAGTAGCTGATGTCAACCAAAAATTATAGAGTAATTAGTACAGACAACCTTGTGTGTTTTTAGTGACAGTGAAGAATTAAGTGCAATTGCAGTGAAATGTAGTGATGCCTTATTTTGTGACAGTAGTGTTGCTTCCATTATTGCTGCTTAAAACTATAGCATTTTTTTGTTTCATTTTATCTGACATGAACATTGGCTTATTTACTGGAAAACAGATGGGAACAAAGTTAAAAAAATAATAATAAAACAACCAAACTGGTGCTGTTGGACCTACCTTAGAAATATTTGCCCCACACAACAGGTGGGAAGATTTTTTCTTTCTTTTTTCTCTCTTCAAGTTAGTTGTTTCTCTCTTCCCTTCACAATAATGATCAATGAGATACTGACTGAGGGTGGGCTTATTGGTCAAAGGTTGTCCTAGTAGTACCAAAGTTATTGTAGGCTACTGCCTCTTTAAATGAGTAGCACATTTACAGAGGCTGAGAGGGGTCTTTTAGACTGCCTCTCTGAAATGATTACTGCTCCCAAAATAAATTTAACAGCGTATATATCACTACACAAAAACTACATACAAAAATACTCGTAAATCATTTCAATTTATGTATGCTCTTATTCTTCGGCTATTCACCCATACCCTTACCCATCAAAATAGAATAAGTACACTAAATACATATTTTAAATAACACCTATTTCAGACCTATTGTGAGTAAAGGTCTTTGCCAGTTTTACTCACATCAAAAATATGTACTAAAAATGGGTACTATCAAGCTAAAATGAATGAGGCATCTATAAGTTGTGACTCATCTTACATCCATTATATGCTTATACAGCAGTGTAATAGTATGCATTCAGTGCCAAGTACAATAATTAGTATTATTGTATATAGTGGAATTACTATAAAAATCATTTTATAGAATTATGTATGGAATTTATTAAATACTATGACATAGACCATGTCTTCTTGAACATTGTAATAAAGGCTCTATATAGGCGCCTCTTGAACCCTCCAATGACATGTCAGACACCTGGTATAAATCCAATATTTTTAACTTTTATTATAATACTGTGCACAAGCACCACTATTCCACACTACTCCAATAAACAATACAATAAACAATCAATCCTCCACTCCTCCCAGCAGCTCTGTCGCACTTCCTCCCAACTCCGGCTCGGACTGCTGGGGTTACCCATAGTCCCTTTTATACTTCTCGACCCAGAAGTGTTTCTGTCCCTCAGTCCATGTGACTCTTAACACTTCTGGGTCAGGTGAAAACTCCTTTTCTTTAACCTGGAAGTACAACATTGCTTCTGTCCCCTCGACTGGGAAGTACTTTCAGGTTATAAGGCAAATAGAAGTCCCTATGCCTCCTTGCCACGTCCCCTGGCGGTCCCCATGGTATCCAGCAGGGCTGTGAAGGGAAACTCCAAGGTCCATGATGCTCTGCTGGAACCTGGGGCATCTCCACGTTACAGGGAGGACTCCACCTGGCGGCTTGGGGGTATTGGCCGGGATAAGCTGCCGGCCATAGTCCACAATATTCCCCCCTCAGCAAAGAACCATGGTTCAAAGCGTCTGGCCCCGCGAGGGATGTCTTCCTCCATGAGGGAATTCCAGTCGGACCTTGATCGCTCCGTTTACAGTAATCCTTGGAGAACCTAGGAACATTATAGTAATGAGACACTCTATCTCCCATTCTCCAAAGACAGTCTTGGCAAATATGGCCCAGCCAGGGCAATTATACCACTGCCTCTGTCCTCCTGCTATTTTCCTTCTGCGGAACTGGAAACATTCCAGAAACTCAGGTTCCACCCCTTTTCTCGCTGAGGAGGGTTCCACAGTCGCCCTTCTACTCCCCGCACCCTTTTCCACTTTGTCAGGAGACCCTCGTTTCTCTTTTAGGATCCCCTGTTTACTCTGGGGTTTGTCCACAGTTTGGGTCTCTCTATGGGAAAGAGAGAGCCCTTTTTACTGTCTGCACCCCCTTCGACCTGTAAATAACCGGCCCCGCTGTCTTTAGGATCTCATTGTTCCGGTAGACAGCACTATTCAGCTGCTCCAGTCCTATCGATCCTTCCAACGGAGGCTCGGTCATTATACCACACTCCTTTGTAGGGCCCGCAGCTACCTGGCACCCACTACTTATTAATTGCGGGCCTGAATCGCTCTGCGCCCCTGTATTATGAACGTTACCGGTAATACTCACCTGTACCGCCAAATCAACTAATATGGGAGACTCCCGACCCAACCGACGTAGGTATCCTTCTACCTTTCTCAAGGGCGCTTCGGCCGTCGCTCCCAGTTCTTCAATGTCCTTCTTAATTCTTTCTAAAGTCTGTAAAAAACTATATACAGGCTCGAGCAATTTCTTTAACTCGCGTACATCCAAAATGTTTTTTAATTCAGCCAGAGGCAAGCTCCAACAAACACTAGGCTTACCTTCTGGCTGGGAACCAATGAGCACGCCCGATCCTGACACGTGCTCTGTTGGGACTCGCACAGGCTCTTGGGAATTGGAGTTCCGTACTGTAGAGGCACGGGTCGCCACCACTGGCTGACTGCGGTCCGCCTTTTCAAATTTAGCGGCGGACCACTCAGTCGTATCCTGTTCCTCCTTACCGTCATTCGTGGCTAGCGTCGACTCGCTTGCCTCCCCCTTCCCACATTACAACAATGCAAAAGTTATTTGACCTCTGTAGATAACTTAGTTTAGAAAATACATTCATTTCTGTGAACAGTGTGCAAAGGCATATTTTGTGGGCAGTAAAAATCTATTTGTGTGTACTACTTTTTTCTTTTATGCGGCTTTGTACAGTTTTTATTGCCTCTTTCTTCACTGTGCAAATTTTTTGTGCAAGTTTAACTGTGATAAGACTCATGACAGTTCCAGTGCAGAATAACACAGAGGGAGACTTGACATGCCTTGCACATGAATGGAGCACACTTTTCACTTTCTGCACAGCTTACATTTCCTGTGCTCTCACATGACTATTTTGAACAATGGTGATGGGTAAAATGTTGGTAGTTCTACTGTGATGGCTATAGAGACACTCCACAGAGTCCAGCAGACATCTGTTCTTGGAAGGTCTGGTGTGTCATCAGCTGCTCCACTCTGAGGCCACACAGTTGCTTGCTCAGCAAGTAGCTGTTTGTAACAGTGATGTTAAAGAAATAGTGCAGCACAGTCAGGTATCACTTCCTGCTCATCTTGCATGCAGAGTAATAGCTGCCTAGCTGTTCAGACAGGCAAACTTCCCCTAAGTGAAGTGGTTTTAGTCCTTCACAGGTGTAGGAATCAGAATCTCGAACCTCACATAAACCAAAGCTCATTTTACACAAACTCTTCATGATTTCCCCAGAATATGCAGTGTGTAGCATGGAGTACACACTGGATGTCCATCCACTATTTGAACAGAAACATTTTGTCTTTTATCCACTGTGTGCATCTCTTTGGAGATTTAATTATTAGTGCATTGACCATGCTTTTTGGCACTCCAGTTCAGGTGTCCTTGTAAGTCCAACGGGCTCAGATCCATAAAGAGCAGTGAGCTGGTATAGAAATTATTACAATACATGTGATACTGAGATCCCAAAAACCCATTTTTGACCAGTGATATCACTGCATCAAATGACAATCCCTTACCACTAACTACACTGGGCTTCCCTATGTAAATGACAAAGTCCACATTGTAGTCATTGCTGTCAGCCAAAATAAAAAGTTAGCCTTGATGGCTATCATGTGTTCATCCACAGCCATAACTTGGTTAGGATGGTAGACAACTTTGCAGGCTGTACACAGGCTGTTAAAAAGAGGCTGAATTTAGTGTAGATGGCTGCCCCAATCTGTTCCTTTTTTCTAGTCATTGACTGCATCTTCTGTTGGGTCATTCAAGTGCTTATTTAAGGTAATGATGAGGAACCGGTCTGTGGACTTAACCTTTTGAGGGTATGGGACATGGAAGATGGTTTTGACATGCCAAAATTCACTAACTTTAGGAGGATTCAGGACATCCATATATAAAGAGAGGCAATATATTTGTATATTTCTTCAGGTATGATTTCAGTCCACTTGTATTTTTTTCAGCAGCAATATTTTTTGTTGGTGTCATACTGTTTTGATAGTTGACTTGTCAAAGTACCATTTGGGGGGGGACAGCATTAGTCTTAATGCATTGTGCTTATTATTCAGATAGCTAGCTAGCTCTAGCCATGTGTCAATTATTCAAAACATTTCTTAAGCAAACAATAAAGCCCTTTGACAGAGAACAACTAGTCCAGAACCTTACTGCATCAATATAAAGAACATTTTTAAATAATGTAAATGCTGTTAGTATCACTCCTGAGCAGTTTTGTTATAAAATTATTGGGTTTGTGTTTGGTGGTTTGCATTCAATGAAGCAGTCTACTTCTTCTCTTTTTTTTGCGTACAATATTGTTTACAATGCACTAATTCTATAGGGTGGTCCAGATCTAATTATGAAATTTTCATTACGCTATAACTTATTAAGTTTATTACATAGAGAATTCACAAAAAATCTTTTTGTTGCTGATAGATGGCAGCACCTGCCCTGCATTCCAAAATGGCGGGGAGACGGTTGTCAGTCGAACAGCAATTCTTTTGTCTTGTATTGTTTTCCTGAATTGCATTAAAAGTTGCATAATTAGACCTGGACCACCCTATATAGTCTCTATGATCCAAGTAGTCCCACTCCTCCTCATAATTCTGTAGAGTTACTATATGAGGGAGTACTGCCAATGTGGGTGAAAGACATAAATGCGCAGTCTAACAGTGGTAATGTAAAATGACTAACAAAGGGTTTAAATGTATGAAAAAAACTAAAATACTCCAATGACTCATTGAAAACCATACTACCTCCCAACTATTTGTGAGATTTTAACAATCAAAAAAAATTACCAAAAATCTCGGATATAAGAAAGACTAGCCTAGCTGTATCACAGGGCCTGTAATGTCACAGCCTAGTAATTGGAGTAGCTCATCCACTTACTTACCTTCCAAACATTGGGCTCAAGCACCTAAATAACAATTTCTCTTTTTCTCTCAATTGTGTGTGTACTCTACTTTTCTGCTAGCCAAATCTTTGTCCCAACTCGCTTCTTAATACTATGGTCACGGTCTTTACACACTAGAATTACCTTCTATGAGTAATGGCCAATGTTAAGGTAGTACAAGGACCTCCTTAGAAAACTCCAGGTCATAGTAGTCTATTTAGCCTCATGTCAGTCCTCAATGATCTCTCATTCTTTCTAGTACCCTTTAAGAGTTCTCTCCTGAGATGCTCTATATAGTGGCAGGGCTTACCACCCATAAACCTTCCCCACCAAACTTCACTGATACTCTGACAACTCTTTCAATGTTGGGCCTGTACTACACATATGTATAGTCCTGGGCCTTGTTTATTTCCATTTTGCTGTTTAATAGTTTGGGAAATGTTTTGCAATAGACTAATAACCTTAACAATGATAGGCTACTGAATATTATAAGCTCCATAACCACAAGTAACACAAGATAAAAAAATAACATGTATTTTAAAAAAACGTATAATGCTGGCCATCATAACATTGAATTGCGTATATTAACTTGACTACATTTATATTAATTGAAAGTAAAAGATCCCACAGTAAAAAAAAACAATGAAATTAAATTAGTGACATACTGATATAAAAAAAAAAAAGAAACAAGTACTAATGGATACCATTGTGGAGTAACGGGCAGTACTGCTGCCTCACAGATCCACAGTCCATTGTTTGTATACTAAACCCTGACATTGTTTGTGGATAAATTGCATCCACCTCTGATGTTTGTAGGAGTGTTTTCAATTATTGAGTACCAAACACTAAAGAGTTTCAAAGCACTTCCAATAACGCCCACTAGAGGGGCATATCACCGTATAACCTTGGCTAGTAATATGGGCAAGCGGCAAAGCTTTATAAAATAATCTGTTAATAATCTAATATTCCAACCACTATGAAGCTCTGTGGACAACAAAGGCAAAATGGATTTGCCTGAAACACGAGGCAATGCTCACAAACAAAGCCCCAATACAGCATCCAGAGACGTAATCAAAAGGAACAGAACAGAAGGTCAAATAATCCTTAATCACAAAAAGCACAGGAAAACACAAGTAAACTCACCACTCCCAGGCACGTTCGAAATGAATTGTCACGAACTGTGGAAGACCATCCAGATTTATAGGGCAGAGGGCGGTTCCTGGCATTGATTGGAAGGTGGTTCCACCTCTTGGAGGACCACCCAAAAAAACTTATGGAACATAGAAAATGCAATAGATATACATAGACAAAACCAAAAATTAAGGAAGGATGTACATAATCAATAGAAATAAGAGAATAAAAAATGAACAAAAGTGACACATAACGTGAATTTGAACCCCACCCTTCCAGCATCCTCAGTACGTACACCTAATGAAATGTTGTGTCTCTTAGCCTTGTTTTCTTTATAATGTGGGAATTGCCCTTAGGAGCCTATCCTGGACACATGGAGTGCATGATGGGAATCAAGTTTGAATTTTCTGCAAGTCTGTCACTAGGCAACAATCAGATACACAATGTTACAACTTAAAAACACTGCTCGTGTAGCAGCATTTTCTTGAGGATTTCAGCAAAAACATATATGGACATGACCACAACATGCAAAATCCACACTGAAATCGGGCAATTTCATCAACTGTTTAACTCTGTGCTGTTTGTTAGCTGAATAGTCCATAATAGCAACAACAATAATAATAATAATAATAATAATACAAAATGTCACTCTTTAAACACTGTTTAATGATATTTATATAAGACACAAACTGACATTCTTTAAAGTCTCCAATCAACCTAACCTGTATATCTTTACAATGTAGGACAGAATTGGGGTACCTGGAGAAAGCCAAAGCAAACAAACTCCACAATGGCCAGGTTGGGATCTGAGCCCAGGTTTCCTGGTGCTGGGTTAAGTGTTGTGCCAAACTGGATATGTCATACTTTTGTTCATTTCATTTTCCCTGATACCTTTGTTACATTTTAAAATGGATAACCTTCTGTCTACACATGTTCATTTGTTCTCTTTAGTTACTGCAGTGCTTTACCTAGACATTAAATGAAATGTAGTCATATTCTGTACATGGTATACTAGAGTATGACATTTTTAAATTGTAAAAGAAGTAAGCGAGAATATAGTATTTAACAACTTTATTCATAAAACCCATGTTGCCAGCCTACTATTTTTAGGTACATTTGCACAGACGATCCATTAGAAATGCCAACGCTGGTTTTTAAATGTGTCGGTATTAACACATGTAAGAACCCTAAGGCAGTGTGAGCTGCCATGTCTCCTTTATCTCTTTCGAGCTCCATTTGTCATGTTTGTGTCAATCATTATAGAAACACGAATGTGTGGCAATTGCATGGATGAACATTATGTGTTAACGTATTGCATCCTAATGTGTATGTGAACATGTAGGATCACTGACAGCTCAGTGATAACCTGCACTATGGAAATAGAGGAGCATTATCAGGGTAGCCATTAGTGCAAAACACAAAGTACGGAAATTGGAGAACTGCAAACAGTGCCAATACTAACCACTAACCAATGAGATGCTTAAACGTTTTAGTGAACACAAGGGCCTATAGGGATACAGAACTAGTAAATGCAGAGAGACAGTAGTCCAGAAGCTTTGTGTATAAGTTAAACAAGACAGCCTTGTTAGAAACTCTGATAGATGGGCATTATACCGTACAGCCTAAAATGCTGCATTTTCTCCTTTAAGCCTTTTTTTTTTTCTTCTTCAATAAGTGTGATGCTTCTAGTATGTTATTGTTCTCACCCTGAAGCTGTGTAGATACACCTCAACCATATAGCCTTTCTGCTGATTAACTTGTGTTGTATGGTTGTGCAGTGCTTACTTAACACCATAGGCTCACAGCTCCAGGTGATGGAGTTTGAATCCTAGTCTAGCCACTCTTAAGAGTGTTGACTTTCATCAGTGTGCATATATAAGACTTTCTTTCATATCCCATGCAGTTCACAATGACTGAAATCTCTAATCGGGCATTCCATGAGAGTAGGTAGAAAAATGTGTGAAAGGTGCTGACCCTTGTGGGGATGGTTTCTGCCTTAAGCATAATGCTGTCAACCCACCATGATCCAGATAAAGAGGAATAGAAAATTAAATGAGAGATATTAATGTGGAAACTTCCATCCATTTTCTAATGAGATGGCAGTCTATATTAACTTACATCCTTTTTCCACCTACTTTTTTTCCTTAGGCAAGGTAGTACAAGTCAATGCAAAAAAAAGCAAATAAGGAATTATATTTTGAGATGTGTGAGGAAACCAGGGCTTTGGGGTAAAATCACAGAAGCCAAGTGAGAGCATACAAATGCTGCACAGATGTTGTTGCTGGGCTGAGAAATGAAGCTAAAAAAAGTTATACTTCCTGTTTTGTTAGTGTGTTTACATTTAGATTCTGAAAGTTTTTTTCTTTGTAATCATAGTAATTGAAACCTGTTTAATATATATAAGTAAAATGTAGATTTTAAACAGTGCTCTATTGCATTATGTACTTTCACAATCATTTTACAGCTGTGCTTACGTGCATTAATTAAGAAAAAAGCCAAGAAGGACAAACCAGGGTACTTCTGTCACCCTTTGTATTTTGGTATGCACAGAAACTGTCGTACTAATTAGCAGCAACCATACTGACAGAAAATGTTAAATAAAATAAGCACATCCATTAGCACTCTCATGGAAAATCATTTAATACAAAAAAACATGTTTTGACAAAAAAATCATGTTTCGACTACATTTACAAAATTGTTTAAGCTTGGATAAGCCAGACACATGTTTTTCACTGCTTCTGTATTTAATCCATGTCCCAATCTGCTCTTCTTCAGCAAGATGAAACAATGACAAAGCCACCATACAGTGGTCATCAAGCTTTTAAATTCTGATTAAATCTGAATTCTTCACCAGGTCTTGCCACAGCTCTGAATTAAGCCACTTTAAATGCAATTACTGAAGCTGGCTGAACATCAAGAACATCCATTAAAATAATTGATTGACCATGCTGTTCTAGGAGGTATTTTATGAACAAACTATCATGACAGGGCCAGAGCTGTTCAGACGAAAAGCACAAAGGCAGGTAAAAATCTATTAGCGTCTAATGAGAGATTCACAAGCTAACTGGAGTTTGTTCTTTTTTTTTTTTTTGCAGCTACTTCAAGGAACCATGGTGTCTGGCCATATATCATGATCGCTTTAATGATTTCAAAAGTGAAGTACACCAGATCATGTCAGCTCGACAGGTAAAATATATGCATCCAATAGTGTACATGGCATTTCTCACATAGTAATGTGGTTAAGGATAATTTTTGAGTGAAGATGTATTAAACCTAACACTATCACAAAATTTAAACAATCAGAAATTGTACAAATTTGCTATTTCTTTGTTTCATTTTTGCAGTATGTGTCACTCTTAGTATAACAGTAGTGTACAGGACAAAAAGCAATAAGAACACACCTGTGTAGTTGTTGACTTTCCTGTGCAAAACAGAGCAGCTCAGTTCTAATCAGAAAGACAGGGCCTGTCCCTTGTGTCCAGAAGAAATTAGCCTAATATAGCCAGGTCACTCTCCAAAATGGAACAGTCTGTTTCTGTGCAAGAGAGACAAAAGGACAAAATAGGATTTCTGTTAACATTAAAATTACAAAAAAAAAAAAGATTTGGTGCTATCCATAGATGATCTGTAGTTTGGTTTGTGTTTGTTTATGTTTAGATGGAAGACTCCCCATCGGTTACAGAACTGATACAACAAGTAATGGAAGAGGAGCACGACCTATTAAGTGAACCCAAAGAATTCATCAGGATGAAGGCTTTGAAATGCGGCTTTAAACGTCCTGTGGAAAAATGTGTCCTAAATTATCTGAAGTACAATAGCTACCATCTGTCAATGTATGCCCGACCTGGGCTTATCTAGCCATGCCAGGTTCTGCACACTAGAAAATACATGGAGACCACCTTTACAATGGCAGTGTTGCATTAGTTCAGAATAGTAGAATTTTGAAAAAGCAATCAAAAAAATTACATATTGCCTTGTACTTTTTCTCTGTAACTCGTTCATTTTTATAGCAAATGCTTTCTATTTTTTATTGTACAAAAGACCTGTATGGGAAGAAGTAGAAAACTGGAATGTCATGGGAAGCCCACAGATTGCTTTTACATATATTTGTAATAACTCAGCAACTTCCGATAGATAGATAGATAGATAGATAGATAGATAGATAGATAGATAGATAGATAGATAGATAGATAGATAGATAGATAGATAGGCTCCACAAGTATAAACCAAATCTATATATACACACAAACACAAACAGCATGTAACAAAACTGCAAGTGTCCAATAAGTGCTGAAGTTCTGGATTTACAGGCAACTTCAAACACATTGTATTCCATTCTTTCTTAACAGCATACCACAGACAGACTAAAGGTAAACATGGATGGCTTTAAAGTTTTATTTGTGCTGCTTTTTTCCACTTACAGTAAATTGTGTTTATTTGTAAAATACATCATTATTTTCATTGTTATACATAACATTAATAAAGTGATACAACTACTTATGGTTCTGAACCTTTTTTTCTTCTTCTTTTAGTTCAAGATTTATTAATGAGTTTTTATTCTTTAGAAAAGCAAATTTGGCGTCATCGGTTTGAGTGTACAAGTTCAATTTCTCCAGGCTGCTTTTTATTTCTTTCATCACACGGCCGCGCGAGTTCGGATATCCTGGGCCTTTAAACTGGTATTGTGTGTGTAAGTGGGTGAGTTGTTCGTTCCTGCTTTGCGCCTCAGAGATATATTTCCACACGATTGTACTAGGCGAAATTTAAAATGTATTGATAGATGTGATGGCAAAGTGATTATTAAAACAGAAATCGAGGTATTCAACTGTCAACAACAGTCTGCATGGTAACGCAACGGTTAATACTGCTGCCCAAGAGCTGGGTTCAAGACCCACTAATGATTGTACATTCAATTAATTTCATGGACTTTCTACAGGTACTCCGATTCTTCCTCGTGCATCCCAAAAATGTGCAGGTTAGGCGGACCGACGTCTTTAAAAGTTGCCAAGTATGAGTTAGTGTACCCTGCAATGCTCTAACTTCGCATCTCTACAGCGTCAAAAAAAACAGGTTGAGAAAATAGTTGCTACAAGATCCGCAGGTTGTGCAGAACCCGGCGCATGTTCCATTTAATGAGCCGCCGCAGTGTCGGTTTTTAAAAGTTAAAGATACGCACCTCCTTGTACGTAATGGAACTGGATTAGCTGTTCAAAACCACTTTTGGCGCTCATTTAACACCTTTGATGAAGGTGCTGTAGTGTCTGCAACGCGAAAGATCCCAATAGGTGGAAGGCGTGCATTTTATCTATCTATCTATGTATGTATGTATGTATTAGTAACTCGTTATTTTAACGACTAGTCGTGGCGTTAGACGTTTTAAATGGCATATGTGAATTTCGTTCGGGTGGCGCCCGACTGGCGTAGGCGCGCGAAGGGCAGCCGCCGACTAGCAAGTTTGAGCGGGCGTTGTGCGCATCACTCACGCGGGCGCCTTCTTTCACGTAGACGGGAAGCGGCGCGAGCAGTTTGGCTTCGAGAGTGCTTTTACCAGTCCTGTTTTTAACGCGCCCTGAAGCACGAACGTACAAGCACAAAGTAAGATGTTTAATGTCTTTCATTTTATTTAAGGTCGAAATTAGCTTCGATGTAATCTTTTAAGTATTTTACTTTAAAACTACATGTTGCTCGCAGTCTCATCTTTGAAATGGTTTTGCTGATAACGTGCTGCAATTAAAATCTCAATAAAATATGGTATAGGCGTCTTTGACACGTTCAGTATTTATTGTGTGTGTGTGTGTGTGTGTGTGTGCTCGTCGCTACCTCCGTACTAACTACGCCTGTTGTATGCCTCTGATTTCAAGAAGCTCTTTAATATTTATAGAAAGAACGTTTTTTTTTTCTTTTTTCTTTTTCTCGGAGTACTGATAACGTCTGTTACTAAAGTGGCTGTGTGCGCTTTGGGAAGGAGGGACAGGCAGCTGTATGCTAATAAGCCCCAAATCTGCCCTCCATCTCCCCGACAAGCGGCGGGGGGCGAGAGGCAGCACACGCTGGCCATTGAGCAAACGCACGCGCCGCCTAAATAATAACCGAGGGCTCGACACTTCTTGAAGCAAGAGACGAAACATATATGGGGAAAATGCATAGAGACAGATTGAAAAGTTCCCGCTGCAGCTATAAAAAACCGTTCTGTGGGCTCTACTCTTACAACTTTAATTATATATTGGTACATTGCTGCATATATTGTAGTAATGGATTTTTGAATTGCCGCTTTTGCATAAAACAAAGTAAAATGCGACATGTGAATTTAGAATGTTATATCTATGGTATTAGATATGTATTCATTTATTAAGGGATGGGTGACACGGTACATGAGATAAAAAGGCGAACGTATCACGCGCGCGTTGCGGCATGGAGCGGCCTTTCTGGCTATTGTCTTATTCTGCCGTTTTATGGATTGCTCTAGTTATTAATAAATAATTGATAGCCTAAAGGGGCTGCTGCTGTGCGTAATGTGGAGGGCCTCAAGTCGAGTGTTTATAGGAATTGCTCCCGTTTTGCCCCCATCCCTGAGGCACGCGTGAGCGCAGTGACAATCCATCTCCATCCTGCAGTATTGTTGGAAAGATTAGCATAAAGCTGCTGTGTGTCCATGTCAAATAATTACACATCCAGCGTATTACAGACTTCGGGGGCATTTTTAATCCCCTACATGTCGGCCGCGCATTGCTTCCGCCACGTTTTTTTTCCATCTTTTTTCATTAAACCAAATTTTGGCACAGTTTGAATTTCACTTTCCAAAAAAAAAGCTTATCTAAAAATCCACAACCCCCAAAGCTATGTGAAATATAAATCATACACGACAGAGGGCTGAGTTTGATTCAGAAACAATATCAGAAAAAGTAAAAACGAAATTGCCTGTACAACCTTATTATTATTATTTATTTATTTATTTATTTACCCATTAACCGGTTGAAGTGTTTGTGATACGTGACCTAATAACACGGCAAAAGGTTCTCATCCTCATCCAATTTCTGGACCTGCTGCGCTGCTCTGGGACCACACTAAAGTAATGTTGCTTGCAGCTGCTTAGAAAGGACGCATTTTAGGAGGACACGTAGATCCTTTTTCTGATTCCCATGAGGTATCTTTATGAAAACGTTGTTACGTCATAATATAGGTAACTGAGGAAAATAAAAAAGAGCTGTTATGCCCCGATTATGTACTGTCCACACCGTATACACATATCAGTAAGAAGTGTCGGTAACGTTGCTTTATAGGGAAAATTCCAATTAGTGATTTTGGTCATTCCCGTTTTTGGCACCTTATTGTTGATTTGAGAGAGTATCACACACATAATATTGTATGTATGTATATATATATATATATATATATATATATATATATATATATATATATATATATATATATATATATATACCAGTCCGTCAATTTCCAGCCCAATTATCTAGACCAATGCCTCGAGGGGGTGGTGCCTATCCCGGTAGCACTGGGCGTGAAGCGGACATAGGCTGTAAACAGGGAGTCAGACAAATGTTTTGCCAGGCAATTTAAGCAAGGCAGCGTTGGACGAAACGCGGTTCAGTCCCCGACTCCGACTTACTGCGCACCAAGAACAATAAATTAACATGCTCCAACTTTGATATATAAAAGATCTGTACATATATATATATATATATATATATATATATATATATATATATATATATATATTTAACATAAAATGTTTATAAAGATATTGCTAAATTTGCATTGTTTAATAAGTCTATTGCCATTGTCTATTGGACGCGAAGACTACCTCTTCGCCCAGTCAATTTGGCAGATTTTTGTCAAGATGGCCCCTCATATCATGATGGTAGTGGGGAGGTGCTCCATCCTAATGGAAATAAAACCGGCCCTCATCCCCAAACTCCTTGCAAATGCGTAGCCTGATGGATTCATACAGCAAGTTAAAGTAAACGGAACCAGTTGAAGTGTTGCCTTAAAAACATTGTATTTATACTCATTCAAAGTGTGTATACATTTTTGGAGTTTCTGCCAATTATATATACATGCTGCAATCGGAAATACCAAGCTATATTTTTATAACGGATCATTTGTATAGCGGACATCAAATTATAAGCACTTCTATCCATACAGCAACTTTCCAATTATAAAACCCTTTCCCAAATATCATTGTTTACAGCTTTATTTTACAAGCAGACTGATTAACTTTTTGAGGGACAGCCATTGTAGAAATTAGTCGGTATCATTTGGTTAAGATTTAGTGAGCTAACACAGCGTGTTCATAATTGGCATCTCATCACTCAAGCCTCCCCTCCCCAAGTTCATCCTCTATAGCGCCACAGTGGCTTGAAAGTATGACTCAGTTTGCAAACTCTGAATCCAATCAGTACATGTGCATGTACAGTCGAGCTGTCCGTGTTCTTAAATCGTGGGGTTGACTTGTCCACCCACTTCTCCGCAATTTTCATCCCACTTCCAGAATTTTTTTTCTGGGTATTGCTACTCGGTGGAAAAGAAAAATGGTTTTAAAATCGTGTTTATTAAAATTTCACCGTGCACTTTAACGGATCTCGCCTCAACTTTAACCAATTTCGTAGGATGTCGAAGCTTCCTTGGAGTCACGACATATTTTTTTACACATGTTGACGTCGTACAATTGTTTCCATAAGCATACCCTGTTGTGACAACGAAGTCTGGTCAAAAAAAAAATACACACCTACATCACATCAAAAAACCCCTCACGAGTCAATGTGCCAAAGTGATTCTAGTCAAGAAAGGATGTGGCTTGGCCTTTTTTTTGGTCTGGACGCTTTGTTCAGGCTCCGTGATCACACGCAGCACGCGTCTGTCTTTAGGACAGATTGCTTGTGAAGCCCCATTTCTCTGTGGAGAGGTCAATTTCCTTTTCAAAGACATGCGGGCCCTACAGCTTGGGGAGGGATGGGCAATTGTGCTCGGAGACAGGCTAGCCTATTTTATTATTTATTTATGCGTACAATGTCAGATTTGAGAACGGGGGTGTTAACCCAGCGCCTAACTGACACGTGCCATGCTCACACACACTCACATTAACACGAAAGTAATAAATTAAGGTTGAATAATTCACGGATTTCTCCGTATTTCATTTCTCAATCTTTGAAACTCATGTTGGATGAGTGACGCGTTCTGCTTTTCCGATCAACATATCAGGTGAATTAAAAAGTGAAAGAGAAAGCGGTCCAATACATGGCTCAGATTTTCCAAGACAATTATATATTCCCACTTACTAAGTGTACCGAGGAGGTCAGTCCCCTTTCTAATAAAACACAGCTTCAAAGGTGCAATTTGCGGAACTGTGCAAAGAGACCATGGGGGAGGGAATTGCGTTTTTTTAGAGTTCTTAAGTGACGTATACTTTTGTCAGCGCATAAACATCTTCGTTACAAAATACTACCAATCTCCTCGCCACCAGACCCCCCAACCCAGATATACACACGCATACGTTATATTCAAAACCTTCCATGTCCAAGCGCACGCCCCGCCACCAAATTTTAAATGCTGATGATTCTGATAGTGACTGACGTTTCCATTTGGCAGAACAGTGGCCCCCAAAGGAGGCACACAAAGCCGTGGCACGTGTGCATTTGTATTGAAAGTCGTCAGACCGTAAAAAGAGGAGGGTCCCGGCGTGTGCCTTCATTAAGGAGGGGCAAAGCGCGCAGAATGATAAAAAAGCAGGTACATCTGCTAACCAATCTGTATCCCTCCCAATATTTTCCTCCGAAACTCGGTGCTTGCATCCACCCCCTAGCAAATCCACCGGGATCTTGGTGCCATCTGATTGGCCGCGGATATGGAAACAAGGGGCGAGAACAATGGCATCATTGCCCCTTAAAAAGAGTGCAGCTATGCCTTAGAGACGAAAGCATTTCGGGAACGGAAAGATCAATAGCAGGGAAATACTCAAGGAATTACAGTTCCCGTCTCTGTTAGCCATTTCTTGGCTACGACTGGATTTTTAAACCGTGTTTTTCTTCGAGTGTAATTTTTTTATTTTGTAAGTGCCTTCAGTTCTTCGCCAAGATGCCCAAAGGTTTTCTAGTGAAAAGAAACAAGAAATCTACACCCGTCTCTTACAGGGTCCGCAGTGACGAGGAAGACTCGGATCCGTTGAAGGCTTTGCACAACTCGAGCTCATCTTCTGCTTCTCCACCAGTATCGGCGTCGTCCAGCCCGGACCGCGCTGCAGCATCACCGCACAATACCTCCTCTTCCTCTGATGGGCAGGATACTAGACCCGTGCAATTCGGCAATCCGGAGACGGTGTACCAGGCACTCTACAGCCCCACCCGTCCCATCAGCAAGGAGCACGAGAGGAAATTTTTTGAGAGAAGTTTTAACCTGGGATCCCCAATCTCAGCTGAATCCTTTCCGACTCCGGCTGTTCTTACCACCCTTGACCAGCTCCTGTTTGCTCCAGTGGATTTGAAAATCGGCTCCAGTAACAGCAGCTGTAGCAGTGTGACAGCAGTCCTCCCGGCGGCTGTGAGAAGTGCTCACAAGAGAGCCCCACAAGAGTCTGAGCGCAAAAGCAAAGCGGCGGCTAAGAAACCCAAAGCTATCAGGAAACTTAATTTCGAAGACGAGGTCACCACGTCTCCAGTTTTAGGCCTGAAGATAAAAGAAGGACCAGTTGATCTGAAGCCTAGAACAGTTTCATCCGGCGGCAACAAACCTCTGGGGGAATTCATCTGCCAGCTGTGCAAAGAGGAATACGCGGACCCCTTCGCTTTAGCTCAGCACAAGTGCTCCAGGATAGTGCGGGTGGAGTACAGATGCCCTGAATGCGACAAAGTCTTCAGTTGCCCTGCTAATCTGGCATCCCACCGGCGGTGGCACAAGCCAAGACCCCAGAACCCCAACGCCGGACCAGTCGTTCCCGGCGCCAAGTCAGAAAGCGTCAAGCCTCCTTCGGGAGATCTGAAAGACAAGACAACTGAGGAGCTAAAGGACCCGAGGGGCGAGGCAGCGAGCGATCGCGACACCCCCAGCCCGGGGTTATCAGAGTCAGGCTCTGAGGATGGTCTCTACGACTGCCAACACTGCGGTAAGCGCTTCAAGCGCCAGGCTTACCTGAGGAAACACCTGCTGAGCCACGCCGGCGCATCCAGCAAGGCGACCGGCGACGAGCAGCTCCTGTACTCCGCGGCTTTTGCTAACAGCCAAGAGAGCGAGAAACCACCCCACGCGGAGAGCCACAGCCCTGCGCCTTTAAATCTTAGTCCCCTGGAGTGCCACTTGTGCCCCGTTTGTGGCGAAACCTTCCCCAACAGGTCGGCTCAGGAGCGCCACCTTCGTCTGCTGCACTCCTCCCAGGTTTTTCCGTGCAAGTACTGCCCAGCTACTTTCTACAGCTCTCCGGGACTGACAAGGCACATCAACAAATGTCACCCCTCCGAAAACCGGCAGGTGATCTTGCTGCAGATGCCTGTGCGCCCGGCGTGCTGAGACGCCCAAAGTTGTGCCTTAAAAAAAAAAAAAGACTTGCACCGGCCACTCTGTGGAGCTCTACACTTGAATACTATATTTTTCAGATTTCTCCTTAAGCTAGTTAAAGAAAATAAAATAAATTAGATTGACTGTTCTAAGTATTTTTATAGGACCTCTGCACATGATCCAATGTTTTAGCTTCTAGACCTAAGAAAGGTTGTCTCAATAGGTGTACCTATGTAAACGCCTTCAATTCACAGGCTGTGCATTTCTCTTCTTACTTTATTAGCTTTAATATAGCTTGTGAAGCGCTGGACATTGACATTTAGCTTTGTCTTTGAACAAATCAAAGTCTATACGTTCCTTTAGTGTAGCCATAAATGCCTTGAATTAGCGTCCTTTTCCACATCGACGATCCTTGCTGTAAACTGCCTTAAAAATCATTGTGATCTCTCATGTATATGATTGTCTTCACTTTTAAATGGAGTTGGTATGATTTGAATGTTCTGTTTTGGTTCTAATTATTATTTTTATTTAATTTATTTATTTATTTATTTATTCAAATCGAAATTATTGTTTGATTTCTTTTTGGGTTGTCGTTTGTATGTATATTGTGAAATCGATGATAAATTATTTTGATGTTTCGTTTTACATGTTTTAGCCAAATAACTGTTTTTGTCAGAATGGATTCCTGAGTCTTTATTAATGTTGTGGATGGTTTACAAATTTATTACAATCTCCAACAGCTCTTGTAAAACGTAACAGCTCTTAATTTAGATGCAAACTTTTTTCTACACAGGTTATTTTTCTTAAATGTTAGCTTTTATATAGTGCTTAAACGTATGTTTTCAACTGTGTTTGCTATGTCTTCAAATAAAAAAAAATATTTTCAAACTGAAACGCCCAGTTTCTCTCTGTTGGATTGCAGATGCTGACGATTTTTGAAAGAAACCTAAGTCGTATACTTGGACCTGTTGAAAACGAATAGACTTTCCTAAGTTGGTATATACGAGGTCTATCAAGAAATCACGAGGCTTTTGTTAAAGTACATTTTATTGAAAAAAGAAAAAAAAACATTTTTGCATGTCGAGCTTTCAGCCCCGGAAGCATTCTTCGAAATAGTCTTCTTTGAGGTCCGTCAGTACATCGGTAACGGCACTTTAAACGTTTTCAATCACTGTGATTAATTTCGTCACAGACCTCGCATTCATTCTCTGCATTCTTACATATAGCACTCTCGGCTGGCTCGTTGCATCTCACAGTTTTGCAATAAATATACATAACTGTTTGCATATTGTGGAATTATCAGTCTACAAATACTGACAAGCAGGGTTGATTTGTTTTCTTTACTCCTGGCTACAATGTGATATAAAACAGTTGCAAAACCGCCGTTCGTGGAGTACTTAATAACAGTATCCCACCACATGAAATACAATTTACCAATCATGGTATGCGAAATAAATCACGGAGATCAAAGTTACCTACGCTCCTTAGCCTGCTTTACTACAAGTGTAGTGGATTGAATACGAGTGGAGCTATTAAAATATAGCTTGCTTTTGTTCACTAAGGACGCAGCATGACACTGTGCTATTTTAAATTTGTATAAATATAGTCAAAAAGTTTGGTTATTTTTTTTTTACGTTTCATGGTCTATATAATTAATTTCACGTTCATCAAGTAACGCTTAGTTACCCAAGCTCTACTGGAATATATGGATGATTTTTTTTGTACTCGTAATAATATGTCTAAAAACGCATAGTTCTGTCGGATCTTTGGAGTAATTATAACATAGTAAACACGTACCATGATCAAAAGTACGTGTAGGCACCGTTTCTGCAAAAAAACATATCTAAATTATTTTTTCAGACAAACAAATGTTACACGTCTGAAGAAAGTGCCGTAGCGCGGACCCTTGAGACCGGCTCGTATATGGGCTCCAAACATTAAGTGCATTTCATTATCACATTTTCAGGCATCAATAAAAGGCTTTCAAAAGAACAGCTCTGCAACCGAGGCTGAACAATGGGATTCAGAGGTACTCGAATGATCTCACTGGCAAATATTATCATAAAAAAATAATAATAGTGCTGCGTGTTATTCCGTGCAATCCAATTTGTGCACCTCGTCTACTTTCTTCGCTAACAAGAATTAAAAGATGCCGAGCTTGATTATAGGAACTGTATTCAAATAACATGTACGCACATATTATATTATATCTTTTGTTCTAATTGATGAACAAGTAATTGAAGGTATCTCTGAAAATTCAAACGCTATAGTTTGTGTACGCGCGAGTGTACCCAAATGTTATGGAGAACAATTTTGCGTAATTATATATTTCTTCTGATTTGAAAAGATAGGAAGGTAATTTGAAAGTACCTAGAATGTCTTGTAATGGCACAATAGAAACCTACTTCGACGGGATTGTCAGAATTTATTGTATCACCTCTCCACGTTTATTACGTGCTTATTGATGTCATGTTAACCTGGCCGTTTCTCAGCGTGCACAAACTTATTTTGAGTCAAATGTTCTCTTAGTTATATGCAACAACAACATGTATACTGCATATGTGTTGTTTAGTAGCAAAGGTTTCAGTAAATACGCCAAGAAAAATGGCTTAAATTAACAATAAACATGCTTTTATAAAAACATCAGTGTTTTAATTTTACTTTATTTATTCTGGCCGTATTCTTTGGTATTTGACTTTTAGATAAAGTTTAACAGTATACGAATACTTAATTTGATTAATTTGAAAAATCAGACAGAAAGAAAAATTTGATTCGTATTTTAATTATGTCACTGGAAACGTGAGCGCATGCCTTATGTCTACTCTTCCCTGCTCATTCCGTGTTTGTTCTACCGCGGTAATTCGTTTTCTTTGCAACAAGTCACATTTATTTCCTTGAGCTGTACACACACTACATAACCTTTGTCTTCATGAAGATCGATGTATTGGGTCCTAACTTTACTTTTATTTAATTTCCGACGCTTGCAAAACCCTACGATTTCAAATTAGCCAGCTTAAAGTATGTCAACACGTGCTTGGTCACTTCAAAGCATGCTGACTGCTTTCAAATAAGTAAGTACTGGTGTGAATGTCCACACCATTAAAACATTATTTTTTTTAATGAGTAAAAAGTTAACTTGCAGCATAAATTTCACTGCCCAGTTTTAGGAGCAAGTACCATTAAGTTAAAGGTTTATTAGATGTTAGGAGAGGAAAATGAGGGTTCATATTTTAATGTTTTCATATTACAATCTGCCTTTGGCAAAGCTGATTATTTCCAAAGTAAAAAGGAATAAACCAGGAAAAAGGTGTGTATCCATCTTCAGTAATCTACAAGAAAATGCTAAAATATTAATGGGGGCTATAAACAAGCGAAGAAGAGTATATTTTAAATCAATTTTACGAAAGAAACATCATAATGAACAGAACCGTTCACCCAGAAGTGAATCGGATGAAATGGTGGCACAAGGAATCTGTCAAATCCATAATCTGTTAAAATGATTTCAGCAGAATTGCAGTTATATGTTACCAATACGCTAGGCAGTGAAAAAAGAAAGCAATTTATTAATTTCATTTTACTTTTTATTTTGTAAGATATACTGTATCTAAAGTTAAAGGTTGGGATACACCCTTGCATGCTTTAGAATACCCAGGCTACAGATTTTAATTTTTAGTTATTAATCTGTAGCCTGTTAGACTACGTGGGTTACCATGTAATGCTGTACCTTCTTTTTATGAAAATAATGAACAAAAGATTGAAAAAAATCCTTACAAAATGTAATTCACAAACGTCAGACATATCTATATTTCTCCACAAAGCAAATAAAAAGTGTATTTTCTGTTTAACATATTTAATATTTTTCAGGAATTAATCATAGAATTTGAATTTAATTGTGTTATGAATAATGTAATAACTAAAGAAAAATAAGTGGTAACACTCTGTTAGAAGGGTGAGTAAGTGTGAAATGTGTTCAGTTTAGGACAGTTTCTGTTAATTGGCAAAGTGAGAGATATCTGTACATTGCCACAGGCTGATATTCACATGGCTAAGAGTCAAAAGCATTGCTGTGGAGTGCAGGCTTTCAAAAGAGGTGGCAAGCCCAGGCGAGCGGCACAGGCTGAGGTAGGCCGCCAAGTGTCCTAGTTGATCATAAAGCCTACAGAGAAATGGGTGCAACCGGACCTATTAATACAGAATAAAAACTGAATTAACTATCTTCACTAGAGATAATTTACAATATTTTCCCAACACTATAAATTCTAAAGTAGATTTTTACGATGCTATCTTTCAAGCTAGTACTTCAAGCCATAAATGACATTTTTGGATTCCCTTAAAATGTGTTCAGAGAAAACTGGATCAGCTGTGTATTATTCGCCTCGGCTATGTCATGTGGTTCAAAAAGTTGACTTATGGGCCTTCTAATTGAGCAGCCTACTCAAAAGTGATGGATAAACATGAGTCACTATTCTGTTGTTGGTTAGTGCCACCTCAGAAGCCCCCCCAGATGGGGTTTACACAGTTTCAGTCGAGTGTGGCATAGTGTTACTGCTGCACACAGATGCAGTATCCTGGGTTCAAATCTTGTGCCCAGTCATCGTTGATGTGATATATATACGTTTTTGTTCCAGCATCAGTGGTGGTTTTCCTCCTACATTCTAAGAACACGTAACTGGTTAACTGGTGGTTCTAAATGGGCACATGTATGCAATGGAATGGTCCTCTGTCTAGGGATGGTTTTTGCTTTGTGGCTAATACTACTAGAATAGGCACCAGACCCCCACCCCCCAATAACTCTGAATTTGATTGAGTGGGTTTTGAGAATGAGAATGCATTTTCATGGAGCACACTAGACAAGAAAGTTTAGACAATGGGTAGATGATCCAAGCATATTTTTAAAACAACAACAACAACATTTATTTATATAGCACATTTTCATACACACAGTAGTTCAAAGTGCTTTACATAATGAAAATAGAAAAATAAAAGACACAATAAGAAAACAAAATAAGTCAACATTAATTAACATCGAATAAGAGTAAGGTCCAATGGCCAGGATGGACAGAAAAAACAAACAAAAAAAAAAAAAACTCCAGACGGCTGGAGAAAAAAATAAAATAAAAATAAAATCTGTAGGGAAGTCCTAAGTTTAAAAGTCCTAAGCAATAAGTCTGACTTCTAATGCAGAATTAATTACATCAATTCTATCCTTTATGATTTAAATTAGCCTCAAAGCTGTCCAGCAGTGTTTTAGTTGGGATGTTTCAACTGGCTAAGAAGCTGAATCCAGCTTGAAATGTTACCATACCAAACTAGTGCCCTTCTTTCCCTGCAAAGCAGTGGCAACTGCTCTTACTGCTTCATGGCAAAAAAGAAATTGAATTCTTTAGGGAATGCTCTTCATTCTGCTGGTACATTTTAGTTAAAGATGGCTCAAGTTGTAAAATGATACAACAACTCGGTAGTAACTGAATAACCAATATTAGGTGGGCTGCTGGATAGTAGGTTTTGCATGTTTTCCAGATGTTTGCATTGTACACGACGCTACCTAGGAATGATAGAGGAGTGAACGTTGTTTTATCAATGACACCTGTCACACCAGATGCCTTCCTTATAGTCAGTTACCTGTTGCTTGGACAGGTAGGCCCTTTTGCCTCTTTGACTATAAATAATTTTGTATTTTTGTAAAACAAAAATAGTAAGTGCATAACATAATTGAACTAATGTTACAGATACAGAAACAACAGACAGAAACCTGCCTCAGGCATGTTAAGGACTCACTGGAATAGACAAAGATGGGAGGGAGAATACTGTGTGTACTCCTGAAAACATGCTGTGTACCTGCCAACATGACAAAGGACTGTATATAAAAACCAGCTTGGTAGGCTGACAGGGACTGTTCTGCCTCAGGACCCTGGTAACTGAGGTTGAGTCAGACACCTCCTATACAACTAGATAATCAAATAGTATTTTTCACAGTGGACCAGATAAAATAAAGTGAAGTATTTATATGCCTTTTGTATTGCACCGTTAATTTATCTTTAACAAAATAGCCAAGCAGCCTAAGTGCTGGGCACTTTAATTCTATTGCGACCGAATGTTTATTACTGGATTGACCAGCATGACAACAAATATTGGCATAAGCTTCAAGGTTTGTTCATTTTCAGAACCAGGCATAGTTTATTATGGGAGCTGCTTGAGCTACTATTCTGCCTAAACTTGTTTTGTATGAAACATTCATAACTATTAATAATATTTATTGACAGGAACATGCTAAAATGCTGAAATTTCCAATCTGTTTTGGCCTGTTTTTGGTAATAAAGTCCGTGGTTTCAAGTTGTAAATATGATCTTACATTGATAACAGCATAACAAGTTTTATATTGTGACAATTTCTTGCAGGTTAATCTGAAGAATGAAACCAATAAAGCTGATTGCTACTTTTGGTTTTTACTTACCTTTAAAGTGATGTGAAAAATGTTCTCAAATGATGTAATATATGTTCATTATGAGTGTGGCATAGTGATCTCACAGCTCCAGGCTTCTAGGTTGAAATCCCAGTCCATGTACTGCACATGTCTGCATGGATTTTTTTTCTAGGTACTTATTTTTCACCAATATCACAAAATGCAGGTTAAATTAATCAAAAATTCAAAATTGAGCTGGGCGAATAAGTAAATGCATGTTTAAGTGTGTGCTAGACTGGTAATCCATTCAGGGCTGGTTCTTACCTTTGTACCTATTACTGCCAAGATCGGCTCCTGCCCTTATAACCCTGAAATGAATTAATTGGGTTTGATAACTTATGGATAGATAGATAAAGATAGGTAAATATGGGCAAGAAAGGTATATGATATTTCATTTTTTTTAATTTCACACATCCAGAAGTACAGAAAATCTAAGGTTAGACACCTTCATGGCTTCTTATAAATTTCTGCAACTGTTAATAGGAAAGATAGGGAGGGCATGCAAACTCCACAAAGATGACGTCCCAGCCCAGAATCAGAATTCTGGTTCTAAGCAGTGTGAGACATTAAAACTATTGGGATTTTTTGGATTCTACTGAGTGTCATCTTGCCTTATTGAATTGTGTTTTAATCATTTGAAACTTTATATTGTTCTGGTTTGTGTCTGCACAGTATCTGGACATCTTTGCTTTTTTTAATATCATGATGGTGACAAACTCTTATGCCTCACACTGAATCGGCTGCATCTTCAATTTCGTTGTTCCTTTGTAAAAGTGACAATGACAATAAAGATCTATCTATCTATCTATTTACAACTATGAAGGTGGACTGTTTTGGTTGGGAATGAGTACTTTTCAGTAAAGTTTGCCACTGTTACATTTTTCTCCAGTGGTGAAAGGTGCGCTCTATTAGTCAAAGATACCACATTTTACTGTGCTAACATGTAGGAAACAGCATAGATGCTGAAAAGTATAATTGAATGGAAACTAAAATTAAACAAAGAATTTCATTTCTCAATTCATTAATTACAGCAGGTCAACAAAGAGTCTGAATGTCCTGACAACTTCTCTCTCCTGCAGAGCCTCCCATGTTTCCTGTCATGCATTCGTACTATTAGCTTGAATCTTAAGGCATCAGTGTTTTTGTTTCATGAAGGTGACAGCTTCCCATATAATCAGATATTCAGCACTGGACAGATTAATAGTAATACAAAGATTTGAGCATTTTGCTGATATAGCATTCATGGGCTTAAGCAGACCTCTTGGTTCCAATGAGCTTACTGTAAGTTAGGACCCTGTGAAAATAAGAGTGCCACTTATGACTGTTAAGACTTGTTCACTAACTTATGAGTATACAGATTAACAGCTGGACAGAAAAGCTGGCAGGCCACATAGCACTTCAGTCTCAGTTTGACTCGCAGATCGTTTATGGGGTTAGAACATTATTCTGATTTTCATATGTGAACTGTGGAGTTCACTCAACATGTAAAGGCACATTGTTATAATAAATGGGGACTCTAAATTGCCTGAAAGGGGACGGTTGTTGGGCGCACGTGGAATGATATTATGGACAAGAATGTTTCACACCCTGCACATTTCTAAGAAGAAAATCTGGATCTGGATGGAGGATAAAAATTCAGGCATGGACACAATCCTTCTTCCCTAGTTCAGATGCATTATTTTTGAAATACTTTGCCAGGAAAAAGTAATACACAAAAATATAAAAATAACAGAGCAATTAAAAAGTAAATAGCAAAGTAGTGTGTTGTTTTTTTATCTAAATGCCCATACTAATGTCTCTATTATTTTCTTCAAATATATAAAATCAAAATACATTTTTTTTACTATGCTGTTGCTTTAATTTAGAGAAATGGTAGTTTAATGCAAACTATTTAACTATTGCATTTATACAGATCTAGGATTTATTTATTTTTTGGCAAAGCAAGTAGAAATAATGTCAAATGAAATAATTCCTGTTACCTAATCAGAAACAAATCGTCATTCATGAAGCAAGATTGATCTATTTTGAATTTGAAAAAGCAAAGAAACAAAAATTCAGTGAAGCATTTTTGCAAATGGACAAACAGTAAACAAGGCCATATCCTTACTGTTCATTTCTCCAATCCAGCTGCATTGCTAAGGTGAAGATGGGCACAGAGGAGCAAGAAAGTTCTGTTCACAAACAACTCCCACCAATGCTTTCTTTGCATTTGGTGTTGATTATGAAAGTGACTTTCCATTAGTTGCTTAATAAAATGAAAAAAATGCTAATCCATTTTTAATGTTATTGTCATATCTGAATCTAATCGAGTATTATCAGCCATGTGTATAAGATGTTTAAATCATAAACATACATTGCTGATATTTGCAAGCCATTACCTATAACATGTACATAAGATTTGTACCATGTATTCAAATAAACTGAGACAAGATATGCTGAATAAATCCTTGTGAGTTTGAGATATAAAATAACCATTAACAATAACCTTGAAAACTGATGCAATTACCTAATTTCCAAAGACGCGTGCTTTAGCTCATGCAAAGTATTTTATTCAGAGTAAACACTTTCACAATTGTTCCTCTAGAACGCTGGCATAAACAGCAACACAACGTTAAGAAGAAAAGGTATCTAATCATTGAAGTGCACTTGACCTCGGCATGTGCACTATTTGTATTTTTTTTTCCTGGTACACTACCTTATTAGCTCTTTGGCTCAATGTTCTTCATATACTGTAGATACAAAATGGCTTACTCAGAAAGCACAAAATAAACCATCTGTTTTCTATGTGTATTTGACATTAGTGAAATCTGAGAGTTAAGTAATTGTATTTAATAAAAATAAATACTGGAAAGAAAGGCATTCTAATCCAGCAGTGAATAAAAGCTGGTGATTCTCAGAGACAAAAATTAATTTGCTAAAGACAAATATTTGGAAGCATTCATTGTGAAAGGCCTAGGTACCTTAAAAAACAGTTTTACATTTGCAGTAAACTCACAGGCAATTTATACTTGAGGGGTGGGGGGGCTGGGGTGGAATGACGAATATAAAAGAGTGAGAAAAAAATCTAGAATGCTGTAATCCCAGAAAGAAAAGGGGGACAAGCTATACTTTTATCTTATATTCAAATTTAAATCTCCGATCCAAACTGCATGTGTTTATAGTAAAATGATCACTTTTCATTGCACTATTCCAATAGTTATGAAAGGCAGTGAGGAAAGCAATTAACAGAAAATTGTAGAAAAACATTTTGTTGACTCGATAGAGCAGTTTTAGTGAAAGACCCAGGTAACAACCCCACATTATGGGATTTTTTTTCCTTTAAGACCTGAAACAAAGAGGAGTTCATCTTCAGAAAGATTATGTTGTTTGTGTTTGTGGTTTGGTTTGCATGGCTATTCAAAAGTACAATTAAATAAGGAAAGCAGCAGGGTAATGTGACGACTCAAAACAGAATTCATACCAGGCTAATCATAATGAGTGTAATTTGAGTTACTGCCAGCTTTCAGTGTTATCAGTAGGTACATCATTCCACATTTATAATTAATGTGACTGAATAACTGAATAGAATATTGAAGTCGGGGTGGCGCAGTGGAAGCGCTACTGTCTCACAGTTAGGAGACCTGGGTTCACTTTCTGGGTCCTCCCTTTGTGGAGTTTGCATGTTCTCCGCTTGTCTGCGTGGGTTTCCTCCCAAAGACATGCAGGTTAGGTGCACTGGTGGTTCTAAATTGTGCTTGGTGTCTGTGCGTGTGCCTGTGGTGGGCTGGCGCACTGCCCAGGGTTTGTTTCCTGCCTTGCACCCTGTGTTGGCTGGGATTGGCTCCCGTGACCCTGTAGTTAGGATATAGATGGATGGATGGATGGTTAAATGTAATTATTATTTTTTTTTAATAATTCCTTAAACGTATGATCAGATTTTAAAGTTTTTCATTATAATGCAATAGGGGTTGAGTCCGAGATTCTGTCCCAGCCAAAAAACTGCTAGTGAGCAAAACCTTTTAAGATGTTATTTATCCTTCTACTGTGAAGGACCTGTTGTCTTTCAAATCAGCAAGCGCAGAATGCTGCACAAGTCATTCAGTTGTGAGTTTCAGCAAAGCACATGCTACTATTCAATAACTAATAAAAGAGCTGTAATGTTGTGCACTTCTAGTCTGTTTAGACTGCTTGTCAATAAACTGTCCAGTTTCTGTCCAAAAGCCCCCTTCAAAGTTGGCTTAATTTAGTATCAGATTACAATGAATTTTTTTATTATTCGTCTTTAAATGTTTTCATTGGATTCATCCATAGGTTAGGTTATGCTTTTCATTGGTTCCTTTTTAGTTTGAAAGTTAAAGTGAATAATTTGTTATGACCACAGAAAGAATAATTGATAGCTGGCCTCCAGCAATAAATCACTTACTAAAGCAAGACTTGGGGCACATTACTATCTTTTTATCCTGGTATACTTTTGATGAAGGTGTAAAATAGCCGTTTGTGCTCAAATGTAACAAACTGTGAAACTTGAGATGGTAAAAAGAGCAACAAATAATAACAGAGATCTAATGGAACAGAACAGGCACTTCATTTCAAATCATTTTAATTAATTCTTTTAAAACTGACATTGTAATAAAGGTATCCATAAACTTCATTTAGATTTAAAAACAGTAAGACATGTTAACAGTATAAGTTGGAATCTTTCAAGGTTCTCTTGTTTTTACTTTACAAAAGTTATATACAGAAATGTGCCAAAAAAAAAAAAAAAAGGAAAATCCCCAAAACAAAGTCAGTTTCATCAAAGGTAAGTTATTAACAGTAGTCTTTTCTTCTGTTATATTCCTTTCAAGAGAGACATGCAAGATTAAATTTTACTATTAGCATACAATCATTAATAAACACATTACTGTGTGTTATATTGTGTGCACAGACACACACACACACACACACACACACACACACACACGGCCAACATCAAGTCTCATGTGAATCTCACCAGTGCTTCGTAATTATGTTTTAAGTAAGGCAAGCCAGTGCAACAGGGGTAAAGATGCATCTCCTGCTGAGATCCCATAGTGCATGTAATATGCGGCTCTCATGGCAACTGTAGTGTCGAGGGAGGCTCGGCTACTAAGCAGAGAGTAAGCTAACAAAATATCAGGTGCAACACCCAAGATCAGTGCTGGCATTTTGCTGTGCTCGTACCTTTGAACACAGCATTTAAGGCTGTTTGTATAGCTCAGCTTCAGCTGAGACATTTTGTTTTTATTTTATTATTCAAACCACTTAATTGATTTTGATGGAAAAAGTTGCTTTAAATAAAAGCCATGGTTTAAAAATGTCACCACCACCACCACCTAGCTATGATCAGTTATACAAGCACAGTCTTACCATACAACACATAGACATTTGCAACTTGCATCCAAAAGAGTACAAAATAGAATTTACGATAAATGTGCAGTGCTTCACATGAGAACAAATTTAATGCAAGTGTGTAGCTCATGTTAAATAAAGTATACCTCGTGGCCAGTATTACAAGTTAATCTTTCCAGTTTCTGGGCCAGATACTGAGAATATTTAGATAGGAGTCCATGAAATCACTCATTTGATAAAATATGACAGAAACTGACAAAAATAACTTAACAGAATATGTTTAACTAAGACAAATTACCATATTTACATAACATCAAAATAAATGTATTATTATGTCTGAAAATTGTTAACATAAATGTAACTGATTACAAAAACACTCACAAGCTATAAACAAACACAGTGTTTACCAACTAAGAAAGAAATAATTTGCTACAGTTAAGATGTTAGTATCAGACATGCTGCACATGCATTGTACATTAGTGTTCAAGAATTTAAAAAAAGTAACACATGCATTTGGTTATTTCATAAATCATTAAAGCATTAAATTATTATTGACAGGTAAAGGAAGCTGCCAGAAAATAAGTTTGTGGACACATTTACTTAGAGAATAGTTCATGACTGGATAGCCAAACATATTTTACCATGCTGCACGGTCTAATGCAAAATAATTAAGATGTAGCTAAACAATAGAATCCATCATCAATAGCCCCATTTGCAAACTTGAAAAAGGTCTTCATGAATGTACAGCTTAGAAATGGTTTGAGGTAAATACGTAACAAATAACCACATCCATTATGAAAAATACTGAAAACTGTACTGTGAAGAAATAATTTTATCTAGTGAAACAGTAAATAAGCTAGTGTTACAAATATGGATTACTGTTAATGCTACATATTAACCCTGAACCACAAAAGATAAATGGAACATTCTGGGCATTTTAGCATGCAACATATTTGTCTCGCCATAATCTTTTCATTTTATTTTTATTAGTGTGTACACTGCAGTTTAGGAGACAAAAATAAAACAGAAGAGATCAGTGTTGGGAAACAGTTTTAGTGCTGCATGGTTGTGAACATTTTCATTCCAATATTTTTTAATGTGTGTAGCTCTGACACTGTAAAACAAAACAGGGAACTGCATATATCACAACATGGAAACAATTCAATAATTTAATTACAAAATGCTCACCTTAATTGAAAATTAGGAAAATAAGCAATAACCATATAAAATATATTACTTTCTTATTGACATGTGCTGAATAAATGAGGTGTTTATTGCAGGTTCTGCTTTAGCAACAGGTTTCACAGATTACAGCATGGTGTCTGGCAGCAAAGCAGGGCATTTTAAAGCATTTCAAGAGATGGAATGACTCAGACATAATAGATATAAGTCTTCAATTTGAGGATTTACTAATAGCAGAGGCTGAGCGACGGAGTTTCCCAGAGACACGACTCTTTGTGGCACGTGGCATTGTTGGGGAGACCTGGTCTGTTGAATCTGTGGTAACAGAGGGGTGGAGATCAGCATATGCACTGCCACTGAAGGAACCTGCAAACAGCAGAAGTCCCAGAGATTGATTAATACATTCTGCATTTCAACAAATTACATTTTCATTTCCACTTTGTTGCCTTTACTAATTACTCGCATGTGTCACTTTTGTTATACTCCTGCAGGAAAAGCCACTCTGTAAGTAGTCAACACAGTAGTAATTTTTCACAACAACTGTTCTATTTTAAATCCAACCCAATTTGGGGACAAAAAAATAATTTGCTTTTATTCAGTTTAGTAATCCATTCAGACTCATGGCTTGACAAGAATATGTTGTTGGACAGTTATCTTATCTAAAGATCTTGAGCATACATTGTTCTTCTCTCTCCGGTTTAATTAATCTTAGCCTGAATGAACCTATTAATTTTTTACATTTAAGATTTTTCATTTAAAGACTTACCATTGTTGTTTCTTGTCCTAGTGTGTGGAATATAAACACAGGAAACTTCACTTTCTATATTACATCTTGCCTGAAGTAGGGGCCTGAGTTACCTCAAAAGCTTGCATATTGTAATCTTTTTATTTAGCCAATAAAAGGTGTCATTTTGCTTGGCTTTTCTTAAGCACATCAGACATTCCAGTTTGACCTGGAAAACTGCTTGGCCTCTCCATGAAGTGGTGTAACAGAGCAGGTCCTAGGCCTGCATGATGGGTAATGCCAAGCATTAAGTGCTACCAAACAATACCGTCCACCAAACTATGATGCAAAATTACAGTATAAAATAGTACATATTATATTTTGAAAACTCACAAAAAAAGCAGATGACTAAAAGGAATACAAATGTCATCAGTGAGTCTAGAATTTATTTTACTCATATCATTATATGCATTTAAAGGGGTAAAAAATATATCATGGCCTATTCAGAAAAAGCATACAGTAGAACATGGAGAATACATTTATTTTACAAAATCTGTACATTGCCTTTGACAATTCCTATTTAGCTGAGTGGAACTTTATTTAGTAGATACACTAATATTTCCACGTAGGTTCAAAAGCTTTCATACCATGACACCCATGTTGAAAAATCTCAGGTGTTTTCTTTGTAATAACAATAAGGTTTGGGGGGAGGGTCAGCAGATGGCTGAGATGTTTAAGCAGTTTATGTTCTAGTGATTCTATTATTCATCGTCTTATCATGTTCCAGTCCAGGCACACTCATTATGTTAAAATAATCAAGACAAAAACCTGGATGTGAAGGCCACTGACTTTCTTTGGAAACTTTTTTTTATCATCAGGATATACACAAATAAATAATGAAATGCCAAGGAGATTACCATTTGTAAATTCAAATTCCAGGCCATGGTTTTGTTTAATGCATGCAAATATTACTAATTACTTCACACATTGTGATACTCAGAAACAGAAATCTTTAGCTGAAGCAGCTCTTAAGAGCTCCAAGATAACAAACCAGTTCAATTTGAAACACTTCTCTCCATAGTGAATGTTATCCCATCCGGCTGCACACGTACAGTATAAGCAGTGTACATGCACTTTCTTTAATGTTACGTACACATGGTCAAAGCAGAAATGAATGCACTGGGTCAGTGATGGAATACATACCTGCTACACTCTGTGATTTCCAAACTCAGCTCCTTATTAATTTTAGGCACAGTGCCTGATTAATTTATCAATTAGATTGTGAATACCACATAGAGAAACAAGCTAATAAAATATGTCATTAGGCTAATTAAGCATATAAACATTTCTAATATTCATTACAAATTTTCTATAAAAACAAAAATCTAGACTACATGAACTCATCAAGTCAATGATATTCTTTTGTAAAATATCACATGATTTCAGAACTTGCTTGGATGAAATACTTTGATAGTAAGAAAAAGAAGCAAAAACACAAGTTCAATGCAGTGGGTGAGAATCAGTAACTCCCATACAGAACCCTTAACAGCAGTAACTGAAGAAGCTCACTGCAAGCGAAAGACTCCCCAGCCCATTCATTCAAAGCATATGCAAGAGCAGAGCAGGCCGTACCTCACCAGCTCACAATCCCCCACAACATTTCTGGGCTCTTTATACCACACAACTTCTGCCAGTTCAAACATCTGTTCTAGTAAAATTCACAAACCTAATGTGGCAGCTGTATGAGAAATCAATTGATAATGCAAACAAATAACAATATTAGAGTTTCTCCTTGAAGCATCTCAGTCAAACCCTAATCTTTGAGCCTGCTGCTTGAAATGTACAGTACACGGGAAAATGGGAGATAACCACTTAGAGAACAGCCAATTTATTTCTAAGATGGTTCAATACAACAATAAATATAAGTAAAAGCCAGGTCTTTAACAAATTAAAACTGAACTGATACATCAATAAACTTTTTAGCTCACTAATCGAACTATGCTTACAGACTTTGGATAAGTGTATTTTATATGCTTGTGACTTAAAAAAAATGTTTGATAGTAAATCCAAAAATGGGAAATGAAACTGATTTTTGCCTGGTTTCTGCCCGTGTAGCTTCTTCTCTGTTTACGTCGACTTGTGTAGCTAATCCGGCTTACTCCCAATTTGCGGACACATGCCACCTAAGTTAACTAGCATCTCTGAACTTGCCTGTGTATGAGCACCTGTGCCTGGCAACAGATTAGCTTCCCATCCAGGGCTGGTCTCTGCCTTGTGCCTGATGTTGTCAGGAAACGTTAAAATTCCCTGCACAATGCTGTTAGTGTACTGTACATTTCAAGCAGCTTAAATTAAAGTAAATAAATGGGGAAATAAACAAATGTACTGTCCCTTTTAAGTTCATTAGCATTTTAATGCTTTGGAAAATATCACTTTTATGATATGGCCCATCTTTTAAGTATGTACTAGGATAGTTGGCAGTCTTGTGGCACTGAATGCGCAAACATCAAGAAGCAATGATTGTGAAGCACTGGATTTAGCCTTTGCTCTTCTCTTTGATCTTTTTAAGCAGGCCAAAACACAAACACGGCAGGCATGCTGATTACAAGTGGGGCACAGGCAAATAGAGGGGCTTAGTCTGTGTCATTTCTGAAAACTGAAAGTGTGTTCCACTGATTATTAAACCCTTACAGTCCAATCCTGTATTGAGTGTCTGTGCTTTATTTTGCTAAGATGAATTTAATTTAAGACTGGTAAGATTTGACTTACATGGTGAAATAATTATTAAGGCCACAAGGTTACCATTTCAATTCTCCCCTCTGATGTATGCCAACTTCCAGAAACACTTTACTGTATTATAGACATGCAATTAGTGAAATGACTCTGGATAAAAGTGTCTTGTTAAACAAATCAATTTAAATCTTTTTTGCAAGCTCACTCTTTGTACTTGGCATTATCTGTATACAACATTTTTTTTCATCTTTTATGACTGTATGGTGCAAAAAAACAGCAAATTTACAAGCATTTCTACAGTGTGTCTTCAGATTCATCTAGTGAGACATTTTGACAGCTCACCTTTTTGTTTGGCTCCTGCTATTCTGTACTTCTTTTGCTATTGGCAAAATACAGTAATCAACTGCCACTCTTCTAAGTTCTGAAACATTTTTACACAAATGGGCAGAATAGAGTCCTTGGTTTGGGTGAAAGCACGCACAGAGCTATGACACACTATTTCTAGCCAGTCTTCACTTCAATGCTAAGAAAGGCCTTGCATGTTAAATACAACAAAATAAAGCAATACCAACTGAATTTCACCCTTCTTGTTAATGAAAATTAAATAGATGCCCACAATACAATTCCTGTACATTATGATAATATACAGAAAAACAAAACTTGTTAAGTTGATTTAAACTTGCCAGAAGTCAGTGAAATCCAAACTTGAAGTCAACCAAATAAAAAAATAAATCGAACTAAGCATTGTAAAGTGAACAGAGAAAACATGTATGTTGCTCAAGATTATACCCTCCCAATTACATTTTTATTTTTTCTAATATTTATGCTCTAAGGGACATCAATTAAATCAATAATAGGAAGCTTTCTAAACATTTGTAAATAACTGGAAACACATTAGTAAATCAATAGAACAAAAACAAAATAAGAATAAAAAATAAAAAAACTCTTTGGTCATCAAAATACCTTTTAACCCTTGCTATAATGACGCTGTGTTAATATTTTATTGCAATTATTTGCTTCTTTTCTTTCATCAGATGCGCTATCAGAGTGTCCCCTTGTCCTGTCAACAGTGCTTTAAATTGCCCAGACAATCAAGCAAAGGTCACACCTGGCGTGTGGTTGGCTTGCTCCCGGGGACCAGAACCCCACCCACCCTTCTCCAGGTTCATGGTACTCAGCCATTCTTCCTTTTGTCTCCCCCCAGCTGTTACATCCAAAAAAGCCATGCATGCACCCCTCCCCCCCACACTCAAAACATACTTAAAAAGCCAAGCTGACTCAAAAGCACAGGCACAGCACGTGCCACTTCTTATCTATGCCATTTCAAGACTGTTAAGCGTGGTGCTTTGCAAAAAAAAAAAAAAAGTAAATGGACTTAATTCCCATTGGCTTCCCGGCAGCAATTCAAACAAAGCGCAAATGACAAAGACATTTTCCAGTATGGCAGGTGTTAGTGTCAGATTCTGCCCCAGGCTAACAGGCACAAAAAAAGAAAAAAAAAAAAAAGGAAAATGGAGGGGGAGGGACTATTTGCTTTTTGGTTAAAGCATAAACATGCAGGGACAGGAAAATACTATTAGTACACCAAGATTATTCATGCTGCTTCTTAGTCAGGTATTAATTCCCAACAGCACTTGCTCAAGCTCATTTATAGCATCTTGATTCAATGCAAGCAGATATGCATCTTTAGAAAAAAGAAAGAAATAAGGAAAAAAAATGATAGCAAAAAAGCATTTGTTAGTAAAGCAGAGAACAAAGTGGTGGTAGGCACTTTTTACTGGCCAGCTCTGAGATTGCTCTTACCTTATGAAACAGTGTAACCAGACCTTTATTAATTTTAATCTAAAAAGGAAGAAACAAAATACAACATTTAAAAAGGGCATTAGACAACTGTGCTAATAAGCAACCAGGTTTATTCTGTTTCCAAACACATCACTTTTGGCTTTGGATTGCTGCAGGTTTCTTTTCTTTTCCTTTTGTAACAGTAGACTGTCCAGTTCTTAACTGAAAAGTTTGAGCCTCTATTTGTATGGGTCTGCCTGCACATACAATAGAATGGACTTGCTCTTGGTGACATGACCAATACAAATGTTTTTTAATCTTTGCTTAAAAAAAAACTATATGAACAGTTAATACACATTTTTCAGTTTTTAAGAATTCATATTCATCTTAATAACCAGACCATGTGAATCACACAACTGACATAAATAATGTGAAGCACCTTTTTGCTCCATGAGAAAGACTAGATTTAGATGTGCATTATTTATGATGTTTAATTTTTAAAAAAGTCTGCATCTGGCTCTTGTTCACAAAGATGTCAGGTATACAAGGTTTCAAATCCATGTGGTTGATACAAATATATTAAAATGGCAACAAGCATTTTGAAAGTTTTATTTTTTTATCTACATTAATCTTCATTGTATGAATAGACATGTTTAATTACTGTACTCAGTTTGAAGAATTTACTTAAAAATTCCCACAAAACAGATGAACATGAAAATAAAATTTAAAGGGCCTCTGACAAACTGAAACACTAATCATTATTTGCGATTAACACAAATAAGCTTGTATCCAATTAAAATATTTTTCAAATCTAAAACACTTAACAGTATTCCACCTGCCTCCCCCCAAACACTCGCAATAAAAGAGATGCCAGTGTGCCATGTAAAACAAAGTTGCAACAAAGAGTCACATGATGGAGCCTAGAAAACTGATGTACTCCCTAGTTACTCAAATCCCAGTTTACAACAGCATATTCTGTGGATCATCTCCAAAGCAGTACAGTACTAGATTCATACTTTTGTTTTGGGGAAGCTACAAATTCTCAAATTACTGTATAGGTCAAGTCTTGCTTCAGAATGGAATCGAATGCCAAATGTATTTTATCAGTTCATAAATGCCCAATAAACTTTCATCATTGCTCGAAACTATATTTTTGTGTATTCTAATATATATGCATTTGTTTTTACTCAGTTGCTTGCTGATTATCACGTAGGTAGAAATCAAAATGAATTTGTGGTTTCTCTTTAGCATTCAGTGTCATCTGTATCTGTGGCTGCTCTCTTTGAATGTGAATGAAATGGAAGTGCAATTCTGTCCACTTATAATTCTTTCATTTAATTGAATAAAACTTAACCACACTTCACTCAATATCCATAATCCTTGACTCAAAGAATATTTGATAAAGAAATTATGTTAAATATTTAAACAGTTCAGTCCCAATTTTAAATAGCTTTAACAGCAAATTTAGAAAATTAACTTGTTGAAATAAGCCTTCACATACTAAAAGGAGCACCACATTTTTTAAACCTGCTTATTGCAATTCAGGATTGCTTGTGGCTGAGGCCTAATTAGGGTGCATGAGGCACTATGCAGAGATTCCGGTCCATTGCCAAGGACACTTAGGTACAGACCCACACAAAGCCATTTTAGAATCATCAGTTTACGAGGTAAAACCCATGGATGTTTGTGTGTCTCTACAAGGAAAAAAATGTATGTGATATTTCAATATAATGCATTTACATAGTATTACTTTTCTTCACTAGAATTAATGTTTTTATATCTGAAAGAGTAACACACTGAACTATTCATAAATGAGCTTAATATTGCCACTGTGCCACTCATGGCAGCTCTTGTCCAGCTAAAGATCAAAAAATGAAACCATCAGCTAATCAAGCACTATGCTCAGCTGTATCAAGAAAAAGCCCAACCGCTAACTCACGTCTCACTCCCAGTTGATACAGATTCAATCTTGGGGTCTAGGAGTTAACATAAAAAGTGGTTGAACTTGCAACATCACCACTAGAAAGTTCACTTCTTTATCGCTATACAGTTGATCAATGGAGGCCAGATGAAGTCTGTTTTACCACTGCACTCATTGATGACAGTACTGGAGAACAGCAGCAATTCAAAGAGACTGGAGATCCAGTCCATTGTTCTGTCTGAATTAACTACAAACAACAGATTGAAAGGTCGTGGCTGCCTAATTGGGAGAGCAAGCGCAGATACTGGAAACTGTGCTGCAAAAACATGAATTTCTCAAAGCCTTCTAATAGAAAATTTGTTAGTGCTCACTGTCCTGACTATTGCAATGAAAGCTCCATTACTTTTAGAAAATATAACAACAATTTGAATGTTACTGATATATTGTGGAATACACAACATAAAGAACTACCAATCTAAGTTACTCAAAACAGACATTTTGTCATTTCTGTGCACAGTTAAAAAAAAAATGACTGCAGGGCAAGAGTCATCATCTTGAAACCTCTGCACATCTTTGGAATATGAAGAGAAGAAATCAGTAAAGTGATGCTCAAATGTGCCCAACTTGAACCCATGGTTCCTGTAACAGAAGTATGGGGAGCAGACTTCTGGGTCATACTGTGCGTGTGATGGCTGGCTTCTTGGTAAGTAAGCTTAATTGACACAATTACAAATAAATTTAGTACACTACAAACACCTAGTATAATCCTTCTTTCAGGTGATAGTGGGTACTCCACAAGTGAGGAGATCAAATGAAAGTCACTACCACACAAGATCAGTGATGGAATGGACCATTGGTTCAGATGGCTGTGTTTGGACTCATCGGACAGCGTAGAGTTCTACAGATACAAACAGAATTGGCACACTGTACTGGCTTGTGCAGCACTGCATCAATATTTGCATTGTGTATACTGAATGTAAAGAGACTTGACATTTACTTGGCAAAATGATTTTATTGTTTTACAAGTTCAATCAGAATGTTCTTAATATCTCACAGTTCCGTGCATACAGCCTGCACCAATTCACGCGTACTTGTGATGGTCTGGGCACTGCATGATGGCACATTGTCATTACTCTCTCCACACAGCTGCTCCCAGTTTCGTTTTGCTGGTCTCCCTGCAGGAGTTGCATAGAATGTTTTTGTGGTCCTCCACTTCGGCCAGTAATACCTCAAGCTCACATTCACCTTTTTTCCTCTGTCCTTTCAATGCTTGTAAGTAAAGACATCACTCAGGAACTTAGGCAAAATTATATGGTAAATAGATTGTGAATAATCAAAAAAGGTGTTTACGCCATATATGGTTATTGACTGGCAGTGGTGGGGAATGGTTAAAAGCACATGCACGGGCACAAAGCTTTAAGTTTATTAAAGTAACTTGGTGGAGCACGTTGTGTAAATATGGTTTTAAAAAAATCTCTTTTTTTGTGTGCATATGCCATTTTTGCCTTTCAAGTGCAAGCAATAGTTTAGTATGGAACATAAGCAAGGTTTTATACATGTGTCCTCTGGTGTGAGAAGTACAGCACTGGACTTGTGGACAAATTGGAACTCTTCTAGAGAAAAAGGTAGTTTTACAGACTAGATGCCATGCACCCAAATAGACCAGGCTCCAAGATCCCTTTGCACAACATTAATAAGGTAATGATTTTTGATCACATATAGTACTGTGCAAAATTCTTAAGCATCCTAGTATTTTTTTCTTAAATAAATTTAGTCTTACATGTTTATCTGTTGGCTTCTGTATTAGATAAAACTAAATTTGAGACTTCAAAACCTTAATTCCCTAAAAATGATAATGTTACAGATACATTTCTAAAATGTATTTAAAAAGTGTCGTACTGAGTATTAGGCCACTTTTCAGATTAAAAAACTGATGACTTTTGTAGGTCTCTAGCCTAGTGCCTGGTTAAACAAACAGAACAAAGAGGTGCTAGTAATCAATAGTATTCTGAGTTCATTGAACAACATTATCAACTGAAAGAAAAACAAGTGTAGAAGGGACCAAATTAAAACGTGTGGCAGTGGCACATGTGACAGTGTAACCTTCAGATCTTCACCTCTTACGCCATGGCAAGAGTGAGCATAGCAACAAAACACAAGGTGGTTATCCTGTACCAGCAAGGTCTGGGCAGACAGGAATTTCAAGATGTGCTGTGTAAGGTGTCCTGAAGAAGGCCAAGGAGGAGTAGAAATTATGGATTTTTTAGTTACTATACAGTATAATCTTTTACACATTATTACAGAATATGTTTAAATGAAGTTCTAACAACAAATTACTGAAACATAAAATAAGGACTGATGGTAGATAAAAGGTTAACTAACCAAGGCTTTAATCTTAAGCACATGAGGTCTGCCTCATCTTAAAGAAACCACCAGCTTGATTTTACAAGGTTAGAATGTGGTAAATGAGCAATGATCACCCCTCTAGAAAGTGAGGATAAACTAGTGGGAAAGCCCAGTCCCCCACCCTATGAAGCGGTGATAAGATCAATAGAAGAGTCCACAGCTGACCCCTACTTACAAGTCAACATTCAGGTAAATTTGAGAGTTGAAAGGAATCAGAAAATACTGGTGCCCTAGACAATTAGATGAAATAATATAGCTATGTATATTACAAGTCAGATACTGTGATATACTGTATTAGATTAGGTAATGGTAGCAGGAAAGCATACAAGCAATGAGAGATTTATGCGTATCTATGTGCAAATAAAGAATTGTTCTGCATTCTCATCTGCTCTCTGTGACTGACTTCTTTGAAAATAGAGGAACTATTTTCCACAGCAAAACACTGCAGCTGGCCACAGAAACTGAGTGTGAGCTACATCAGACTGACGTCCCTTTGAAATTAAAAGACAACCAGCACTGCTATAAACTGTGAACTCACAGGAGCCATACAGTTCAAGTACACTTTTGTTAAGTTTGGAGAATTCTTGTAACAGTAAGGCACTAAGGCAGATCCCTGCACATTTCATTCTGCATTCAGCAGAGTTGGAGTTGGTGATCTGCCCAGAATTAATGAATTCCTTAGTGTTGAAAAGTACAGGCATCCATTAAATCTGATCATTCCCTACTTAATTTTGCAGCAGGACAATAACCACAAACATGCGGGCCAAAGCCATAGTGAACCATTTTCAGCAAAAAGAAGAACAAGGGGTCTGGTGTGGCCTCCACACAACCCTGATCTCAACATCTTCAAGGCTGTCTGGGGTTGCCTGGATAGACCGACACAAGTGAGACAGTTAAAAGTCTACAGAAGAGTTGGGTCAAATTCTTCAAGTTGCTTGAAACAAACTAGAAGTTGATTGTCTTATAAAACAGCACAGCATTAGAAATGAAAATATTTAAATGTTTGAATACATTTGTTATGTTGCTGTTTTGTTGGATTTTAGAAGTTTTAACCTAAAGGGATATCAATATATGTGTGCTGTTGATTATGTGGTTATGACAGGTATAACTTTAAATGCTTACTTCCATTCATTTTCTTAATCCACTTATCTAGAGAAAGGTGACAGTCCTTTGGGGCTGAACACCCACACAGGTGCCATTGTGGCATCACCAGTCCATCTAAACTGTATGTCTTAGGGATATGGGGAGAACATATAGATGCCACAGAGGGAATACCTGAGCACAAGCCCCGTAATACTTTCAGTGTTTAATCTCAAGCATGTAATGTCATCATATTTTGTGACTGTGACTTGGATGCACTACACTGCTACACAGGGCTGCCTTATGTCATGGAAGTTAAACTTGTAAACTCAGTGCAGCATCTGAAATTACAAATTTATCCCTTGAATATCAGTCCTTGCACTCTTAGTATTTATATATATCGGTTTATGACTTGTAGTAGTCCCCTTCCCAGCTTTGTGTACAGTTTAAGTGACAGCACATCTTTTTAGTTATCAAATCCTGCCATCTTTCTTTTAACTTTGCCTATGGTTTAGCTTTTTTGTTTTTGGCAGCAGCCTCTCGGAGTTCTACACATTGACTTTCATTGGAGTTTCTCATGCTTATGCACCTCTCCTGGTCAGGTTAGCACTCTGCACTTTTTGTGGCTGCCCACATTCCCTTTTGCCAGCAGACATTTCCCAAAAGTTGGCTGGAACAAAACAAATGGCTGTCTGCTGTGGTCCTTGGATACTTGTGATTGTAGTTTTTCACAGTTTACTGCTTTTTAGAGTTCATTTTTTTACATTTAGAAACTTTTCATTATTTTTGAAAGCATTTTTTTACATGTGCCTAAACATTTTGCATAGTCATTTAATTATATGGATACATGTAACATCAGAAACACATTAGAACAAAAAAAAACACAACCTGCTTAAATGGAAGTGTGTTTTACATAAAGCCTCTAATAACCACTCACACAAAATAATAACACAACTAGTTATAAATGTCAATAATTTAATTACCATACACTTTTGCATTTAACAATCCCTGAACAGCAGCCTTTACCAAATCATGAAAATAGCAATATTTAATGTAAAGAGTTTTAACAAGCATCTCATTTTATGTAAATGATTAAATCACTGCAAGAATGTGAAGTCTGGCTGAAAACTG
This sequence comes from Polypterus senegalus, assembly GCF_016835505.1. Taxonomy (NCBI): domain Eukaryota; kingdom Metazoa; phylum Chordata; class Cladistia; order Polypteriformes; family Polypteridae; genus Polypterus; species Polypterus senegalus. The sequence continues at coordinate 146,314,887 of NC_053156.1, read as the reverse complement.
GCTTTGCTTATTGAAACAGCAGCCAATTTTAATTTTTTTATTGTGTTATTTCATGTAGATGACAATTACAGCTCAAAAGCAAAGAAAGTCTTTATGTCCTTGCCCTCTTCTGATTTTACTTGGTGTGTTGCTGAGCCTTTGTACAACCATACTGGTCGCATGTTAGTCATATACAGCAGACTGAATGTGATAGTGGGGTGACACAAATCCAGTGTCTCGGAGAAATCGTTTTTTTTGTTTTTCTTTTTAATAGAATATGCATAATTAAAAAAGGAGTAATGCATTATGAGCCAAAGGTACTTTGACACAGTCTCTGCAAGTGTCATTCACAATCAATTAGAAGGCTACACCTAATAACACTGCCAGTAATAAACACAACAAGGTGAAAACTGGTGTTTAAACTGTAACAACAGAACAACTTGAAAACACATCACCACATACTGTTGTGCCATAGAAAACTCAGGCTACTTCTAATCTCAAAAGAACAAGCAAACGTACAATAGACAATCAAATTCTCACTTAGCTTATATACTGTAGCTAAACAGGCAATATGGTCCATGTAAAAAGACAATGGCACTTTTCCAGAAATACAGTATAAATGATAAGGTTAAAAATACTATTCCCAATCACTGATCATTTAATTAATCCAGCTCCATCCTCACATTGGCCAAATTTTAAGCTTTTCCAAAGTTTTTTTTTTTTGCCAGATATTTGACAAAAACCATCAACAGATTGCTCTGAATTCATCACATAAATGTTAAATCCTTTAATAAAATAAAGTTTAACTTTATAGATTAAGGAGTCCACATGCACCGATGCATTTTTAGGAGTCTCTTACTGCTAACAGTAGCTGACAGCATATCAGACATTAAGGTTAAACACCTTTCTTTAAACGCTTTGAAACCTGGCATTACTCTTCTGCTTAAGAAAAATATTTGACACCACTCAGTTTCAGACAATTTTAGACCTACTAACGATCTACCTTTCTTAAGAAATGTGTAGAAAAGGTGTTTTTGAATAGTTCATTTTTCTGACTGAAAGTAAAAACCATATTCTTGAAAAGTGCCAGTCAGGTTTTAGAGCCAACTACAGCACTAAAGCTGCTTTACTGAAAGAAGTAAATGACTGCTTTGAATACCAAAGTTTGCTCATTTTGTTCCTGACCTTAGAATTTGTTCTTGTGTGTAGTCATGTTTAAATTGTCTGTTTTTGAACTTGGGAAATATGGATATTTGATTATTATAACTGTTAATAATTATTAAATGAAGAATTCTTGGTTTTTCTAAATCATTATGACACCTTGTTTTTTGCACAATCACTGGGCCAAAAGTTTACAGAGGTGCCATCAGGTGATGTTATAGATATGACAATTAATAAGACTTTTGCAAGGCACTTAACTTTCTGTTAATTCATCCATCCATCCTCTTCCGCTTATCCGAGGTCGGGTCGCGGGGGCAGCAGCTTAAGCAGAGAGGCCCAGACTTCCCTCTCCCCGGACACTTCTTCCAGCTCTTCTGGGAGAATCCCAAGGCGTTCCCAGGCCAGCCAGGAGACATAGTCCCTCCAGTGTGTCCTGGGTCTTCCCTGGGTCCTCCTCCTGATTGGAAGTGCCTGGAATACCTTGCCAGGGAGGCGTCCAGGAGGCATCCTGATCAGATGCCCGAGCCACCTCATCTGACTTCTCTCGATGCGGAGGAGTAGCGGCTCTATTTGAATGTACCATGTTTTTTTTTTCACATTTCCACTCCTGACCTGTCTTTGTCTACCTTTGTGGCCTGCCATCTTTCCACTTTGGCAGTACACAGATAAAAATTAAGTGTCAGAACACATTTTCTTAGTTCAGAGTACTCTTCTGAAACCATTAGTCATAAAATTTTCATTCATTGTCTACAACAATGAATTGGTCTCACTGTCAGTGGGTGAAATTTCTTTGTAAGTTTACATGGCTGTCAATGAGAAATACAGAGTATGATATAATGGGTGGCGTGCCTGAAGGATCGACCCTCAGCCCACCAGTCTTCTGACTGCACATGCTGCTCTTGAGTAAAATCATGAAAATGCATTATCTGCATTTTATCAGCTATGCAGATGACACACAGCTGCACATGTTAGGTACACCGGATGCTCTTAGGCTAATTGCTGAATACCTGCTTGGTATCACAGAGTGGAAGAACAGCACTTTGGAGCTTAATTAAAAAGCAGAACTTCTCCAATTTGACTTTAGTGAAAAACAAAAACTATCATCTGGCTTTACACCCAAAGTCAAAAAGAAAACAAAAATGGTGGCCTTTCTAATTGAGAATTAAACTTGAAATTTCACATTACCCAGATTACAAGGACAGTACTTTTCCATTTATGAAACACAGCATGAGTTCGGCCTTTCTGTCACTGCAGGGTGCTGAGAAGTTGACAAACGCCAGAGCAGATTAACTGGAGTGCACTTTGAACAGGACAGTCAAAGAAAGATACAAACAGGCTCAGTGAAAATGCAGCAGCGAGGATCTAAGCAAACACATAACACCAGTCGTATCTGCACTTCACTGGCTGCCAGTACCTTTACGGGCTCGTAGCAACACCCTATCAATGGGACACTATGCTCTTAACAGCCTTGCCCCTTCATATATGTCAGCAGGCCTGCCTCTGGATGTCCCAGACAGTCTCCTTCAGTCTTCAGTAGATCCCTGTTCCACACCCAGAATGAAGCAGCATCTTCGTTATATACCCCAGAATTTCTGAATGTTTAGAGAGACATCAAGGAAGCACTATATGATGTTTTAGAAAAGTTGCTAAAATAATATGTTTAACCTTTGCTTTTTTAGAAACATTATTAGCTCATGTTTAAGAAAGCGATGACCGACAATACAGTTAATTTAGTTCAGCATTTGCTTAGCACAGCTGGGTGGGCTATTCACACTCTGTGCAAAGTAGCCATTCATATGACTTAAAAATCTGTGATGTTCTCATTATCACTGTTTTAATTTATGGTGTTGGTTTCTTTTAATCCAACTGTGACACCACTGGTCCTTAAAGTTCATTTTCTGCAGGCTTCAGTTTCCAGAAGTTTTTTTTTTTTACTCCTGTCTTCTGTTGCCATCTGGATTGTTAGATAAAATCAACTAAGACTGCAGCACGTCATAAGTAAATAAACAGGTAACGGGTGAGCAACGTTTGAGTTACTCTGCACTTTTATTTATTCATTTATGTGTTTCTGATCATTATTATTACTTCAGCAGCAAATACTAATGATATCTTTTTATCTTTTGTCAGGGCCGGGATGCTGTGAGGGACCAGAAGAGGGTCAAAGCCCACCCTGGATCACGTGGGGGCCGCCTTCCTGGTTGTTCTGGGGGCCACGGGTTGAGGGCATGAAAGCCCTACCCTGTAGGGGCCCATGGTCACCGCCAGGAGGCGCCCAATGCCTTGTGGACCTGTTGCCCCAGTACTTCCGCCACACCAGGAAGTGCTGGGGGGTAGACTTTGGGAGACACCCGGAGAGCTGCCGGGAAGACAGCCGGCACTTCCGCCACGCTGGGGTGTGGCCAAGGGAGGAATGCCGGGAACACCTGGTGCTCATCCGGGGACAGGATAAAAGGGGCCGTCTCCCATCATTTGAGGCTGGAGTCGGGAGGAGGCAGGACGAAGCACAGAGGAGGTGTGAAGGCGGCCCGAAGAGAGGCATTGAGTGGCCAGGACTGAGTGTGTTGGGGTGTATTGTGCACTGAACTGGGTCTGTGTGACCAATTTAACAATTGTAAATATACGTGTGGTGGTTGAGAAACAACATGTCCGCCTGTCTGTGTCTGGGCCAAGTCCACACTTTATATATATTTACATAAAGTATATTGTATATTTTATAAATTACTTTAAACTGTATTTACTGTACAAAATGTGCTATATAAATACATTTATTATTGTTATCACCATTATTAAAGGCTAAATAAACTACTATAACCTATAACACTTAAGTAGAAAAACTTGCACACTTTTGTAAAAATTACTACATTTTGACAATAATTACCAGTATTGATTTTCATACTGGGTACTGGTCATTAAATATCTTTCTTCAAGAAACACTAAAAATAAGCATTTTGTGTTTTAAGTGGCATTCCTTTTGTCTTCCTGAATATTTTTCCCCTTCAAGATTTGTCTGAAAGCACTTCACCCCAGTGGTTCAAATCTGTACACTTCCATTTCCACGCAGTACAGTATTGTGCAGGAAAGGCCGGCTGTAACAATGACTGGGGGCCGATGTGGATTCAGAGATCTCCTTCTTTGTCATTTGATGCCAGAAAACCTGTACACACACACATATACATGCTACACACAATATACAGTTTATCACACTACTTGCTTCTGTTGGGCCAGCATACTGAAGCAGGAGCAATGAATCCATTATTTTATTCAGCACATTCTACATGGAACAATCCTCCAAAGCCCCTTAAAGAGACAGCAAAGCAAGACCTGTTGTGACTCAACTTGACTTTGTCAAACCCTGTGGTAAAATCGAGTTTAGGTGTCCGTGGCAGTGTTAAGTTTTAAAATAAAAGTAATGCGCTCAGGCTCAGGGTGGGCAAAGGTATAAATGGTATCATTGATGGGTGGACCTGGGGATCTAATGAGGGAACTGGTGGTGTGGCTGATTTCCTCATTAATGCTCTGGAGTTTGTAGTTAAGACACCTGCACTCACTGATGTATAAAATGAGTCTGGGCAGAACAGAAAGGGAACGAAGGAATGAAAAGAAAAAAAAAATCAAGGAAGTAGGAGCAGGGAGAGAGAGTGCATAATTAGTTAGGGAGCCAATGATGTGGGATGTTAGCAAAAAAAACCCTGCAATGGTGCAGTGTAAGAGGATTTTTCCTGCTGTGTTGCAGAAAGCAGTAGTGATAAGGGCTCCTGGGAATACCATTGGAGGTGACAGGGAAGATGGAGCTGAGCTCGTGTCCTGGAGAATGCCAAGGGATGGTGGCCAGAAAAGGAGTCAAAGTGGGCTTCTAGGGATCCAGTAGACACCTCGGAGACAGAGACAGAGTAAGGCAGACATTGTGGGAGGGTGGCAGGGATGGGAGTTGGAGGACCGCTTTCCCCAGGATCTCAGCCCTGCCGAGATTGCCTGGAAGAAGGGTGAGCAGGGCAAGACAAGAGCAAGCGAGAAAGAGTGAAAACACTGCCAAACAGGTCTTTTAATTTTATCCCATATTTTACAAATGCACTGCACTTTACTTATTGTTGAGCACTGTTGAAGATAATGGAAATTATGGAAAAAGATTATCCACTGTGGCAAACCCTAACAAAAGCAGCTGAAATAAAAAGACTGTTGAAAATAAAAAGCACTTTGTACATTTGCCCCCACCTTTGCAGTGATACAGTATGTCCTCTTTGCCCAGTGCATCTCGGTTTCATGAATATTGATGTCTTAGGTTCAATGTAGTGATGACAGCTGTGGGCATCCCAGGCATGACAACCCCTCTGAAGTATTTGAAAATGTGAGCAGTTAAAGTTCCTTGGTCGGAGTTGGGCAGAATTTCAACATAGTGGACCAGTCTATAAACTAGACTGAACTGTATTAAAGCAGTGAAGTTGTAAGGTTTATGTTTTGGAATTTTTCGCTTTCAACTGGTCCATCCATTTTCATTTACATTGCAAGGGCTTGTGGGCTTTCAGTGATTTTTCCATCTTCTACAGCAACTGCCGTGATGATGGACATTTTTTGTGCGTTCTGTTGTTTGATATTTGTTTCATATCTAAGTGTACTATATTTATGACAAGGCAGCACAGGAATTTAGCATTTTTTCTTATTATTCTCACCATATACTGTATATGTACAGTATATTTATATATCTATGCTGTACTAGGAATGCAAGCCCCCCTGGCGCCTTTGGCACCCAACCCCTAGTTGCAGCCAGAATATTAGTAAAATCTGTAAATGTACAAAAGAAAATTATTATTTATTGGAGTCAAAAATCATGAAATTCTTTAAATATGAAAAAGAAAACATAATTATTTTAGTGAAAATCATGAAATGAGAATAAAATATTTACTCTCTTACCGATAGGAGTATTCCCGTTAAACTGAGGTCCACTATGCTCGATGAGTATTTATGACTAAATAAACAATCCATTTGTTTTATCTTATAAATAAAAAAAACTTTTTTTAAAAAATGATTCATTTAAATAACAGGAAAAATCATGTGAAAACTAAAATGGTATGCAGTGGGTCATCGTAACTCGACCTTCAGCTAACTAAATCACCTAAATACAAACATTGGTGTTATCAATAGATGATTTTTTTAATAGTTTGTTACTGTGAAAGAAAGTTTACTCGATCAAAGATAAAAAGCACTTTCTTGATATTAAAAACCATGACTTTCTTAATATTTTAGTTTATAATTTAAAAATGGAATAAGAATCTGAAAATCTAAAAACATCACATTAAAGTTTGATAAAACATGAAAAGAATGATACTAAACATATACAGTATATGTAGGTTTAAAAATAAGTCTGATTTAAAGCGTGGCAAAAAATGTGACATAAAAATGTTACAAAAATCTTTGCACAAATTCGTTGCACTTTTAGGCTTAGGATTTTATATATATATATATAGAGAGAGAGAGAGAGAGAGAGAGAGAGTAGATAATCCTACATACGCATCTGAGGAGCATCCTCCGGGCTCTTTTCAGGTATGTATATTAGTTGCAAACTGGGAGGGAGGGTGTGGCCGCTAACAGTCTTGTCTTCTCTTTTTCCCACAGCCTTGAGAAGCCACCTGAGGAGGGCAATTGAACTCGCTCTTTCTGGTCACGGAGAATAAAGATAGGACCACATAGATGGAGGTGCTAGATATTGACCAGAGGAGTTTAGAGACAGAACAAACCCAATACAAGGAAAAAGATGGCATTAACCTTTTGATAACCAGTGTTAATTACGGCTGCTTCTTTTGTTTTCTATTTTGACCCCATGACCCTGTAGTTAGGATATAGCGGGTTGGATAATGGATGGATGGGTGTGCAGTATTTTTAAGAAGTAAATGGGGATGACTGCCTTGGTGCCCCAACTTTTCTTCATGCCCGCAGAGCCTTATTCCCTCAGAGCCTCACTATATATATATATATATATATATATATATATATTGTCATGCACGTGCGATTAGGGGGCCACGTACGGACCTAAACAGTACTGTGAAGTCGTATGCCAGAAGGGAATGACGGGGTACTAACCTTTCTTTCTTTATCTACTGCAGAAAGAAAGATGCACCGCCGCCATGACTCTGCCCGACTCACTAACCATGCATCGTCATTTCCGCCCTTCCTCTGTCAACTCCTGATGACATCAGCAATCCCAACATCCATCTCGGCTCCTGCTCAGCAAACCTCTCTCTCTACTTCCGGTCCCTCTTCATAAATGCTCCCCCCTCCGCCATTTTGACTGTCATCTGTATAGAGCGAATCAATACTGCATTGACGAATTATTATTTTCTGCAATATTTCTTACAGTATACGGGGCCAGAAACCGCAAACCTTTATGATTGTGTGTCTTGCTTTTTAAAATATATATATGCACACACACAGTGCATCCAGTAAGTATTCACAGCACATCACTTTTTCCACATTGTGTTATGTTACAGCCTTATTCCAAAATGGAGTAAATGAATTTTTTCCTCAGAATTCTACACACAACACACCATAATGACAACGTGAAAAAGTTTACTTGAGGTTTTTGCAAATTTATTAACTAAGTATTCACAGCCTTTGCCATGAAGCTCCAAATTGAGCTCAGGTGCATCCTGTTTCCCCTGATCATCCTTGAGATGTTTCTGCAGCTTAATTGGAGTCCACCTGTGGTAAATTCAGCTGATTGGACATGATTTGGAAAGGCACACACCGGTCTATATAAGGTCCCACAGTTGACAGTTCATGTCAGAGCACAAACCAAGCATGAAGTCAAAGGAATTGTCTATAGACCTCCGACACAGGATTGTCTCGAGGCACAAATCTGGGGAAGGTTAGTGAAAAATTTCTTCTGCTTTGAAGGTCCCAAAGAGCACAGTGGCCTCCATCATCCATAAGTGGAAGAAGTTCGAAACCACTAGGACTCTTTCTTGAGCTGGCCGGCCATCTAAACTGAGCCATCGGGGGAGAAGGGCCTTAGTCAGAAAGGTGACCAAGAACTCGATGGTCACTCTGTCAGAGCTCCAGAGGTCCTCTGTGGACAGAGGAGGATCTTCCAGAAGGACAACCATCTCTGCAGCAATCCACCAATCAGGCCTGTATGGTAGAGTGGCCAGATGGAAGCCACTCCTTAGTAAAAGGCACATGGCAGCCCGCCTGGAGTTTGCCAAAAGGCACCTGAAGGACAGAATTCTGTGGTCTGATGAGACAAAGATTGAACTCTTTGGTGTGAATGCCAGGCGTCACGTTTTGAGGAAACCAGGCACCGCTCATCACCAGGCCAATACCATCCCTACAGTGAAGCATGGTGGTGGCAGCAGCATGCTGTGGGGATGTTTTTCAGCGGCAGGAACTGGGAGACTAGTCAGGATAAAGGGAAAGATGACTGTAGCAATGTACAGAGACATCCTGGATGAAAACCTGCTCCAGATCGCTCTTGACCTCAGACTGGGGCGACGCTTCATCTTTCAGCAGGACAACGACCCTAAGCACACAGCCAAGATATCAAAGGAGTGGCTTCAGGACAACTCTGTGAATGTCCTTGAGTGGCCCAGCCAGAGCCCAGACTTGAATCCGATTGAACATCTCTGGAGGGATCTTAAAATGGCTGTGCACCGACGCTTCACATCCAACCTGATGGAGCTTGAGAGGTGCTGCAAAGAGGAATGGGCGGAACTAGCCAAGGATAAGTGTGCCAAGCTTATGGCATCATATTCAAAAAGACTTGAGGCTGTAATTGCTGCCAAAGGTGCATCGACAAAGTATTGAGCAAAGGCTGTGAATACTTATGTACATGTGATTTCCAGTTTTTTTATTTTTAATAAATTTGCAAAAACCTCAAGTAAACTTTTTTCATGTTGTCATTATGGGGTGTTGTGTGTAGAATTCTGAGGAAAAAAATGAATTTAATCCATTTTGGAATAAGGCTGTAACATAACAGAATGTGGAAAAAGTGATGCGCTGTGAATACTTTCTGGATGCACTGTGTGTGTGCATATATATATATATATTAGGGCGGCACGGTGGCGCAGTGGTAGCGCTGCTGCCTCGCAGTTTGGAGACCTGGGTTCGCTTCCGGGTCCTCCCTGCGTGGAGTTTGCATGTTCTCCCGTGTCTCGTGGGTTTCCTCCGGGCGCTCCGGTTTCCTCCCACAATCCAAAGACATGCAGGTTAGGTGGATTGGCGATTCTAAATTGGCCTGTGTGTGTGCTTGGTGTGTTTGTGTGTGTCCTGCGGTGGGTTGGCACCCTGTCCAGGATTGGTTCCTGCCTTGTGCCCTGTGTTGGCTGGGATTGGCTCCGGCAGACCCCCGTGACCCTGTATTCGGATTCAGCGGGTTAGAAAATGGATGGATGGATATATATATTAAAGCTGGGCAAGTTAACACGTTGTTATCGCGTTAATACATTAATTAATTAATGAATTGACGCAGACAATTATTTTATTGCACGTTAAAGCAGTTTTTGTCATTATTATTATTCTTTTGAAAGACTCAGTCTCTCTAGCAAAATGTGAAAAAAGTGATGCACTATGAATATATACACATATATATATATATATATATACACACACACACACACACACTAGAGAGCATCTTCGGTGCACAACCCCCAATCATGTCCAGTCTGCCACTTGCGTAGTGAAGAGGAGGGCTGAACGCATCCCAAGGAGACGCAGTCGCCCCTCTTCAACGGTGAAACAATGGGAAACAAATACAGGTTTTTTTTTGTTTTTTTTTTTTACCTCCTCTTTGCTCGATTAGCTGCTAGCTTGCTGCCGCATGATCTGCATCTCATGCAAAACTTCAAACATTTAAAAGCCTTTACAACATCTGTCCTACTCTTTGTCTTTTATTTCCAGCCCCGGGAGTGGTTAAATCTCTTGGCACTCTTGGTTAAGTCTCATCTCGTGGGACGTGAGTTCTTAATATTTTTTAGTTGGTAATTTAAAAAAGGAATAAGAATCTGAAAATCTAACAACATCACATTAAAGTTCGATGAATTCTGAAAAGAATGACACCAAACATATATATGTTGGTTTTAAAATAAGCCCGATTTAAAGCGTGACAAAAAAACGTATATATAGAGTAGATATACACATAAATACATATATATATGCAGTATACTGTATACTGTATATATGTATATATATATATATATATATATATATAGAGAGAGAGAGAGAGAGAGAGAGAGATAGGTATGGATATACATAGATATGACTGTCCCACAACAGAGATACATCTTAGAAAAAAAAAAACAGACAATGTGGAAAATGTAACCAGTAAACAAGATCACACACTTGCACATATTCCCCATCCCCTAAATTCAGTTCAGGGCCATGAAAGGCATCAACAGAAACTAGGCAGAAAACCCTGTACAATGTGCCAGCCCATCACAGGGCACACTCACTAGGGGCCAATGCATATTTTTGAGATATGGACAAAAAGTGCGATACCTGGAGGAAAGGTCCCACAAACAATGGAAGACTAGGAGCTCTAGGATAAAGAGCTTGATTTAAATCGATCTTCGAGGAAGCAGTGCTAGTACCACAAAATCCTTATATTTACAGCTAACAAAACATAAAAATGTAGGATGCATACTAAAGGTCATGAATCAGTTCATGCAACCTTTTTTGATATTTTGTAAAAAAAATCAATTTTATGTGCAAAACATCAGTGTTAACTTGAACCTGACAAAAATGCTGTGTTTTGGGAAGTTTTATATTGGAATAATGACAAGATTCATGTGATCTGGAAAAATGGCTTCATTTGAGCAACGTAGGAAGGAAGAGCAGTTAATTACCTCACACATCTCTTGTGCCTCAATCCTGAATGGCCATTACTTGGTCTCCTTTGGGAAATGTATTTTGTTCCTCTGCAGTCAGGAAGAAGCTCCCTGGTTTAGTGATGAAAATCAAGTCTTTTTTTAGCTAATAAAGTGTGCAGCTGGGTGTTCACAGGGTACCTGTGCTGTGTTTAGCTATTTAAGCATGCACTTGCAAATTTCCTTTTTCATAATTAAACATAAGCAAAAAGTACATTTAAAACAAACGCCTCCTAACTCATGTAAACAGCAGGTTCTGGAAGGTGTTGCTGCTCAGTGTTAAGAAAACCATTGGGATGAGAAGCAGTGAAGCTGCTAGGAGACGTGGCAGAAGGCAACCTTAGGAATGTTAAAGCAGCGCAACAAGACAAAGTACCACGAGTGACTGTGAAGCACACAGATGTGTGTAGAAGACAGAATATACATTTATCAGACTGGCTACGATTGGAACCTCCCCGCCCCCTCTAAAGTATTACAGGGTAACCAAATATTTATCAATTCTTTCTCGGACTTCATCTGTTGTTGTCAATAAAATTAGCGGTGCTATTACATGAGTGAGTGAAAGTCCTTCCTTCATACTCTCGTTGATTGGATTTTACATTGGAGATTGACCACTGCAGTCCGGACAGAAATCCTAAGAAAGAAAATCCCTGGCCTACTAAATCAGTGCATCATGACCCCTGGCTGCTTCAACGTCAAGTTTACTGTGACTTGCACTGTCCTTGTTACTTCACTCTTACGGGACCCTCTGTAACTGATTTGTCTTTTTCAACTCAAGAACTGAGTACAGCTTGAGCTGATTTAGAAATAGATAAAAGAAATCTGCAGTCAGCCTAAAAAAGATCAATCAGAAGAAAGAAGAACAAGGGTAACATCCTGTAATACAAACTCTCAATAGTGAGGTAAAGGCAATCCTGAAATATCTTCAAAGGAATAAATGATAAACCTGAGAATGCATTTGACACTTCTATCTAGTAGGAGTTCTAAAAGGTCTGTGCAAACCTGGACAGAGAGTAAGTGCAGCGAAATAACACACGTAAACTCTTAATGAGAAGAAGAGGTACAGTAAGAAGACAGAGGACTTTAGGGAAATAGCTGTAAAATTGGTGGTAGAAAGTTTTACATTTATAGTCAGTATCAAATCTTTCCAGTACCGGCACCCAGAGACTCCTGCTTAATCCCTTTTAAAAAGAATATTTCTCAAAAAATGTAACTGTTGTGAGGCTTCAGTGTTTGTTCGCAAACACGCAAGCTACTAGGAAGGCACTTGAATAGAGAATTGCAAACTCGAAAACTACAAACATTTGTCTTAACACACATACAGCACTGAACTATGGATTTATAAGCCCCACTAATTAACTGAGCTAATCGCAGTCCAAGAGGCTACCAATTCAGGTTGCAGCTTATTTAATTAGCAGCCTTCAGCAAGTGCAGCGAGTTTTGGAACAGTAGGGTGAAACTCACAACACCTGTTTCCTGCCTCAGTGCTATCATGTAATTCAATTATATGTCCTGTGTTTCTCTCAGTTTCTAGAAATTAAACGATTTTCTGTATTGTCAACTGTAAATATTAGTCTTTTTGCTAGATCGCTACAGAGATGGAGGTTCAGAAATGTATGTTATTTCATTAACAGTACAACAGTAAAACACAAGGTAAGTAAGAAATAGAATTTTCATTTAATTCCAGGTACTCTAATTATAATGAAATTTGGTTAAAAAAAGTCAGCTCATTTAGACAGGGCCAGAATTTAATTACTAAAAGGAGATTAAAATTGATACTCATCTTCAGTGACACACTTGGTTCCTGACACACAAAGAGCCTGGCTGCTATGTAAATGCAGAACCACAGCCATTAATGAAATATCATTTACAAGATGGATGGCAATTAATATTAAGTGGAATGATTAAAAGCTGTACACACAATGAATAAATGAAACTTTGCATTGATTATAGATTTATACAGAAAAACTCTGTTCCAGAAAGTATTATTTAAGGGCATGTTTATATTGTGTAGCTATAAAGTAAATCTGTACATATGTAAATAAACACACCCAATAGGGGAAAAATGCACATTTTCTTTTAATACAAAAACTGTAGTTGTACAATACCTTTGAGCCTTGTGACTATATATTCTCACACATGCATGAGTAAAGGACATCTTCAGGACTTAATTAATTGCATATCCACCCCTAGCCATGGGCTGGTGCTGTCTTTTTCGCTGCTCTCATTCTTTTCCTCATAGAGTGGAAGAAAAGAAGCTCAAAAATCCATGACATCACTTTCACTTCCACCAGAGGTCTTGTCCTTTCTAGCCCCAGACTATGTAAGGGGTTTCTTCAGCAGAACTCAGCTGTCAATAACAAGACTCATATCTCAAAAAATGCACATGCACAGTGCTGGCTGAAATTCATGTTTTGACATCCAACCTGCCAATTAAACTAGGATTCACCAACTTGTGCCCTAAAATTTTATCTGTCTTTGCTTTGTGTATTATGTTAATGTAGTCGATAGGATATCCTGGGACCATAAGTGAATCTGTCAATGTTGCATCAATTATGGCAGCCTTAAATAAATAGCTCCAGACACTTCTGGGACCAGTCACAACACAGGAGACCATTTTTACAGAGGAAGACACTCGACAAATGGCACAAGAAGCCCTGAGTGAAGAAAGAGCCTTTGGACCATCACAAGGAACTTCTACTGCTTTGCCCTAAAGATTATGTCAAGGTGGACTGCCGTTAGATATCACTAGATAAAGGCATATTGGATGCACACAATTGCACAATTTTTGAAGAGGAAAGCCCAGCAGACCTATTATGATCTTGAAAAGTGGGCCATGGAAGACTATGACATCTTAAAAACAGAGATCCTTGCAAGGTATTGCGTGACAGCAGATGGACAGGCCTGCACCTGCCGCAAGCTGAGCCGCCCCAACAGTAATTCAAAACAGGTGCACAACAAAGGAACATCGACTCCTCCTTTGCGCTGTTTCAAGTATAGGTAGCACAGGCATGTTGCACCTAACTGCCCCCACCTTGATGAAACTATGACCTGTGGATTGGCATGTGGGTAAGGTACTGTGGATTGACTGTTGCTAACCTGCTTACTTTTCCCTTTACATGTTCAGCAGTAGCAAATGGCCACAAAGTCACTGCTTTAATAGATTCTAGCTGCCACATTTCGATTGTAGCGTACTGTTACGTCCTCCATCTCAGTGTGGTCTGGGCAAGACCAGCCTTACCTGTATCCACGGAGAAACATGTTGGTAGAGGTCCACCTCATGTGTGATCACATCAAGGGGAAACCATAAAACTGATGGTGGTTGTCATGCAAACCTCCGTATTCAGGCATAGTCGGGCAAGACTGGACTAATAGAAAAGATGAAAAGACTTTATTGACCTGATTAAATATATAGGCCTAGCTGTAGATGTGGAATACACATCTCAAGGTACCCTCTCACCGTGTCCACCATGTCAGCACAAAGGAAATGCCATGATTACCCAGTGTGATAATACAGATTTCCCTGTATCTGCATCAGACATTTCCGCTGAGGCATCCGGTGAGATGTCGAGGAATGAAACTCTGCCCATGGAGTTCCTAAGGAGGACACTCCAAATCCTTTGTTTGAATTGCATTACTAGTTCAGACATCTGCCTGGTACCTTTACAAGGGAACAATGCAACGATAATTAATGCAGATATACCACCAGGGCCGCATTTTGTTTTACAAAATTATCTGATAAACTAGGTGGCTGAATATGACGATGTGTCCAGAAAGTTGTTGCTGGTGCCACAAACTTAACCAATGGAAAGTCTGACAGAACATTAGCGAGAAACAAGTTAAGATTTCATTGGTCGGGGTAAACATGGAGATCCATCACTTTTACATTTCATGTCCGAAATGTCAGCTTTAACAGATGCCCTGCTTGGACCATGCTCCCCTCATTCCCCTTCCTTGCTCTTTGAGCAGATCTGCACTGACACTGTTGGAGAACTTGAGCCCTCAACCCAAGGACATAAATATATTATGGCCCTTGTTGACTATGCCAGGTGGTATGCAGAAAAATCAATCAGGAACCTGTAGGGGGTCTTTACTTGGGTGGCCATACCTAAAGAAGTTCTAATGGACCAAAGTATGCCCTTTATTTCAGATGCATTAAAGGAGGTTTCTAAGTTACTCAGAATAAAACCTCTGAAAACCTCAGTATCCACCAACTGAAATTTTAGTGGAACGGTTTAATCAAATGCTCAAGTACAGTACATGTTAGGAAGAAGCGTCTAGTGAAGACAACAGACAGAGAGACTGGGATCACCCCTTGTCCTCTTTGCATATTAGGAAGTCCCACAAGGAAGTCTACGGGGTACTCACCTTTTGAGTTACCATATGGAAAAACAACCCTGTGGTATTTTAGATACAGCTAAAGAATGCTGGGTGATGGAGGCACTTATTTACATAAATATATTAAGAGTGTATTGCACAGTTACACAATAGAGCTGACCAAAGCTAGTAAGGACTTAAGTGAGCAACATCACCTGATGTGTTCCCTTGTACATTGCTGTCATGCAGAACTGAACTGAGTGTGATTATGTGTGAACAGTGAAGAGCTTTATCAAGACTGGAGAAGCACATTTACTGACACACAGTGAAATGTGCTTCAGTGGGAAGAGGACCATAGATGCTCTTTGAAACTTTTCATCTTGAAACAGCTCAGATAAATTGCAGAGTGAATATTTAGGATATTGCAAATGGGCATCTCATTCATCACAAATGTTTATATAGACTTGACAGTTAAACTTGTAAGACTGCTCAGACAAGACTGATTCTGACAGTACACGTAAAGAACGTGACCATAGATGGATCAATTTACAATAAAAGAGCTGCAGCTTTTCTAAAAGGAGATAAGCAACAGTGGTTCTTGTTGGCATCCATCAAATGGAGACAGAGTAGGTTGGTCACAAATGAGGTACAGGATGTCAAAAAGGTTGACATGCAACTGTACAGAGCACATTAAAGAATCACAGAATCCTCCACCTGGACAGGATTTAAAGGATTCTCATAATAAATAGGAAAAAGCATGAGGCGCAATACATACAAGTGTTTGGAAAGACCATAGACAAGTAAACACCAATCGTGCTGCACAAAGAGGGATTCTGAGAATGTGCGCTTCTGCTAGCTCTCCCCATCAGGTAACTACAAAATTCACACAAATTGCACAGACATTCTAGTTTCCATGAAACATGTTTTTGAAATGATTTAAAGAATTTCATTAAAATGAACAAATTACAAATCAGTAACACATACTAAACTTTAATGAAATCAGTTATATATATCCTTTCCTTTGCTCATCTTGACAGTGGAGAAAGAAAGTGATTTGATATTAAGCAATCACTCAGAGATACTGATATAAGTGACACTCAGCATGGCTGGTTGATGGCGAGCTACACTGATAAATACCCGACAGATTCCCAAGAAGTTCTGAAATGATGTCTGTAAAATGAATTTAATTTTTTTCATTGTGTTAAGGTGGGCAGGTTAGGATTATTCCAGTTGTGCAAAATAAGATGATCAATGAACAATGCAGTACAACATATGAAAATAGATCATTCATTAAGCTGGAATGTACTGTTGGGTACTGTTAGAGGATAAGTGATCATTGTGAACCCAAGACTATATGATAAATAAGCTGAGATAAGATCTGAGTAGTGGACACTCCAATGAAGCAGTGGTCTGATAGCATCACTCACAAGTAGGGTCTTGTCCTGGATCTCTGCCATGTATAAGTTAAGAGGAGTTAGGTCACATTTCACATGAGCAGAGGAAGAGTGCATTTTATCTACAGCTGAGTTTCATACACTTTATGATAATGTAATTGAAAGGTCACAGATTATCTAGAAGTGCATACAACACAGATATGAGACATACCATTTATCACAGCTAAAAAGTATCATTTTTACAGTAAATAGTAAGAGAGGGTGTTTTTTTTTTAGTAAAGTCTATAGTTTGAATGTAGTGTTACATTTGAGGTATGTTTATTCAAAGGATCCAAATATATTGTCAATAGACAAGTCTGTCAGGGTCCCAACATACTTCATGGATTGTGGATAAATATGAGTTTGAGTGTTGGATCACCAGATTTCCACATGTGTGCAAAGCAAAACACAGAGGCAGGATTTAGCACAGGATTTGCTCTCCATGGTTGGCCGAGCAGGTACAAGTTCTTCTATTTCAGATTTTTTCCATCATCTCATAGTACATATTAATAAACCAGTAGCAGGAATGAAATCTAAGTAGCCCTCCTCTGCCTTAGTTCTCTGAAGAAAGCAGCAGCTGCACCCATGAATCAAACAAGCAAAAATGATAAGTACACTGGATTACACCAATGGAAGAAAATTAATTCAGCAATATTAATTGTTCCAGCTAATGTGACATGAAGACTAGTTCGTAAAGTCTGTTCAACAAATCATTGTGTAATTATGATTCCCAGGTATGTGAGATACTGTTAGAAAATAAAAGAAAACTGATCACACTTCAGCTGACATGTAATACTATTAACAGGAAATATAACACGCTTTTTCAAATTGATCTTGAAACCTAAGATTTTATAGGAATGTTTCAATACATTTCTAACATGTGTAAGTCATGAGTATGGCTCAGTAATTATAGCAAAAGGGTAAATGGCACTTGAAATCAAACAGGACCCTTGTCTGGTTTCTCACTCTAAAATAAAGTTATCACAGTCCATATTATTGGCACAAGGTGAAAGTTTTAGTCTAGAGCAAAGTAGGATACTTCGATGCAGATATATTGGGACCAAACCTAAATTTGAAAATGCAGTAAATAACTAACCACATTTGATTCTATCAAAGGCTTTTTCTCCATTGACAGATGCTGGACCAAGAAGTCAAGAAGCTCTAGTGTTGCTGAAGTATACATTACTAGCCAACCCGCGGCGTACCATACGCTGCATAATCAGGCCGGATTTTTAAGCACAGGGAGAAAATTAATATTTGAAAAATCGGTAATGCAATAAATCAGCAAGAAAAGCAACATTGTAACAATGCACGGAACGAACCAACACACAATCGTCAGTGACTGAAAACTGGCGGACCGCCATCGCTCATGTGCCCACCTCCAACTCGTCACTTGAGTCGATGTCGTCTTTGCACAGTCCAGATGCACCTGTGACTCACGTAGACTTTCCATGTTCCTGCAGGGGCATCTAAGAAGACACATTTGTGGTGGATGCGAATTGCTGTATGTAGCGTGTAAAACAGTTTGCTATAGTGCACCCAGTCGTGCGTCGTAACAGAAAACTCGGTTTTTAAAGACTGCTTACTTCATTGTGTTTTAACCTCAGTTGTAAAGGATTGTTTTAAGGATCTCATGAGATACCCCTTGCAAACCGTTTTACACGCTGCATATGGCGACTCACCTCCGGCGTGGCTCCTTCCTGCGTGCGCCATAGGTGTCTTACTTGTCGGCGGCTCAGTGAGTCCACACCCCTTCCGCCGTGCTTTCCATGGTTGTCTTGCCTTAGTGAATTATATATATAGATAGTGGAGGGTTGATAGTTTGATCTTGACAAATAATGGAAGGAAACAAATTCTGTTTAGGTTTGTTGTTTAGCAGGGCACCTTCTAAAAGGTCTTAATTTTCTTGGGAAAAACAAAATTGACACCTGGAGTAATATTTCCTCTCTGGCTTGGGTGAATGAAAAGAAAATGTAACTAACCTAATATAATGTATTTTAACAGAGTTCTGCAAGATAGTCTTTCTGCTGCTGTGACTTCTCTACTTTTTACAGATTTAATGATTTCGGAGAGTGTTAAAGGTTTTTTCAGGCCTAATTACAGTATGCAATGCCTGTTGTTGTTGTATTTTAATATTATTAAAATGTAGGACAGTATGGTCTAGTGACTAATGCACTGGACTTTAAACCACAATCTTGTCAATTCTACTCTTGCCTGTGCTGTGTGACCCTGAGTGAAGCTTTTGACATTCCTTTGATTATTTCTTAAATATGTTGTTTATCTATATTAAATAATTTTGGTTCCAACGGCACTGCTCATCTCTACAACAGCATTGTTCTTTCTTTGTTTCTTTTTAATGGGCTGGTGCATTATTAGTATTTTCCCCATACTTATAATAAAAATGGTGTGATTTAGGTAATAGTTTACATATTGTGCCCTATGCTTGCTGGGATGGGCTCAAGCTCCCCTGACACCTTGCTCAGAATGGGTTGGAAAATGAAGGGATGGATGGAAGTTTTGTCCCATGTTTGATACATTATAGTACATTTTATTTGTACCATTTAGAGGTGAGTGATTTTGCATCACTGATTCTGTAATTTTATTAATGCTGTTGCCTTTCTGGTTTGCAGTTTATTGTTGTACAAAAGAAAAGAAATTATTTCTCTATTCAAATGTACACTCTTCTAAAGGATTATTAGGAACACCTGTTCAATTTCTCATTAATGCAATTATCTAATCAACTAATCAACCAATCACATGGCAGTTGCTTCAATGCATTTAGGGGTGTGGTCCTGGTCAAGACAATCTCCTGAACTCCAAACTGAATGTCAGAATGGGAAAGAAAGGTGATTTAAGCAATTTTGAGCGTGGCATGGTTGTTGGTGCCAGACGGGCCGGTCTGAGTATTTCACAATCTGCTCAGATACTGGGAATTTCACGCACAACCATTTCTAGGGTTTACAAAGAATGGTGTGAAAAGGGAAGAACATCCAGTATGCGGCAGTCCTGTGGGCGAAAATGCCTTGTTGATGCTAGAGGTCAGAGGAGAATGGGCCGACTGATTCAAGCTGATAGAAGAGCAACTTTGACTGAAATAACCACTTGTTACAACCGAGGTATGCAGCAAAGCATTTGTGAAGCCACAACACGCACAACCTTGAGGCGGATGGGCTACAACAGCAGAAGACCCCACCAGGTACCACTCATCTCCACTACAAATAGAAAAAAGAGGCTACAATTTGCACGAGCTCACCAAAATTGGACAGTTGAAGACTGGAAAAATGTTGCCTGGTCTGATGAGTCTCGATTTCTGTTGAGGCATTCAAATGGTAGAGTCAGAATTTGGCGTAAACAGAATGAGAACATGGATCCATCATGCCTTGTTACCACTGTGCAGGCTGGTGGTGGTGGTGTAATGGTGTGGGGGATGTTTTCTTGGCACACTTTAGGCCCCTTAGTGCCAATTGGGCATCGTTTAAATGCCATGGGCTACCTGAGCATTGTTTCTGACCATGTCCATCACTTCATGACCACCATGTACCCATCCTCTGATGGCTACTTCCAGCAGGATAATGCACCATGTCACAAAGCTCGAATCATTTCAAATTGGTTTCTTGAACATGACAATGAGTTCACTGTACTAAAATGGCCCCCACAGTCACCAGATCTCAACCCAATAGAGCATCTTTGGGATGTGGTGGAACGGGAGATTCGTGCCCTGGATGTGCATCCCACAAATCTCCATCAACTGCAAGATGCTATCCTATCAATATGGGCCAACATTTCTAAAGAATGCTTACAGCACCTTGTTGAATCAATGCCACGTAGAATTAAGGCAGTTCTGAAGGCGAAAGGGGGTCAAACACCGTATTAGTACGGTGTTCCTAATAATCCTTTAGGTGAGTGTACTTTAAGTGTTTCTAAATCTCCTAACTTTCCTTAGTTTCAGCAAAATTATCAATTAAAAAACAACAATTGTAGTATAACCACAATTTTTCAGAGAGGGTAGAAAAATATTATAATTAAAAAGAAATTAATTAGTGAGTGACTATCATGCACCGTGGAGAAAAAAAACACCGTCTTCAATGCGGGTAAAGGAACCGTCATGAGTTCAAAAATCACACACACACACACAGATATATATATATATATATATATATATATATATATATATATATATATATATATATATATATATATTTAATGTGAAACTGTTCAATAGTCTGGTTGAAGATGAGCAGTCTAAAGTGGGGTTCAATACATAGTGGAAATTCCAATTCATTAAGTTTGTGGCTACCTTCATTATACGTTCTTATTATAGTGGTTGGGTACAAAAACATTTGCTGGAAATGGTCAAGATTTGCTGAGCTTTGCCAACACTATAAAACACCAGAAATTACCTCAAAGGCAACTAAAGGGATTGCTTTAAGAATCAATTCTGCTCCCCCTGTTTTTTTTATCGTCATAACTGGAATGAAATATTGTACCTGTCCAATGTGTTTTGTTTTCAGTTGATCTTTAATATTTAAATGTATTTTCTGATTACAGCATATACCTGAATTCAATGGGATAAGATATGCAGTTTTTTTCTGCACATGATTAAGACCCATAGCATTTCAACTAACAAAGTTTCAGGACTGTTCACAGTTCCCTAATTTTACTTTTTAATATTTTTATTTAGTAGGTGCTACTTGTGAAACCCATGACTGTCGACAGTGCCAATCAATCATTCTCATGCTAAGGCTAAAAAGAAAGCTTTCTTTATAGGCAGACCGCGTTATTCCAGATCTCCAAATCCTACCCCTGCGCTCTGACTCCAAAGGTCATGTGAAAAGACCATTTCTTCTCAGGGATTGACAAAGTATATCAAATCAAATCAAATACAAAAAGCATGTGCTTATAGGTTCAGAAAAAAATAAATCTAAGTAAAAGAATACTCTCTGTGAACAGTTTCAATCCACCATTTAAAATAAATATAAATCTGCTGGTATATATCACTTAACATTCAAAGACTTTTCTAAAATAATAAAATAGGCTGTCTAGCCATATTAAGGGAGATTTTTGTCTAATCAATATTAAAGGAATATTTTTCCAAAGTTCCAGCATTTCTGTCTTTTATGTCCCTGTAAATAAAACTACATTTCAGAATATTAGATGGTATAATATTTATATAAAGCATTCAAGTCATGATAAGTAGCAGCTCTGCTTCAAGAAACCACAGCGAGGTTTGGCATTGTTAGACTTTCACACAGCTGTCTTTGGAATTCCAGAGTGATCTAAAACGGCACACACACCCTCTTTTTACTTTTTTTTATTTTTTATTAATTTTATTACAATCCACACATCCCCTCTTTTTACTTCTATGGTGTCACCTATGAAGACATAAAGAACAGATAGGTTGTTTTCATAAAATCCAGAAAGTAAATAGTTCTAATCTAAGGGGACAAATAGACACCACATAACAGACCTTGACTTTCAATATTTTTTAATAAAAAATGTATGAACATGCCAAAGTCACGTGAACACCTACTTATGCAGCTGATTCTAGATTATTATTGCCTGGGCAGAACTTCCTCCTTGAGGCAGGAGTAAAGTTTTATGAAATCTGGTCTCTATCAGACGCCTAGTATAGTCACTGTAAGTACTGTATATACAGTAGTGTCCTCAAGTGGTAAGGGCAGTTGCTAAATTCGCACTGTAAGGTTGCTTAATCCATTCTTTTGCTACATAGTGACTATGAGAACAAATCATTCATGACACGCTATGGGGGCAAAAAAGGGTATTCATCAGGGATAACAGATCAGCCGATGGCCTAAAACTAAATGGAAGCCTGTGAGCTACTTGAGGGGGTATTGCTCTTGTACTGACTAACATCCCCGTCAATGATGGTGTACTCTGTCTGGCATATTGCAGAGGACAGGTAAACAACTTATGCACTTTACTGCCCTTGTATTTTACACTGTGTTTCGAAGCTACTCCCACAGAATGCTAAGTTGTGCAGCTACAATTCATACAAAATTAAGTGGCTTCTGAAACCACAGTGATGCATACAGAAACAACAGAATAATGCAACTTAAAACCTACCTACCAATGTTATATTATTTGAAGTTGGAAAAAATCAAATACTCAGTTAGAGGATCTGTACAGACTTTTTTCAAAACATGGCAGGATCTAATCAGTAATATTTTAAAATAAGTTCATAAAGCATAGAGAATTTATTAATTTAGGTATGTTTACAAGCCTTAAATTTTACGCAGTTTGGCTTGCTCTCTCTCTCAGGGGTGGAGATCAATCTGTTCTTAACTCAATTTTTCTTTTTGTAGAAACTTGATTGCTTTGTATGGATTGTAATAAAATTAATAATAAAAAAAAATAATAATAATAATAATAATAAAACCTACCAACATGTCACTCCAAGAGTTGTGCAGTTTACAGATATTCATAAACACAGGTGTTTGTACAATAAAATGTGTTTAACAATGTTACACTTGGTAACTGCTTGCAAACGTATATTCTGTGTGCAGAACACATAAAATGTTCCGCATGTACAAATCCACCTCACCTGCATGTCCGTGGACTGAGGGAGGAAACTCTTGCAGTCACAGGAAGAACATGCAAATGCAAAGTTCCAGGATTAGAAAAGGCTGATGATGGCAAAATAGCTGAAGAAGTCCCACTGCAGCCCATATTTTTGTAGGGGATAAGGGAGGTTCTTGCATTAAATATAGTGTGGACAAGCAGGTGCTAGGGGGCTATAAGCTCCCAATATTTACAAGAAGGCCCATGGGAAAGCAGCTGCTAGAAGTGATAACACCAGGCACACTAACATACCAAAGACGCTACAGGGAATGGGCAGAAGTCCGAGGGATATCTCTAAGACGCCTGTCATGTGGGAAAGGTGAGGTTAGGAATAATAATATATATATATATATAAATACTTTTTAAAAACCTAGCTTATGTTAAGTTAAAAAATGTACTAAAAAGTAAAAAATAAGTCTCTCATACATCACTTGTAAAATAAAAGCGTGGGCACTTCCTACGATTTTATTGATTGATGAAAAGTGTCCACACTTTTATTTTACAAGTGATGTATTTTTTACTTTTTAGTACATTTTTTTAACTTAATACAAGTGAGGTTTTTAAAAGTATTTATATATATATATATATATATATATATATATATATATATATATATATTATTTTCGACTTTTTAGTCTTGGGTTTGTTTTAGTATAATTTTGTAATCAATATTTTAACTCTTCCTTTAATATTATCTGTTACTAGCGCCATCTACTGGTGAAATCTTTAACTATTCTTCATATGAACATTTCATTTCTTAATTAATGTAAACTAATTGATCAATTAGTGAAACTGATTATTGATTCATGTTTTGTCATTGGAAGTGAGTAAGTGTGCAAAATTTCAAGTCATTTGGACAACAGGAAGTGAAGTGGGTTAAATATCGATTACAAGATGTGTACCAGACAACAAACAGGTGTAGTTAAACGAAGCGTAGTAAAATAGCCTGGTGACTGGTTTTAGGGCTGGAGCTCCAGAGTGCAGGAAGAACTGGGGATTCACCAAAAAGCGCTAAGAGGAGAATCAAGAGAAACATTCCATTTAAATTCCGAGTATTATCATGCCCACTATTAATGACCAATGCAAAACATGAATCTCTCTTTAAACAGAAGGCAAAGCTCACTTATCTTCAAGATGAAACGTGCTGTACAGCTTTTAGTGAGTTACCTTAGAAAGACTCAATGTGCACTTATTTATAACTCTACTCTTCGTGTGACAGCCTCTTCTAATCTATATACCGCAGTTTTGATGGCAGACAAAGAGTGAGCCAGCAGGTGGACTTTGGGCAAAGTTTCATCTCATCATTCATCTTTTTTTGCAAAGGAAGTCTTTGCTACAAGGTTAGAGGAGAACTGATGTCCATCTTGACTGGAGCCTGTTCCTTTTAATAGCTTATATGCAGCTATTATCCTCATTTTGAAATTTTCTCAGCAGGTCAGTTGTTAAAAATGTTAGCAGGAATGCAATCATTCTGATACTTTCTGGGCTTTTTTTTTCTCCTTTCTAAATGTTAAAAATCTCTATAACAGCTTCAGGATAAAAAGTGAATATGTATATATTTTTTTTTCTCTCAGAACACACTATGAATGTTTTTATCTCTCCATCCCCCTAGAGCAGTGGTTCGCAACCTCAGTTCAGACTGACCGCCAGCAACTGCGCCTGCCGCTTCTGTTTTTTCTCTTTTTAATTGGACTCCTACTTTATTTACAGTAAGTAAGCTATTACAAAAATGGATTTGCTAAATTGTGCATTGGAATGTACCAGGTATATATGTTTAGAGAGTATTCATCTTGGCTTTTAAGTCTTCATCCTCATCATCATGATTTTCAGGTGTTCGGTTTTTTTAAGCCACTATTAAAGGACTAGTGAGTCTGACACGGCTGTTGCATTCGATGTCATCTGCCCCCCGTCTATGTTACTCATCAGTGAAAAAGTGAATTAATGGGTAAACAAAAAAGAGAAAGGTAAGCATTTAAGATTGTGGCAAAAATACAAATATTTCTAAATTTCACACTGTTGTGTTTTTCTTGCATGTAGGATAAGAGAAGAAAAAAGTGCTGTTAATGGCGCAGTAAGATTAGATAAGAGGGAAAAAATGAATTACTGAATGTGAAACGGGCTGGGCTCCGGGACTGAGATTACAAATCAGTACCCCAATGCAACAGAATCCCGGCAGCCGCATTAACTTTAAAGCTCTAGCCCCTTTAAGCTGCTAAGGTGAGGTGCATTTAGTATCCTTATATATAATTTGACACTATCCGTATGTATGGTATTTGCGTCAATACCTCGACTCAGTACAAGTTAGAACCATGCAAACGGACTCTGCCTCTGTAGTTAGAACATAACGTGGCAAACGCGAATGCAGTATTGCATGATTGGCTAAGAATGTTCAAATGTTACAGTGATGCCACTAGGTGGCTGAGTATACAAAGTTCGTGTTGGTTCGTGCAGATAGCAGTAAGTTCGGTTGGTTTTTGGAACGTTGGTTTGGTGAGGAGTACTTTCCAGGACTAACATCGTTGACTGAATTAAGCCCTTCGACAGCTCCGGAACCATAAGTAATTTAGAACGTATCACCATTTGCTTGGTACGTCGAAATCTATCCTTGGGCAGTTCAGTTTTGGCGTCCATCCTTCTGACATCTATTGGCAAACTGAGTAAAGACGGCTGGGCATTAACAAAGGTCATTGTTTAAATTTTAGCTGATCTCAGATCTAAAATGACCACGGCAACACTCTGATTAGAGTCATAATATATGGTTTGTTTTGAAAATTTGTTTGCCGGAAAAAATCAAATGAGGTGCGCTGAAGAGCTGAGTTCACTTCTCGCAGCCCCATTTAAACAGGCAGCTCTTCATTACATCGGCTGAAAAGGTCTATTTTAAGGACAAATCAGTGCTATAATAACAAAATCATTTTAAGGACTTAAATTCTTTGCAGAGAAAGTATAGATTTCAAAGATGTAGAATTGTAGCCCAATTCGATTGGGCTCTCAGTTGCTAGTTAGTAGATAAATATTTCTTAGGAAAAAGTTGGGAATGTAATGTTTTAACTACTTAGTATACTATTTGACCTGCTGTTCCTTTGATTACGATACACTGGGGTAAAAACAAAAAAACACGAGAATGCATTTTTAAACATATGCATCTGTACAATAACATTAACAGGCCATGGAACTACACACTCATGGTTATAGCATGCCATACATGTTCTTATTTAAAAGAATATAAATGAGCCTACTTTAACAGATCTGTTTTTTGAATTTGAACAGCCTACACATCACTGATTATCCCGGAATTTGCACATTCAAATGCCTTCAAGGTGTTAATGCGACTGAGGAGAGTAAGTACAAGAGAAAAATGCTGCAATAGCTAATAGGTATCTGTGCCATTCCCATAATGCAGCATTAAGCACCAAGGCTACTCAGCATGTGCACTTGAGGCCTACGTTTGATTAAATGGGTCAGAAAATGGGTGGATGTTACTAACTACAGAGAGTGCAGATCTGGAAAAACAAGTGCTCAAAATGTACATTCATGTACAATAGATATTTGTGCAAATTCTATTACTGTTTTGTAGCTGTAGTTACATAATCAATAAATCAGATGGCAGTAACTCAAAGTAGAAGCTTTTTTGAATTAGTTTTCAATTTATATTCATTTTTCAATCGAGTTATAGAGTTAATAAAATAACCAGAGGCATGGATAAGAGATATAATCTATTTTAAATATAGTGAAGTTTACAGACAGTGTTATTAATACATTTGGAAATGAAGTCTGCGTGTATTTGTAGGATGGCTTAGGATGCATCTTTCGATGTACTTGTAGACAGAGGGGATGAGATTGGCTTAGAGATGTAATTGTCGAGTTCACGGCTTATGCATGTGTGCCTTGGCCCGTCTCAGCTGCGCCAGCTACATGTAGTAAACAAACAGAGACTTTAAAAACATCAAATCTAAATCAACAAATAGCAAAGTATGTTTTCAGGGGAACACAATGTCACAGGTTAGGAATAAAATCACAAATCATCACTGCACAGTGACACAAGATCAAACTAAACTTATTTACAGATGCAATAAACAAAAAAAAGAGGCAGTGATGAGTAGTAATACATTTCACAGGCACAAGTGGCTGCACATGGAGGAACTCTGTCACATACTGGGCTGTGCAGCTGCCAGCCCACCAGTGCGATTGGTTTTTCTGCTCTTTGCAGATGTGTACAGCAGCACTGAATTCTGATCATGATATGTTAAGCAGCCTTACACACATTTAGAAACGTTCAGCACTGAGGGTTAAAAAGGTGATTCCTTTTTGAAACTGGGACCAGTCTATCAGGTCCAGAGAAAAACGTCCTCCCCCTTTCTCCAGTCCTAGTAAGGTTCACGTAAAGGAACAAGTCCATGGGCTTCCAGTTCCTCGTAGAGATTTTCCTGGTCTCTGCTGTTTGGTACTTCACCTCATGAAAGGTCAACAGAGGTCAGCATAGTGTTTCTCAGAGCCTCTCCAAGAAGCAGCAGCATAATTATGTAAATGGCCCAGGCTCCCCTCTGCTCTGCCAGTCTGCTTATCTGTGCAGCCTTCTGCGCGCTGCTACTGGAGACCAATATAAACGCACACACACACCTCTTATCTTGTAACAAAGCTCACTGGACACAGCCAACAGCATTTAAATGGTGACGCATGTCTGATTTTATTGGAGGCCGATTAATTTCACTGAATTTAATTTATTTCTGCAATTTTATGGCTTTGATGTAAGATACTTGTTTAACAAGTCAGATTGCACAAGGGGAAATGGAGCAGATGTTCAACGTGGCTAAACTAGTTTAATTCAGTTGGTGGGCTGGAGCATCCAGAACTGAAAAACAAAGAAACTGCTAGGAAAAAAAAGCATCAAAGGTTCATTTAAATGATGCAGCATCCATTAGTTTTCAAAACAATAACGTAAAAACTGAACACAGCATCAGACTCGACTTTATAAAGTGGCCCTTTATAAAAATTGAAAATCATAAAATAATACATAATAACAATACAACTTTTACATTGACATTAACTGCAAATTATGACTTTTGCAAACCAATGTACTTTCATATTTTTTAAATGAACAACAGCAACAACAGGAACTATAGGACTAAAGAATACATAATATTAGGAAATAATGTGGTAAATTGGTTTTTTGTGCTTTTTCTGTTCAGAGACTCTTGTTTATATGTAGATTCAAGAGTTAAAATAAAAATAACATCTTAATTCACAAAAACAAAAAGGACAGGTAAACAAGCAAAGATGTTAAGAACATTTCATAATAAAAACTTTCGGACAGATTGATAGGTAGATATTTTGAAACGAGGAAGCAAGATGAATGAAGTTCATCCTTCAGTTTCTGCTGCATTAATTCGGGAGCTGGTATCCTAGCAGCATAATCCACATTTAACATTAACAGCAGAGCTTTCTGTGGGGAGGGATCCTTTTCCGATAAGTAAGCATTAATTCAGTTTCAGCTCTGCATAACATATGCAAGGCACAGCAAGTATCCTACACCCTTCAATGAATCTGAACATATTACAGAAAGCAAGTTCATTAACCTCGCAAGAACTCGAGGTTAACAGGGTGGTTGGAGAAAGGTTTCAAAACAAAAGAAGAAAGTTGAGGACCATCTTTGATGCAAAACAAATGAAAATGAATAGCTTCAAGTCTTTTGATATTCATTAGTTTTGCTCAAAGGAAAAATAGCTTAGCCTAAACTGGTAAGGATTAACCTAGAAAGTAAAACAGCCCTAATAAAGGCCGATAGAACAGATAACCATAATAATAAAGATAATGAGACTAAAACATACCTGCTCCGCTCATTGTGTAACAGCTTGGCGAAGGGGAGAACACCTGAGCAGAAAAGTCTTCAAATGTCATGGCTTCTCGGTGGTTCTGAACTATTGCTTCCAGGTACAGCGCCCTTTCTTCATAACTAATATCGCAGGTTAAGGAAAAAGAGTGAAAGAACAAAACAAAGATGCATGTAGACTAGCAGCAATGGCATACAATCATTTCAGTTTTATTGCACAAATCATACCGAGCTTCTCAAGCAACATTTATTTTCTGTAATGCGTTGGAAAAAAATACTAATTATCAAAGTATAAATCATTACGTTTCTGGCAAATATAGCACAGTGTTTGAAATAAATGGGTAGACTAATGTTGTTAGTGCCATCACAAGTAACAAAATTCTAACCTATGACACAACCACAAAGGTGCCAGGGCTGTGATTCAAGCCAAGCTTCTCATGATTCAGGCAAAGCTGGGTGCCAAAAAAAGTACTTCCTGTTGAAAAGTACAGCAAACATATGGAAAAAGAAGCACGTTACACCGCTGAGAGATTCAGCCCAGTTTAAATCTGGACAGCAGCTTCAAGATAATGGGTAAGATGCTTCCATATTAAAAGCCAATATTAAACCCGAAAAAAATAAAAGCAATATGAAAGTTACAACTGATTTTGAAAAATGCGACACAGATGAAATGAATCAGATACTTCAAGCAACAGCTTCCTAAGTGTTACCTTTCCGTGTCACAGAAGCCTGCCTGAGTGGCTGGCTAAACACAAAGGCTTTTTTCCAGCTGCCTCCATAGGACCTCTGCCTGTAACCGTCTCCACAATCCCAAATATTTTGCCTTTTGTGTTTCTCTTCTAGGTTGTCTCAAGGGACACTGAAACTGTTAATAATCTGAATTGTGAAGATGAGCAGAGTGCAAAAGTCACAGTGATCAGCAGAGCTAGGAGACACAAAAAGGCAAATAATACTTTACAAAAACCCTAGTGACTCCGACTGCATGCAACTCCTGATGAAATAAGTGAACTGCACTAGCATTAGCTAACTTTACAGAAGAAGTGCTGATTTATACAAACAACTATCTCGTGAAATAATGCAATTTGTTTTTAAATCTTTACAGCAATACATACCGGGCTTTACAAAAGGGAAGCAAGAACGTTCTTGTCATAAATGAAATCAGAAATGAGGGATTTCAATAGTCAGTAGAGATTCTTCTTTAATGCTTTAACCACTACGCCAACATACAAAACACTTCACTGTGTGAAGACTGCAATTTTTTATTTATAACAATAGCGTGTTCGTACTGATGCATTAAAGATAATGATGTCTGATATGTGAATCAGAACAACACCTGCGTCTTTGTAAAGGAAGACAAATTTCACTTTATTTATTTTTTTTTTTTTTACTTCAGCTTTCAAGCCTATTTCTGTGATAATTAAAAAAAAAGAACGTAAATTGGAAATCAGGCTCACATACAAATGCTTCCATCACTCATTCTTTTTTCCTTTCTGAACTGTGCTATTATGAAGGATGGTCACAATGAAAGCGTCAAACACAGTACATTTGTTGCAGGCTCTGCTACAGGCCTTGTCTGTTCCAGGCTTGAACTCCTGATGACTCTTGTTAATGAATAGCCTGCCAAACTTGCTTGGAGTGGAGACACACGCCTCAGCCAATTCTAAAGGGACTGACTGATGCCATTCACATCTCATTAGAGGCCTGCTTATTCTGCACACTGCTAGGCTGTTGCCAAGGCTCTCCCTCCACTCCATATTGCCACAGCAAGCCACTGGTCCTATCAACAGCAGGCTGTTAGGCCCGAGTGGCCGTCTGGCAAACAGGCGCTCTGACACTAAGCTGGCACGTGCTGGCGCAGCAGGAGCAGACTCAGGCGTGACAAATTGTTGAAAGAGCTGAGCTAAACTTGAGGCTGACAACCACCTGAGCCTCAAGCTTTGCTCTCATCCCTCCTTGATTCACGGCAAGGACCTATAGCATACGGCCTGCTTGCAAGCTCATTTGAAACAAGAAAGACAAGACCAGAGGCGGCCTTTCATGCTATGCCTAATAACACCCTGCTGTTTAATGAAAGCTCCTGCATACTCGACACATAAGCATACAATGCTGAGCACAACTGCTAACAAAACAGAGAACTTCATTTCTGTTTAGCTAAATAATGCATGGAATAGCAGCTAAACAAGCAGCTTGCCATGATAATGGAAACTAGAATGACCTGATAAAAGAACTGTCTCTTCCACAGGGGCAGGAAGTCTCATACACAAAGAATCCAGCAATGCACACACATCTAGAAAAATCCACTAAAAAGCAGTCACCGGGCACAAAGCAGTATATGCGGCAGCATAGCACAATTCTCAGAACTGGATCCACTTGCTGAATGCATCTATATTTTTTAAACAAAAGGAACGATGATGCACAATGCTTTACTACCACGACTGTTTATAATAAATCATTGATATCTAGATCCTAACTTCCATCCTAAATGATCCATGAGCTTATTACACAGTTCTATATTTCTCCACAGCTTTCACTGTATGTATTTCCCACATACAGTAAGTTTAGGATTCTAACAAAATGCTGAAATTGTGTGCAGTTTCCCAGCAGTATGGTAACTTAAACTAATCACACTTCCATACATTACATTAGAAGGGCACAGTTGCTTTACAGTACCTGCTCACTGAACCGCTCCTCTCCATGCCAGAGCTAAATCCAGGCATGGAAAAGAACAACGGAAGCCATGCATCCATGGTAACGTGAGGCATATAACAATCACAGGTCATGCAAAGTGCTAGAAAACCTGACATAAAATAAAATAACAACACTAAAAAAGCAAGCTGCAAATTGCCTTTTTTGGAATGTATTGACTTGCCTTAAAAAGAACAAAAAATAAATGAATAAATAACACCAATTAGATATTCTTGATGTATTTTTTCTTACTAGTAATACAAAGTCTTTGCAAATCTGAGTACAAAGGAAATGTCAACAAACAAATAATCCAACAGATCCTGCAAGGTCAACAGAGCCATATGGTCATCCATTATCATAAATGTAGATGACTCTGACAAGGCTGCTGGTCAGATTCTTTGCACAAATATTTACATCACAATTTCCATCAGATATCCTACACCTACGCAACATTTGCTGGTTCCTGTGCACTGTAGTTAACTGGCCAGTAGCCACTGAAATGAATCTGCATAATGCTATCAGTTGTAATCAGCTATCAGTACTAGACAGACGTAAACGCTGCCAGTGATGTTACTACAGCCCTCTTTGCTTCAAACAAACAATATGCAAAACAGAAGCATGTTAAGAAATTACAAACAATCTGAATGTATTTTAATTTTGCTCTCCTTCTGCAAATAAGAGAGCCTTCCAGCATTGGTCGTTGTGCAGATATAAATGAATAACTCGCTGGCCTGGATCTAACATATCAGAGAAGCGCGTGTGATAATCAACGTACAAAAAGAAGGATTTCATTTCTGATCTGAACATGTAAGTGACTACACAGAAAACTGGTAGGAAAAAATCTTTTGTAGGTTTAATGCTGGAAGACAAATGAATGTCAAAAACTGCAGTTCTTCCAGAAACATTAAACTGAAGACAGCTTTTAATGTACCTATTTTAAACATGTTTAAAATAAATATAATTGTGAACCAATGCAAGCGTTTTATCTCAGTCAAGAACCTATCCTAAATAATGGTCCACACACAGTTTGGCACATACATACACAAATACATACGCACTGGAAGAAATTCAGGACTGCCAATCAACCTACCAATATGTTTGGGCTTATATGTGATAAAATGAACTCCCCTCACTGAAACAAATCCTGTAAATAAACAAGCCTTGTGCATATACAGTAATTCACTTACTTTACAAAACAGTATGGTAGGGGAGGCAGAGCACTGGGCAACGCATCAACACTATATGGCATGCCAGTCTTTCACAGGACATGTATATTCTCCTAGGAACATTTTACATCAATTACATCATAACAATATGAACCATAAAACAATATTTTTAGACTTGGTTAAACCAACTCAAGGATGGAACAAAACTTTTAAATCCATTCTCCTTCAGAATATTTTTAACAAATAAAAACATTTTCCTTTCTTTACTCTTTCTATTCGTAATGGCTTGGCAAATTCAGATCAAAAACAGCTAACAGCTGGTAGATGATACGCGTTGCATCAGTGGGACACAAAGGCTGACCAGGGCAGGCAAA
This sequence comes from Polypterus senegalus, assembly GCF_016835505.1. NCBI lineage: Eukaryota > Metazoa > Chordata > Cladistia > Polypteriformes > Polypteridae > Polypterus > Polypterus senegalus. The sequence goes on along the minus strand of NC_053156.1, from coordinate 146,281,512 downwards.
GTGAGATCCTCTACATCTAGGGACAAATAAAAGTTTGCTCATTTGTTTGTTCTCTTTATCTGTTATAAGGTGACACTAGCCAATAAACTTTTTCAAGAGGGATTAGTAATTAATCATAATTAATAATTCTTTGCATTTATATAGCGCTTTTCTCACTACTCAAAGCGCTCAGCAATTGCAGGTTACAGGCCTTGCTCAAGGGCCCAATAGAGCAGAGTCCCTATTGGTATTTCAGGGATTCCGACTGCCAGTGCAGATCCCTAGCCACAGAGACACCACTCCACCATTAATGGTTCAGTTTTGCCCTTATCATTTCCAGTGAAAATATTTATTTCAGTTGTACCCTCTTTCTTAAAAAAAAAAAATCATATTTTGTTAGGAGAATTAAAACATTATGGGCAAATTCTATCAAATATTAGTATGATACCTTCAGGATGCTGAATGCAACAACTAAAGCATGTTGTTGCTTTTTGGGGGCACGTGTACATGATTTTAGATAGTATGAACGATGATCTAAATGTAGCACTTTGATTTCAATTGATGGCAGCGACTATGTAGTATTTGTTACCCCAAGACAATACTGTGGCAGACCTGGACATACAGGGTTTCAGTGGAGATGGTTGTGTTACTGGGTGGCTTTGCTCCTTCAGTGGAGAAATCAGCTAAGGTAAACACCAGGAATGAAGAGGCCGAGTATGAAAGTGAACTGGAAATTGAGAATATGGATGACTGTGAGGAGGTCGTGAATGGGACTGTCTGTTGCAGAAGTGGGTGCTGCAATGATCAGCCCCTTAAGCACAGTGTTGAATGAGGCTCCAGAGCAGAGACTGACTGATGAAGAAGTGTTGGTTAGGGCTGTCGGTATGTCTAATTTTGTGCCAGGCACATCTATGGGAAGAAATAAATGAACCATCTGAAGTTAGTAACAGCGGGGATGCGACTGAGAAGGTGCGCTCAGAGGAAGCTGTGCTAGTCTTCGCTGCTGCAAATAAGTCCCCAACAATGGAAATAAATGAAGTATTGGCTTTTGATGACTGAGCCACAAAGTGTATTGTGGAGGAGCAAATGAACAAAAAAAGCCAGACTGAATGTGGAGAGAGTGTGCAGAGTGGGAGTGCAGGCGTGTGTGTGTCTGATCAGTCATTTAAAGAACCGACTAAAAAACGAAAAGTCGAGCAATCAAGGCTCAAAAAAATTAAAGGTTTGAGGTCGGTGAGGTGTCTAAGGTGGCAGCAGTTGTTTTAGAAGCCAGAGCGATGTAGCAAGTATTTTGGGTGACAATGAGGGTGGGGACAGTGACACAGATGGCTCAGTGAGGAACAAGACCCTCCACACAGTACCAGGTCAGGGACAGTTACAGCATGACCAATGTCAGACAGTTTTGTTTTTTATTTAAAATTTATTGAGAGTAAAAGAGGTGTAGAAGTAGAGGACCACTTTCTTCATCTCTACCCATTTCTGGTGTCTGCCCAAAGAATTCTGAGAAGGGCAGTTCATTAAGGAATAAGGTGCAAGGCTAGTGATCACAAATAATGGCTCTTTCATTTTGTTTTACTTTGTCACTTTTGTGGTTTATTTGGTTGGTCTTTCCAGTTTATGTTTCCCCCATGCAGTCTTTGCATACTGGCAGCTTAAATGTAAATGGCTGTAGGGGGAGTGCAAAGAGGGCTACTGCTTTTGATCATTTAGCCCAAAAATCTCTGCAGGTGACAGCGTGTCGGGGACAGGCATTTCTCGACTACTGCCATCACTACAGTGCGGAGGTAACAATATATTTTTTCAAAATCATTCAACTTGAAGACAACAAACATTAGTGAGGTGGTGGCTGGTGTTCATTAATGTTTTTGCACCTACCAGGGGGTAATGGATTCATTTGTTAATGGTGAAATTCTGTGTTTGTTGGGTTAGGGGGATTTTAATTGCACAGAAAATCCTTTATTAGATCGCTAGGTGACACTGAACTGTGTCTGTCTGTGAAGATATCAGAAACATTAAAGCAAACAGAATTAGTGGATATTTGGCATAGCAAGTTCGCTTCAGCTTAACAATATAAGTGGATTAAAGGACAAAATATTTCTGTGTCAATGGCTCAGACGGACCATTTTTTACCGTTTTAATCACCATTGAAATGCAGTTACTACTGCCTACCTCTCTCCAGTAGGCCTGTCTGATCACTCTTACATAGGGACAAAAACAGTCATTCCTAATATGCCTCCTTCTAAGTTTTTAAGGGACTCTACTTGGAGACTCATTTAAATGTTTCTGGTCTCAGTGGAAACTCTCCAAAACCAAGTTTTCTCATTCAGGCACTAGTGGGACATCTTTAAAGTCCCAATCAAGGTGTTCTGTCAGCAGTATAGACAGCAAGTTACCATAAAGTGCCATCAGCAGATGGAATCTCTGGAGCAGGACAACTCCGAACTGTAGACTACATTACAATACAGATATAATGAAGAGGTTTTTGCTGAATTGACTGTTAAAAAATGATCGCTCACAGAGCTCAAGAGGTTTTTATAAGATCAAGATTTCAAACCTTGAACTATCTGGATGCACCAACAAAGTTTTTTTTGGTTTAGGAAAGAGACCATCCCAGAGTACACTGATCCACACACTGAGGAATGATAGTAGACGTGAACTGAGTGACCTGGAGGACGTTACACATTTTGCTGTTTCCTTTTATTCCAACCTATTTAAGGGTGAGCAAAATGATGACCAATGAAGTACAATCTTAACGGTTTACCTACAATCCCAGAGGAGTTTGTTTTAAAACTGGTTGAGGAGCTAAGCCTGCAGGATAGTATTAGCAAGTCTATACTGACAAATTGTGTTGATTGGCAAAATGTAAGAAAGTGTTTTTGAAAATATGCCATGTGTGCTCAATATTTCCTAGAAGTTTACTGTGTGGCCAGTTTAGACTATTAATTTTTCTTAGCATCCCATGATGCTCTGAAAGACCAGAGTGACATCACAGAGTTGTAGTAGCCAAGTACAGAACTTTCGGATCAGTACTCCAGCTGGATTTGCACCTCGTAAGTGAAAAAAACCAAAACTCACTCACAGTATTTTCATTTAAAGGCAACATTAGCTGACCACAGCGAGCAAATCATGAAAGCACTTTGTTGTTTTGTGTAGATTCATTGTATGTTGCATCTTCACTGCTAGATTAAGAAGGTTATGCATGGCGCTATGTACTGCAATGCAGTTAGTGACGGGCACGGTGCCCTAAGTACAGAACTCTGATTTCTCACATCACAGCCTCCCTTGGAGTTTGCCAGTATGCACAGTATATACATATATTATCTGCCGCTATTCTGAAGCTGAAAATAGTAAATGTCTGTACGGAGAAGCGCAAACCAATTTTCAAGTACAGGTAGTTGGGTTCATATAAAGGAAGGGGGCACTGGCTAAATACATGTGCAATTAGCAACACAGCTCATGTCACAGTTTATGGCCATAATAGTCTTCCTTGCATCCAGTTGATAGATGTTTTCCTAGTGCTCTGAGAGACTTGAAAGAAAACAGCACCATTATAATCCACTCAAAACGTGTTCCTCCTTTTCCACGGAGTTTAATGCATTTTGCCAAGTTCGTCAAAGTCCCAAACAGTCCTGTGATTTTGCCAAACTCACAGCAAAGTGAACTATGCAGAATTTCCTAATCACTACTGGTAATCTTAGTACTAGTGGAATGTCCAAAAAATGTTAAAAGATATTTGATCAATGCTTATAGGCAGCATCTTACTTTGTAAATTACATTTCATATTAAAATAAAAACATGTAAACAAAAAAGCAATCAAAATAAAGATGGATTAGCTAAAAACCAATAACAAACTGAGCCTTACCTGGGCTTGGAGTAACGAAAATGTGTTCAGGATTTACTGACAAGATCTCTCAAGAGAGATAGTAAAGGATAACTGGATTAATGCTGAGAAGTCTTTATACAGATTGTAACTTTCATCCGAGCATAAAGAAAAATGGAAAAACCATGAGGAGCAACTGAATAACTGTTCTGACAGTGTGTCAAAATACATAAATAAAGAGATCACCGACTAACTGTTAAGAGATATATGGATACTGGGACAAGCTGTGAGACAAGCCAAATGCTTCTAAAATCAGCTCAGGTAAAACGGGCTCCTTTATGGCAGAACCCTTCTACTTCAGGAAAGCAGGGACATTTAACTGCAATTTTGATCAAGGTATGAGATCATGAACTAGTGATGAACTTCTACAACATAAAGATCAGTAAAAAAAATACAATCCTAAAAAACTTACCTATGAAGTTCAAGGCCATGCTGTGTAAAACTAATATTTTCTAAAGACTAGTGATAGAATTGTCTTATTAAATCCAACTGCTGCTAAATGTTCCTTAACTCCCAACTAAATGCAACCTACAAATGGTAACACATTTTTGCTTTTAAAGGTTTTTTTCCAATGCTCAAACAGTACAAACTGAAATATTTTTTTTAAATAAATACTGAAGTAGGAAATACTTTATTTCAAGCATATCACATGAATCTTCCAATATATTAAGAAAATCTTCCTTAAAATAGTAAACCAATAATTCCCATCATTTCAACAACTCTTGTGTCAACCCATCCATTTCATTGTTGAGCCCAATCTGGCACTACTGGGCACCAGTAACAGACCAGCCATGTACAAGCACTAACTAGCACTTACTAAGCACATCCACTGATTACACCTCAATTCAGATTTGCCAAAAACCAAACATGCACATCTTTGGGATATGAGAAGAAAACCATTGAATAATTACTGTGACTTTGGTGGAAAAAGTGGTTTAAAATGGCACGTAGCTTAATGAAACAAACCAATTTTAAAGGCAGCCATTATGCACTGCTTTCTGCTTTAATGAAAAATGTATTCCGGCACCCACAAGTGTAAGTAGACTTATTCACATAAAAATAATCTGACCAACCCAACACGTGAATACACTTCTTAAGATGCTCTACACATGCCACATGTTTAATCATTAAAGGGTATAATGGCCACTAAAAGCATGTCGAGTGCAGACATACTGTAAAGCCAAGCATTACTAAACCCACTGTCAATGGAAAAGACATACGAGTTAAGTCTTTTTTGCTTATTTTTTTTTTTTTTAGAAAAGTAAAATAGCATTTTTTCAATTCCACTTTCAAAATGAGCAAGGAGGAAAGTAAAAGGGGACATGGATTTATTATATGAAGCAGAAACTGTTTTTCCTAAATGGAGGCTGAATGCCCCTGTTGCGTGTCTTCTTAATGCCATTTCATTGAAATTCTTTGAAAGATAACATAATTTAACAGCCCTCCCAGGTCCTAATTCTTTTTGCATCTTTTTTGTATTGTAGAAATGACAGTTCTACATTTTGCCAATACAAAAGATGGCCTAGCCTTTTTTCAGTGAATGGTAAAATAGTTTCTATGTGAAATCCATGTTCGGTTTTATTCAAAAGCTGCATGTTACATTAACCTTTAAGAGTTTCAAAGCACATTTAATTTTATTTTTGAAAATTTTTGAATAGTCGCGTGAAAGTGGAAGTCCGCTATGGTGACCAAAGAAGCAAATTGGCAAAATGTGGTGAAGGTCCATTTTCTGTACAAAATTAACCCCTTAAATGATTTTTCAGGAGCAACAAATATAAACACAATAAGGCACAATTCCAATTCCAATAAGTCACTTTCCAATTGTTCTTACTCTGCACAGTGCAATTGTGTTATCAATCAGTTTACCATTGTATCCTTTTTTAAATAACATTTTTGAATTTAATTAAATTTATTTGTATAAAGTCTACTTACACTTACACTAATCCCAGTGTGCTATATATTTATTATAAAAAGATCACAATCATACAAAACAAAACATGACATTCAATAAATACACAGAAATACACATTCTAATGCTGCTTATTGTCTGTGTGGAGACTAAATTCCTCCCTGTTTTGTTTGGTAATTATATTTACTTCCCACATTCTAAAGATGTTTGGGTTCAGTTCACTGTTGACTCTTATTGGGCCTGGCATAACTGTATGAGTGATTGTGCATGGCAATTAATTGATATATCTGACTTGCTTTCAATGTCACCGGGAAAGGCTCTGTCCCTGGCAGTCCTAAGTTAGACAAAGCAAATACTTTTGGCAATAACAATTAGGTTCATAAATCACCTAAAATACAAAAGATAAGGAAATACAGTATCAAACATACAGCTCTAGCTCTATTAAGTCTGCAATCCTCCTAGGCCGACTACAGACATTCCACAAAACAACAGAATGAAACCGAGCATCAGCACAGAAGAAAACTTGCCTCAAAAAACACTTACATGTAAACCTATACTTATTGTGTGAGAGTGTATATACAGTGTCTGTGTGTGAATAAACAAATAAATCTAAATATACAGCAGCATGCAAATGTTTGGACATCCTTGCTTAAAATGTCTGTTACTATGAATACGTAAGGTAGCAGAAGATGAACTGATCACCAAAAGGCATAAAGATGACAGATTTCTTTAATATTTTAAGCAAGATTACATTCTATTTCCATCATTCACAGGTACAAAACACCAAAACAAATGAAAAGGGCCTGAAGCAAAAGTTTGGGTACCCAAAATGATCAGTACTTCGTAACACCCCCTCTGGCAAGTATCACAGCTTGGAAATGCTTTTTTTCTGTGTCTTTCTGTTCTTACTTGACGTATTTTTGCCCATTTGTCCTTGCAAAAAGGTTGTTAATATTGCAAGATTCTTGGGCCGTCTTGCATGCACTGCTCTTTTAAGATTTATCCACTGATTTTCAAAGATGTTTGGGACAGGGGACTGCGAGGGCCATGGCAAAACCGTCATCAAGGCCTCTTGAGGTATTCCATTGTAGATTTTGAGGTGTGTTTCAGATCATTATCTTGTCACGGGACCCTCTTTTAACGTCAGCTTTTTTTCAGATGGTGTGATGTTTCCTTCCAGAATTTGCTCATCTTTATTTGAATCCATTCTTCTCTCTACCAACGACATGTTCCCTGCACTACTGGCTGCAACCCAAGCCCAAAGCGTGATCGATCCACCCCCAAGCTTAATAGTTGGAAATGTGCTCTTTTTATGGAATTTAGGAGCCTTTTTGTCTCCAAACATACCTTTGTACATTGTGGCCAAAAAGTTCTATTTTGACTTCATCAGTTTCCAAAATGCATCAGGCTTATGTAGGTGTTCACTTGCCAACTTCAGGTGAACTTCAGGTGCTGAATTTTGTGGCTAGCATGCAGGAAAGGTTATCTTCTGCTGACTCTACCCACGAAGGTCATATTTGCTGAGGTGTCGCTGTACAGTAGAGCAGTGCACCACCACTCCAGTGTCTGCTAAATCTTCCTGAAGGTCTTTTGCAGTCAAACATGGGTTTTGATTTGCCTTTCTAGCAATCCAACAAGCAGTTCTTTCAAAAAGTTTCTTTGGACTTCCAGACCTCAATTTGACTTCCACCATTCCTGTTAACTGCCATTTCTTAATAACAGCTACCTGAAAAGGCTTTGCTATGTTCTTGTAGCCTTCTCCTGCTTTGTGAGCATCAATTATTTTATTTTTTAGAGTGCTGAGCTGCTGCTTAGAGGAGCCCATGGCTGCTGATTCCTGAGACAAAGCAGCTTGAGGAGTCAAGAGAGTGTATACCACTTTGCAATTTGCATGGCCTGGAGTTTGCTAACGATGATTGTGAACAAGCCACAGCTCTAAAAAGCTAGTTGAGGCCTGAGACCCTGGTAAATGTTTTCTGAGACCTCAAATATCTTGGGGTGTCCAAACTTTTACATGGTGCTCCCTTCCTTTCTTTCACTGTACAACTGTACAAAACAAAAACAAAACACTAATCCTGCATAAAATGCTGAAAAGAAATATGTCATCTTCCACTTTATGCACAGAATTGTATATCACATTTGCATTTCTCTCTGCACAGCTGTAGGTCTAAATGGTTTAAACATTAAATTATCCATAATGTTGATACAGCAATGTAAAACATTACAATCAATAGTTTTATTTTATCATTACTCAAAATTAGAAGCATAAAAGAAGAAACTATGAACTTCTCCCTCCATTTCAGGGGTTACCAAATAGAGCTGGTCAAGGGACACTCTATGGGCCAGGCCAGGTCAAGCACATCCACCAATCTGCACACAAACACCTGACATGCTTCAATCCATGCACTCCATTATTCATTCCTGAACACACTTATCCAATTATCCACTGATTTACAGCACATACATATTAAAGCAAATTCAAACCTGACCAATTTACATCTATGCAAGATAAGGAAAGAATGATCAAGCATATGTGGCAATGAATTCATCCAATGTTATTATAATTCTGAACGTGGAAGCTCAGTCATATAAATTCAGCTTTCTACTCCATAGTACTTACACCTAATTAAGTAACTTCTAGTGATTTGTTGTGAAGTAAACTCCAAAATAAATGACCTAGCAAAAATGACAATGTACTAGAAAGTATGCCTTTATAATGGGATCAATTAGAAATGCTCAGACAACGTGTCTGACTTGCAAGTAAAATATATCCTGTCATAAAAGGGTCCAAAGTGAGGTGCCACTGTCTTGAGAAGCATGGTACTTATCCAGCACTAGCTGTGGGCCACTGAAGAAAAATTGGGGCCTTGAAAGCAAACTATGTTCACTGCAAGAAAATACCCAAACAACGACGAGTGCTTCATGGCTTCTGGCTAAGTGCAATAAAGTCTTCACTGATGCTGAGGTATTAAAAGAGTCTGTTATAGGAATTTTATCAAAGCATGCAAAGCATGAAAGTACAGATACATTGTAACTATGTAAGTACACTTGTTATTGGATCAGTGATAAATTGTTACATTGTAATTATATAAACTGTGGAATAACAATGACAACTGAATAATTAACTATAACGTTACTTTGAATTACACAGTAAGTATGGAGTAATAACTCATAGTTACACTGTATTTATACAGGTAATTACATAGTAGTTACAGTGTAATTATGGACACTTAATGTAAAGTGTTACCAAGCATGCTTTTATATAAGTAAAATATTTATAACAGGTACATCATATGCAAGTTCTGGCAAAGAATATCCAAAATCAGATGATAGATGATGTCTGTCAAACTGACAAGTATATCCATAACAATCGATGAACTGACAGACAAAACAGACATGGTGCACTTTATGTTTATTTTTGGAATTCAGAGAGGAGCAATAGGGGTGGCTATGGGACCTGAGGGTGCTAGAGAATGTACCCCATTGTTTAAGTGTGCCCCTTTTGTAGCTGAACAACCAGAGGTGTGGTGAAAGAACTACTGACACAAGACCATTAATGGCTCGTGCAAAGGACTGTTTATTAGCTCTTTTCTAATGGAGATTAACTTCCACCGTCAGCCTGGTGATAACTGCCTTTTCTCACCGTGCTGTCCATCTTCTCATTCATTTTCAGTCCAACCCAAAGCGCTATTCATTGCAGCTCCTTTTATGAAATTCTACCATAGTGTATGTGGCTTCTCCCCATGTAGAGTCTAACCTCTATATTCCCCTCACATGTTAGAGTTGTAAAAGTACTTACATATAGTAATACAAAATAAACATGTTATATGTGAAATATCTACAACTATTGTGAAATGAAGCTCAATTCAATTATTAAACAAACAATACACACTCAAAACAAAAATAAAACCACCAGTAAACGTTTATGAGACAAGACTATAAAAGATTGCTCCAAAACTATGAAACCTACAATTTAATTCCTTCCTGCCGCATTGAAATATGGAAGTAAGTCAATGTGAACTGAAAGAGTACTATAGCTGCACTGAATTCATTTGAAACAAATTTGTTAAAATTTTTGTTGAAAACTTAAGCAGCAGAACAGTTCAGGTGAGGAAGCAATGCCCACAGGACATTCACTGATAATCTAGCCACAGTTAGCATGATGGAGAGGGACAGCACAAAAGAAGAGCTATGCAGATTTCTGTTACGAGTGCGTGTCTCTGGTAGCACAAAAAACTGGGGATGTTCAGACAGCTCTCTGAGTGACTACAGTTCTCCAGATTGAAGTCAATTTGAGGATCTACAGATGTAGAAGTATGAATTGGTCTTGATTCATAAGTAAAATGTCTACTGATTTACTTACAAAGAGACAAACGGGTATTGTTAGATAGAGCATTTAAAGTGCTTTTACATTTTGAAACTTTTTTAAAGTTCAGTACAGTATTCATTCTTTACTAATTGAATCTTTATCAGTAATACCATCAGAGTGAATATTTAAATATTCTTCTGATACTTTCTATTAAATATGTTAGATTTGCTTTGTTAAAAACCAATCAGATCTAAGTGCAGAGATTAAAAAATTTCAGTGGAGCTTTTAATGGATAGTTTCTGGTTAAGAAGTTTATGGATCAACCTGAGAGAATCGAGCTCTAGTAAAACACATTTTAATAGTAATTAAATTTATTGGTTGTATGTAAAATCTGCCAGGACTTTATTGCAGTAAAGTAAGTTTGTTACTTTTGTTTTAAAAATGCAACAATTAAATAACTCCTCCACAAATTTTGAAATAGTTAATAATTTGTATGCTAATAACTGAAAAAAGAAAAAAAAAAACACAAATATAGATAAGTCGTTAAAGGAAAGAAAGAAACAAAATTGGATGGCTGATATAAATTTGAGAAAGAAAAAGAGTATTGAAATAGTAAAGCCTTGGTTCAGCTTTCTGATGCAGACATCTATTAGCACTGACCACAGTTAAGGTCACAATTGTGGACCTCTGCCCTAATAGACACAATCATTTCCAGAGTATAGTTATTACAATGTTAATTTAGTGAAAAAAAACAGTACAAAATACACACACACACTTGCTAATGTATTAAATATAATAACATGTACAGTTAATGCGTAAGGGGAGAAAGGTTATTAGTCAATTGAAGATCTTTTGATTAAGAATATATCAGCATGTAATGTACCATCCACGCACACTGTACATCTGTGTCACATCCAGTACTTGATCTTTGCCAATCAAGTTAACCTTAAAGAGTAACCCACTTAAATGTACTACTCACAAATGTGTTTTGATAAGTGTGATAATTATCTTTTGACAGAGAAGAGGAGGGTGCATATGCAGGATTGCTAGATGGTGTGGAATCATTGCTGGCATACCACAGATGCCCTTATCCTGAAAGGAATGCATTTCTGTAAGTCATTAGGCTGCTGTAAACATCTAATTAATTTCATCAGCTCCAAGGCCTTAATGAAGTGCTAAAAGCAACTGCAGCAGGGCACAATGTGTAGCAGATGAATAAAAGTGGCATTAAACAAAAATACCATAATTCCACGTCTTTCAAACAAACCAAATGAACTGATAATCAGCTGGAATTTCATTTGTTTTAAATAAATTACCCTGCACTGAGTTGTTCATCCAATTCCTTAAATTTTTACAAATACACATGCCTGTCTCAAACACAACCCTCATTATTGCGTGTAATGAGAATTAACACTACCCCATATGGATTACAGAGAAAGTCTAAACATGTGCATCTGACTTGTTATTTTGTAATACAAAATTGATTAAAACTTAAATTAAACTTCAAAAGGGAATAAAAATGTTTTACCTAGAAAAACACACATATTAAGATCTTAAAAATCCACTGGTGGTAGGTCATTTAAGTACATTTTTTTGATATATACCTGCTTTGTGTGATTCAGAATTGCAGGGGCAAGAGCCTATCATGTGAACATCAGACACAAGTCAGGAACAACCCAGGATGGTCCACGAGGGCATTACAAGGCATACTCTTATTCACAAGTCACTTACACTCACAAATGACCCATCTGTTACCAACAATCTCCCTAATGTGCACATCAACAAGAATTGAGGAGATAAACACAAACAGACATGAGGAAAAAACATGCAAACTACATACAATGATCATATGTGGGATCTGAAGCCAGGACACTGGATCTGTGAAGAAGACTGTTCTTTGAATGTTAATGGGTAAAACAGAGAAATTAATGCATAAACAGTACACCAGCACACTTTGGCTCAACGCTCCATGACACAAGAACGGGGAGTATGAGGGAAACTGTAAGGGAAAAGGCAAGGGAAGTCTCAGAGTTTCATAAGGAGGATATATGCCAGCCTAAGAAAGTCACCAGAACTCGTGTCAGGTATAGAATATTCCAAAAGAGGAGGTGACACCATCTTACTTCTAGCAGTGCATAAGGGAAAGAATTAACTGGAAACCAGTCCAAGCATTAGAAAAAAATTCATTAAAAAGGGTCCCTGAAAATATAATACTGGGGATTATTGTACTGTGGATGTCAGACATTACCTAGACAATTACATTGAAGAGTTTGAACTGGAAATAATTTTAGAACATTTACACTTACGATGCAGCCACCTGCAACAAAAGCTTTGTTTTTGTTTGGTATTGTTTACTACTATTTTCATGGATAACATAGAGACCCGAAAATGTGAAGATCGACCTCACTCACTTACATGGGACAGCATAAACAATGGGGGGTTGGAACCAGACTTCGAACAAGAAAAGAAAGTACAGACCTTATCTGCCTTAAATTATCATGGGAAATATAAGATGACTGGTGAATAAAAAGGATGAGCTCTCAATGCTGAAACAGGAGCCAAAGGGAATACAAACTGACCAGTCTCATGCTTCACTGAGATGTGGCTTACAGCTGAAACTCTGGACTCCATGGGTAAATAGATGCAGGAGGGAAAGCAGCAAGAAGAAAGGAAGTGAACTTGCTGGTTTTGTGAATGAAAAATAGTGCAACACTGGACACATTATTAGAGCACAGGTATGTGACCCGATTGTTGAGCTGCTTGTGGTGGGCTTACAATGTTTTCACATGCAATTGTGCTAGCATACATCCCCACCTCAGCAGACACGGCAATCGCAAGACAAACAGTACATTCTGTAATAAACAAACTCTCTATTGACCATCCCAGTGCTTTCATCAAAGTTTCTGGGAACTTTAATCATGTTTCACTTCCCTTCACCCTCACTATTTTTTACCAGCTTCTGAAATGCACAGTAAGAGAAAACAGGACCCTGGATTTGTTATATGCCAGTGTTAAAGAGGCATATACCGTATATACTCACATAGAAGTTGGGTCTTGAAACCCAAAAAATCGATCATAAAATTAAACCCGACTTATATGTCCGTACAAAAATGTGACATTTAAACATTTTTTACATCTTTGTGCCTACTGCAATTTTGATTCAATTTCTCAGACACATCGAATTTTGTTGCAACAGCATAGTTGCCAATTTCTTTGCCACTTCAATGACGTTTAATTTAAAACCAGCTTCATTTTTTCTTCTGATCAAACACTCCATTGCAGATAAGGGATGATTTTTACAATAAAGGTGTATAAGGGTGTGAGATACAAAAAAACACAAATCAGTGCTAATGTTGCTTTGGAATAGTTCGGGTATTACTGCGTGGTCAAGTACGCACAATACATAGTGAAAAAAAAGGCATTGTGCTCCGTGGCTACTCTCTCAGGTCCACGTTAGCCTATCATAATCACTTGGACCTATAGCGTGAGTTTCCTGCATTCGACTTATACAACCGACATTATAAAAATACAGGAAATTATATGGTAAATTCAAGTCCCAACTTATCTGCGAGTATATACAGTAACTCTGTTGCTTTGCCACCTTCAGGGTGATTGGACTATAATTTGGTACAGCTCATAAATGCACATAAACCTGTTGTCCAGAGATTGCCAGTAGGACTGTGCAGGTATGGGGAACTGAGGCCGAGGAGCCTCTGAAGGATGCCTTTGTAAACACTGACTAGGATATGCTTTGTAAGTCACATAGCTAGGACATTGAGAAACTGAACCATTTTATCAAAATTTTGTATGGATAATATTAGAACATCAGAACAAAAAAAAGCACCAAGTCTAATTTTAGAAGTTTGTAAAGTCTTACTGTCTACCACACTACTTGGTAGCTTATTCCAAGTGTCTATGATTCTCTGTGTAAAAAAAAACAAAAAAACTTGCTAATGTTTGTGCAAAATTTACCCTTAGCAAGTTTCCAACTGTGTCCCCGTGTTCTTGATGAGCTCATTTTACAATAACAGTCTCAATCCACTGTAATAATTCCCTTCATAATTTAAACACTTCAATCATGTCACCTCTTAATCTTCTTTTGTTTAAACTGTAAAGGCTCAGCTCTTTTAATCTTTCCTCATAATTCAACCCCTGTAGCCCTGGAATCAGCCTAGTCGCTCTTCTCTGGACCTTTTCTAGTGCTGCTATGTCCTTTTTGTAGCCTGGAGACCAAAACTGCACACAGTACTCAAGATGAGGCCTCACCAGTGCATTATAAAGGTTGAGCATAACCTCCTTGGACTTGTACTCCACAGATCGTGCTATATAACCTAACATTCTGTTAGCTTTCTTAATGGCTTCTGAACACTGTTGGGAAGTTGATAGCTTAGAGTCCCTTATGACTCCTAAATCCTTCTCATAAGGTGTACTCTTGATTTTCCGACCGCCCATTGTGTATTCAAACCTAACATTTTTACTTCCTATGTGTAATACTTTACATTTACTGACATTAAATTATATCTGTAACAAATCTTCCTAAGTCTATGTGTCCTTCAGTCCTTCAGTATCTTGGTATCATCTGCAAACTTAACCAGCTTGCTACTTACCTCGTATATTCATATCCAAACATCATTTATATATATTAAAATGAGCAGTAGCCACTAGCCTTGACCCCTGTGGAACACCGCACTTAATATCAGCTAATTCTGATATGCTTCTTGACACCATAACCCTCTAACATGTTTTCCCAATAACAAGCTATGGATCACAAAAGAACTGGAAGCCCTACTGACTAAGAAGAAGACAGCCTTCACGCCTGGAGATAAGGATGAAATCAAGCAAGTGCAGTAAGAACTGCAGCAGTAGCTCAGTGAGTGGAAAGCCCATTACAGAGGCATAATTGAGCACAAGTTACAACAAAAGAACATGTAGGAAGTGTGGAACAGGATGAGACCTATCACTGGCTATGAGCAGGCTGTAAAACATGCAGAGAAAGGGAACAAAACCAGAGCTAAATAACTGTACCCTGCACGCCCTACAATGACATCACACCTGTGGTCTCTAGCCTCTCTCCACTCCCTGGATTGTGTCTCTGCTGATCAAGCGCGGAGAGAGCTGGGAAATCTCTGCATAAACAAGGCTTCAGGACCGGATGGAATCAACCCCTGGGTGTTCAAAACAGGTGCCAGCCAGCTCTGCAGAGCCCTTCAGCACCTGTTCTCGCTTTCCCTGAATTTGCAGGAGGTTCCCCAGCTGGGGAAAACATCCCGTGCGGTCCCAGTGCCAAAGAAAGGGCATTCCAGTGATCCCAAGTACTTCAGACCAGTTACTCTCAACGTCATACATCATGAAGACCTTTGACAGGCTGGTCCTAAAACAGTTATGACCCCTGGTTTCAGAATATCGGGATCCTCTGCAATTTGCCTATCAAGCACATATAGGTGGGGAGGAAGCTCTCATCTACATGCTTCACACAGCCTACTCCAACTTGGACAAAGCTGGTATCACAGTCAGGACAATGCTCTTTGTTTTTTCCAGTGCTTTTAATGCTATTCTGTCTCATCAACTGGGGAAAAAGTTCAAGGCTTTGAATCTTGATGCCCCTACAATCTCCTGGATCATGGACTACCAGACCAACTGACAGCAGTTTGTGACACTGAGGAACTACGGTATGTGTCAGAAATAGTGTATAATACTGGAGCACCTCAGGGAACTGTCCTGTCTCCCTTCCTGATTACCCTCAACACAATAGACTTCCAGCACAGTACTGGCTCTTGCCATTTACAGAAATTATCAGATGACTTGTCCATCATAGGATGCATTAATAATGGAGATGAGTCAGAGTACAGGGAAGTTGTGGAGGACTGACTGTGTCTTGTGGTGCAGGATGCAAGATGAGGAGGCACTGTCTTAGAGAATTTTTGGCCACAGGCTCATTCCATCATGTTATGCTAAGAAGCACCTCTGGGGGTTTTTTCTGTCCCCTGCTACCATGCAATTCAATGATTCCACCTGTACTTGGGAAGTCTGTTTTTATTTAATTATTTATTTGTCGATTGATTTATTAGATGTATTATCTGTCATGTGAGTCTGTATTCTTGTTTTTATGCTTCTACTGCTGTATACAGTGCATGTGAATTTCCCCATGGGATTAATGAAGTTTATCTAATCTAATCTAATCTCCAGCTGGTGAACAGAAAGAGATTTGGGTTCTCAGAACCCTAGGTAATAACTACTGTTTCATTCCATTGTCAGTTGTAAAACGCACCTTTTGGAACTATTAAAGGCATCCCTGCCAGTTTAGGGAGAGAAAAAAAATTGAGAGCATTTCTGTTGGGATGAGCTAGGTGCCTCAGTTCAGTCGCAATATATATAAATTACTTGTTGTACCAGTCTTTTGTTAATCTGTAATCTATTGCATATCTTAAAATAGTATATAGACCAGTCCTGGATGTTACCTAAAACCTATCGATAATGAATAACTGCTTTGTTAATAAAGAGGCACTGATAATTCATATAAACAATGGCATAGATAACACCAAAATTAGAAAACAGAAAGCACTAGGGAAGCAACAAATGTAATTTTAAAAGTGTGTGAGCCAACCAGGTTCAAGACCTTGTATAGTTAAACTGATTTACTGTTTTCTTTCAAGTGATACTGTAATATTATATGTTCCAATTTGGTTGTTGCCTTACATCTACTTCTGTGGAGCTTGGCTCTTAACTCCTGTATTGGAAAAGATAACTTGTTTTGTATAAATATGTAAAAATACCTGCTTAAACATAACACATCTCTGTATAATACTGAACCATATACAAAATGTAATATTCAAAACCTTAGTAACTCTACTATCATTTTCTTTTAATAAAACTGGGCTTTAACTAAGATGACATTTTTATTTGTAATTAACACTGGTATTCATTGTCTTCAGACCTATTGATAAGGCAGCCCATAAATCAGGTCCTGCTTTTAGTTTTCCAAAAATGTGCTCATTACAGGTTAAAAATAACATGAATAGTACTTGAGTGCCTTGGTTTACAGAACATCTTTGGGCCACAGATAAAAATCACTGCATGTAGTACTTTAATAGCTCTGAATTGTGCAACGATATTTTGTAAATCTAAATGTACCTACTGTATTACTGGATATGCAGAAAGTTTCTCACATCATGGCCACTGTATACTAGTATAAATCAGGTTATATATTAATAGAATAATCTTTCTTTGTTTCTAAAGTTTTGAATGGCCTCAATACACGTAAAAAGGTAAACCAGACGATGACATGAAAAATCTTGTTTGATTTTAACTAAACTTAAAAATACCATAACTTTGTCAAAAAAGAGTACTTCATGGACACACAAGCTCAGTTGTTACAAGACAAATGCTTTGAATACATTATGTGTGATTTACAAACAAATATACATTCCTTGCATAAACAATTCCACTTAACATATTGACCTACATTATCCAAGCTTTCAACAAATCCTTCTTTAAAAATTGGCAAGTATAACTTCATTCTTTCAGAATATAAACACTTCACATACAATTTAATTGATCATTAAAAGATCTAAAACCTTTCGGTTTATGCTGATATGTAACTTCTCAGTCTACGTTTGTATTGTGAATGTTATGTACTGTGAGACCATGGAAGAAATTAAAATAAAATTAACTTGTAGCCATTTTCTAGCCAATGGAGAGGGAATCTTGCATCATGTCATCTATCTTATGTGAGCACTGCTCTTTCCATCAATTACTACTAACTACCACCAACAAATCAGAAATTGTGTGTCAAGCACTTAAATATGGTACCAGTACAGGAGACACTTAAATACTGAGATGTTACTGCTAATTGCATACGTATACAATTCACATATTTCAAAATATTTACCATATGGACTATGCTTGGTATTTTTTACTGACAATACATTTACTTCCTTTGAACAACTGTATTTCACATATATCCTCTTAATTAAAACAAAATATTTTGCCTACATGCAATTTAGAGACTTTCTTAAAAATACACCTAAACTACCGAGTTGCAATAAAAATGCAGGTAGAATCGCCACGTCACAGCACTGATTTTAAAAAAGCAGACCTCCAGCTAATATAAGACTTATAATATAAGACTTAGGAATTACTCACAATACAGTATATCTAGTCAAGACCCTACTTTTGAGTGAAATTGTTGGCCACCTGCTTTAATGGACATACGTTAATGTAAAGTCCTCTATTTAGACCTTACTGGGGATAACATCTTTGCTTATTTATCTGTGTTTGATTTATAATATCCCCAACAAAGGAACTGTTAACTGTTTTACTCTCCCTGAGACCTTAATGATTTCACCTCACATCTTTCTCCAAATCAATTATAGGCCAATCAAGGCAATAACTAAGAGGATAAATAGATTTTATTTCTAGTCAATTCCTCACATACACAAATAAGTCCAGATGTTTGCATATTTTATTATTACACAACATTCAATCACTGTTGGTTTAATTTGGCTTTTTTACATTGACCTACAGTAAAAGATAATTTAATGTCATGGTGATTGCAAATATAATACACAAAATAATTTACCATATAAGCATTCACTCCCTTCTAATCAGTACTTTGTAAAAGCACCTCCAAGACTTTCAACATGTCCATTTTTATGTCATTACTGTGTAGTTTTGCCTTTATGGTTGATGTTGTTTTTCTTGGACAACAAACTGTAATTTAAACACCAATGATAATAATAATGTTATATATAAAAACACCAATGGAAACCTGTAACAAAAAAAGTGTGTGATGGCAAAGCACACAGAACACCCTTTTCTGAATGTGACAGCCAGAGGGCACATTGAATTTGGATTTAAAATTATTACGTATATGCTTGTATTTTTTGCCTACTATCCATGATCATTCTTTGGTTGCTTCAGCATTATGTTTTATGTTCATGTTGTATTTTTTGATATTATATTTATGATTATTGTACAGATTGCTGTGGTCATTGTAGGAAGTACACTTAAGAATAACTGAAGTTGAATGTCTTTTGGCTGGGAAGTGAACCAGTTTCCTGGCAACTTCCTAGAATACCCGGAACATACTAGATCGCCTGTCGCCCTGCACACTTGGGTAAAATGACGTTTCCACTCATGACATATCTGTTACTTTCTCCCATACTAGTGACACTGCCTTCTGAGACACACCACAAATAAAAGCAGGCTTTACAGGCCCTAAGCTACCTACCTGGGACTTTCAGTTGCTCTGCACCTGCCAGTGTGGGTTTGTGCACATGTCTCAGATGTGACAACCCTTTGCCCTTTTTCACCCTATTAGGAAAACTCTCTGGCACCCCTTCACATTCCAAACTTTATAAATATACATACTAAAGTTGATAAATATGCAGAAAGTTGTATACAAAAAGAAATTTTTACTTTCACTCTGCCAGCTGTGTCAATAGTTTGACAAACCAAGTAAATATTCCAGTTATTATTCCTATAGGTTTCTATCACAAAACAAAAGTAGCTACTGACAGAGTAATATTTCTGGACAACTGTAAAAAGATGCTTGGGGTTTGATTTTTTTTTTTTATTACTAACAACAAATCTGCATCATAATTTACAGTATAAGCATATATTTTTCAGAATCATTACATTATTTCTGACACTACTTTCAAGAAATTTAGTTTATATGCAGGATAGCTCTGTCCAAGGTACTGTAAACATCACTAAGTGAGAGCATGAAACCACTACCTCCATGATAAAATAACTGCAAAGTAAAGTAACTGACAAATTTACTGTTGCCTTTGAGCAAACACTGCTTAAGTAAGAATAAGACAAGCAATGTCATTGTCTCTAAGTCATGGTGTGACCTATACAATCATTTAGTGCTTTTATCTTGCAATTTATACCTTATTAAAAATCATCTAAATAAATGTGAAATGCATATTTCTGTACTTTAGAATTTTAGTTCCTCAACATCAGGCTTGATTAAAGATTACCGTCATGTTACTTTGCGGTTGTTTACATACACAGAGAGACAGTGTGTATGTTTGCATATCTGTGCATTTATGCAATTCACACTTCACTATAAGCATTATAGATGCTGAATCGTTGTCACAGCTCTTCAGTGTGACTAATTTATTAATCTTTAACTTAGTCCTAGCATTGGTTCACTTATGGCACTGTAGACTCCCAGCTGCTTTTGTTATATAAAATGACACTGTATTCCACTAACCAAGGACTTTCCAAGTCTTTAAACCACAAAGTTGCTTGTTCAGCCCCCAACACAGCCTGTAGCAAAACTGTGGAACTGCATATATATTTACAAGAAGTATTCAGGGGTTTTACAAAACTCATCTGGGGTCCTAAGCATTAGACTCACAAGTCAAACTGTCACTTATACTATACTTATATAATAATACATATTTATTTATTATAGCTCAGTAGGGGATTTATATTTCCTATGAGAGGAATATGAAAATTCCAGCTGATGGTGCAAAAAAAGGGTAGTGTTTGATTCAGCCTTATACACATCTACTCACAGCAGATCACTTTATACAGAATACACAATAAAATATAGACAAAGGGAAAGACTCAGAGAACCGATCCTTGGTCCTTGTAGTACTGTGAAGCTCTTCAAACCTTCCAACTATTAAGTACTTTTGTTTTCTATGACTAACAATACACTGACAACTTTATTTCCAATGGACTAGATACATTTTTTTTCTAAAGCTTATATGAAGCTTCCTTCAATATTTTTATTAGTTGTTAGGAATGTCTCATTGTTCAACAAAATGACTAGAGGTCTCTTGTTCCACTTTATGATGTAAATAATATACTAACATTAAAGATGTACTCTAATAATATTTACTATTGAGATATGCTTCTTCATATCCAGAGACTGAGCACAGGGAAAACATGCTAACTTCACACACAGTGACCAGTAAAATTCAAAACCAGGTTTCTGGAATTGGAAAGTAGCAGTATTAATGCCTATGCCACCCAGAGGTTTATCTATTTGATTTGTTCTTCCTTTCATGCCTTGTAAATGGATTTTTTTTTAACATAAATAACTTAAACCAAAAGCTAACCAGGTGTGAATCATTTTCTTTAAATAAAGTATATTATAAAAGAAACAACAGATTTACATTGGTGCCTAAAATTGAGTTAGACTCATAGAAACACAGAGAAAGAATGCACTTTGTTCGTGTAATGTAATGAATTGCTTATATCATTGAGTATCCCCTTATGGAGTTAGCTTTCTTTTCTTGTCACCACCCTTAAGCATTCTAAGCAATTCCCTGAATAGCCACCAGATGGTGACAATTATGTAAAACTTTGTAAAGATGTTTTAAACAACATAGTAATTCCAAAGCAATTTATAAGAGAGGATCATGTACTGCGAAAAATAAAATATATATATATATATATTTTAGAGAAAGTTTCCAAGCATTGTTGTGATATACACAGTATTGTTACAATGGAGATTTATTAAGTGGCTAGTATTAAAATGGTTAAGATATTTTAGTTCCTTAAAATATACATTATTTTTTTTCTTTTTCAATATAAGATAGAAAACACATAAGTAATTACAAAGCTTCTTACATAACAGTAAAATAATGTATTCTATTTATTGTCTTTTCTGTAAGGGATTTTTCCTTCTAGTATCATCTATTCTAATGCTTTTTTTATTTTTATTTTCATTTTTATTACTATTTAATATTGTTTCTTTGTATCAGTATACTGCTGCTGGATTAATTTGAATTTCCCCTTGGGATTAATAAAGTATCTATCTATCTATCTAATGGTGTGTGTGTAGTTCTAATAACCTTATTGAAAATAAACTGAGACAGAAAGTGTTAGAAGTGACCCACCACTTGTCATAAACTGAAAATGTCTTCAAAAGAGTAGCATAAAGACCATTCTAGTAAATAATTTTATTAAAAACTGCTGCGTGAAGAGCTCTTAGTATAAGAATAAAGCTTTAATAATATTTGCATAAAAAATAGTTGTTTTCATTAAAAACTTATATTTTGCAGTACTGTCAAAACTGTTATTGAGACATACTCCAAAGATGTTTTTAAATTATCCTTGTAGTATTTGAACGTTAATGTGTTTGGTCACATTGTCACTTTAATTATTTATTTATTTAAATTGGAATTGTTGCACATTGAGTAAGGGGATGATTTGTTGGTGTGCTTATGCCAGCCTGTAGAAAAGCAATTGTTATATATAATCTAATACATAATCTAATTATGTATTCTCAATCAATTACAACAGGCAGATGTTATAATACAGCATAATTTATGCTGCATAAACAATATAAAAAAGTGTATCTTTTGTATAACAACAACTACAATGTTAAGGATAAAATATCACAAAGAACAATCAAATTTTTAAACAATGAAAGACTAAAATAAATTAATAGGCAACCTATATATCCTTGTCCTTTACATTTCAATTGGGTTCAGGAGACTGGGACTAGTACCCAGCAATTGGAAACCTTTATAACTATTCTTTATTAAACCTTCTCCCATTCCATAGCAAAATGTTTTGGAGCATTTATACATTAAATAACCAAGTGTTTCTGGTAGCCATGCAGTTAATCACATTTAATTTTTGTCAATACAAAGATCTCTTTGACACACACAACCCTATGAAAACACAACTGTATTGACAAAAATTAGTTAATGGAGAATACTCAAATGAAACAGTACATTTAAAATAAATTTGCCAATGAAACTATCATCACAAACAAGATGCAGTAAACAAGTACTAACACTTTATCTGCCTTGCAGCTGACAAGGTGTCAAGCACGAGTACCTACAAGCTATCTTTTCTGGAAAAGCAGGTGTTGATTAGAAATCTCAGGCATGTGTGAAAGGGACCTGTTGTCATGCACGACCTACATGTAAAAGCTCATTCCAGCGGAAGGATTGGAAAAGAAAGCACTAGTGATTTTGCCTTCATGATTACAGAAGAGAAATCCCTAGATCATCCTTCCACTGAGATCAGTATAACAATGTATCTATTCCATTTTATCAGAGTACTGAATATGCAGCTGCCAATAGTCATGACTTCTAATTATCTCTCTTGTTGTATAGACTGTGTGTGCCCTACAAGGACTTAGAACAGGAGAAGAAGTAGTGGGGAGGGAACATGTACCAGTGTAGTAATCCCCCATGAGCTTTATTACAGTTTATAATCGCACTAAAATGCTGACAAGATATACCAACTTTAACAAGTCTCCTAATTAGCTTTTCCACACAGACCTTGGGCAAAAGAGTAAGAAGAGGTTAATTGAATCTCATGGGACTGGCTTCCTTCATCATTTACTACTGACATCCACTGTTCTCAATTACTTGTTTTTATAAATGAGCTCTTAGCAGCAAAATAAACCTCTGACATCATTTCACTTTGTAAACAAATTATAACAATAGCTATTTAGAAATATAATGTACTATCTGCAAAATTAAAAACTGTGAACACCTTTAGAAACTCAATAGACTATACTACTGAATAAATTGTAATTTCACTACTACTATCTTATTCACTGCATTAAAACAACTTCTCTTAACACATATGCTTAAGGTACAGTCAAAATTCCTTTATTTATCTAATTGTATCTTAAATATAGTGGCATTTAATGAAACTGAATTACAAGGGAAAAATACACGAATCATGAATTAGTAAATACATTAATATGTATGGTTATTATTTTCTATTATTTTATGTATATGTTATTATTTTCTACTTCAGTCCTTTTAAAAATTCTGAAAATATAACTGTTGATAAGACCCATCTGTAATTATCAGGAAAAATAATCAATAAATTACTGTTAATTATGATTTTAGGTGGCTGGGCAGGCATACAACCTTGCTGTTACATTTGCATATATTTTTAGCTTACATTTATTCACACCCATAAAAGTATTTAATATATACCAGAAAAAGCATTTTACTTAATTTCAGATGCTATATGAGTAGTATTTTTAGCCTGATTTTTAATTTGAATTCAAGGTCCTCTTTAAATGTATAAATATCTTTAGTTACACAGTAGTTATTTGTAAAAAGTTTAACAAAATAACTGTATAACTAAAGATAACCAGAAGCAACCTGTATAGAATAACTACACTTTTTATTGCCTCGTTTTTACAAATAATGTTTGAAAAAGAGGAGCTACCATACCATGCAAAATGCATTTTTGAATGACATAGTCTCTCTTTCTGCCACTCAACATTGCCATTCAGATCTTAGACCTTTTCCAATCAAGTCACGTAAGAATAGCTGAAGACCCTAAAACTCAGCCACAGACAAGAAACTTCCATGTTTTCACTATTGGTGAAGAGAAATGCTTATGGATAACGTGCTGCATTACTGTGCCATAAAAACTGTTTCTTTCAACAAGTTACAACAGCATTAATAGTCAGGCTAAGGCGCATTTTGCCTAAGTGTTTCAGATGTGTGTGTAAGTATTTTCAATTAGCTGAGATTGCGAAATAAAAGTACCTGATATACAGTATTTGGTGAGCAATTATACCATGTAAAGAAGACAAGGAATATTCCATATTAAAATATCCAGTATATATGAATAGCATTTCATACCTAGATATAGCTGAAAAAACAAATTACAGTATATTACCTTAAGACTTAGGAGAAAGACTGGTTTATGCAAAGTACAGTGGAACCTCAGTTCACGAACGTTTAGGAACACGTACAAATCAGTTTACAACCAAAAGGTTCGCCAAACTTTTGCCTCTGTTCACGACCACACACTATATACGAACAAGCCAGTTTCCCTTTCGGTTTGTGCGCGCCGATGATTTCCGCACGTATTCAATCTCTCCCTGTGCAACGAGCGAGCCAGAGAGCGAGCGTGACACACACACGCACGAGACACACACAGAGGTGTGCAAGAGAGACACACACAGGCGCGCGCGAGAGAGAGAGACACACACACACAGGCGCGCGAGAGGGACACACACACACGGGCGTGCGAGAGGGACACACACATGGGCGCGCGAGAGGGACACACACACGGGCGCGCGAGAGGGACACACACACGGGCGCGCGGAGGGACACACACACGGGTGTGCGAGAGAGACACACAAACAGGCGCACGCGAGAGAGACACACACACAGGAGAGAGAGAGAGAGACGGCTGGACGCATAAGGCTTATTTTTAAAGAGACAGATCCGAGCATTGTTTTAACCTTGTTGTATTTAATGAAGACTTTTTTCTGTTGGATTTTAACCTCTACTTCACTTCTGTTTACAGCGATTGGTTCGTAGCGTACATTGTTGCAATGTTACTTTTTTTGGTGGTTTATTAAATAACAGATTTTTCAAATGTTCATTTTTTTCCCTGTGTTTAAAACTCATTAAAAAAAAGTGTTTTTAGCAAGCGGTTCATAGCACTATAGCGCAAACTCTTGCAGTGTTAGTTTTCTCTGTTGTTCAAGGTTTTCTCAGTGTTATTCAATGTTTTTACATTTAGTTTACTATTACACTGTGCATTCTATGGTTTAATTAACTGTATTTGTGCTTAAAAATCTTTAAGAAAAATATATTTACATACAGTTCGTACGGTTTGGAACGGATTAATTGTATTTACATACAAACCTATGAGAGAAATTACTTCGGTTCACGACCAAATCGGTTTACGACCAGAGTTTTGGAACGAATTATGGTCATGAACCAAGGGTCCACTGTATATAATTTTCACATTATTACAAGCAAGTAATCTGATGCAGAAATACTGTATGTAAGTAAGCAAATAACAAGTTGATGAAGTCACTGGAGAGAAATTCTACTTAGTATTAAAAACTATTAAAGAAAATATTTCTTTAAGATTTTGCTGCAAAACAATCTGTCAAACAATAAATATCTGTCTGCAAATGTTAAAAAATAGATCCACAAAAAAAAAATTAACGGATGAAAACTATTTACTGCACAATAAAAGGTATTTGTATACTATTTACCAACTGCTGTTAATTATTATAATGACTTAGTGTGGTATAAAATACCACTTTTTAGCATTGAATTTTCCAAAGGATAAGGCATTACATCACTAGAGTCACTAGAGCAAATATTACATCAAACAGCATCAAACCTAAAAAAGTGAGCTGTAAGACAGTGTAACTATCTATCCTATAAAACTAAGAATAACATTTAAAGTTTTTTACACTTATAAATATAAAAAATCTAGTGAAACCAAGGATCTAAAAATTAACAGAATCCTACAAAAAATAATGAAAAAGAAAATGCAGAATTACTTTTTATTTTTCATTAGTGTGGGGAAAAAATGCTTTGAAATTTCAAAGTTAAACCTTCAGGCACGTGTATGATGTTAGCAGGCATGAACCATTAAACTGGTGCTGAAGACAGCTCCTGCAGGACGTTTCACCCAGCAAGCCTAGTCTTATACCATTAGTAGCTGGTACGTGTAATTAAATTTATAGCAACAGGCAGACTTCAAAGCTTTTCTGTACTTTTAACCCTTTTTTTTATTAAAAGTCCTTTACACAGATACTAATTTCTAATTTATATCAGATAGTGAATGGCAGTTATATTTATGCAACTACCTAATGCAGTGCTTCTCATATTCATTCTCTGGGACCTCCCACATTTGCAGTTTTTGTTCCAACTGGTGTCATTATTACTTATTTAATTAGCTAGTCTTTTTTCATCTTATTTCATCAGAAAGTAGTGGGAGAATTATAATTTTAAGAAATTAAGAAATGTTTGCATTTTTTCTATTGGTTTAAAACCTCACTTTTGTCATTTTCCTATTAATACAGGCATTTTCTAAGGCGTTTGCTTCCTTAATTGTTTTCTAATATTGACAATTAATGACAAGTTGAATAGACACAGCAATAAATGCTGCAATGCTGGTTACATCAGTGTGATGCCCACCAGCATGCTCATTAGTAAATAACAATTTAAATAACCAGAAACCCTAAAAAAAACAAAGGAAAATCGTGAAGGTAAGGCCGATGAAAAACTTTAATTTGAAGAAAAAACACCAAATTGTCCTCACATAGCACATATTAAAGCTTGCTAAATTCCAAAGAAAAATTAGTAAGCCCAGTTTTATAATTTTTGGAATGACGGAAATCACAGAAACTGGAAAATAATGGATTGCTTATTTAAGGCTAAGTTCAATTAAAAATATGTTAGTTGGGACAAACACCTCCAGCCATAATCGGCTTTTAAAAATCACTGGTCTAATATGTTAAAAAATACATAAAATATAAAGATCATCTAAAGTAAAATTGATTAACAATTCTTGTAATTTGTAATAATTTTTACAATCAGTTAATTCATCTTAATGCATTACTGATATTTTTTGTGTACAATTTACAATTACATCACACACATGTAATTTATCCTGCCTCCTTTACCCTGTAATATGACATTTTTTGAGAAAATTACTGATGGATTCATGCATATCATCACAGGGTGCAGCTTAAATAAAATGTCCAACTGTGGGTGAGGTTTCAAAATAATTTAGAAAACTTCAGAAAATATTCACTTCTTGAATCATTTCCTTGCTTTTATGTATTCATATAAATATTCATAAATTGCTTAAAATGTATAGTTTACTTTTAAGCTACAGGTATTAATCTAATATAGATAAAGTAATTGATTAAAATGTATACAACCATCAAGTTTATTTTTTTCTCTTTGCTAACCTAACCAATGGCTCTGAAAGGTGTGATAGCTCACAGAACCCTTTGGCCCTGACTGAGTGTGAAGGAAGTCCTCCTTCAACATGTTGCTGTTAACAGCACATGTCTGCTAGCAATAATAATCAGGTTCAGATGACTGAGGGATCCCTGGTAGCATTTAGGCCATAGGAATGCTTCCTTCTTATTTTGTCTTAATTTACAATCCTGCTGTGAAAAATAATTTCAAGGAGAGAAAATAATAATGCATAAGGCAGACATCTAGAGTACTAATCTTAATATTTTAGCAAAAACAAAGGTGTGCAAATATGGTTATTTATTGTACTTTGCCTCTCTTTAGATTAAAGATTTCTCAGTCATGATAATATTTTATATGCTTCCCATTAAATAATTCACAACAGAATAAAATATTCATACAAAAACATTAACAATATCTATGATTTGTAGTCTTGATTTAAAAGCAAGGACAAACTATTATTTAAAATTATCTGCCTTGATGGGAACAGAAGAAAAATAACTAGAAACAAACAGAAAAATAATAAGTAGTAGCATCTATTATATCTAATCACTGAAACCAAAATGTATGGGTCAGACCTTTATAAGAGGATGTTTAAAAAACAGGACTATGCAGAAGCAGCCTTCAAACGTTAATAATTACTGCAATCTGAGCATTTTAAAGTTTAAGGTCATCTTGGCAATAACTTACAGAAGGATGAATACCATGAATGAGCAGAAATAAATTTTTAGTATTAACAAAATTCTTTGCATACATTTGAAATATTTTGGAAGAAACATAGTAAAATCCTACAATTAACAGAAATAAAAATCCAATAAGAAAGAAAAGTAATCCAGATATTTTCTGCAAATTACAGAGATTAAGATATCTTGTCATTAACCAATATAAATAACGTAACAGTTCTAGATTTTATTTCACATGAATAATTTACAGTAGTGACATATTAAGCATTGACATGCCAACTTAACCTTAGTTACTTTTGCTGTCAAAAAGGCTTTGTTTAAATACAAAGACACAGAAACCTGCCATGTTGCAAAGCTCCAGTTTGTAATATAACTGAAAACATGGTTGAAACAGCATCTGCTACCCTTTATTGTAATTGGAATTGCAGAACTCCTTAGCAGATGGAATTCAAATCTTAAGCATAAATATTCAGAAATAGTTTTCAGCCAAGCTTTATTTAGGACATACCATTGCTCAACCCAATTTCATTCACCCAAAACACATTATGAGAGCAACAAGCTGATTGAGAGTTACACACTTTCCCTAAGTTGATTATAGATATTGTGATACTCAGAGATTGGATTCAAGGGAAAGAGTGACAGAAAAAAGAAAGAAAAAAGGAGGAAAAAGAAAGGAAGATACAGAATGGACTGCTGTGTTGGCAACAGCCTTTTAATCCTCGCCCCAAGCCATACTGTGCAGTCAGGCGGGCTATTACATGGCAACAATTATGCGGCCAAATCAGAACACCTGGTCCTCTCCATTCGAGGCCTTCAGTGGCAGCTGACTGTAAAATCTCCCTGCCAGGTGGCTATACTTCAATCACATTAGCTAGTCATTCTAGGGTTAATAAAGACCCCAGCTCTGCTCAATCTGCCTGCATGAAGCCTATTCATTCACTGCAGACAGTATGTCTTTTATGGGTTTCAAGACAATGTACTTTAAAACTCGTTAAAATTAAGACCTCTGTAAAGCCACATAATTAAGCTACACAGCGGCCTTTCCTTGGTATATGGACTTATATTCTTGGCTAAGCCTTTTAGCGGCTTGTCTTGTTAAAGAACTGTGAAAGAAAAATAAACTATTTTAAAATCAATCAAAACCATACTATATATTCTTCTAAGTCAAAACATCCAGGAAAAGCAATGACTCAAAACTGTTATCCTCTGAAGTCAATTGAATTTTGAATTACATGCTGCCAGGATCTCTAGTTCTAAACCAACAGAAAAAAAGTTCTTTAATTTTGTAACAAGTTTGCAGTTATAGCTTTACATACCCAGACATTTGGGCCGAATTACCAATCCAACCTTTCTCCACAGTCTAACATCCCAATGACATCTTGGGATAATTGTATGCTTAGTCATGTTATCGTGTGATGGACTAACATACCATTCAGGACTGGGGTGTGCCTTTCATGGGAATCTTCTGGGGTGGACTATGGGGCAGCCTATAATGATGAAAAGAAGGGAGCAGACATGCAAGAAATGTATGAATTGGTGGATGATTCTGCAATAATAACAACAACAGCAGAAGCAAGCAAAGTATAACTTGTAGAAAGGCTAAAAGGTGCATGTGATGTGAAAGTAACTGTGTAATAATTAACCTGTTTATAGAAGGTTTACAGTGTATGTTGAGTAATATATATATATATATATATATATATATATATATATATATATATATACCTTTAATCATATTTTTAAGAAGCCCAAGATACTGTACATTTATGAGCCTTATACTAGGCAGACGCAATGTATAGACAAAAAGGATTATTTGTGTCACATGTAACAAAAGAAAAAAGCAAACTGCTACATAATTAACTTCTAAACAACATATGAAATAATTTTATTAATTAATATTAAACTTAAAAAAAATTAATCACATTTCCTGCTCTGCCTCTTTATTATGGTTTTGGAAGGTAAAGGATACATAGATGTGGTTTCAGTAGACAAATCATATAAAGAAGGTCTATCTATCCATTTTGTGAACCCAGTTTATCCATTACTTGATCATAGGAGGCAAATTTTATCCAAGGCATTAATATACATAAAAAAGAACAAAGTCAATTTATAGTCACCAAGAAATCTGCATGCTTTTGGGTTGTGATAAAATACCAAATAACCCGGACACTGGAACTTGGGTAGGATTCACACACAACAGTCAGAGATCAGGTTAAGAACATTACCCAGGTTTCCAACAGTCCAAGGAAACGGTTAACAAACACCTACAAATAATGCAGTCACAAGTTTTGACTTTTTCTTTAAGGGACAATAAAACTTAGAATTATTGAAATAGTACACTTTACATTTAAATTATGTCCATGTCTAAATTATTTAATTGAAAACTGTG
The DNA here is from genome assembly GCF_016835505.1 of Polypterus senegalus. Classification (NCBI taxonomy): domain Eukaryota; kingdom Metazoa; phylum Chordata; class Cladistia; order Polypteriformes; family Polypteridae; genus Polypterus; species Polypterus senegalus. The sequence continues at coordinate 146,250,676 of NC_053156.1, read as the reverse complement.
TTTTCATTTGTAAGTGTTCAAACAATACATTTTAAAAATGTACCTGAAGATTAGTCCACACTTCCCCACATAAAAATGACTTATAAAATATTTAATTTTTTGCATAAAATAATGGTGGAATGGTCAAGCCTACAAAGTCAGGCATCCAGCATTCAGCATTATTAGAGTTTTTCTTCATTAAATCTTGCATTGAATTTAGGACACACTCCAGTATAAAAAGTGCACAAATCTACATTAACTGTTACGTAGCAAAATGATATCAGTTAAAATTTATGAGCAATCAGCATTGAACAAATCAGCTATTTCTAAACACAATGCATTATTGTTAGAACGATGGAGAAACTGGTGTGCAAGAAAGTCAAATAAATTCTCCTATTGAAGATCTACATCAGCTGCAATGATCTAACACATTTATTTGTTATTTTTTCCATTTAAAATGCACTCACTCCTGCACAATAGCATTTAATTTCCTGTTGCTGAAGATCCTTATGTTTTTTGTCAAGACAACATTAAACTCCCCAGGCAATGTTAAACTACAATATTCGTAACACATCCATGCACAGCAGACACCCTTCCACTGCTAAAACAATGGGTGATCACTGAAAACATAAAAAGTATTATCACATCAAAGGGAGCATTTTGTAAAGAATAAAAAAGCATGTTGCACACTTTAATCTTTTTAGCAATCTATGCAAAGGCGGCACCGTGTTCTATTTTTTACAAAAAATGCTAATGCTCATTACAAGGACGTCCTTGTTACACCAGAACAAAAAAGGAGGAGTGTGAGAAGCTGCTGATGCCTTTGAACTGTTTAAAGTGCTATCAATGTGTAACTAATACATAATTAACTAATTTTTGTTTAAAATAACAACACAAATCAAATTCTAGAAACAAAACAATTAGTGACTAAATTACACACACACATACATTGTGTGTATATATCTATTGTGTGTGTATATATATATATATATATATATATATGTGTGTGTGTGTGTATGTGCTTAAATATTATGATTTTGTACAAAGTATCACATTTTGTATATGATGCCACCCTTATGTTCATTAATTATATTGGGGCAAGCTAATTCATACAGTATTAACTGTTAAGAAAGCACAATTCAAAGTCCACATCTGACTCCCAATTGCATTTGTTTAATCAAAGATATGTTTCTTCCTTGTTTACAGGTCTCATATGTTGCTGTAAGTAGTCAGGACTCTTGATTATGTTCAGCAAGGTTGGAGGGGGAGAGATTCTGCACTGATCGGATTCTCTGTATAGTTCATTCTTCTACAGTAGACAACCAATAACAAATAATATTCTGCATCAATTCAAAAACCCTTGCGTACTTGCATTGAGGCTTAAGAAGCTACAGCAGTGGCTGTGCCAAAAGAATCCGATTTAAAGCATTCTTAAAGTGGTAAGTGCTAAGTACATGAGGTAGGATTCACTAATTAACACAGCTGCAGTACTGAGACAAAGGAAAACAGAGCCAATCAATTTGAAAAAGAAAAAAAAAAGCCAGCATGAAAATCCATTTCAATAACTTGAAAACACTAACAGGCTGCCGCAATGCAAAGGACTTGAGAAGAAAAGTTTGTTAATTAAATAGGCCTTGAAGAACAGATGGAATGGCTAGCTAGATACTAATTACTAAAAGCAGGCCAGGGATTTACAGAGTCTGGATTCACTGAAGTGCTTCAATCACTATTAGCTAACTTTTTATTTTTATGTATGTGTTTTTTTCACATTGCTGAGTCACTGTAGCAACAAGTTAGGAAATCTGACAATATAAATTCATCAGCATGCCATTAAAGTAACTCTTAAAGTCAGTGTGTTCAGCTTGGGAAACTAAAAAAGGAAAACAAATACAATATGTGATAATATGTTACATAACTTGTAATCAGGCATATTGAGAGTTCTTTCTGAAACTGCCTTCATTATAAATCTTGAATTTATGGTGTTCATATTTTACACATTTTACTATCTTTTCCACAGATATGCACACCTGATGCTCTTATCTGAACTTGAGGAAAATATGTGTGTCCTCTGAAACATTATTGCAAAATCAAAACAATTCACATTTAAATAGAATCTCCAGTGGAACTGGCCAATAAAGAAATTTAGGTAAATAATACATACTATCATAATCTAAAATAACCCACAGAGCTCAAACAGCAATGTTTATATCTAAGAACATCAACCTTTATAAGTGAACTTTTAACATATAAATGTCATCACTGCCTTGTTAAAAATGGTAAAAAAAGGTTTGACAAATTGTACAGTACATTTGAAGGAGGAAGATACCTACTCTGAGAATTAATTACTAGTGTAATTTATATAGGTTAGAGGAAACTTGAGGCAGGCCTTTAGAAAGGAGTATGACGCAGGTAAGTGCTTTATTTAATCTCGTCTACAGATGCAAGGCTTTTGAGCAGTGCTAAGCTAATGAGCCGATATAAGCAGAATAACACTAATTAACATTGTAAAGTCAAACCTACCAATGAAACTGAACAGAAAACGTCAGATAACACAGATGGCCTCATGTTGTCATTTAAAAGGCAACTTAAACATATACACAAGTGAGAGAACAGATAAATGAACCTAAATGAGCGCACACATACAGTATAACATTCTAACTCCAAGTAATAGGCCCAGAGTTAACCCAAGATAATTTAAAGCTGCCTTGACTTTACACTTTAAACATTACACGCCTGCCATGACATTTAGCTAGCAAAGTGACTTTTCACTTTGCCATCTGCTTAATAGTTAATATGTAGTATCTATCTACTTCTTTGTTTTCTGAAATTCCTAAATCAAATTTTAAAGCCATATGGTGGCATGTCATGTTGAAATTACTTTGTATACAAATCATGAAATAAAAACTATTAAACATTCATCCTCCATTTTAATGTTCTTTAACCTAATCTAATGCTACGGCTTCATGCTAACAAAACATTACACAGTGCATGTACATTATTATTGAGTCCCATAGGAACATGTGTGATTACTTTGCTTGGACAAGGCATAATGACTGCAGACACCAAAATATTTTTAAATTTACCTTTTACATTTATTTATGAATTTTAACTTTAAGCTAAGGCAGACATTATATCACTTTTTGAGATATTCTGTGATATACAATAGTTATGCTAAATTTTGATTTGGGCAAAGTGTATTTACCATGGTGGAACTTCACAAATGTTATTCATGTTTTTATCTTAAATGTTACAATATGTTTATAGTATTTTTGTATTTTCCCATTTCTATTTTGAAGACGAGTGGCAATAACTGTTACTACTCTGTTGGATGATTTGTATAACTTTCCATATTTTAGTTGGTACATATATAAACATGTGTGCTCTGCAATGGTTTGCTTCATCATTCTATACAACAAAAAAGTAGTTACAAAAACTAATTGTCAATCTGATTAATCTGATTAACTGTAGCAAATGTCTACATAATCTGCTAATTCATAACTTTGGCCATTTAAAATGAAAACTTAACATCAAGCCTATACCAGCAATACTGGGAATAAGGCAGATACCAACCCTGAATAGGAATGCAGTCCTTCTCATGGCCATTTCAAGCTCATACTCACTGTCATACTGAGCCAGTACAGCATAACCAATCATCTTTACACATACATATTGGGGAACACAGGAGGAAATGTACAGTTTCAAAGGGAGTGGAGGAAAATGATTTTGGTGTCCAACTTGGATAAAGCTGTAAAAAGATCATTAAACCATATATGATGATGATGAAACAGTTCCCACTGAACTGGAACATAAAGGTAAAGTTCAAGGCTCTATTTGTATGTACTCTGAAAAAATTAACTGTGCTCAAGAAAATATCTGTAATTGCAATATATTCCACCCCCTCCCAAAAAATTATTTTATATATATATTATATATATATACACACACACACACACACATCTGGTACATATTTCAAATAGTACACATACACCTATAAATATAAACATGCAAGTGATAAGAGATGGTATTATTTTATTATTAAAAAGAATAATTACAAAAATACATAAAAACTATCAGCCAGTTTCAGTTTCCCTTTAAAAAAAAATTATTGATACCATCAATTTCACATTTCCTTTAGATCATAAAGTACATAATCCAAAAAAGCAGGCACTTCAAATGAAGACTCTGAATGAGTTAACGATTTCAGTATCCAACAAAATGGGATAATTAAAGGCGTTGAAAGCAATTTTTTGCCAATTTATGTAATTTACGGGGTTTTAATAAAAGAATCTAATACTGTCCTTAATATCTCCTGATCTGTGTCTTTATCCAGGACTGAATAAAGATGAATCTTGTGTAATTCTTCACATGCTTTAATAATCATGTCAATTATAGAAAATATGACTTTTAGGTGAATGTAAGATTAAGTCTATAAGCAAAACTCTTGATACCTTTATCCTTATAATGAAAAAGCTTAAAATCTGGCTAATCTGTGAATTTTTTTTCCAAGAACTATTATTTATAGGGTATTATTTAGTGTTTCAATGTACAGATTTTATTCTTTTGGCTCATACACTTCATTATAATAAACATTCCCTTTATTTGTGTATCCAGTATATATACTCTGTGTGTGTATATTGTTTTATACTATATATATATATATATATATATATATATATATATATATAGTATAAACATGTATAGAAAAATATTACATTTATTTTCAAGTTATTTTAATACAATACAATACTTGATGTCACCCATAGACAATTTCTCCAGATTATAGGAATACCTACAGTAAAGCAATAAATTTGTTCATGTATTGCATCTTAAACCTAAACACATATCCTGTAATTTCACATTGAGAAACAAATATGTAGTAACAATACCCTAAAGTCACACATCCGCATGTAGATGTTTAAAAAATAAAGCAAAAGTTTAAACAAACTACAAACATGATATTTCTATTATATAGTTTTGTTTCATATATTTGTATATTTTTTCTTTTTTACATTTTAACAACTTGGAAAAAAAAGACTGTAGCCTTTGGGTACGAATGTGAGGGTGTGGAATCAACCTTTTGTTTGGGAAGAAAAAAATAATCACTCTGCATAATCGCAAAAAAAAGAATACTTTTGCATGTTGTATGAAGCTAGACACCATATGCCATGCGGGAACTTATTACTTGACTCAGTGCCATTGCTGACAGGCAGACACGTGGCTATCCCCAGTGGAAGTGCTGTCTCCTTTCTGTGGCAAGTACAGGAACCCAGTGATCTAAACACATCAGACATTGTTACTAGCAGCAGGAACAGCTGGTCAGCTAGTAAGGTGCATCAGTGGCAAGCGCTAGAATGATAATGGGATTAGGTTAAAAACATTCAGTGAAGAAACTCAAGATCATTGGGACATCTGAGGGAACTGTAGGCATGTAAATCAGGGTTCTTTGTTTTGTTGGGCATATTCAGGTAAGTGTGTAATTTCACAACAGAAGTGAGAGGAATACACTTTATTTCAAAGAAGAGTTGAGGGAACTGATACTGGTCAGGATTACTAAGTGAAAAATATTAGTATAAGTACCTTTATTCTTATCTCAAAGTTTCTGATGGCGGGAAATTTTAAACAAAAGAAATTAACCCACATTACAATAAGTTTATTAGCAGACACTTTAAAAATTAATTCATATGAATATTTTGGTAAATATTGCAAAAAAAAATATCTAACATTTCAATTAAAAAATGTGTGCATACTTTGGTCAGGGCCTGATAAAGGTGTAAGTCTGCATGAAATACAACAAAGCAAGATTTCAATGGGATGAAACTAAAGATTATTAAAGCTCTAAATAGTGTATTTTGTGACAGAGCTGACAACCAAAAAAGTATTTTCTACAATCTTCCAAATAATATTAACACAAAACAGGTGTTGGCGGCTTTAAGAATAGAGAATTATAAATAACAATCACTTTATTAAAAATGAATACAATACAAATTGCATAAACATCATGCACAATATGTTACAGTCTCCAGAATAGTAAAGGAAACCAAAAAAATAATACAAAACAGTGGGGAAACCATGCATTATTTCTAAGGCCTGCCACATACTGCATGTATTGTGATAAACCGAGTGGAACAAATAGACAATCCTGGTATTAAGACAAAAACGCACACCAGAAAAATAAGTACAGTACATCTTCAGCAAGCTGCACAGTGTGTAAAAACAAACATGATAAATGAAATTAGACTTTTTTGGTGATATAATGAAGCACACATTCTTATTGCTATGCTTCACTTTGGTTTCATTTGTCCCTCTTGGATAATTAACAGTATATAGTTTACTCAGTGTTCTTAATATGCTCATTTGGAAAGCTATTATTTTCTGCATTTTGGTATCCTAGAATTCAGTGATGACATACGACTGTATAGGTTATCTCCATATCGTTAGTTCACATTACATATGTTCACCTAGTTTATACAGTACTACTATACAGTTTATACTAGATTATACATTATATGTTATTATACATTATATGTTAATAATAGCCTTTCTTATGATTTTTTGCAAACACAGTAACAATTTAATTTCACCTTTGGATATTAGCACATTTATGTATTTTGATAACAAAAAAAATACAGTATTAATATTACAACCAGAGTGTTTGCATAAGTCATAAGTTTACATTGTGAAAAAAAATATTTTTTTTTAGTATGAGTGCTTTTTTCTGTTTAATACATTAAATACAAGAATATTCACATTTTACAGACTGGACACATTAACTGCAGTATTGGTTCAGTTTCGATTCTGAGTTCTACCCCAGTTTCAGAGTGCGAGAAACATTTGTTTAAATATATTTCTCTAAATTTATAATAAATCAAATTAATTATTTTTACCTTCAAGAGAAAGTCCTGGAACACATCAAAATGTTTAAATCATGAGCATAAAGCTAATTCAGTTAGCATTGTGCAATAGGGGAAAATCATCCAGTAACAATATTGCCATCTGCCATCATGTTTCTGTACAACATACCAACATAAAATCAATGGAAAATCAAGATGCACAATTCTTTACTTCATTTCTCTCTGTTATAAAAAAAATCCTTGACAGAAACACTAGGGATACAAGATGTGATCTTCACGTGAAGATCATGGAAGACACTTAAAAGACCCGCAAGACGAAAAAGATGAGACTTTGTGCCAAGAGATTGATCCAGGACCGTCTCACGGGGACGTAGAACATGAAATTCTTGCAAGACACACCTTGCTTACAACCAATATCAAATAAGACCACGGGCAGCAAAACACTCAGATCCAGGGCTCTCAGTGCATGTAAAGAGCATAAGGACAATATGTTATAAATGAAACGTAGACGACTAAGCTAAGAAGAAAGCAGTGCGGAGAAAAGAGACTCAAAAGCGTTGGTGCAAATTCAGAAAACAAAGAAATTAATTATCAGCCCGGAACAAGTGGAATTGGGAAAAAAAGCACGCCCAATCGGGCTCAGAAATAATAGGCAGAGATTGAAAGACAAAGTAGAACTTCAGAAAGACGTTCACAAATGTTGGTGCTATACACATGCAGAGCAGGTTAGAGATTATGAAAGCAGTGGAATTCGAAAGGCTCAAATTAAAAAAAAACGGCGCGGTACACATGTGGAGAGAGTTAAACAATATGAAAGTAAGAAAATTAGAAAGTATAAAAAAAACACAGTAAAGATCGCAGTAGTGCAAACAAATGGAAATTATTACTCGAAAAAGGGAAAATAACCACCACGGACCAGGTGTCATTGAAAAAAAAGCAGGACAAAGTGAGATCAGAAATAAAAGACAGAGTAGAAAACAAAGTAAAACGTCATAAAGAAGTTAAAGAACAAGGGGGCCAAACACATGCAGAGCAGGTTAGAGATAATGAAAACTGGAATTGAAAAGATTAAAAAAAAATGTAGGCACAAAACACATGCAGAGCAAGATACAGAATATGAAAGCAGAAAAAAAAACGACAGTATCAAAACAAAGAAAGTAAACATCGCATTATCACAAAGAAAGAGAAATTATTACTCAGAGAAATAACGAAAAGGCGAATAGAGATCGAATATATGGACATACAGTAGGTGATATGTCAGAAGTATGTAAATATTGTAAGGCTTTGAAGTTTAAGTCAGAGAATTTCAAAAACGGAGTTTACCTCACATGCATTTATTGGTTACTTTGCAAAAAAAAATTATTAACTGCTGATGATGTAGATCATTTTGTCTGTGCTGAAATTTCAAACAGAGAAACCTTTCCTGAATTATGGTACAAAGTCATTAAACACATGTCTCACTAACCTCATTTAAAAGATTCAGCATATTGGGACTCGAAAGAGTCCAAATATTGTTTTTACAGAAGTTCTGAAATAAAAGTGAAACTAATGAAATAAGCAACAATTCAAAGGAAAAAAAACCTTAAAAGTGTGTATCCGGAAAACCAAAAAAGGGGATGGCGAGCGAAGCAAGCAGGGGGCAACGCCCCCTAGTCTTATTAAAGACTAAAGCAAAGAGTATAATAAATAAAAAAAATACAATACCCAAAACTTATCATTAAAAACATTATCATTTAGAAATGCATAACTGATGATGTAGACTGTCAAATATTTTTTTATAAACATTTTTCAATACATAAATATCATTAGTTAAATGATAATGTTTTAATTTTAAAATGATCACATACTATTTGCCACAGTGGTAAATATATTTTAGAAAAAGACTTTTTACAATACTTCACTGAGAATTCTAGAATTTGAATTACGTGGCAGAGATATTTAAATGGTATTTTAGAAGAACTGTCAGACAAAGCAGAAGTTTACTTACCAAAAGCTGACAAGGCAAATCTTTTACCAAGATTTTCAAGACCAGAAAAGTGTTCCTACAGTATATAAAATCACCACTGTGATGTCATGTGTCATGTCAAGCAACATGTAGTGTTGTAACGATTAAGCTCTCTAAAGTAGTGGCAATTATGACATCACCATCATAATAGTTAAAATAGAAAGTAAACATTATTTACTCAATCCTAACAACTACCTTCATTTACACCTATTATGTAGCAAAAACCTGCGGTGGGTTGGCACCCTGCCTGGGATTGGTTCCTGCCTTGTGCCCTGTGTTGGCTGGGATTGGCTCCAGCAGACCCCCGTGACCCTGTGTTCGGATTCAGCGGGTTGGAAAATGGATGGATGGATGGATGTAGCAAAAACACCTTATTACCATAGACAAAATGCTTGCATTTATTTAGCTTTTAAATTTTAAATTCACAGTTTCATGATTGTAAAATCTATCCAAAAGGCTTTCTTGCCAATCATTAGGAGTGTTGTTTTAAATGCATTCCTATTACAGGGCTGTCAATGTGTCTCAACACAGAAGGTCCTTCTGAGTAAATAACTGGTCATTCTGTTTAGAAGGCTATATACAGTGGAAAACTCTGGTCGCAATCTGATTTGGTCATGACCTGAAGTAATTTCCCCCTTAGGACTATATGTAAATACAATTAATCCATTCCAGACTGTACGAACTGTATGTAGATATATTTTTTTAAAGATTTTTGGGTTAAGCACAAAAAAAGTTAATTATACCATAGAATGCAGAGTGTAATAGTAAACTAAATGTAAAAACATTGAGTAACACTGAGAAAACCTTGAACAGAGAAAACTAACATTGCAAGAGTTCACGCTACAGCCTTACGAACCGCTCGCTGTAAACTCTTTTTTTAATGAGTTTTAACCACAGGGGAAAAAATTAGCATTTGAAAAATCCTTAATTTATACAAAAACTAACCATAAACAACCAAGAAAACGAACCTTGCATGAGTCGAGTTCTGGCATATAGAAAGTGAGCAGGAAGCTGGGTGGAGAGGAGATTACAGTTTTGAGGTAAAATCCCTCTGCACGATACACGTCTGACCGAGAGCTGTCCTCAACTGTACAGGGAGAGACTGAAGACGTGCGTAAATCACTGCCGCATACGAACCGGAAGGGAAATGAAATAGAGCACAAAGAGTTCACAACGAATGCACAGGGAGAGACTGAACATGTGCAGAAATCATTGCGCGTATGAACTGGAAGGGAAACTGGCTTGTTTGTCACCCGAGTGTGTGGTCGCGAACAGATGCAAAAGTTTGGCGAACTTTTTGGTTGTAACCCGATTTGTACGTGTCCCAAGATGTTCGTGACCCGAGGTTCCACTGTATATGACCACAGACTGTACAGACGTTAGGAGTTCTATTATACTATATTAATTATATTTTAGGTATAGTGATATCATGTTTAAAAGACTAGACATTTATTCAGAGAAGTAGATAGTTGCAGCAAATAACATTCAAATTTGTAAAAAAAAAAAAAAACAGGGTGGACCATTAGATTCCATACATAGGAAAATAAACATTTTTTTTATGAAAAACCATTTTTACTTATATAATATGCTCTACGTGACTGCCATTGCTTTGAAAACACATTTCAATACATGTCCGCCACTGCTGACGAACACATAGCACAGCTGGAGTTATGCTTGTAATGGCGTTGGTGATACATTCCCTAAGATGATTTATGTTTTGTATCTTTTCATGATACACCATGGCCTTCAAATGCCCCCAAAGCAGTGGCACGTCAATATTGAAATGTGTTTTCAAAACAATGGTAGTCATGTAGAGCATATTTTATAAATGAAAATGGTTTTTCATAAGAAAAAAATATTTTCCTATATATGGAAACTTATGGTCCACCCTGTATATATACATATATGAATTTAATGGTTAAAGTACTTCTATATGCTTTGTGTTTCTCTTTCCGCATTGCTATATGCCAAACCCTTATAAACTGTGCTATTCAAAAATAGATTTCTAAAGATTCTATGAGATTTACAGTTTTTTCATGAAAAAATGTGTTTGCAAAGGGCAACAGGTATGCACAATTATGACATTGTGCTTAAAAATACTGACTTGTAAGTGTCATACTCATCTCTATCGTAATTTATAGACTGTTTTTATCTTATATACTTAAACTCTTTTACTCAAAACAATATCCATATTTTCTGCTGGCCACCTATCAGCCAAAGGCAAAAATGAATTTCTGACTTCTTTCATATCTGACATGAATCATTGTATGAAAATCGCAAAATGGCCCAGGTTAAAAAGGGAAACACAGCATCAAAATAGTTAGAGGATTCACCAATCTAAACTTTGGTTGACATTTTATTAAGGTTATGTAAACAATTAGCCAGACTTAGGTTTTCTTTAAACTTCAATTTTTCTCTATTAATCAAAGTTTAATTTTAAATCAAGACTTTTCCTGTGCATACAGCATGAACAAAGGCACTTTCCTTTTCATATAAAGTACTATAAAAATTATACAATACTAGTTGCTATTTAAAGCTACTACATGTAATAAAAATGAATTATGTGGGACTAAGCCAAATTCTTTGAATTTTTGAAAACAACATTTACGAAACATGCAGCATATTTTTACTTTACAAATCTTGAGTTATTTACAAATTCAACATAAACACCCCCCAAAAAAAATCAACAGGTGCTAGTGATGCTGCTATCTGCCATATACAGGAATGTGCCTTTGTGGTTAAGGAATGACTTGTAGGCTAAAATGTTGTCAGTCTGTGTTCAATGACAGATTCACTTTGTGCTCCTGTACAACAACTGTACTATGTACGTGTTATTTTCAATTCACTTTAGAAAAAAATCAGCTAAATTAATAATTTAAATACCTGCAAATCTAACAGTCAGTATTATGTAAGTTATCTAGTGCAGGCATTATAAATACAGTAGTTCTCCCCATATCCATGGAGGATATGTTTCATGCCCCCGTGCGGATGAGTGAAATTCATATATATACTCAGCAAAAGAAGAAACGTCCTCTGACTTTCAACTGTTTTTACTTTCAGTAAACTTAATGTGTAAATATTTGTATGAACAGTAAAAGAGTCAACACCATAAGACATAAACTAAAAATGTTTCACAATGTGTCCCTGAATGAAGGGAGGCTCAAAATCAAAAGTACCAGTCAGTATCTGGTGTGGCCACCAGCTGCTTAAAGTACTGCAGTGCATCTCCTCCTCATGGACTGGACCAGATTTGTCAGTTCTTACTGTGAGATGTTACCCCACTCTTCCACCAAGGCACCTGCAAGTTCCTGGACATTTCTGGGGGGAATGGCCCTAGCCCTCACCCTGCGATCCAACAGGTCCCAGACGTGCTCAATGGGATTGAGATCCGGGCTCTTCCACTGCGAGGATGATCAGCTGTCCTTCCTGTCTCCCTGTAGCGCTGTCTTAGGCATCTCACAGTGCGGACATGGCAATTTATTGCCCTAGCCACATCAGCAGTCCTCATGCCTCCCTGCAGCATGCTTAATGCACGTTCACGCAGATGAGCAGGGACCCTGGGCATCTTTCTTTGGGTGTTTTTCAAAGTCGGTAGACAAGTCTCTTTAGTGTCCTGCGTTGTTAGAACTGTGACCTTAAATGCCTACTTTCTGTAAGCTGTTAAGGTCTTAACGACCATTCCACAGGTGCATGTTAATTAATTGATTATGGTTAATTGAACATGCATGGAAAACATTGTTTAAACCCTTTACAATGAAGATCTGTAAAGTTATTTGGATTTTTAAAACATTATATATATATATATATATAAATATATATATATATATATATACACACACACACATATACACAGTCAATCTGGAGGGTTACATTCCTGAAAAAACCCATGGATACAGAAAATGTACATGGATACTAAAGAAGTATTGATCCTATGTGAAAGGTTTTAGCAGGACGCTGTCTAAGGGAGTTCAGATCAGGCAGACATGCCAGCCCTCTGTCCTCATCTCTTAAGGCTCAGTAATGATCCTTCTGCAGGTTCACCTACTGAAAATGTGTTATGACTTTTACTTCCTCTGTAGTCAAGTTTCAGGCATAGTCAAGAACAACTGCAAGCACCGGCCCACATCACAAATGGGTTTCAAAGGCTTAGCCATGCCACAAGTGCCGGGTAGACACACATTGACCCATTCAGTGCAGCAAGCATGCAGACCCCAGAGATCTATAATTGCTGCTCCGTGAGAGGTCTCTCAGTATTTATTATCTGCTGTGCATAGCTGAATACAGGACAAATAGACTGCAGGTGTCGTGAGGTGGGTTACAATTTTATGATGTGCATAAGCAAATTCATAGCAAGGTTTCATTGTATTAAGCATTATAATCTAGTGAATCAACCCAGTGGATGTGCTTGACAGGATAAGCTGGGTCTTGGTGTATCTGATTGATTTAGAAGGTAGGTGTTTTGTTCTGTTTAAGCTGACATGTCCACAACTGGAGGTTACTTTTTAACATTCAACTAATGTTGGTGGTTTTGTACACATGTCAAATTATTTCTAACCATCAATAAAACTCTTATTTTCTTTACCTTTTTCTGCTTTTCATGTGTATCTGTCTTGGTAGAAAGTACGTTTTGCAGTACTACACAAGCCATCACTGTGAGGCAAACCTTTACAGAGCTGTACAGCTGTGTGCCACATGATGAGTCTAAACACTGCCATCTATCTTTCAATGAACAAAATGTCTATTCTATTACTGAATGGATGTATGAATGCCTTTCATTAAATATCCTTTTTCTTGGTGTATTCACTATTACCTGGAAGAAAAATTACAGAAGTTGTTTGTAATATACTAAACGCAATTGCAATCCTATCAATTAGGCTTATTTACCAAGAAACCAACCATCACACACAGTATGAACCTGAAGTGTGCCTCCTGTAGATCTATTTAATAAAATACAGGAATTGCACGCTGAAATATGTCACCTTTCAAGAATATTAGTCAGACACATTTGGCATAATTTAGCAGTTTTATATTAACTGAATTAAAGTGCTTTCTGTTTACAAAAGCAAATCCATTCTTTCATTATTGTAACATGTGTGAAGTCAATTGCACAAATCACATCACGAAAATCATTAATTGCTGCAAATTGCCTTTTGATCTTGTCCTGCTCATACTGACCATAAACAAACTGAATGTATCTGGGCAGCCTCTTAATTTAACAAGCTCATACATGAATGACTATGAGATTCCTGACCAGTCTGCACATTCACACTAAAAATCACCCATCACCAAGTACCCTATGGGTGTTAAAACCTATAATAACGGAAACTCGCTTTAGAAGAGCTAATGGTCCCATAGCAAATTACATCATACAAAACACTCTATTTATAGACAAAACAGACAGAAACCACACTAAGGCAATTAACATTAAGCATTATTATCAACATTTTAGGCAGTTTATTAAGAGAACATGCCAACCAACTATGAAATAATTAGTTCAAGAACTTTAGAACGTGACTAATGTGTCACTGTAATGTGCAATGAAATGAAATTATCTGTTCACTATAAATGTCCTGCCAGTTAAAGTTGCTAAAATGACAACAGCAAAAAAGTCTGCATTAAGACTTATGTATAATCAAAATTTTATGTAACTTTAAGCCAATTTTCACACCAAGTTTGTGTTTTATAAATCCCGACTTTTCCATAACAAAATTCTTATGCATGTTTCTAAGCGTAAGCAGGTTTTATAAATGAGGGCCCTGGTTAGGAACAGAATCATTATGTTAGATAAGGCATATACTGTGGAGACTACACACACATTGAGAAAAGTACCATAGATATCGATTTTATTCCTATTACATTTTTGCAGATGATATTTGCAGTATTGTTCAAGATCATTTACCTGTGCGCAGCAACGGCTGAATGTGTTATTATTAAAATGTTAGCCATAAGCAAAATGCTTAAATTTTTTGGAGATTTTGTCTAAAAGATTGGTACACAACACAGCTAAAAACCATCAATACAGCATGTGGCAGTCCAAAACATTGGTTCTTTCGTGGTATGCTTAGCTAGCTGATTGAGCTGACCAGTTTAATATGTTTGAAGAGCCCATGGAATGCAACAGTTATTTAGAACTAAAATCAGTTCACTTTGCTACACAAGTCCAAACTCCATAAAACAGGAACTGAATAAATCAAGGAGAAACTCTTTTAATGATGTACAGCATCTCTCTAATATGCAATACTCAATCACTGAAATGTACTAACAATGTCTTTCAAATCCAATGCCAGGTTAGTACTTGGATGTGAGACCACCTAGGAAAAGCTTAGGTTGCCGCTTGAAGAGGTGCTATAGTGGTCATCAGGAGACGCTCACCCTCTGGTCTCTGGGTGTGTGGATCACACTGTCCCAGGGCAGTGATGGGGACAGTGCCTAAACATGGTGGCACCCTTCAGTTGAGTCCTGACTCTATGATCATAAAAGATCATAAACAGTAGGGTGTGTACCGATGTCCAGGGTAAATTGCCTACCACAGCCTAGCCATTCTGGCCCGCTAATCATCCCCTGTCTCTAATTGCCCCTAATTAGCTAAGTAACTCTTACCACTTCCCCACCTAGCAGTTAATGTGTGGTGAAAGTACAGGTGCAAGAATGGCTGACGTTGCATCATTCAGGTGGATGCTGCACTGCACATTAGTGGTGACTGAAGTGGCTCCCCTCTCTCTAAAGAAGTGCTTTAATAGTGACAAATGTGCTATATAAAATGCAAAGAATTTTTATTATTATTGTCATCAATAGTGTCTTGTAATAGTAGCACTTGGGTCGCCATGACTTACAGCTTCTATTATACATTATGTGCTAAGTGGGAGGAAGGTGTGTTATGGATACAGTGTCAGCTACAAACAGCTATTTAATAGGTTTTTAATAGTAATTGACACGATATTCAAAAATGCACTGTCACACACGTGCAAGTAGGAGGCAGCTAAAGGGCTCAAGTAATTGTAATAAAACATCCGACCGGGGGCGGCGGAGTGCGCTGACTGTCTTTCTCAGTTCCCTACAGACCTTTCCCGGGGAAATCCTGCAAGGTTCCGGCACCTCTGAAGACGTCACTTCCGAAGCCGGCCCCTTTGATGACGTCACTTCCAAAGCCGGCCCCTTTGATGATGTCACTCCTGAAGCCAGTCCCTTTGATGACGTCACTTCCAAAGCCGGCCCCTTTGATGACGTCACTTCTGGTTCCGGTCCCTTTGATGACATCAGTTCCTCTCAAGACCTTTAAAGCCTCCATCTTAGGCTACTATAGCAGTTCTGTTTTGGACTCTGTGAGATGCACATCGATTGTTTGATAAAGGAAACCCTTTTGCAGCTGGGAAAAACAATATACGGGTGGCTGCCCCAAACCTTTATAATGTCTTGGACTCATTTTTGTGACAGTGGCGTAGCCGGCAGGATACAGTCCCAGAAGAAACCGGGACTCGGACATGTAATGAACCAGGTAGGAAAGTACCGGGCCGAGTTTTTTTTGGGGGGGGGAGTGCGTTTGGGGGTCAGGAAGGACTCGTGGATTATGTGACCCGGTATCCAGAAGCTGTTTCCCTGCACTCAGCTACATCTAAAGCAATCGCACGGGAACTAGTAAGAGTATTTGCGCGTGTTGGTATTCCTAAGGAAGTCCTAACGGACCAAGGAACACCTTTTACCTCGGAGACGTTCCGGGAAACGGCCAAGTTACTGAAAATAAAGCACTTAAAGACCGCGGTGTATCATCCTCAAATCAACGGTCTAGTGGAGAGGTTTAATCAGACTCTCAAGCAGATGCTTCGCAAGGTGTCAGCGGGGATGGGAGGAATTGGGATCAACTCCTCCCCCTCGTTCTCTTTGCCTATCAGGAAGTCCCACAAGTCTCTACGTGGTTCTCTCCTTTTGAATTGTTATACAGACGACAACCTTGGGGTATATTGGATATTTTGAAAGAAGGTTGGGAAGGAGAGGCTCTTCCCTGTACAAATATTTTGGAATATATCGCACAGTTACGCGATAGATTTGAGAAAATTTGACCTATTTTAAAAAGTCATATGGAAGAGGCACAAGCAGCACAGGCCCGTTATTACGATCGTGGCACGACACTCTGAGAATTCTAGTCAGGGGATCGTGTCATGGTATTAATTCCCACCTCTCATTCTAAATTACTCGCCCATTGGCAAGGCCCTTATGAAATTAAGGAGAGAAAAGGGTTGGTCGACTATTTGGTGAAACAACCCAATCATAGACCAACTGAGCGGGTTTATTATGTGAACTTGCTGTAGCCGTGGAAGGAGAGGGAGCCAGATCCCTCCTCCGCTCAGCCCTGCTCATTCTTTGCTCACATAGACACCCTTAATTTCGGCGAGGAATTAACCTATAGACAAAGACGGGAGCTGGAATCAGCCATCCTGTCCGTCTCAGAGGTGGTGAGTGAAAAACCCGGACGGACCTCTCTGATTGCGCACAACATAGTTACTGAACCGGGGGTTATAGTCCGAGTGCGCCCTTATAGACTTCCTGAGGCAAAGAAAGCAGAAGTGGAGCTAGAAATCAAGCGGATGCTGGAACTAGGAGTGATTGAGGAAAGTTTTAGTCCCTGGTCCAGCCCAATTGTCTTGGTTAGTAAGCCTGACGGCAGTTGGAGGTTTTACAATGACTTCCATCGGCTTAACCAGGTCTCCCTTTTTGATGCTTATCCCATGCCTCGCATGGATGACCTCCTCGAGAGACTTGGGCAAGCTGAATTTTTGACCACACTTGACATGACAAAAGGGTACTGGCAGATTCCTTTAACAGACTCCGCGAAGGTCAAGACCGCGTTCAGCACTCCTAGCGGACACTGGCAGTATCGTGTTCTTCCATTTGGGTTGTACGGGGCTCCTGCGACTTTCCAGCATCTGGTGGACAAAGTGCTCAAAACCCATAATGCGTATAGTGCTGCCTATCTGGATGACGTAGTCATCTATTCCAGCACATGGAAGGAACACGTACAGCAGGTCACTGCGGTATTGCGGACACTAGGAGAAGCCGGGCTTCATATTAATTCCAAGAAATGTTTCTTTGGATTGAAAGAAGGGCGGCACGGTGGCACAGTGGTAGCGCTGCTGCCTAGCAGTTAGGAGACCCGGGTTCGCTTCCTGGGTCCTCCCTGCGTGGAGTTTGCATGTTCTCCCCATGTCTGCGTGGGTTTCCTCCGGGCGCTCCGGTTTCCTCCCACAGTCCAAAGACATGCTGGTTAGGTGGACTGGCAATTCTAAATTGGCCTTGGTGTGTTTGTGTGTGTGTCCTGCGGTGGGATGGCACCCTGCTCAGGATTGGTTCCTGCCTTGTGTCCTGTGTTGGCTGGAATTGGCTCCAGCAGAGCCCCGTGACCCTGTGTTTGGATTCAGCGGGTTAGAAAATGGATGGATGGATGGATTGAAAGAAGCTAAATATTTGGGCTACCTGGTGGGTCGGGGTACTGTGAAACCACAGTGTTCAAAAATAGATGCCATTGTTAAATGGTCCCATCCAAAAACCAAGAGGCAGGTCCAAGCCTTTCTCGGGTTGGCCGGGTACTACCGCCGGTTTGTACCTCAGTTTTCAGAGAGAGTGGCGCCCTTGACTGATCTTACAAAGAAGAGGGCTCCTAATCATGTGGTATGGACTGACAAGGCGGATGCTGCATTTAGTGACATAAAACAGGCTCTTACGTCAGCACCAATATTAAAAGCTCCTAATTTTTCTCTCCCTTTTATTCTCCAGACGGACGCTTTGGACACAGGCCTGGGTGCAGTGCTGAGCCAAAGCGTTGATGGTGTTGAACACCCCATCATGTACCTGAGCCAGAAACTGTTGGATCGAAAGACAAGGCATCCAGTGGTGGAGAGAAGCCCTTGCAATCAAATGGGCGATTACGCAGTTGAGGTACTACCTCTTGGGCCGGGAGTTCACTCTAGTGACGGATCATGCTCCTTTACAGTGGATGGCCCTTCACAAGGAGTCGAATCCACGGATCACTAGGTGGTTTTTGACCTTCAACCTTACAAATTTTCGCTTATTCATCATAAGGGTTCTCTCCATGCCAACGCTAATGCTCTCTCTCATGCCTGAGACCTCTTGGTGCAGGACGCCTGACCCAGTGGGTCTGGGCTGAGGGAGGGGGGGCCTTGTCACACACGTGCGAGTAGGAGACAGCTAAAGGGCTCAAGTAATTGTAATAAAACATCCGACCAGGGGGCGGCGGAGTGCGCTGACTGTCTTTCTCAGTTCCCTACAGGCCTTTCCCGGGAAATCCTGCAAGGTTCCGGCACCTCTGAAGACGTCAATTCGGCCGCCCCTTTGATGACGCCACTTCGGCGGCCCCTTTGATGACGTCACTTCGAAGCCGGCCCCTTTGATGACGTCACTTCTGGTTCCGGTTCCTTTGATGACTTCCGTTCCTCTCAAGACCTTTAAAGCCTCCATCTTAGGCTACTATAGCAGTTCTGTTTTGGACTCTGTGAGGTGCACATCGATTGTTTGATAAAGGAAACCCTTTTGCAGCTGGGAAAAACAATATACGGGTGGCTGCCCCAAACCTTTATAATGTCTTGGACTCGTTTTTGTGACAGCACAAAGACTTAGTCTCAAAGTTGCATTTAACAGTATAGGAAACAAAAAAGCAAAAGCGTTGCTGTAACATATAACTTGTATGTTGTAAATACAAAATACCAACAGCAGACAGAAAATGTATAATATAAAACATTTTCCTTTGTCTAACAATACCATGATATTGGGTGCTTCTTTAGTCACATGATACCATGAGTACTACTTTAAGACTGTGTCAGTTCTCATGCTGAGCAGTTTCTTATAAAACAAAAACACACAAAAAAAAAAAAAGTTTAAAAATGTCCTGATGATGCATACTCCTCTAAATTGATCTGATGGCAATGGGCAACAGCTACTTTAAACATAGCCCAGTCCATGTGAACAAAACACTCCTGCGGGACTTCAAATTCACAAGAGATTCACTGATTCTGGTCTACAGTATGTGTAAGAAGTATCTCTTATGATCCGGCCCACTGCCTGTATTTAATTCTAGCCTTGGGCCTAAAGCTTGACCCCTCAAACTCTTTACTAGATTAAGAAGCTGCACTCTGGGATTGTTTGAATGTGTATGTCCTTGTGTTAAGGAGCTCAAGGAGAGGAGATCAGTGACAGAATGTGCACTCTCATATACTGTATAGGCGGCGAGTGGTGGGTTTAGGTGGGTTCCATTTGCTTTAAATTGTTAGTCTTTGTTACTTTTTTTGTTTTTACTGAATGTTCAGCAACTTAATGGTACAGCATTTGGCACATATAGCGTGAGGTTAATAAATTAAATACATATGAGACACTGAACAATTACTATTAGCAATTGTACAACTAGGCAATGCTGGCCTGTATCAAACATAAAAAAACACCACCTATAAAGTAACAGTTAACATATTTTTAATAAGTAAAAGTAACTTAAATGAAAGCAAACTTTCACAAAGGTGTCTGTAGATTGTCACATGTGTTGTAGTTCTCATTCTCCCCTTAATCCTGTGCAGTGAGCCTGCCATTTCACTTTGTTAATAGACAGGCTTCTTGGCCATGAATGCTTACTACCTTGTGTAGTGAAGATTAATATTTTTTAATTGTTTGTTAATTGTCATTTAAGAATGAACTGGATATTTTAAAAGAAAGAAACAGCTTTGTGACAAGTAATCATATGTTCTCAGTGAAAAGTGTAAAAATGCACAGGCATTGTTTTCTGGAAGGCATGTTATACTAATAGGAACAGCTGTGTTTTTATAATGTTATAAGTATGTACTTAACCTTCCATGGAGTCTTTCTGTTAAGTGCTGACTCCGTATGTGCAATGTAACTGATTGCACATGAATGCTTTATTATAACCGGCAAAATTGCTGATTTACTTTAAGAGCGACTTGTTGATTGCAAAACTAGCATGTTCATATTCTACTTGTGACATCAGAAACTTTATTTAGTTTGTATGAGCTTCAGTTATCAAAGACAGGGACACTTCACATTTTATGAGCCATGGAAGAAAGCCTGGAATGTAGATCTGAAGGCCAGTGTGAGAAAGCAGTTTGCAACTTAATCACCAGTATATCAATCCTTTCTTGTCTTTCTAAAGCTACAATTGTGCATCTTTTGAAACCTGGAGAAAAGGCTGACAGGAACATAGCATGGGCTGGACTGAGTTATGGCTAAATAGAATTATTCCCTGAATCTTGGTCAACTGAAAGAATCCTAACTCTGCTCTCTTAAGTCAGTGGGTAACTGATGTTATTATATATATTTGAAATTGGAAAAAAATCAAATTCTCACTTAGAGGATCTGTACAAAGCTTTTTCAAAACCTGGCAGGATATAATCAATAACATTTTATAATAAGCATTTAATAAGCGGATTCTCTCCCCTCTTTTTTATTCCATTTATTTTTATTCATTTATTAATTTATCTGTTTACTTATTTTTTTTTTTTTACTAGTTTAAAGTTTTACTCTGCTGGCCTAGCTTTCTTTCTCATGGCTGGGGGTTGATTTATTTTGAGTCTAGTTTTGTTAAACTTGACTTGAATTAGTACCTGAATTAGGAGTGTCACCGTATATTACAACATCCCATTGGTCCATGAGATGGAACAAGGAACCATAAGGCAGCCATAGATTTGGTGTCTCTCTCTCACTACCATTTTCCATGCTAAAGAGGCGATCTATATCGGGCCATATTCAGACAGGCCATACTGTCTGTTTCTGCCACCACATTCAAAGACCTTGCGGGAACAAAGGCCAAGCCAGATTAGAGATCAATCAAAATAATAAGACAGAGAGCCATTTTGTAGACTATTATTAGGTTGTATTATTTTACAACACACATATTACATAACATTACATAAAAAACAGACACATTATTCTGTAATACATGTTGGAAAAGATGTAACTTTCTTTCCTGTCTGGTCTAGTGGTCTATCTAATTGCCTGGGGTTACAGATAAAAAAGAAAGGGGAAAGTGTTGAACTGCAGTAGCAATCAATCTTGACAGTGTAGTAAGAATGAGATTTCAGCCATTCTCTTACAGTCCACGTAATAAAGAGTACTAAGGGAGAATGGGTTCCCCATAACACAGCCATAACAAAGCAACTTGTGTCCATGCTGCTTCTCTTTTGTTTTTGTGTACTTTACTGATTATGTTGTATCAGTTAAGGATAATTTCAACATTATTTAGGAATTTAAATTAAAGACATGGTTGCACAGGACAAAAGCCTATCTTATGGGCATCAAATATAAAGCAAGCTCTACTCTTTTGTTGCGCGCACTTAACCCTGCATGCTAAAACTCACACAGCATGACTTTCATTAAAACCACAATGAAAGTCACAAGTGGAAATTAATCTTTATTTATACTGTGCAGAAAGGGGAAGCTAATATCAATTTAAAATTAGAAAATATGTTTTCACTTGGTGGACATGTGGAGAATGTACTCCAAACAAAGACTGCACTCAGAATCGGAATGCAGCAGAGCAAACCAGTGTCTTTTTCAATTTTTATAATGTCTTCAGTGTAACCAATTTGCACCTATGCAGTTTAATAATTAGTCAGACACGTTACAACTCTTGCATTTCTTCAATTGCATATTTAATGTTATGTACAGCATATTATACCTGTTTAATATTACTGTAATAAGTACTATTATTTTATTTTAGTATTACCTTGAATTATTTGTAAAATGTACATGTATTTACATAATATATGTAATAAACTACCAGACAGTGTTCAGAAGCCATTAAGAAGCCTAAAAGAATATAAAGTTATATAGCATAATCTGTAGAGTACAAGTCCAAGGAGGTTATGCTCAAGCTTTATAACACACAGTTGAACCCTCATCTGGAGTACTGTGTACTGGAGTTTTGGTCTCCAGGTGACAAAAAAGGCATAGCAGCACTACAAAAAGTCCACAGAAGAGCAACTAGGCTGATTCCAGGGCTACATGAGATGAGTTATGAGGAGACATGCTTGAAGTGTTTAAAAATTATTAAGAGAATTAGTACAGTGGATCAAGACTGTTACTTTAAAATAAGTTTATCAAAAACAAGAAGACACAGTTGGAAACCTGTTCAGGTTAACTTTCACGCAAACATTATGAAGGTTTTTCTTCACACAGACAGCCATAGACACGTGGAATAAGTTACCAACTAGTAAGACAGACGGTAGGACCTTGGAGGCTTTCAAAATTAGACTTGATGTTATTTTGGAAGAATTAAGTGGATAGGACTGGCAAGCTTTATTGGACTGAACGGCCTGTTCTCATCTAGATTGTTCTAATGATCTAAATGATCTAAACCTATAGACCACAAAATGCATACAGTTCATTAATGTAAATATATAAAACCATTCATAATCAATTTAAACTGCTAGATTACAAACATGTTATATACAGGAGGTACAGTAATATTATACCAAAGAGCCTCAAGGGCTCAATTACTACTAAAGTTTACTTTGAATTTTCTCTGAAAAGAAATTATCTGATCAGTTTTAAATGCTACAGAATAATCACAGTTTAAAATCTGGAAAATTCCAAACAGTGAAAAATGTAAAATTCTATAATCTAAAGAAAAAAAAAAGTCGTGACAAATTGTCTTAAAGGATTCTAATTGCAAGTGCTCCACAAGCCATTTCAAGCTTCCAGCCTCCAGTTTTTCAAGCTAGTGCTGTCACCTTATTGAAAATTTTGTAAGTGATATGATCTTGTGCAGTCTACTGAAGGCACCACATAGAAAAAAAACAGCATTCCTAATTTTGAATGGCGGCATCTGTACGAAGTAATATCAGGCATTCTGGAAATATTTTCTTTTTTTAAATTTTTTTTTTATTTAACTAAGGTTATTATCTTGTGGCCCAAAGCTACGGTGTGTGTTATAAATGAATAAAAAATATCCAGATGTGACTTTTCTTACTGCCAGTTTGCTTGGTGTGGAAACTAGATGTGCTCCAGAAATGAAATCTTTTCAAACCATTCTATATGCAGATTCCAGTTAATTCAAAATGCTGCTGCAAGAAATCATTAAAACAACAAGAAAGTATGACCACCATCTTTAAGTGTTTACACCAGCTTTCTGCAATATATACTAAGCAGATTTTTTTTTCTAAAATCTCTAATCATTCAGTAATTAATTAATTTTCCATGTAAAATTCCCAGTGTTTCACAGGTAAAATGGATGAAGAATATTCTTTCTCTCTCTCTCTCATGTGCCCATAATCCATGAGTAAGTTATCTGTCTTAAAATCATTACACAGCTGATTTTTCTTCCACTGTTTTAACTAACTCCTAAAATTCCATTAAATTCTGCATTGCTTCTAAATTTCCTCTGAACACCTCTGAATCCAATCTGTTTCTCCTCAGCTGTTTCCTTACTTAAAGGTTCTCTCTAGTTTATAATTTAAAATGATGTATCAAAATCAGCTGCTACAATTTTAACAGTATTTTGAATTAATACTGCCTTTATAGTGAATACTTTAAAATATTGCCCAATATAGTAAAGTAACACACCATTAGCTTTATACTGTACTTCCTTTTGGCCTGCTTGCCCTAGCTTTTTTTTTTTTTTAATATGTACACCACTGTATCATTATTGCCATGTACTTTTAAATGGAGGAAGCGGAAGTTACTGACGTTAAATTAATATAATAGTTCTTTGGAACCAGAAAAGTGCGTAAGAATTCTGAAGCAAATATGTTACAAAAAAGAACAAATATTCAAGTTAACTTTATGTTTTGAATACCCTCAGGAAAAAATAAAGTGTAGCATTACTGAGCAGCAGTCCAATACTAAATGCAAAAGTACAGTATAAAATCACAAATACATCTATCTCATGTTCTACAGCTAAATCAAGTTTTGCATTGTCATTCCAGCAGAATGTATCTTTGCTTTGGAATCAAAACTAGTCAGTTTAATAAGATGATAGCCTGAGTCCACAAAAGCAGACATCACTTGTACACTGATCACAGCCAGTTTTACTGTTTTGGCCTGTTATTTTCAATACTCTTATTTAAATATGACTCGTCACCTCTCCACAACTTGCACTTTTGATTTCTAAATAGAGTGGTCAACTTCCTCAGGCTTAGGCTCTTCGTTACATGTCTACCATTATCATTATGCTTCCATTCAGAACTGGACACCGCCATTTCACCAGTGATCCAGTGTGGTTATTAGCAATAGCCATGAATAGTCAGGCATATCCATGGAGGGACACACAGACCTCTACAGGCTAGACAAAAGCACCCTGACTGCCATTAGGTATCGGGATGAAATCCTTGCACCCACTAAGACCCTATGCTGGTGCAGTGGGTTCTGGGTTCCTCCTGGTGCAAGACAATGCCCAGCCTCATGTAGTGAGAGTATACAGGCAGATCCTAGAGGATGAAGGAACTGGTACCATGACTGGCCCCCACGCTCGCCTGACCTAAATCCAATTGAACACCTCTAGGACATTATGTTTCAGGCCATCCGACAGCATCAGGTTGCATGTCAGACTGTCCAGGAGCTCAGTGATGCCCTGGTCCAGATCTGGGAGGAGATCCCCCAGGACACCATTCGTCATCTCATTAGGAGCATGCCCCGCCAATGTTATCAGGCATGCAGACAAGCATGTGGGGATCATATAAACTATTGAGTACGATTCTGAGTTACTGCAATGAAATTTCAGCAAAATGGACAAGCTTGGCGAGTCATTTTTTCACTTTGAATTTCAGGGTGTCTTTAAATTCAGCCCTCTGTAGGGTGATCATTTGCATTTCCATCAAACAATGTGGCATCCTTTCATTCCTAACATATTACCCAGTCCATATCACTATAGATGTCCAGCATGATTTTTTTTTTTTCCCCCATTGAGATCTGATGATGGGAGTTACGGCAGTCTGGTGCACTATAAGCAGATGACATTGAAAGCGACACCAAACTTAAGAATTGGGTCTTATGTTTTTAATCAAATTTATTTTTGACTAGGAAAATATTGCATGGACCAAAGATCTGAAACATCTGGTCAACTGTTGGGCTTTGAAAGTCTTTAGTTTGTTTGCCCAGATTTAAAATCTGGTAATCTTGGATGTCCAAACTGCCAATTTGTCCACCCCCTGAATAATTAATTATATTTTAAGTTAAAAAAGAAAACAAAAAACTTGTTCAGCATTAAAAATATTGAAAAACGCTCTGTTAAATAAGAGTTTTAAGTGTAAAAACCAGCACTTCCACTACTGTTTCAGATTTATTGCATTGCTGAGTACAAGTAAGGTCTAATAAGAGGTCTAATAAGAGATGCTCATTAAACAGGGTCCTAAAAGATGAAGATATGCACAGTCACCTCACATGCCAATATGACAAATGTGTACTTAATGTATAGTTTTTGCTTCAGGGGTAAACTATACAGATACATAATTCTCATTTCAGTTTACAACAAAAACCATTAAGTGGAGTCATCAAGTAAACAACAATATATCACAGAAATAATGCCATGTAATGTTAACACTCTTACATTGTTATGTTTGTTATTAATTCATTCATTTGATATCATTTATTATTTATCACATACTTAAATTCATATTTTTATTGATATTTATAAAGTCATGTATTATTCTTTTTGTCCTTTTATATTCTTCTTAAAGGCAGTTGAGCAACACATATAATCACATATTATACTGTAAGTATAATTTGTATGTGACTAATAATATTTGATTTGAATGTAACAAAGCTAACTACAAACATTCTGTTATATGAAATAACAATAAAAAAGTGTCTATTTAGCATAAAAGTGAGATAAATCTAATATCAAGTGCAAATGCACACATTCAAGATGTGAAAAAAGAAACAATTATATTTTCATTGAACTCTTCATTAACACAAACACTTTAAAGCAAAATAGTGCCTAAACTCAGTATTAATAAACCCAGTAAACTATGCGGTGGCTCATCAGAGTGTTTCACAACACCCATTCTGAAACACAGTCAGATCTGACATCCATTAGGAAAGAAAATTATAATATGTACTGTAGTTAGATAATCATGTTGTAGCTAAACATAATTAATTGTCAACAATATGAATTATCCATTTGTCTTTTGGGTGTTTCTTCTAAATAAATTTCAGAATATGGCAAAAAAAAATCTTGATGAAGCCTGAAAACTCATCAGTTACACAAATCATAATGTTGTGGAAGATAGTGTTCTCATGACCAAATATGTCCATGTTTTCCAGTGGTTCTTACAAGAAATTTATCTAATTTGCTTCACCTGTTTTCCTGAGTTTCATAGCTACAATATAATATTTTGTGATACTCCAAATCAGATTAACTCTATTGCAAATCCTTCTTATCTGTGTATTGTGTTGATAAGGCTCAGCAATATGACTAAATGTTTCATCACTTCTTGCAATGAGAGAAAGACAATTGGTATACACTCTTAAACACAATATTAAATAAACTACAGCAAAGGCATAGGATTAAAAAAATTACTTTATTTTTAGCAATCTAGCTCCCAGTAATAAGGTCACTAATGATGAAAGGAAACAAAATGACACACAGATTTCTTTAAATAATCTACAAATCTCACAAAATTACTATATATTGTTGCAAAGACTCACTGGGTAAGAACTTACTTCAATTGCAAAATTGGTCAAAGAAGATCCACTTAACAAATAAAGGAGCTGAATTAAATGTCAGGGTGTCACAACTGTATACAAAATACAAATTCAGTAAATCCTGGGTATACTCAGTTTTTGTAAAACTTGATAGGGGTATTCTTTTCTAAATTTTTCACCCCCCTCTAAAAAATCTTTATTTTCATCCTTACTTGTGACTAAAAACAGATGCACCCATTAATTGCCCTGACAAGTAGAAACACACACACTCATACTTCCCTATAGACCACTATAGCAAGTAATCTTCACAGCAGCTCGATACACTGCCACTGAAATGTCTTCTACACAGTTGTATCTTAGACAAGTGTCCTCTGAAACTAAGTCAACAACATTTATTTCTATAGCACACAATCATACAAAGAATGTACCTCATAATATAATGAATAAATATCAAAGAAAAAAATAACTAAACAAAAATACATTCTTATAAAACATAGATATTTACTTAGTATAAGAGTAGTTTCCTTATAGTCCTTTTTTAAGTAATTAATTTGAAAGACCTGTACACCAATATATATTTTGCCATCCGAAAAGGTTTGAAGCACCCGACTTTAAAAATGGCACCGGCGGGTGTTTTCCTGATTAGCTTCAATATAGCCTTTGGCGATCTTGTGAATGAAGCATGAGTTTTTTGAACTTACTCTTTTCACGGCTGGGTCGAGATGAGTGCTCACACACAAACACATACAAATTCATAGGTTTACAGAGAATATGAAATATGTATTAACATACGGAGAGGCACACAGACTGATTTTGTTCAACTGCTTAGAAAGCATAAGCATCTAAGACAGAAGGCCTTCAGCCAAGAATTAAAGCAAAGTCAAGAAAAAGCATGCGTTAGTCAGTAGGGGTTCTGACCCGTGCCACAAAATGGGCTTCTAGAATTTCAGGTGATTTTAATTAGACAGATCAAATGAATGTTTTAAACACTGACAATTTTCTTGGTTACAAGACACCATATTTTTCTTATTAAATAACAGAATGCATATTTGTTTTTCTTAAAGAAAACACTCTTTTCTCTGCAATTTGGTTTATAATAGAAACTGGTCTTCAGGTTTTAAGACTATTTACTTAAATTATGAATTTAAAATGTGATAGTTTGCACTAATAGTTATATGTGTAGATTGGTTTTTATTTTAAAATACCATTTAAATTTTGATACATATTTTAAAATCTGAAAATTCTTACAAAGTATATAGTAATTTACATTTTTACAGTATGTAAATTACTACTGTGATCTTAAACTGCTCTTCTTCCTCATCTTTTCCCACTTATATTTAGGGGTCGATGTGCTTGGCCAACCTTTTCCAAACAACTTGGTCTTGTAGCTCCTCACCAGTCAAATCTTTTTCTTCAGATCCTTTTTTACTTTATCCATCTATACATTTCCTCTTGGGACTGCCTCACTTTCATTTCCCCTTACCTCCATTCCAATCATTCTTCTGCACACTCTACTCAAAACATGTCCATTCCACTTCAAACTACTTTCCTGTACTTTCTTACATACATCTTCCACTTTTGTTGTACCTCTGATTGTCTCATTTCTTATTCTGTACTTTTTTGTAACTCCACATATCTATCTCAACATTCTCATTTCTGCCACATCTAACGTCTTCTCCTGTGCTCCCTTTACTGGCCATGTCTCACCTCTATACATCATTACAGGTCTTACAAATGTCTTAAAAACCTTACTTTTACCTTTGCTTTAATTCTTCAATCACACAATACTCCTGACACCTTCTTCCAATTCTTCTGCCCACACTGAATTCTATGAGTTATCTCTGCATCTAACTTTCTGTCTTCAGCTACCACTGATCCTAGATATTTAAATTTATCCACTGCTTTCAAAAGCTCTCCCTGCAGGCAAACGTCTGAATCCTGATTATCATTAAAACTTATATACTCTGTACTCTTCCTATTTATCTTTAACCCTTTATTTTCCAAAGCCTATTTCCATCCTTTCAACTTCCTTGTTTCCGGTGCCACACAACAAAATGCCATCAGCAAAAAGCATGTACAGGAGGGATTGGTCTTTTATTCCATGATTCAACACATCCATAAGCAGATCAAAGAGGTTAGGGACTTAAAGAACATCTCTGGTGCAGACCTACTCTAACTGTGATCTTGTCTGTTACTTCAACACTGGTTTTAACCAGGGCACATTTGTGAAAATTCTCAGCAAGCTCTATTTTACCTTTCAGGTCAGTCAACACTGCTGTATGAGCTGCAACAATGAAGAATTTTATTTTTTGCTCTTGTATTTTAACCTTCTGTTTATTTTTTATTACATAACAAACTTGTCTAAGTATTCATTTTTACTGCACTGTTTAAATTATCAAATATCAATTTATTTATATATATATATATATATATATATATATATATATATATATATATATATATTCTGTACAGTATTTCAGTTTATTTTGTCACGACTTTGAAGTATAATGTACTTTGCTATTGTGATATCCAAAATTGTAACATGTATATAATGAAAAATGGATTATGATGGCACAATCTGTGAATCAGGTAAGCTTGTAGGGCAGAAACCACACCTGAACAAAATGCCTGTTATGCACATGGTACAATGGTACATATACCCACATCCATACATTTCCTGACTTGTACCTACTGCAACTGTATACTGTATGTGTGAAGAAATAGGCCTACCAGAGAACCTGAGAACAAAGCAGATTGTGGGCTGATTTACGAAACAGTTAAAGACTTTTCTATTTAGGAAAGCATATTAAAAAAATTGCCTCTAATTATTATTTTATCTTTGTTTTTATCTTATTGTGTCTTTGATTACATTTTTTTATGAAGTACTTTGAGGTTTTCTATAAATGTAAAGTGCCTTATAAATAAAATTAATTATTATTATTATTATTATTATTATTAAAGTACTGATCCCAGTTATATGCAAGACAGTTGTATAAACATATGTTTCAAAGAAATGTATGAAAGTTTTTCTTAACAAATAAAAAATGATATATTGATGCTATAAATATTTGCTCATTGTTGGTCAATCCCCCCTATCTTCAAGGAAAGAAGAAGAAAATAAAATAATATATAAGTGCAAGGAAACACCTTCCAAGTAACTTCCACAGTTCAATTCAAATGTTCACTGTAGTAATTAGACACTGGCAAAATTATATGTGAACAAAATACTATTAATAATAATAACAGTCCCCCCATAAAAATGGTATTTTCCCATTTTTATTGCTTTCTTTATATAACAGGCAGGGTCAGTGAGATTTGCTGGGTAGGATAATGCAGAGAAAATGAAATTCAAAAAACACATAATAAAATGCTTTTAGAAACTAAAACATTACTTTCAGATATAAAACTTGAATTTTGACATGTAAACAAACACCTATCCTTTACATTGTACTGCAACTTTCCATAGACAACACCACCCCATGGTGTTCTACAAATGCAAAGCTACAACTTCATTGTTCAAATAGTGCAATACTATACTAATCACAATGCTTATAAATGCTGACAGGTATGTTTGTATCTTGTTCAAAGATTATTGTTATACGTGGTCTCAGAAAACTTATGCTTCCATTTTAAAATTCTAGAAAATCAAGTGAAGAGTATAAGGAAGGAATCATCATACAAATTTCTTCTATGCAGAAAGACCATTCTGTTTTTCTTATAAAGTAAAACTAAAAACATATCACACCAAATCAAATGACACGTTTACAAGTGAAAACATGTGTCTTGCAATCAGCCAAATTGTCTCAGAAAATAGAAGCAGACACGCTAATCGAAACAGTCCATTGTTACTACTTGTCACAAATTAACATCTTTAGGTAATGAAGAATATAAAAAACATGGATCAGAAAATGCAATTATAAACAAGGATATTTATTTGTGAATGAATATACTCAGCAAGTACACTTTATGTATGCTATGTTTGTTTTGTTTTTTTTCATTTTTGGAGCCGATTTCTGCTGTAACTCTAAGGTTTGTTGGGTGGAAGGTTGGTGCACACAGGAAGGAATAAAATATGTTTCAATGACCATTCAATGACCAAAACATTTTAAATCTGTTACACAAAAAGCCTTCTCATTTATGCTCTACAGAGATACTATTACTTACAAAAATCTGTGAAAGAATCTCAGGTCCTTTCTAATGGATTCCATGTCTGGCCATATAACATCTTTCTGCAGGATATTATAAATCAAAATAAATACTGGACACCCAATAAGATTTTAGGATAGATGTACAATGTACTTCTGCTACTTAAAAGTTTCCTGGGACCTGCCTGCACATATTTTGGACATCCACTGTCTTAAACTATTGGCTTGATATTTTGACTTTCCACTCTTTCTATATTACTCATTCTCCTGGGCTTTACCACTCTCCCTCTCTCTCTCTCTGTCAGCCCAATCTAGCAGAGGTTTTTATATCTGGGGACCGTCTCTTTTCAATGGAAATCCCCTGATTTTACCTCTGTTGACTCCTGAATATCATTTTTCTTTAACTGTTCTTGAACTCTCCACATTGAGGATTAAAGATGATTGGTTATCTGATGGCTGGTGATAATAGGAACTTATTCTCCTTGTTGCCTTTCTTTTTCAGTCCAGCTGTGGACTCCTGCCCTTTGTGAATACTCATGCAGGCTCAATTTAGTCACTTTCACTATTTATGTTTATTATTGTTTTTCAGGGGATTGGGGTTGACAGAGGGTTGTGCCCGCTGATGGGGGGGTGTTTCATTATCTTCAACTTTCATATATCCTTTTTCTTTTTTATGGTAAAAAAAGATGGAAATGGTAAGTTTTAACCATTCATAACAACTCAGACTCTTTTGGCGTTGGCATATCAGTGACTACAGGTGATGGGACAATGGAGTGAAAAGAAAAATCTCATTTCATTGCACATTTCAATGAAGCATCAGTCACATTCCATGTTCTTGAACTAATTATATCACAGTTAACTCACATGTTCTTTCAATACAGCCATCTTTAATGTTGGTATTGGCACCTTACTGTATGTATAACTTAATGTATTTAATTGCCTAAGTGCATAGCCTAGTGCTTTCAATACTACTATTTGATAAAATATAGGATTCGTAGTTTTTTTATGGTATGGGACCTCATAACAGTATTAGTCAGGTATATTTGAGCATCACATATTTCTATATTAATTGAATGAAAATTCCTTCTGTTTTACAAAAACTAAATCATTCTCTAATGGTGCCTTTATTGCAAACACATTGGAAAAATCAGCAATAACTGGAAATTGTCTTTTGATCTCAACCTGCTCTCCCTGACCATGAGGGAATTGGATGTATCTGGGTAACATCTTAATCATACCATCCCATACAGATGGCATAAAACAGCTCACGGATGACAGTGCAATTCCTGAAAAGTTCCTGCTGTCAAATACCTTACGGTTGTTAAAAGCTGCAATGAATTATGGATTGCATGGCTTCTGTGTGATGGTCCCTGTAATATTTTCTCGAACTCTGTACACAACCCTGTGACAGACTGTATCACTTAACTAAATAAAAAGAGGGAAAATAACTATAGCTTTTTTCACCTTTTTCTAATGGATTTATTTTGGACACTGTAAATAAAAACACACTGATTTACACTTTTAATTGTCTGGTCTGTGTCTTATTCTCTCCATCACTGAACATCTCTGCCAGGAACTAACTAGATGCCTAGGGTTCAAGGTCATGCCAGGGTTTGCTTGGCACAGGGCAACACACTTAGTGGCAGTGTTGGGATGATCAGTAGTTAAAGATGGGCTGTATTTTGTTTAGTAAGTGAGCAGAAACGAAGATTCTTATACTGATTTTTGTATCGTACTGCTGAAATTGATCGGTTGGTGGTTGAGAGTCTGGGGCACAAAAATGATTTTGCCAGCACTGGGAAAATACAGATTTGGAAAGCTCTCCTGAAAAGGAACATGATGGCTCAAGAAACAAAGTACAACAGCATGGAGCAGCACTTAGACCAGTTCCAACGTCAGTTTATTCAGTTAGTGAAAGAGTTAAAAGGCATGCTATGTATCTTGTCTATAGCCCTTGAGAAACTGAAAACCAAGAATGGAGGTTTGTTAGAGAGATGGAATCTCACCAGGCAGAATCAAAGAATGACTCAGAAGCCTGAAGATGTAGGTTTTGATCTCTAAATTGGCAGAAAGGAGAATCTCCAAAATATCAGTGCCACAACTACGATAATAATGATTGATAAGGATACAGCCGGGTAAGCCCATCTGGAATAAAATGCTTGACTCTATTGTACTTATGAAATGTTTGCAGAGGTTCAAGAAACAACAATAGAGGAGTGCTGGACAACATCAACACAGGTAGTCGCGAACTTGACGGAAGCATTCCTGGCCACCCGGCGTTAGGAAACCCCCAAAGAGTACAAAGTATAGGGAGGCCCAAAAGCATAAAGTTAAAAAGAAAACCGTCCAGTGCTATGATTGTCAGAAGAAAGTCTATAAAAAGAAGGTTTTGTCCCAGTAGGCAGGAGACTAAAGGTCGTCAGACCACCAAGAAGGATATCCTGATGAGGAGAAAGAGGGTGCTTGTGCTGTCACTCTCCAACAAGAACAGTAGAGGAACTGAGATGTTGGGAACAACCCCAGTGACTGTCACTAGAAAACCTGCCACTTGTGAGATTTTGTGTTCACACCTCGTGGATGTCCTAACAGCAAGCTGACAGAAATTTTTTTTTAGGAAAAACAGGAGATGCTCAAATAGACAGAAAAAGGGTCAAAGCCAGAAGATCAAAAATAGCAACCAAACAAGGGTGTTACACAAAAATTGAGGTCAAAGAAGTTCAAGCAAAAATGATCAAAACTGAAGGACACTAGTGTGAAGGAAAAACAGCAAAAGGTCTTTGAAAATCTTTTGGAATCCTCAGTAGGAAGTGAACCATTAGTCAACCTTTTATGTCATTGCTTCAATTACCAACAGGTCATGCCTTTAGAAACACAAGATGCAGATCTTGTGACAGGTACCAAAAATGTCAATGATTGTGGTAATTTAATTTGATTACCAAAACATTAGGAAAACTGTTATAAAAATAACTTTTAGGAAAACCTAACAAATGAATAACTAAATAGAATGTTTGACCAAAAAAAACACAAATCAAGTGCAAGACTGTACCACTTCACTATTTAAATGAGCAAAAAATAAACAGCAAAACCCATATCATAACAATGGAAAAGACATAAGTTGTTGACCAAGAGAATACCAGAGGGAGGAAGAAACAGTCTTCCTGAGCTTGACAAAAAGTGGCAGAGCCCCAGTATGAGAGTGAAAATACTGTTTTGGGGAAAGAACAGAATGCTTTGTTGAAATTGTAATGTAGTGATTTGTTGTCCAAATCATAACTGTATGTTTTGTTTGTTCTATTTTTGTGATCTCCTATGAAAGGAGATATGGCTAGAACCTTAGGAGGTGGTGTTTCAGCATGTCTTCTAGATTAAATTGATGCAGAAAGTGAGTAGTATATATGGCTTACTGGACAGCCAGATGTACAGATTATTACAAAGAATGTGTGATAGTGTAGTTTTTTTTCTTTGATTTAGCATCTTGAATTGTGGTCTTACTGCCATGTGATTTACATTATAATAAAAACTGTTTGCTAGGTAAAGGACCTTATAATGGTGCATATTGTGAAAAGCATGTTTTAATCTATTAAAAGTATATGGCCTCAAACTTTATTTATGAAGCACATTTACAACAGCAAAAACTGAACTAAAATGCTGTACAAGAAAGGGTTAAAAAAAACTGCAAGCATCTGGCTAGTAGAACATTGTTCTTGTTGGCACATACAAGTGAAGAAGCTCCAAGAGTTAAGACAGGGATTTTCTATTCAAACATATAAAAACAAGTAATAGAATTTCCATTTCTGAAATGGACCAGAAGCCAATGGAGCAAGGTCAGTATTGGTCAAATATGGTCATGCTTACAAGATCCATTCAATAAGCAAGTAGCAGCATTTTGGACTAGTTGTATACATCATAACAAGGCCTGATCAACACCTACATACAAAGAATTGCAATAGTCCAAACAAGATATTATAAAAGCATGGATGGCCTTTTCAAGATCACTAAAAGACAGAGAAGCCTTTACCTTAGCTAAATCTCTGAGCTGGAAAAACCTGCATTTAACACTAGAATTACCAGAGCCTACGAGAAAACTCATAAATCTGGCCCACCTTAAATCCGTTTGCACCTCTCCGTCAGCATCTTTGTCCTGTAAATGTGCCAATTAAGACAAGCAGCAAGGAGCAGGCTATTCCATCCCCCACTGTCGCAGAACGTTCACTAAGTTCTCCCAGCTCGTGCCTTGTTTGATTATCTGGGAGTGAGTGAACTGCTGGAGTTTTAGAGTGGAAATAATAGAACGTTATTTGGAACACATGCATTTCATGTGTGTTCCATTTCTACAGTAATCTGTGTAAACACATTGTTAAAACAGAAACTTTTTCATACTTTAGTAATAAATGTAACAAAATGTAGGCATAAACTATAGAATGTGTTTAGCATGAAGTCCAAAGACCAAATAAACACTTTCACAAAAGGTTCAAGGACAATACAACAGTTTCCGTGTCATAGCGGTAACATTTGCTGACTTGTAATCAAGGGGACATCGGTTCGATCCCCACTGCCTCCTATATTTGCTGTTTTCAGTAGTGAGCTACTCTTATTGTTACAATTATATTATATATATACAGTACACACATACATTTGGTTTGCATCTGTAACAGACCGTGTACATTTATAGTGCTGTACTTGTAAAAGTTACCTTTTTTCACTTTTATTCTCTCACTCACGATCTTGATCCATACTGCTGCCCTAGGGATCTGACGCTGTTAGTTTTTATTTGAAACTGTGAATAACTGTAGATGTGAGTGGTGTTTTGAGGCAGTGGAACTGGACATTCTCTGATCTGGAGGGCTAAAAGCTGACACACAAACACTGGTGAAACTTCCTTCTTCGTATCTCACCATCACTTTATTTTTTTTTATTCAGTTTTATTGAGTGTTCCTGCTCACGCAGAATTAGTATGCACCTTATGGTTTAAAAAAAAAAACACAAAAAAAAAAAAACCCACAGATGTAGGTATATATGATATTTTGAAGAAATAATTTTATGACATGAATAGTACCAATCAGGAAACATCATCGCACTAATGCAATATTATTTGAAAACGAACAGCATCAAATTGGGTGTAAATTTACGCTGGCGCTGTTACTTAGAGTCAGATCAGGAGAGGCTGGGAGGGGGGGGTTGTTAGAGCGTGATCGTCATCGAAAAAAGCTAACTTTTACAAGTACCATAAATTTATACCCAATGTCCCATTAATTTGTCTCTTTCTTTTTTTTCTCAGTGCTGCATCAACATCGTGCACCAAAAGGTGTGAGCTCATTCAGCACAGCAGGATCAATGCACATCTACTGTGCAAGGCATGCATGGGGGCCACTGTGAAAAGAAGAGTGTTCATGGCTCATATTGCAAAGGACTTAGTCGTTGCATCTTACTAGAAATGGCAATGGAATATGAACAAGCTTCTGTTCCAAGACAGCCGCTTCCCCAGGAAAGTAAACTGAGTCAAGTGCCCTTTCAATGTAATAGAAACCCCAGCATAGAGAAAAGTGTGCGCATTGCAACAGGTACACGTCATAAATGTAGGAAGGACGGTTTTTGCAGCACGGAGAAAAAAAAAGAAAGACAAATATATGGGACATGGGGTTAAATCTATAGTACTTGTAAAAGTTAGCTTTTTTCAGTTTTATTCTCTCATTCACCCCCAACAGCCTCTCCTGATCTGACTCTAAGTAACAGTGGTAACATAAATTCACATCCTATCTAACGCTGTTCGTTTTCAAATAATATTGCGTTAGTGCGATGATGTTTTCCAATTGGTACTATTCATGTCATAAAATGATTTCTTCAAAATATCATATAGACCTATGTCTGTGGTTTTTTTTTTGACATCATATACCATAAGGTGCATACTAATTATGCGTGAACAGGAACACTCCATAAAACTGAATAAAAAAAAAATCAAGTGGTGAAATACGAAGAAGGCAGATTCACCAGCGTTTGTGTGTCAGCTTTTATCCCTCTAGATCAGAGAATGTCCAGTTCAACTGCCTCAAAACACTACTCACATCTACAGTTATTCGCAGTTTCAAATAAAAACTAACAGCGTAAGATCCCTAGGGAGGCAGTATGGATCATGATAATGAGTGATGGAATAAAAGTGAAAAAAAAAAGGTAACTTTTACAAGTACAGTACTATAAATGTACATGGTCTGTTACAGACCCAAGCCAAATGTATGTGTGTACTGTATAATATTAGCAATAAGAGCAGCTCACTACTGAAAACGGCAAATATAGGAGGCAGCGGGGATCGAACCAGTGGCCCCTTGATTACAAGTCAGCAAATCTTACTGCTACGCCACGGAAGCTGTTGTATCGTCCTTGAACCTTTTGTGAAAGTGTTAATTTGCTCTTTGGACTTCAGGCTTCATACATTCAATAATTTATGCCTACATTTTGTAACATTTATTACTAAAATATGAAAACGTTTCTGCTTTAACAATGTGTTTACACAGATTACTTTAGAAACTGAACACACATGAAATGCATGTGTTCCAAATAACAATCTGTTATTTCCACTCTAAAACTCCAGCAGTTCACTCACTCCCAGATAATCAAACAAGGCACGAGCAGGGAGAACTTAGTGAACGTTCTGCGACAGTGGGGGATTGAATAGCCTGCTCCTTGCTGCTTGTCTTAATCGGCACATTTACAGGACAAAGACTCTGACGGAGAGGTGTGAACGGATTTAAGGTGGGCCGGATTTACGAGTTTTCTCATAGGCTCTGGTAATTCTAGTGTTAACCACAGAACTTATCTGTTTGTCGTTTGAAACATCTATAAAAAATACAGGCCTAGCAGCAAACAAAGATCTTCTTTTGGGGTGTGTGTGTGTGTATTAAAAAAAATTTATACACTGTGCAGTAACATATTTCTCTTGCACATCTCTAAATTAAAACATATTTAATATGTAACTTAATATTTAAGTGTTTCAACATGTGGAATACATTTCTACATAATTTTACATGAATACTTAATATGCAGTTTAATACCACTATACTTAGGCTACTAAGGCAACTTTTATCACACCAAAGAAAATATCAATATTATGTAAGATCAAATAATAAATGAAAATGATAAATCAAGAAAAGAAGCATAAAGAACAGCACATAAAGTAATAAAGCACATTTTATAAAGAATGTTGATAGACTTACAATGTTAGCTATCTAATGTTTTGAGGTATTAACATAAAAACAGAGGAAGAATTCACAATCACTCAGCTTCCAGAAATAAGAGCAGCACCTAGCCAAATACAAACCATGTAAATACTTCAAAGAATAATGAAAGAATCACAATTGGAGCCCTTGCTCAACTGCTGCCTTTGACTCATAATTAAAATGTTATTGCAGGCTTCACAATTCAGGGAATATTTCTTTCTTTACTGTCCCTACAATATATCAACAACACAGTACCTTTCTTTTAATTACTACCAAGGTTTGTAATTATAAATTTTTCTGAAGCTGCAAATGTAAAATGAAATGCAACCAAAAGATTGTGCATGAATGTTAGCTATTAGTTAGTTAGTATATTTCAGTTACTGCTGAAAATCACAACATTACACCTCATGATATGCCATAATCAGAGGGAAACTCAATAATAATTTCTTCTTATAAGTGGACAGGTTTCGAAATATCAGTCCCAAGTCTAGCTGAATTGCTAACATCAATCTTCTTCTAGCATTTGGTTAAATATGAAAATACCCATTTTGTTTTAAAAATGTTTATGATACAACTGGTAGTTTAAACAAACCCAAACACACATACAAAATACAGTATACTAAAATAGGTGTAATGATTAATGTAAAAAAATAAAACTTGTAAATAAATTGTTGTAAATGGCTGAGGCCTAATAAAAGGCTCAAATGATGTTTAAAAGTTCCAACAAGTTGTCAGGCAGTATGGACAGCACTATCAAGAAGAGTGAAACAAACTACCATCTTCACAATTCCATGTAATGCCACCTAAAAGGTTTGCCTTGCATGACTTATTACAGGCTAGGACAGATTATAGCTATTGATTGCTGCCTGGAGATGGATCTCAGTGTGGGAGAAGAGGTAAGAAGCAAAGACAGCTAGTAAAATTATTGATTCTCTCCAGCAGGGATGCTGTACTTCAAAATGAAGGTCAGTGCTCTCTTATCCCACCTATTAGAGCTGCCACAGCATTCATCAGCGTACACCAGAATCACTCTGACGAGACTTGACTTTTCTGTCTCAATCTTCTACCTCTCCTGTGATAGATAGTTATAGTGACTGACAGGGGAGCTGAATGTGACAAGTTAAATTTTGTGATTTCCTTCAGAAAAGTTAACAAGGGCTGACTGCAAAAATCCTTGCAGTCAGAAATTATCAATTCAACAGTGGCAAGGTGCATTGACAATAAAGACTTTTAGACACAGTTACTCCCAGCCTTTAGTTTCAAAAAAGAAAAGAAATACGTTATGAGTATAATTAGGACTTGAAAAGAGACCAGTGTTGACTGCAGAAAAGTAAAGGAAGTTTTAGTATTATTAAATAAAAAGATGCTCCGTATTCAGCCACTTACCAATTAAAAATGTTTTATAAATATAACCAGTATAAAAATAAAAACATACAAATAAAGAAAAATGAGTTACTTTGAAGAAACTACCAGCATCATGATAGTCTTTATTTATTCTTGTATGTGCAGAAGCACCAGAACCATACAGTGACCAGCTCGCAGTAACAATGGTTCCCTAGACAGAGAGTTCATTTAATGTCCAGTTTCTTTTAAAATGAATGTAAAACAAGTTTCAAATAAGTTAGCTCCACCCTTATTAGCAACGTTTATAGAAGCTAGAGACAGCAAAATACTGCCTCAAACTATTTGCCAAGCATTCATTCCAAAGATAAAAGAGAACGTATTACAATGTGCATCATAAAGACCAATTTTACTTCTGAATAATAATGTTAAAACACTCTTTAAAATTCTAGCTAGAAGGATTGATAAAGTACTTCCTTCTGTAGTATCACAAGACCAATCTGGATTTATTAAAGGCAGACAATCAGCTTCTAACCTTTGGCATCTGTTTAATGTAATATACTTGTCCATAAAATTTAACACACCAGGGATCTTATTATTTTTGGACAATGAAAAGCATTTGACATGGTTGAATAGGACTACCTATTCACCAGAGTGCATAAATTTGGGTATGGTTCAAATATATGTGCATTGATAAAACTACTCGATACCAGTTTGGAGGCCTCTGTCTATATTAACAACATTTTCTCAAACTACTTCAACCTAGAACATGGTTCTCGACAAGGATGCCCTCTATCACCACTTCTTTTTGCAACTGCCAT
The DNA here is from genome assembly GCF_016835505.1 of Polypterus senegalus. Taxonomy (NCBI): domain Eukaryota; kingdom Metazoa; phylum Chordata; class Cladistia; order Polypteriformes; family Polypteridae; genus Polypterus; species Polypterus senegalus. The sequence continues at coordinate 146,209,672 of NC_053156.1, read as the reverse complement.
TGAACCATTGGCCATTTGGTTCAATGGATTTGCATTAGAGATAAAGGTATGAGAGGAGGACTTGAACAGAAAATATTGCTATATGCAGATGATATGGTGCAGTATATATCAGACACACAAACATCCTTAGCAGTAGTCCTTAATGCACTACCAAAATATCAAAAGATAACTGGACTCAAAATCAATTTGAATAAAAGTGCTTTTTCCAATTAACACACAATATTAGACTGGACATCTATCCGTTTACTTTATCAGAACAGATTAAATATCTAGGAGTTAATATAAAGATCTTTTCCAATACAATTTTGCTATCAGCATGGAAAAAAAATCAAAGAAAATGTGAACAGATGGTCTACCCTCAATCTCACATTAGCAGGGAGAAGCAATACTGTCTAGATGAACATCCTTCCAAAGCTTCTTTTTCTGTTTCAGAGTATCCCTATATATAGTAACAATTCATTCTTTAAGAAATTTGAGTCAATTATAACCTCATTGCATTCAAAATGTGACACTACAAAGAGCTAAAGTAAAAGGTGGCATGGCACTATCTAACTTTTAATTTTATTACTGGGCAGCAAATACAGAAGCTATAAAGACCTCAGCCTTAACACTTATAGATGTATATACCCAAGCCTGGTCTGCAATAGACAAAAACTTGCCATGCTTCTTTATATGCCCTGCTTTGTACCCTAGTAAATACAAATTATTGTCAATATACCAATAATGCAATTGTCCATCATTAATTCATAATATGGACCCAATGCAGGAAACACTTCAAGGCAAAGAAGCTTTTATTTGTTACACCTCTACATGATAATCACCTTTTCTACCCTCTCAAAAGTACACAGTATTTAATCTTTGCATTACGACTTGGATTAAAAAACATATAGAACTGTATATTGATAATGTCTTTGCATCTTATGAACAATTTTTCCTCTTCCCATCAACACAATTTTTCCAATACTTTCAAATCAGAAACTTTTCTAAAAGGAACCTACCCAATTTTCCACACCTCTCACTCATTTCTAATCCAGAAGACATAATGATCAGTTCTGAAGACTCAGACAGCACCTCAATAATACATAAAAACATATTAAAGTCTCTTCCTTTCAAAGTCCCCAGGGTACGATGGGGAAAGGATCTTTCAGTTAATATAAAAGGAGTGGAAGGATGCCATGCATAGAATACACTCTAGTTCCTTATGTGCATATGCATTCAATGTATCAACTTAAAATCTTTCATCAACCACATTTATCTTGTTTAAAATTGGCAACATCCAACCTACAAACATTGCAATCTAGCTCCAGGCTCACTGCGCCACATGTTTTGGAAGTGCACCAATTTAACACAATTACTGACAAAAGTCTTTGAATGTCTATCAGATAGCATTGGTGTCAAAATCACTCATAACCCATTAACAGCTAGCTGTCTTTGGTGTAACTCCAGATGGGCTTAAAGTGGAGAAGGACAAATTGATTGTAATTGCCTATACCACATTACTAGCAAGTAGATTTACAATGCTTAACTGGAAAAACCCCAACCCGCCTTTTATAATTCGGCATTCTGTACTATCTGAAACTGTAAATAAGTAGAAGATCTAAACTTTTTTTAAAAATATGGCAAGACCTAATTATTAAAATTTTCCTTTGTTGTTTTTTAAGATATGCTCTTGCTGTTGGCTCTCCTTTCTTTCTCTCAGGTGGGGGTTGAATTCTGCTTTAAGTTTGACTTGATTGTATGTAATGTTATCTTCTCCTTTGTGTACAGTAAGTTAGACTTGATGAGTATGGAATAATATTTTCTTCAACTAAAATAAAAAAAAAATTTAAAATCAATGTCAAACAATGGAGTATAATGATAATCAGTTAGTATACATGTGAATGTGTGGACTTTGATAATACTATCATAACATTGTTTAGTTTTTTTTTTTTTTTGTGATCAATTTTTTATTGAATTTTAAAATTAGGACAAAAAATAACCAAACAAAAAAAGTTACATTTTATGAAATAAGCAGGTTGCCGACAGGTCCTAACCCAAGAGGATTTCTAGATTTGAGTTAACTCTTGGATTGGCTGACAACAAGATTTTATCATAAGATTGCTGTCTTCTCATTTTTGATGGTGTGAGGAGATACCCCATTGATTCTTGTGGCTGACATTTCCAACATAAGATTATACAGTGCTCCCGGAAAGTATTCACAGCGCATTACTTTTTCCACATTTTGTTATGTTACAGCCTTATTCCACAATGGATTAAATTCATTTTTTTCCCTCAGAATTCTACACCCAACACCCCATAATGACAAAATGAAAAAAGTTTACTTGAGGTTTTTGCAAATTTATTAAAAATAAAAAAATTGAGAAAGCACATGTACATAAGTATTCACAGCCTTTGCCATGAAGTTCAAAATTGAGCTCAGGTGCATCCTGTTTCCCCTTATCATCCTTAAGATGTTTCTGTAGCTTAATTGGAGTCCACCTGTGGTAAATTCAGTTGATTGGACATGAATTGGAAAGGCACACACCTGTCTATATAAGGTCCCACAGTTGACAGTTCATGTCAGAGCACAAACCAAGCATGAAGTCAAAGGAATTGGCTGTAGACCTCCAAGACAGGATTGTCTCGAGGCACAAATCTGGGGAAGGTTACAGAAAAATTTCTGCTGCTTTGAAGATCCCAATGAGTACTGTGGCCTCCATCATCCATAAGTGGAAGAAGTTCGAAACCACCAGGACTCTTTAGAGCTGGACGGCCATCTAAACTGAGCGATCGAGGGAGAAGGGCCTTAGTCAGGGAGGTGACCAAGAACCCGATGGTCACTCTGTCAGAGATCCAGATGTCCTCTGTGGAGAGAGGAGAACCTTCCAGAAGGACAACCATCTCTGCAGCAATCCACCAATCAGGCCTGTATGGTAGAGTGGCCAGACGAAAGCCACTCCTTAGTAAAAGGCACATTGCAGCCCGCCTGGAATTTGCCAAAAGGCACAAAAGATTGAACTCTTTGGTGTGAATGCCAGGCGTCACGTTTGGAGAAAACCAGGCACCACTCATCACCAGGCCAATACCATCCCTACAGTGAAGCATGGTGGTAGCAGAATCATGCTGTGGGGATGTTTTTCAGCGGCAGGAACTGGAAAACTAGTCAGGATAAAGGGAAAGATGACTGCAGCAATGTACAGAGACATCCTGGATGAAAACCTGCTCCAGAGTGCTCTTGACCTCAGACTAGGGCGATGGTTCATCTTTCAGCAGGACAACGACCTTAAGCACAGAGCCAAGATACCAAAGGAGTGGCTTCAGGACAACTCTGTGAATGTCCTTGAGTGGCCCAGCCAGAGTCCAGATTTGAATATGATTGAACATCTCTGGAGAGATCTTAAAATGGCTGTGCACCGACGCTTCCCATCCAACCTGATGGAGCTTGAGAGGTGGTGCAAAGAGGAATAGGCGAAACTGGCCAAGGATAAGTGTGCCAAGCTTGTGGCATCATATTCAAAAAGACTTGAGGCTGTAATTGCTGCCAAAGGTGCATTGACAAAGTATTGAGTAAAGGTTGTGAATACTTATGTACATGTGATTTCTCAATTTTTTTTATTTTTAATAAATTTGCAAAAACCTCAAGTAAACTGTTTTCACGTTTTTATTATGAGGTATTGTGTGTAGAATTCTGAGGAAAAAAATGAATTTAATCCATTTTGGAATAAGGCTGTAACATAACAAAATGTGGAAAAAGTGATGCTCTGTGAATACTTTCCGGACTGTAATAGGAGGATTTCTATCTTGAGAAAATAACAAACACAGGGTTCATCCATTGGTAAGTTATAAAGAGTTTAGCTGCTGTTGGGGCAAATTACATAATTGCTGATGATAAACAGAGAAGGAAAAAGAAAGGAAATCTAAAAGAAGTAGAATAATTGGAGAGCAAGGAATGGAAATAGATAAAATAGAGGAGAGTGCTGAAGCAACTGAGGCCCAAAGAACAACAACGGAGGGGCATTTCCAGAATGTGTGGCGAAAGCTGCCCTGTACATTAAAGGAGCACTAGTGGCAGAGTGAATCAGGGGTTAAACCTATCAAGAAATGCTTTCTAGGGAGATGATAATCTTTATGGACAATTTTATATTGGATGTTTTGATGGTTTGAGTTCCTAGAGCAGGGGTCCCCAACACCGGTCCTGGAGGGCTCCAGTGGCTGCAGGTTTTCATTGTAACCCTTTTCTTAATTAGTGATGTTTTTGCTTCTAATTAACTTCTTTTGGAATTCATTTTAACTGACTTGCTCTTGAAGACTCAGATCCCTTAATTGGTTTTCCTTAATTATCAGCCAAACAATAATGAGATACAAAATGAGCCAAACAATAATGAGATACAAAATGAGCCAAAACATGACCAGCAAACTGTGACCATCATACAATATCTAAAAATGAAGAAAGATGAAGGTCTCAGGAATGCTGATCTGCTCATGTTCCCAAAACATTTTAACAGTGCTTGTAGAAAAGAGAAGATCAACAATTTCAAAAATGTATGCTATTACACATTGAGAGCAGCAACAAGCCATTGAATTAAAGAACGGGTTTAATTAACAACAACAATAAGTGCCTAATTAAGAAATTGGTTGGAGTGACATTGGTTGAAGTTTGAGGCCCTAATTTAATTGGTCTTCTGTTGGCTCACTGATTTTACATTTCATTTCTGTTTGGGTATCATTTAAGGAAAGAAATCAAGCAATTCAGAGGAACAATGAAGACATTCAGGGGAACAAATCTTAAAAAAAAAAAAAGTTAATTAAAATTAATCCAAAAGAAGTTAATTAGCAACAAAACAAGTGTACTAATTATGAAAAGGGTTACAATGAAAACCTGCCACTACTGGGGCCCTCCAGGTCCAGAGTTGGGGGCCACTGTCCTAGAGGAATTTAACGTTTTTAAAAATTGTGTTCCAACACAATGTGCTGACAGGGAAAGGTTATGGATCCATATTTGAGTGAGTGGGATAGGTATAGTTATGGAATCACGAAGGACGGCATACAAAGAGGAGATGCTTTTAGAGGGAAACAAGGGTAGGAAAATGTAGTTGAATAATGGATGGTTGGAAACGGGCAGAAAAACTTATTCCACATGTCCCAAGAATGGATTTAACCTGTAAATAGAGAAAACGTAGGAGGGAGGAGTGGAATATTTTCCTTTCAGAAACTGATACCACGTGAAGCCTAAAGTGGATAGGAGATGGGATGCTCACCAATGTTGAGAGAGTTATAATGAAACAAAGGACTGATGGAATGCCAGTGCGGTATGGAGCCAAGATGCTTTTCTACTTTGTGCCAAACACAGAGAACATAATTTGTAGAACTGTACTTGTCTACTCTCTTTTTGTTTTAAACCTGATAAATGGTAGTTGTTGCAGAGAGTAAGGGGAAACCAGGTTTCTTTCTACAGGTAACCAGGATGGAGGGGAAGCAGGGAATTCAACCATAAGGATATTGTGCGAAGGATATATGCCCAATGATACAGTTCAAAATCGAGAAAAAGGAGCTAATAGCATATCTGAATGGGATGCAAAAGGAATAAGGTGTGGGAAGAGGAGTAAATTGATTGCTTTACTTCATTAAATAGGGTGTGGACCTTTGCCTGTACAATATTCATAATGGGAGGAGTAATGGTGACTCCTAACTATTTGAGAGAGTTAACAACTGGAATGAAGGAAGGAAAAGAGAGGGATTGACAGGCATGGCGTATGGGGAGTAGTGCAGATTTGCTCCAGTCAATTTTATAGCACAGTAAGGATTTATATGTACAAAATAATATTAGTATGTGAAGAATGTTGGAAGAGGCGTTTCCTAGAAACAGAAGAATGTCAGCATATAAAGATACCTTGTGGACTATGTTATGAACCAGAATAGGGATAAAAGCATCTAATGCAAGCAAGGCAATGGCTAGAGGCTCAAGCAAGATTAAAAAAAGAAGCAGCGGAGATAATGGGCAGCCCTGCCTAGCACAACTGAACACAGGAAAGGAGCATGATCTGAATTTGTTAAAACAGAAGCCATAGGACAAGCGTACAATGATTTATTCATACTGATAAATAAAGTATTAAATTACATTCCACTCATGACTCTCCAGAAAAACTTCCAGTTCATCCTATCAAAAGCCTTTTCTGCGTCAAGTGAGAAAAGAGCTGCTTTGGCTAAGAGTGAAAGATCCATACATAGAATGTGCAAAAGCCATTGCACGCTGTCAGCTGCGTAAAACATTACCAATTTTAATACACCACACAATTTTTATGTGTGAGAGAAAAATGCAACAAATATTAACTTCCTTTAAAGACAAAACTGGTAAGATTTGTTAATTATGAACAATGCAGCAATATTCAGTAATTTACAAAATGTATAAGTCATTAAGTTTACTTTCAGAGGAGATGTACTTAGTATTACTTACTACAACAAAAGCTGTGTTCTTGTTTTACTAAGGCAAAATTGGTTAATGAAATTTTCCCAACTGTTTTCTGATTTAATCTTAAAAATACATTTTGGGCCACTTTATACTTCCACATCACATTTGTTAAATACAGCCAGTTTAATTTAAAGTCTAAATAATTTGTCAGAATATAACATATTAACATTAAGCACAAGGTAGGAAAAAGGTGAAAGGTCCTAACATGACTCAGTTATGCACACATCCACATTTATTCAAACCAGGTAAGTTTGAGTTGCAGATTAACATAACATGCTCATCTTTGGGAAGATGGAATAAAACTCCCACAGACATGGGCATGGGTATGCTTCATAGAAAGTCCCTTGGCTGGGATTCAAAGGTGTGAGGAATCAGTTCTAATCACTGTCATCACAATGCCATTTTACAGCAGATTTGTCACTTTAACACAACATTCTGTTCTAAAACCAATTTGTTGTGAATGATATATACATGCGAAAGAAGATTCTAAACAAATAATGCACCACTATAGCTGTATATTTGTGATCCTTAATAAGTTGAGGAAAGTCCTGAATGAGCTAATTACAAAGAATAAAATGATGTAGCTGAATAATCCAAGTGAGCTATTTAAAGGCAGCATTTGATGGAAAGATGTTTGCATTCTATTACTATGTCTAAAGAATTTAAAAATGGCAAAAGTACAACTTAAATTTAAAAAGCTTACAATAAGAAAAAGAAAAAAGAGAACATGAACACTATCTGGCATTGTACTAGTAATTTAATAAATATAAATGCTGTACCAAGCATGATCAGACATTGTTGGTTCAATTCAAATTTTCATGATTATGCCACCAGATTACGTCATTGTACCAAAAGAACAAAATATACAACCTGGACTCTACACTGAACTAAGCAAGCTTGAAGTCACCATGACAACAAAATCTCTGTTATTGTCTTACACTCTGTCTGAATATTCAGTGTTAGTGGCTTTGTGGGTGATCAGATTTCTTCCACAACATGCTAGAAGCAGACCACAATTCTCCTTCCATAGTTCAGTTTAATTGAGATGCAAATTAATCTCCTTCCCTAATTACATTCTTCTTAAAGCAAGTGACAAGCACAGATGTAATCTAAATTTTCACCATGTTTTTCATAGACTAAAGCTTTGTTATATAGATTTTAGAGCATGTTTACTTATTACTGGGACTTAAATGATTTTTTATTTTTATTTTACAAAGATAAGAAGCCACACTACGAAAAGTATTTTTGTGAAAGTTGTTTAAGATAATAAGAAAAATAATGTAAATACTTATTTCAATTATAAAAATAAAATAGACAAGCCTGTAGAAAGTAAGTTAAACTAAAAACTTCAGATAAACTGCAGGTGTACAGGTTCAAGCAAATTAAGAATAAAACACATTTGGTAATTTCCAGAAAAGTAGTCCAAGATGAACTAGACCATGCATCAATGACAACGGGATTTGTTATGTGTCAGTGTCTTTAAGGTCTGAGATGCAAAATGATTAAACCTGCCGGAGTTTAAAATGGAGCTGTTGCTCAAATCAGACTATGAATTAGAAATAAATGAACTCTAAATACAATGCTTGGTAACTTGGTAATGCTTTGCACTGGAAAGATGTTATTTAAATATACTGTATAAATTAACAGGTAAGAAGCATCACATACTATATAGATGTTTTAAGAGAAAAAATAGGTAATATAAAAAGCCTTACCTTTGTTGCATGAAATACACTTACTGCTTTTATTTCAGTAATAAATATTATATGTCAATGCAAAATCAGAAGGATACAAACTTTGATAGAGTGTTAGTCGTGATTTCACAGATCGACTGGCATTGATGCAAGTGGCACGCACTAAACTTGGCAGCAATGTTCCTGTTACAATGGCTCCATCAAAGAGTGGACCAAAAAATGGGACCTGTTGAAAAGAAAAAAGTAATTATATACCCAAGATACTGGATGAGAGTAATAAATTACACCACATTTGTGGAAAAAACAGCATTTAACAAAAACTATTGACAGAGTTTCCAAATAGCTACAGCAGTGATGTTTAAAACCCTCTTTTACTGTTGATTGGGACATGCTTACACATGCTTTCACTGAGGTTTGAGAATATGCCTTTCTCAAACAAATACTATACATAACACATTATTCTCAAGCCCAGACAAAGGTAGGAAACACCATAATACCTGCAAAAAAACTCATGCAGGTATAGGATAGCAGGTAAACTCCACATAGAGAACGTCCAGTGTGGGATATGAACTCATGATGCTGATATTGTGAGACAGAAACATAGTCTCTCCAATGCAGTGCCACAAATGCTATGAATACTGCATCTTAATTATCTGTTTTAATTTTTTAAATGAAACTATAATTGCTTTCCAACAAGTACTTAAAAAGTTTGTGTTTATTCTTGAAATATACTTGGAAAACAAAAACAATTCTGTTTTTTAAAAACTTAAAGCTCTGAATTATTTATTGCAAAGCTCAGCACTAGCTAAGAAATGTCACTAAAGTGAAATATTTATACATCTAAAATCAACTTTAACATTTTTATATCCAAAATAAATCCTTTCTATATGAAATGCAAGTATCAACCTGAATATTTTGACTTTACCACATCATCAAATGAGTGAACACCACCAAATTTTATCATATGTTTAGTCATGAAATAATACGTTTCAATTATTTTAAGTACAACTTGAATGCCACGTGCTGTACTGCAAAGTCATGTTTTCAAAATAACCTGTCAGCAAGAGGAGGCTATTCTAAAAACAAATTTTGATAAAGGAATAAACAAAGCAACAAAACAGAAGTCTAGAATTAAATTGTTTCCAGCAAGGTACAGGCTAAAATTATACTTTATTAATTCAGTAGTGTTAGAAATGTTGATAATGATGAAATAATAGCAAAACACAGAGTTTCAATAGGGTTTTTAAGATGCTCCTTAAATAAAATGTGCATAAATATATCTTACAAAATTGTTTAAATTCAAATAAACAATTATCATTACAGCTCCCAATATCTTTGCAAAATAATGAAGGTCCAAGTCTTTAGAGTCCTTGTGCTTCCTGTTTTGCTATATAGTTGCGAGACATGGACACTATCCAGGGACCTGAGATGAAGACTGGACTCCTTCAATACTATGTCTTTTCGGAGAATCCTTGGGAACCGCTGGTTTAACTCTTTCTCAAATGAGTGTTTGCTCACGGAGTCCCTAATGAAGCACAATGTGGCACAATTACCCATGGGTGATCCAGCTCGCAAGATCCTCTGTGTTGAGGACCCAAGTAGCAGGACGAGACCAAAGGGACATTCACATAACACCTGGCTATGGCAGACAGATGGCCATTTCTGGAGGGTGGGACTGGACTTTGTGTCTGCCTAGGGAGGTGGCCAACTGGGATCCCAACCTCTTTCGTCATTTTGTGGGTGCAGAAATGTGCTGTACCAGTTCATGCTCCCCAACCTGACCTCATCTGATTACATCTGAAGCACAATATTTTATTATTTTTTAAATCATTTTACAATCACTGCTATAGTATATAATGATGTTAATACTTCTGGTTCTTCAGGTTTACCAATGCATTTTTATCTTTCCTGAACTCATTTCTTATTTAATCACACAAAATATCACACTATCATAAGCTGGACACACATGTATTAAATTTAATGCAAAGCTGACTGACTCATTCACTTAATCACTCATCAACAAAAACACTATTTTCTGTTTAGTTAAAAATCTGAAATTTGGCTAGATGGTACATCTAGCACAGTAGGCATCCTCTAAAAAAGGACATTTCCATATATCAATATTTAGGGGTAACCCCCACAGAAAAACTAAATAACCCAAAATTTTAAAGACAGTTGATTGAAATGTGTTGAAACCATAGAAAAAAAAATTAGACGACATATTTTTTTATTTGCTGGTATTATTAATATTTTCCAAACAGACAGCGTGCTCTATGTAAACAAAGGATGGAGCAGAAATGATTGATGGGACAAGCGAATAGCACCACTAACCAAAAGGGTGGTTGGACATTTGAAGATGGGGTGGTATCCTGGACAGGAAAAAAGAGACATGTTGTGAAATGCAAATTTCATCTCGGTTATGTGCTCCACTCTGTCAACTTCCTTAAGTATTGAGCACTGCAAAGCACTACCACATACTGCAATTGACTGGCTTATCCACCAGTACATTGCCAAAGGTTGAAAGATACCATAAAAGTTGTGCAGCTCTTTTAAACTTCGACATGACAGGCGGTGTGAATGGCATGATAAACAGCTGTGTGGCATGCACATAAATGTGAACAGTGTCAGGGATGCCAGGGGCGACGACCTGGCCGGGATGCCATGAAGGACCGGAAGAGGGCGTGCGCCCACCTGGGACCATGTGAGGGATGCCACCCTGGCGGTTTTGGTGGTCACAGGTAGAGGGCTTGGAAGCCCAACCCTGTAGGGGCCCGTGGTTACCGCCAGAGGGCGCCCCGAGGCCTTGGAGACCCTGGTCCTCAGCACTTCCGCCACATCAGGACACTTCAAACATTTTGGGTTGCAGTGTCATGTTTTAGATGAATATGTATAATAACTATGGAAAGACCAGAAGCTTAATAAAAAACTTGAAAGTGAGAGAGAATGAAAAAGTAAAATTGTTGTGATCATTTCAAGAGCTCAGTAACACAAGCTAAATGATGTTTAATGATTAATTTGTATATGTTACTGTGACTACTTTTCATAACAGCAGTAAAAAATGTTTACAGAAGGACTGTGGTCTGTATATATACTAAGCAATAAAATGTTGCAACTAAATTCAGGTATGGCATGTTTGTCATTTCCAGTTATACTGTATTGATAGCATACTTTAGTCATCTGTTTAAACGTGCAGTGAGATGTTGGGTCTATGCAGTCCTGTCCTTGGTTCTGATGGAGTCATGTCAGTTTGGTACATTTACTGTTTTAGGTTTACTGAGCACCAAAAATGAAGTCTTTAACAACTCACTTAATGGCAGTTCTTTTTACCTCATTTTCATTATGTGTGACAGCACACAGTTTAGTTCTTTTTGTGGACCTTGCTGCCATTTCTTTCAATCTCCCATTTACTGTGAGTATATCATTACTGTGAATGACGGATACTATGTACAGCTCACGGCAGTGCATTGTTCACTTTTACCACTAGCTCAGTGATGTCTTTGAATGCCAAAAGTATAATCTGGAATTACGGAAACGTTTATCCTTTGCAAAATGTTGTTTATTTTTACCTATATAATGTATTCTCTGTACACATAATGCACATTTAAATGTTCATAATGGTCTTTTTAGGAGACCTTCCACAGCTACAGAAGGTTTATTCTTCATAAACAGACGTGCTTTCTGTTTGATGGGTTAACAACAGCACCATTGCTCTTTGCTGTTTAAATCACCATTACTAGTCTAAGGCCCATATATATAAGGTGATGTATTGGTTTTGAAATTTCACACTTAGGGAAGCATCTAATTGTTCTCACCCACTTTTAAGCCAAATTCAGTAAGAGATGTCTCCAGGCTCACATTTTATATGTCTAGCTCTGCGAGACTACTAGAAGACTGAAGCAAGCATATTCACAATCAGTCTGCTAGCAGTATCAGCAAAATCTTACAATTATTACAATGCTGTGCTTTCTTAAATTAGCCTAGCATCTAAACGAATCGTAGTATGACTGGGCTGTATATGTGACTCGCATATACTGCTAAATTGACTAGTGATGCACAGATAAGCATAAATATGCCATCTTTACAAAGAAAAAAAAGTATTATCTTTACTTGTCAAGTAAAGATAAAGTGTTCTTCACCTGCCTATTTCCAAGCAAGAACTGGGCTTGAATGTGGTGTCCAATTCATGCTCTGACAATATATGTTCTTAGTGTATGGTATGCTGAACTAAACTATGACAATGTTTTTAGAAAAAATAATCAAATTGATTTGAATCAAGTTTAAAATACTTGTATATACTGACGATGCCAGAATGCAGCCTATTGCATTTCTTTAAAAATGCAGTAGAAAGTTTTGGGATTTAATAGCTCTGAATCGTTTTACACTGAATATCCTCAAATTAATTTGCTGTATTTAAGCATGAAGCATTATTAATAGTAAAAGAAGGAGTAAAGTGAAGAGCCACTCTAGAAACAGAAAAATGCAGAACTAAATATATTTATTTTGTTTGTTTACTTTTGTTTAACACATGTAGCAACAATAGTTTTATTAATGTGTGCTGCAGTGTATATTTATTAAATCAGTTACTCACTAATAAGCAAAAAAATTGTGAACTTCCTGTAGGAGGAAGTATACACCCCACAAAAGAATGCTTGCTTGTCTTAAGGTCTTTTTTTTTTTTTTTTTACATAACTTTGCTCAGGCTCTTTGCTTGTTAGTTGATGTGTTAGATACCTTTTGGTAGTGCAAGTGTTTTATAAATGGCAGTACTATGCAAGTGAAAGTGTGCATAGCATTCAAAAGTCTGAAAAAGTTTCACAATTCTCACTTGTGTCCAGCAGTACATCTTTGATGTATGTTTGAGGCACTGATGAATGCATGAACATGTTGAAATTTAGAGTTACATATACTTTACATATACAACTTGTGCAAGCAAATTTGACTAAGACAGTGAAAAGCAATAAAATAACAATAATGTAACAATTAGCACCTTTGCATAAAGAATTTCCTTTAAGAGTTTAAGAGCAGCTTTCATTAAGCTATGTGCACTATGTAAAATATACCTCATTAAATGAAAATTAAATGAAAAAAAAAATGCAACAACTTGATTCAACACTGGGAGAAACAGTAACACTTCTATTATTCATGCATAAAAATCTACTGCAGTTTAGTATCAGGTATAATGTATTGAAGAATGTTATATGGTTTAGCAATGCTTGCATTCTTGTTTAAAGTTATAATCAAAAAACAAATTTTGTACTGATAGTTCCCATTAACTGCAATCATATGGGGTATTTACATCTCAAAAAATGAATATCACTAGAATTTGGAAAATATAATAAAAGAAATAAAAATTAAATTGATACATTCTCATAAATTGACATAATTAAAATAAAAGCTACACAAATGTAGCCATGCTAAAATTTAAACAGGATGCCTCTTTAAATGCAAAAATCCTACAAGCAAGCATTTGGTAGACAAGAGGCCATATGTTGCCATGGATTCTGTAACCTGATAGAGGAAGCAGGCCTCTCACTTGATTAGTAAATGCAATTTAAATACCACAGTCCAATCCCATAATAATTCACTTCTGTAACGACATCAATTTTTCATTATCATTCAAAAAAGGACAAAAAAAACTTATGAGCAAACAAAAGTCATAAGGATTACAAAAGAGTTAGTATACCAGTATTAAGACACAAGAAAAGCACATTTCATGAATCAAGAGTGAATTATGCATGAATAAATTCACTATTAATCCTTTCTGCCATTGTGCTACTCCATTTACATGATGACACTCTTTTTGAATTTTTTGCCTATAAGTTCTGAGAAAAATTACACAAAAACAGAATATATATATATATATATATATATATATATATATATATATATACACAGTGCATCCGGAAAGTATTCACAGCGCATCACTTTTTCAACATTTTGTTATGTTACAGCCTTATTCCAAAATGGATTAAATTCATTTTTTTCCCCAGAATTCTACACACAACACCCCATAATGACAACATGAAAAAAGTTTACTTGAGGTTTTTGCAAATTTATTAAAAATAAAAAAACTGAGAAATCACATGTACATAAGTATTCACAGCCTTTGCTCAATACTTTGTTGATGCACCTTTGGCAGCAATTACAGCCTCAAGTCTTTTTGAATATGATGCCATAAGCTTGGCACACTTATCCTTGGCTAGTTCCGCCCATTCCTCTTTGCAGCACCTCTCAAGCTCCATCAGGTTGGATGGGAAGCGTCGGTGCACAGCCATTTTAAGATCTCTCCAGATATGTTCAATTGGATTCAAGTCTGGGCTCTGGCTGGGCCGCTCAAGGACATTCACGGAGTTGTCCTGAAGCCACTCCTTTGATATCTTGGCTGTGTGCTTAGGGTCGTTATCCTGCTGAAAGATGAACCATCGCCCCAGTCTGAGGTCAAGAGCGCTCTGGAGCAGGTTTTCATCCAGGATGTCTCTGTACATTGCTGCAGTCATCTTTCCCTTTATCCTGACTAGTCTCCCAGTTCCTGCTGCTGAAAAACATCCCCACAGCATGATTCTGCCACCACCATGCTTCACTGTAGGGATGGTATTGGCCTAGTAATGAGTGGTGCCTGGTTTCCTCCAAACGTGACGCCTGGCATTCACACCAAAGAGTTCAATCTTTGTCTCATTAGACCAGAGAATTTTGTTTCTCATGGTCTGAGAGTCCTTCAGGTGCCTTTTGGCAAACTCCAGGTGGGCTGCCATGTGCCTTTTACTAAGGAGTGGCTTCCATCTGGCCACTCTACCATACAGGCCTGATTGGTGGATTGCTGCAGAGATGTTTGTCCTTCTGGAAGATCCTCCTCTGTCCACAGAGGACCTCCGGAGCTCTAACAGAGTGACCATCAGGTTCTTGGTCACCTCCCTGACTAAGGCCCTTCTCCCCCGATCGCTCAGTTTAGATGGCCGGTCAGCTCTGGAAGAGTCCTGGTGGTTTCAAACTTCTTCCACTTACGGATGATGGAGGCCACTGTGCTCATTGGGACCTTTAAAGCAGCAGAAATTTTTCTGTAACCTTCCCCAGATTTGTGCCTCAAGACAATCCTTTCTCGGAGGTCTAAAGACAATTCCTTTGACTTCATGCTTGGTTTGTGCTCTGACATGAACTGTCAACTCTGGGACCTTATATAGATACGTGTGTGCCTTTCCAAATCATGTCCAATCAACTGAATTTACCACAGGTGGACTTCAAAGCTGCAGAAACATCTCAAGGATGATCAGGGGAAACTGGATGCACCTGAGCTCAATTTTGAGCTTCATGGCAAAGGCTGTGAATACTTATGTACATGTGCTTTCTCAATTTTTTTTTTTTTAATAAATTTGCAAAAACCTCAAGTAAACTTTTTTCAGGTTGTCATTATGGAGTGTTGTGTGTAGAATTCTGCGGAAAAAAATGAATTTAATCCATTTTGGAATAAGGCTGTAACATAACAAAATGTGGAAAAAGTGATGCGCTGTGTGTGAATACTTTCCGGATGCACTGTGTATATATATATATATATATATATATATATATATACTGATATACTGTACACACACAGAATTATGACATATTATAGTAGTTTTGCATGCTTCTCGCAATAATAAATACAAAAATGCAATAATAAAGAAGTACAGAGTAAAAAGCTCATGTCAAAGATTAGATAGAGCTGTTAGTGAAAATCCACAATACATTTTTTCAAATTTCAGCTTTAAAAATAATGCATTAATGTGATGACTTTTTACCTGTAATGCAGCTCATAAATACAGCTAACATTTAATTTGTGTCCATAAAAATTAATATAATTAAATATATAAAAAAGATATAGCTAAAGTATATAAAAGGCATACATTTCCTTAGATTATAAAGGATATTTGAGCACAGAATAGCATTACAACTACTGCTAAGATTTTCCACATGGCATAACCTTCTTAACTGACATAAATTTACGAATTTCCCCTTGGGATTAATAAAGTATCTATCTATCCATTTCTATCTATATAAAGCACGCAGATTATACCTTATGACATATTCTTAAAAGGTGATTAAACAATATGTAAGATAAAATTAGTAATGCAGAAAATTCAGGATAATTTTCTGCTCTAAAATACATGCCCTTTAACATTATATTGAAATTTATCTACTTTAGAGTACTTAAGTAACAATGCAATGCATTTGTTAAATTCTCAAACAATAAAACTTGATAATTTCCAAAATAAGTCTAGTTTTCCCTCAATATGGTTCAAACAGATTCTTTGTATGTCATGAACAACTGTTTGCTATTACTATCTATTAATACATATACAATAAAACATTTTATTTAATAATACAATAACAACAAGTGAGCAAAGGTCTCATGTTATTCAGCAGTATGAGAATTTGTCAGACATGTACTCACCTGCTTTATTTCTCACATTTTATTGCTTAATATTTCAGATTTTCTAGCTGCTACACTATGACTTTTTTTGTTTTTTTCCTATGAAGTGGCAAAATTATATATCATTAAAATTATATCATCTCATTAGATTCATCTGGGGCAGAGGAGAAAGTACCTAAGTTACCTCTTAATAGACTGCAAATTTAAATATAAAAATACTACATTCTAATTCTGAATTTTTAAGTTCATAATGCTCATATATTGATTTTGCAGTACAAGGTCAAATTATTTAAAGAGTTATGTTTTTAGCTACTTGAAATCAAGTTTAAATTATTATTTATTTATTATTATTTATGTCTCGAAGAACAAAATGAAAAATCATAATGGGTTTCACATAGGAGATGGGCTTACAATGTAAAGTAGTTTATAAGACAGTAATGGTATTTTTATTTTTTCAGAAGTTTAAAAAAAAAAACAACTAAAGATGTGCAGTGATAATAGTGAAATGAAACAAATATGGTCTTTGAATATGGTAGCTTAGAAAAGCAGTAGCTTTCCAGTTTCATTAATGTAAACCACAGCAATCTACAATCATCTAAGCATTTCTCAGTTTATATAGCAAATTGAGCCAAATGAACAAATATAATGAGTAAAACATGTAAACACTGACGCAACAGACTACAAAAGGCTCAGAATTTCACGTCTTTAAAAATCGATTTATTCACTGATTCATTGATTGATTCACTATACCTTCTGGTACTGATAAAACAAAACTAAAATGTAACCCGAGAGTGCTTGTCGATTATCCTTTCAGTATAACTTGCATCCATTCCTTTCATTTAATCACTGACCATGAAATCCTTAGCATCACTTGCACCATAGGTCTCCTGCACAGACCCATCCAGAGGATGATGTGTTATCAAATATATTCATAACATAGTGTATCATAAAACTAGCAAACATTTGTTTGCAGTGCACATGGATTTTCTTGAGGAATGAACAGTACAGCTAAAGAAAGACAACAGATACACAATGAACAGACACAAAACAGACATTACTTTGCCCAAAAACAAACATTAGATAGTCAAAATGTGCAGTGCTTTAATTACTAACATTATTTTAATCACTTTAACACAACACACGTGGCAAACTAACTGGAGATCATAAAGGATAATTCTAAATGCCTGGATGTGCTGTATTTAATTTAATTTATACCAGATTCACATATATGTACAATACAACTCACAAAATATATTCCAAAATATCCAATTTTATAATGAGTAATTAATAAACACTGTCACACACATGCACATGGGAGGCAGCTAGAGGGATCAATCAAAGGTAATTCCATGCAAGGCCAGGAGGTGGCGGGGTGCACTAATCTTTCCTCTGATATTTCTGTAGATCAAAGACGGGAAATTCTGCCTGGCAAATTCCGGCCCTGAAGACGTCACTTCCAGTTCTGGACCCCAGATGACGTCACTTTCACCAACCTATTATAAAAGCCAAAAGCAAGACTACCTCCACATGTACTCAGACCCTAAAACAAATGCTTTGCAAGGTGGTCAATGAGGATGGAAGGAACTGGGATCAGCTCCTCCCCCTCATCCTTTTTGCATATTGGGAAGTCCCACAAGCCTCCACGGCACTCTCAACATTTGAATTGTTATACATACGTCAACCCCGGGGCATATTAGATATCCTAAAGGAAGAGAGGGAACAGGAGGCTCTCCCTTCGACAAATATATTAAAACTAGCAGAATACCCGCGCTTCGCAGCGGAGAAGTAGTGTGTTAAAGAAGGTACGAAAAAGAAAAGGAAAAATTTGAAAAACAACGTAACTTGATTGTTAATGTAATTGTTTTGTCATTGATATGAGTGTTGTTCTCATATCTATCTATCTATATATATATATGTTGTTTTCATATCTATCTATATATATATATCTCTATCTATCTATCTATATATATATATGTTGTTTTCATATCTATCTATATATATATCTCTATCTATCTATCTATATATCTATATATCTATATATATATATATATATATATATATACCAGCAGCAGCGAGAAGTAGTGTGTTAAAGAAGGAAAGAGAAAGAAAAGGAAACATTTTGAAAATAGCGTAACATGATTGTCAATGTAATTGTTTTGTCACTGTTATGAGTGTCGCTGTGATATATATATATATATAGCAAAATACCCGCTTTGCAGCGATGTCATGTGTTAAAGAAGTTATGAAAAGAAAAGGAAACATTTTAAAAATAATGTAACATGATTGTCAAAGTAATTGTTTTGTGTATTTGGCGGCAGCGTCACAAAGTTTTTTTCGTCTAGCTGCATCAGAAAATGTACCACAACGTCTGACATGCCTCCTTTTTAGTGTTTTCTCACAGCTTGGATTGCTGCTGTCATATATACACACACACATACACACGCACACACACACATACATACATATATATATACACATACATATCTTCATATCTACATATCTATATACATATCTACATATACACACATATATATATATATATATATATATATATATATATATATATATATATATATATATATATATATATATATATATATATATATATATATATATATTGTCAGGGATGCCAGGGGCCATGACCGGCCGGGACGCCAGGAGGGACCGGAAGAGGGTCAGAGCCCTGCCTGGACCACGTGGGGTTTGCCTTCCGGGTTGCTTTGGGGCCACGGGTCAAGGGCATGGAAGCCCTTCCCTGTAGGGGCCCGTGGTCACCGCCAGGAGGCGCCCAATGCCTTGGGACTTGTTTCCCCAGCACTCCCGCCACACCAGGAAGTGCTGGGGAAGATTTATGACGGCGCCGGAGAGCAGCCGGAGGACAGCCGGCACTTCCGCCACACTTGGGCGTGGCCAGAAGATTGCCGGAACACCTGGGGCTCATCCGGGTCCTCCATAAAGGGGCCGTCTCCATTCATTCGGGGCTAGAGTCGGGTGGAAGAAGGGCGAGGCAAGAGGAGTTGTGGAGGCGGCCCGAGAAGAAGGCATTGTGGCCAGGACTGAGTGACTGTTTTGGGGTTTGTGCACGTGACTGGGTCGTGTGACCTAAGTATTGTAAATATTGTGGTTAATAAACGTGTGGTGGTTTGATAACAACATGTCCGCCTGTCTGTGCCCGGGTGCCGTTCACATCTGGCGTAGTCGGCAGGATGCTCCGCCTGTTTCAAGGCGGAGACCTGATCAAAAAAATATTGTTGTGGACGGCCCGGTGCAGCAGGGGACCCCCCGTACGCAGCGGGTGCTGCGTGCACACAGCCCAGCGGGTAAAGAACCCCACGGACCGCCAGGGGTCCGCAGGAAGGCCATGTTTCCCTGATGCGGGCAGGTGGCGTGCCTACAACGAGTGCAGCGGTCTCCTACAAGCAGGCCGTTGCTGAAGGCGCCCGGGACCGCATGGCGTCAAGAAAGGCCACGCCGAGGAAGTGTCCTCGGTTTGACGAGTCCGGAAGGTGAGTTCCCTGCCTAGCGGCAGCCGCCCATGGGGTCGGGCGTGTTTTCTCTTTGCAGGCAGGGACCTCCCGGATCCACGCCGGTGGCAGGCGCATGCTGGTCTGCGGGCTCCGGCAGCGTGGCGGCAGCCGCGAGGGCTGTGGAGGAGGAGACGCTGCAGCTCGAAAGGCGCTGGCAACAGCAGGGCTGCCGGCAGGCGACGTCGCCACCGCAGGAGGGGAGGCAAGATGGCGCGGACCAGAAGTCCCTCCCCTGACAGGCACGCGATTGGGCGGTGTGTCTTGCGGGCCCGCCGATGACTGCAGAGGCGGGACCAAGGAATGTCCATCACGGGCAGGGGAGACCCGATTGGGCGGAGGAGAAGGCCCACAGGAAGTGGCGGCGCTGGAGGCTGACAGAAAGGTAGGCTCCGCCGCTTCACTTCCCGTCTTTGCCGGCTGCTTTGGCGGAGCTGGGGGTGTCCCTTCAGCCCGCCGGGCAGCGTGTGTTGCAGGTGCTATGTGCCCTCCGGGCTGAGGTGCTGGAACTGGAGAGGAAGGCGCTCGCGGCGCTGAGAACGGTTCAATCAACAACGGGGCGGGGGCGACGCTGGAATCTCCAGCCGGAGGGTACAGCGGAGACGGTGAGTACAGCCGACTCCGTAAAGCATACGGGAGGGTCTGCTGAAAAGGCTGTGATGACAACGATCAGTTCGAGTAAGCAGCCCTCCGACAGGAGTGCGGCGCCGCTGGCTGTATGCGCGGGCGAGGGGGGAGTCCGTGAGGACGCTGAATGGACACGGGCTGCTAAGTGCCCGGGTCCTAGCGCCCGCCCCCGAGTCGGCTGCGGTCCTGCGCCGCACTATAGGGACGCAGACGGGACAGAGGCGCCTTTTATTCCATAAGGAGTCTCAAACCGTCATGGCGTCCCAGAGTGAACGGAGGAATAAAGGGCTGGGTGCCGATTCCTCCGATATGAAGGGGACGCAGACGGGACAGGGGCTCGCGTTGGTTATCGGAGTCGCACACCGTCAAGGCGTCCGAGTGAAGGGAGGATTAAGCGGCTGGGTGCGCTTCCTCCAATATGGTGAGACGCGTTGCTGGGTGCACGCGTATGGCTGGCTGCCCTCTGGGGAGCAGAGGGAATCCCTGAGGCAGGCAGAGAGAGCAGGCGGTGCCGGCGACTCCATCATCGAGAGGACACGGAAGCCGCGGAGAGGGTGCCGATCAGGCAAGTGCCGGGGTGATTGGAGGGGGGAACGCTGCCCGTGCATGGCACGAGCTGGGTGCTGGCAGCGGTTCTGCCCCTGTGTTCTCTTTGTAGGGACGGACCCCGGGCGGGCTGAAGGAACCCCTTCGTGGCGGAACAGCCCTCTGATGTCGGGCCGTCAGCGGAATGTTCTCTCTGCCGCGCGCAGCTGCGCCACAGCTGGAGGAGCCTACGGGGAACGAGTGGCTCGGACCAAAGGGGCGCTGGAGGTCTCGGAGGGGTGCCGTCGAGGAGGCCCCGGGTGTCGGTAAAGGGGAGCACAACCTGTGCGAGGCACAGGGATGCACCAAGGGCTGGTGCTCGGATTGTGTCTCCGCCCCTGTCCCTGCTAGGAGTGCGGGGCCGGACCCCGGCTATCCTCGAGTGGGACCCGTTTCGGGGCTCTGCTGCCCTCGCGGGACGGGTCGCTCTTACCCACGAGTGGTCTTCGCTGGCTGTGGGGCACTGTCAGGGATGCCAGGGGCCATGACCCGGCCGGGCGCCAGGAGGGACCGGAAGAGGGTCAGAGCCCTGCCTGGACCACGGGGGTTTGCCTTCTGGGTTGCTTTGGGGCCACGGGTCAAGGGCATGGAAGCCCTTCCCTGTAGGGGCCCGTGGTCACCGCCAGGAGGCGCCCAATGCCTTGGGGACTTGTTTCCCCAGCACTCCCGCCACACCAGGAAGTGCTGGGGGGAAGATTTATGACGGCGCCCGGAGAGCAGCGGGAGGACAGCCGGCACTTCCGCCACACTTGGGCGTGGCCAGAAGATTGCCGGGAACACCTGGGGCTCATCCGGGTCCTCCATAAAAGGGGCCGTCTCCATTCATTCGGGCTAGAGTCGGGTGGAAGAAGGACGAGGCAAGAGGAGTTGTGGAGGCGGCCCGAGAAGAAGGCATTGTGGCCAGGACTGAGTGACTGTTTTGGGGTTTGTGCACGTGACTGGGTCGGTGTGACCTAAGTATTGTAAATATTGTGGTTAATAAACGTGTGGTGGTTTGATAACAACATGTCCGCCTGTCTGTGCCCGGGTGCCGTTCACAATATATATATATACATACCTATCTAGGTGTATAGCTTTGGTCACTGAGTGCAAGGGAAAAATAATAAAATATAGTCTATAAGTTATTAAACAGTAAAACATTAACGTTTTAAGAAGTACAGGTACATTGAGCACTACTGGAGTGGTTTCAGGTAAACTACATTTTAAAGACTGTGTAACACAACAGGTAAGTAACTAACAGCAGCTAAAATGTATATGGATCATCTCTCGGTAGTAGATCCCTTTTGAAAGGCGCTACACGACGGCTGTGGTATAGAAATTACATTTTCTATGTGAACGTTCAAATTTGCGCCTGTGGTAATGTGCCTTACCGGCATTTAAAGAAAATTAGTTTTGTGTCCTCTGCAGTGTTAAGACAGAAAGGCTTTGGTTTGGGATAAAAGGAAAAAAGGTGTAAAGAAAGGAAAGTTGCCTTTTTCTTTTATATAGTATAGAGAGATGTGTTCGCTGACGTTATGATCGCCTTGTGTAGACTGGTGAGACGCCCCGCCATTAATCGGCTGTGATGGCACTGTCAGTCCTCCACTCGTGCGTGTTTCATAATCCGAGGTGAGGACCTCATAATCGTATATGCAAAAGAAAGTGTGAATCGCCTTAATATTATTTTGCCGTGGTGTAGAAAAGGGGTCCCGTGTTTGCACTTGTCTGGGCTATAGCGCAGGGGGAGGATGAAAAAAATTAAAAGTGCTCACTTTGACTTAAAGCAGAAGCGCAGTCAGCGTCTCAAAGGCGGCACAGCTATGCAGCGCTGGCTGCTCGACTTTGCTGGGCAGGAGACCACAGTTTTGCAGACACGCTCATGATATCAAAAGTCTCAGCGCTCTTTGGAGGTCATTCATATATTATATATATAGCAAAATCCCGCGTCTCGCAGCGAGAAGTAGTGTGTTAAAGAAGTAATGAAAAGAAAAGGAAACATTTTAATAATAACGTAACATGATTGACATTGTCATGAGTGTTGCTGTCATATATATGCCTGCCTAAATAAGTCACCCTCGCTTTGCTCTTACTTTATTTACCGCTCATTTAATCATGGCTATTGGCGGAAAAATTATAAAATGGAAGGAGGATGGCTTTACCAAAACAATTATTGATGGCGAATCGATTATTCATAAAGCTTGAATTGGTGATGTTTTTCTGTGTTAACCTCATATTTTTCAGACTTCTTCTCAAACTAAGGTGGTGCGAGGATAAAATGAATCGGGATGCGCTGATCAATGTAATCGTGTACAGTACCAGGAAATCATGCATTGACAAAAGCTCCCTTTGCTTGTAATGCAAAGTGTGATTAAATGCATTATTTTTTAACGCGTTATGGAGCACATGCATCGAAGCTTCTCAGCTGTGCTTGTGCTAAGAAAAGGAAAGATTTTAAAAATAACGTAACACGATTGTCAATGTGACCTTTTGTAAGTAGTGCCTGGAGGATTCAGTGTGGAGAAACTCTATAGAGACAGCGTGTGTATTAACTTGTGGATTTTTCTGTGAGTATTTGGTGGCAGTCTGACAAAGTTGCTTCGAAAGACGGCATTAGCCGCTGAGCTCAGCTCAGACCGAAATTAGATGAATGGGAGGGGAGATGATGACGTGACTCCCCCACCCGCCTTAACTGTCAATCCCCCACAAACACAGTCTCGGAATTTGCATAAGCACACCCCTTCACCTACAATTTTAACTTAGTTATAAAGTGATCAAAACTCTCGTTTATATCCTACGTCCTCTCATTAAACTTGTATCCCGCATTACCTGTGGGCATGTGAAACGCCAGCGGTAGCCTGTCTATGAACTTAGTTTAAAGTTTAGGTTTACACCTTGCTTTCTTTCCGAGGCAGCAACACTCATGAATATGGTAGTATATGTCACTCGCTCGCTTCTTATTGTTTTTCGCTGCGTTCTCAATTATATAATGCATGTTTTCTTAAGCGCTTTTTGCAGGTCTTCCTGGTTTTCTACGCACTGCGTTGACAATCAGTTCACGTGATTACGTGGGAGGCGTGATGATGTCACACGAAACTCCGCCCTTCCAGCTCAACTCCATTACAGTTAATGGAGAAAAATACCTTCCAGTTATGACCATTAGGCGTAGAATTTCAAAATGAAACCTGCCCAACTTTTGTAAGTAAGCTGTAAGGAATGAGCCTGCCAAATTTCAGCCTTCTACCTACACGGGAAGTTGGAGAATTAGTGAGTGAGTGAGTGAGTGAGTGAGGGCTTTGCCTTTTATTAGTATAGATAGATCGCACAATTTGCTAAAATCCGTCCCATTCTTAAATCTCACATGGAAAAGGCACAAAAAGTCTGCGTGAATTCGTGGGCATGGTGCCCGTTCCTACCTTTCACTCTCAATTATTGGGCCATTGTCAAGGCTCTTATGAAGTTAAGGAAAGGAAGGGTCTCTTTGATTATTTGGTAAAACAACCAAATCATCGACTGATTGAAATGGTATATTTTGTAAATCTGCTGTGTCCGTGGAAGAATAGGGATCCCAACCCATCCTCCAGTCTGCCCCATTCACTCTTCGGTTACAAATTACACCTTAACTGAATTTGACAACCCATCAACGACAGGAGGTAGAAACAGTTATCCTGTCTGTCCCAGAGGTAGTGAATGAAAGACAGGGTTGAACTTCACTGGTTGTGCATGATATTGTGACAAAACCCGAAGTGATAGTCCGAGAATGCCCATTTTGGGTCCCGAAGCAAAAACAGCTGTAGTGAGGCTGGAGATCAAACGAAAGCTGGTACTAGGTGTAATAGAGGAGAGGCATGGTAATCATCTATTCCAACACTTGGAAGGAACACCCACAGCATGTACAAGCTGTATTGCAGTCACTAGGAGAAGCAGGTCTTCGCATTAACCCAAGGAAATGTTTCTTTGGGTTAATCGCAGCCAAATATTTAGGCTACCTGGTGGGCCAGGGTACAGTAAGACCACAATGTTCTAAATTCATTGAATTCATGTTGAATTGGCCCTGTCCGAAAACCAAGAGGCAGATCCAAGCCTTTCTTGGATTAGCGGGCTACTATCTTCGGCTTGTACCTTGTTTTTCTGAAAGAGCAGCACCCTTGACTAATCTCACATGGAGGGGAAACCAAATTATGTGGTATGAGATGCCCTAACAGAAGCTGCATTTGGTGACTTAAAGCAGGCCCTTACTTCAGCTCCAAGCTTGAAAGCGCCTAACTTTTCTTTGCCTTTCATCCTCCAGATGGACGCTTCGGACATAGGTCTCATGGTCTTTAGCCAGAAACTGCTTGACCTGAAGACCAGGTATTTGGCTGTGGAGCAGGAGGTCTTGGCAATCAAGTGGGCGATCACTCAGCTGAGGTACTACCCTCTGGGCCCTGAGTTCACCCTGGTGATGGAACTTGCACCTTTACAATGGATGGCCTTGCATAGGGACTCGAACCCGCAAGTCACGAGGTGTTTTTAGACCTAGAGCCATACAAGTTTTCGGTCGTTTATTACAGTGGAGTCCTGCAAATCAATGCTGATGCTATCTACTGGTGTCACAACCTCTCGGCTAGGTACACCCAACCAAATGGGTCTGGCCTGGGGGGGGGGCGTGTCACATACATGCACATGGGAGGCAAGTAGAAGGAGCAATCAAAGGTAATTCCATGCCAGGCCAGGGGGCGGTGGGGTGCGCTAATCTATCCTCTAATATTTCTGCAGATCAAAGACAGGAAGTCCGGCCCTGAAGACGTCACTTCGAGTTCTGCACAAAAATGTCACTTCTGGTTCCAGCCGCCAGTTGACGTCACTTCCACTGACCTACTATAAACGCCAGACTACCTCCACATGTACTCAGTTCTGTTTTGGACTCGAAACTATTCACAACTCTGCTTATATTTGCCCTTTTGCAGCCAGGGATTAAGTATACTGGTGGTTGCCCCAAACCTTTTTCTGTGTGTTAAGGTTGATTATTTCACAACACCTAAATAGAGAATGTTACTATACATTGAACACAGGGCACTTTAAACATACAGTACTATAAACATACAATCAGATGTTGCATCTCTCAAAGCTTGAGTCTTCTTAAGATAATGACATGAGAAAAGATGCAAAGTACTACTACAGCACAAACAGCTTCATACCTAAAAAAAATCCTTTATATGCTGAATTTAACCAGTAAATAATGAAAACTAAAAAGAAAAAAAGAAGAGGGAAGAAGATGGTTCTCTGTAATGGAGATAAACCACTTATTGTATAATCTGTTATTGTGTTACTGCAGAGGTCAAGGATGAATATTTATCAATGGCTGAACAATTTACACCAGTAGGTTTTTCTCTGTGAATTTAGCAATACATCTATGTAAATTCAGAAAGAATAAAATGTCAATAGGTGCAAAAATATATGTCAATAAACATTTCTATTTAAAATTGTTTACTTGAATAACAGATAAAACCAATGCATCAGAAATAGCTGAAAAAGCTGATTGAAAATTAATGTTAATCATTTATTTTGAAACAGATGCTCTTTAAACTCCAAACTCTATGGAATATAGAAAAGAACTACTGTATCTACAGACACTTCTTTGGCTAGATACATAATTGCATTATGATTATGCTTATCAGATGGTCATGTGTTGGGAACTGAAGGTTACATAATAATACCAAATAACATGTATGGTAAACTTTCTTAATTAGCAAGGTACCAAACTACAAAAAAAAAAATAATATTCAAATCTAATTCTTCACTACTAACTTATACATACCTGAGCCTTCTTCATAATTTGTATGTAGAACATATGATTCTTCATTGGATAAATTATTATAAGTACATCACCGAAGTCTGTTGGTATAATACCACTTCGGTAATCCCTTGAGTGTTCAGACCATACTATGTGAACTTCATCATTTCCCAAATGACGAAGCTGAAAGAATAAAATTGAATACCATGTTAGTAGTTTATAAAAATTTCAATCATTTACAATTTCAATTATGCTGCACTCTTTATAAGCAATGTTATTTCATAGCAGTTAAAATAACATTACACTACTATAGGAAACATGTTTAAACTGTTAAAATGCATTACCTGTCAAAGCAACCACTACCATATTGAAGATCTGCCTCTCCACTTCATTCATTGGTCAAGATACCTATCGTAAGTTCAAAAAGGCGTTGTACGTTTAGTTTTTTGCGGAAGTATATTTTAAAAATATTTTACCAAAAAACCATGTGTTTTGCATGTTTTGAGCATATAGCTAAATAACTGACATGTGGATATGCAACACAAGTAACATAAGATTTTCTTTATTTTTCCCACATAGGTGTTTTTTTCACATGGTTGGATGTGGTAAGGCATTGGTCTCTATTAACATGTATTATATCAAACTTTTTTCTATCTATTCTGCATGAAAACAAGACATTAAATTTTTTTCTCAGTCACGACTAAAAGCTACATGAGAGTAATAACATTTAATAACATATACTTAAACTCTTTTACACATGTATAATATAGAATTTAAACACTACCAATTTTAAATGTACCATTAATAAAATTATGTATGCAATTCATCTGCAATAGCCCTTTAATGGTTTTTGAACTCATCAATTAATTTTTGCAAATGGTTCACTTATGGTCACTAAAAGGAACTTCATTTTTGTGCAAGCTGTCAAAGATAACACCATAAGTCAATCTCTGTTAACATCTCATTTAGCTCAGAGTCTTTTTCTACTGTATGTACAAAGCTAATCGCTTCATTGATGACTCTGTTATATCTGAATTTTCTTCATTATGCATATATGTTTGGCTTGTTTTAATTTGTCTGGCTTTTATAATAATGTTGAGCTCCTTGTTAATTCTTTTAATGATCATTGCAAGGCTATTCTCGATAAGGCTTAACAATCTTAATTGTGGTGTGTGAAGCTCCTGTTGGAAAGCAGAACATCTATTGAAGTCTACAGGTTTAGATGTCCACCGTAAACATTTTAAAGAATTACTTTACTTTTATAATGAATCAGTAAAAAAAGCTAGGTCTTCTTATTTTGCCAAAAATAACCCCAAAGTATTTCAATACCATTAACAATATTGTTACATCTTCTCCCTAGCATGTTTTGTTTCTCTCAGTTGATGACTGCCACACATGTCTTAACCATTTTGTGAATAAGGTGATGATGTCATTCAGTACCCAGAGTCTTTTACTTTATTTTCTCAGATTTCACTTAACAATCTGTTTACAATAGTTAGCAAGATGAAACCTGCATCACCTTCTTTAGAGATATTTCTGTTTTACTTGAGGCTTTCACCAGTATCAGCTCATCTTTGCTGTGTTCCTTCCTATTTTAAACACACCGAGGTAATTCCTTTACTAAAAAAAACTAATCTTGATCCTAGCTCTATATGCAATTATCAGCCAATTTCAATATTATCGTTTATTAGTAAAATATTAGAAAAGTTTGTAAAAATCAATTTAAATCTCTATTACACAATTTATAGATTTTTTGATCCTTTACAATCACTTTTAAATAAACTTTACTTAGTAAACTTTTAAACTTGTAGAATAAAATGAAAAATATATATTTTTCTCTGGAATTCTTGGGTTGAGATATTAGCCTTTAGACATTTAATGGCTAATGTGGCTTTTCAAGCTGTATGGATATACACAACATTCACTTGCAGTGAATAAAAAAAACATTTTGCTGTTTTCATAGTTCTGGGCTTATCATTAATTGACTGCCCCCAAGAACTGAAGAAACCAAAAATCAAGACATATCTGCAGGGAAAAAGATTTTTTGTCATTTTCTGAACTAACAAAAACACATATAGTAGTACCTGCAGCTTCAAAAAATGACCATCATTTAGTGATGCTGCTTTTAGAACTTATGCCTTGCAAAACATACTAATAATGAAAAAGACATTGTGTGATGTCTGAATAACAGTTACTGTGCAACAAGTAAATACTGAAAATGGAAAAAAAAACTGATAATTATAATCATACTTCTGGCTCAACCTGAAAATGAGATCTATTGACTATTTAATCTCATACTTCAGACTAAATAAGGAATTAAAACACACAGACTTTAAGACAGACATACAAAAAAAGAGTCTTTTGTACATTTGTGAAAATAGTATATTCCGTCATTACTTCAGATTACACAATCTCTAGCAAGTACATCCTCTTTAAAATCTGTTTTTTTCATATCAGGACCCAATTACTTGTCTAGTCATCAGAGAGTACTAAAATTTGATAAATCTAACCTTGGATGACAAAGAACACATAAACATTCAATTTGTCATTATTTATTAATAAACTAATATACAACAGTTAAGTATGAATAGCTATAATTTCAAAAGTAAATTAAGACCAGGTGCTGCTAATTGAGTGAACACAATTATCTGAAGATAAAGACGTTCTAACAAAGTGCTAAGAGGCACTGGCAAGGCTCTTCTTTGCCTGTAGCTATCTGACTGCATAATGCCTCCTCCCATTGTGCCTACAGTATATCTTCACTCTAGCCAATTATTCTAGACACACTAGCACTGGAAAATACAGTATTTTAGAATATTATTAGATCACTACTATATTGTGTGTATAGTTGTGTAATAGTTTGCACTTTTTATACTTTGCAGTACCAGACTTTACATGAAGATCAATAAAACACACTTAAAACACTCCATCTATTTATCTATTTATGCAATGACATCAGATAAGGAATTATTCCATTTTATTAGTTTGCAGTGGATTATAATGAAAGGTAGATTTAAGATATTGTATCCTTTAGCTTTACCATTAAAATAAAAATTTTACATTGTTTCCAGAGAAATGTCATGGTGACTTGAATGCCTTTAAAAAGCAGACCCTGACATTAAAAGTGAACACCAAATGTATTTAAAAAGTTACTTCCTGACAGTGTCAATTAAGTTTAGACAGGAAAAGTTATTTTATTAGAATAAAGCTAATTTTAATATAGTACAAATACTTATGCTATATTAAAGTGTAAACCTTTATTCACATATATGTGACAGTATTATAACAGAATATTAGTCACAAATAGAGAGATACTTTATTCCCGTCTGCAACTCTGCAATAAGTCAACTGCACAACTGTCTTTCTGAACTAAGATCCTGGATGGCTAATAATTTTCTTGATCTGAATCAAAATAAAATGGAGGTGCTTATAGTGGGTCCATCAGCTAAAGCCCAAATTGGTCTTGGACTTCTTGGCTCTTTCTCTGTCTTTTGCAGACCTCAAGTACGCAATCTAGGTGTTATCTTTGACAGTAACCTCTCTTCTGAGAAACAAGTTAATTCTGTAGTCAAGAGTTGCTTTTTCCAGCTTCGTCTATTAGGTAAGATCAAGCCTTTTTTTATCTTCTAGGGATCTTGAGAATGCTACTCATGCTTTTAACTTTTCTCTCCTTGATTGCTGCAACTCGCTGTATTCTGGGATTAGCAAACCCCTGATACACAGGTCACAGTTGGTCCAGAATGCTACCGCTCACTTTCTGTTTGGGGCAAGAAAATATGATTCTGTTTCTCCAATATTAGCTTCTTTACATTGGCTGCCTGTCAGTTTTCGAAATGATTTTAAAATCTTGTTGCTAGTTTTTAAATCTTCACATGGGCTTGCTCCTGCCTATTTATCTGAATTGTGTGTTTCACGCCAGCCATCCAGAGTGCTTAGATCTTCTAGTCAGTTGTCTCTTGTTGTCCCTTGTACCAAGTGTAAAACTAAGGGGGACAGGGCTTTTGCAGCTGCTGCTCCTCGCCTGTGCAACTCTTCACCTCATCATATAAAGGAGTCGTCTATAATTTAACTGTTCAAAACAAGATTAAAGACTCATTTCTATTCACTTAAATTCCATGACCTTCAGTAATACTGATGATTTCCTCATTGTGATTATGTAACATTACTTCTATTTATTATTATTTTATTTATGTTCATTTATTTCATTTCTGTTTATGTTATTCATGTTAATTGTTAGTTTTTCTTTAATTCTATTATTGCAAAGAACTTTGGCCACAGCATTCCTATGTTGTTTTAAATGTGTTATATAAATAAAGTTGACAATGACATTGACATTTATTCCCAGCAGGAAACTTGGTTTTTCATAGAAGCTCTTTAAATAAATACATAACTAAGTAGGTAAGTAAGTAAATAAAAAAATAAATATACCCACACACTTTGTTCTGAACACAAACCAGAATGACTATAAATCAAGAAAATTAAAAAGAAAGAAAACTTCTGACTTCGGTGTCACAGTCACAGTGAGGCATTATGCATATATGTTGCTTTTGGTATAAAAGAATGTCCTGCAGAGTTTACCCTTTTATGCCATCTGAACCTGTCATGTACATGCATTTTATGTAGAAAACAAAGCAATACCACAACCATTTAAGTGTTCTTGAAAATATTATTCTTTTCAGGACACAGATATGGACCATGCAGTAAATGTTGTTTCACTGACAGAAGGTACAGAGTGTACACTGCATGCCAACATCATCTTTCTTGAGTAAACTGTGTTTTTTTTTCCAAGATTGAAGGTGAATTAAATTATACCCTACTAAAATATTGTTCTTGCCCACTATGAAGGTTTTTTATCCTCTAATTATAAGCTGCACAGAAGCAGCGTTACTTTGTGTGTGAAGAGCTTGTATTCAAATTTAAAGTAGGTGCAAGTAATGCAGGATCAATGCATATCAAGCAGAGATAGTAGTTGAAGGGTCAGCGAGTAAATAATTAATCAATCTCATAGCTGCCAGGAGCAAATAAGTAAACACATTACAAAAAAGGAGGACATAAGGTATAGAAAAAGAAAAAAACAATAGATAAGTCAGTTACATTTTACTCAAGCCAGTAAGTGTTGTGCTAAAAGAAAACCAAAGGTAAAGAATGCATTTTAGGAGGGGTGGACATTTAATCAAGGACGGTGTAGATGTCAGCACTTGGACGGCAAAAAGGGGAAGGAGAAAAGTTCACTATAGTCAAAGAATATTTTCTCTCTCAATACACTAGATAGCAGATACCAGGGTTAGGATTCCCACACGGATACCTACAAAGCATGCTGGGACCTGTAGTCCCATGGGGCAGATATGTGAGTTTTGAATGGGCCTGCCAGGAGGAGCTTCTGGGATTCACAATCCATACTGTTGTTCCTTTAAATTTATAGTACTGTGCAAAAGTTTTAGGCAGGTGTTAAAAATTGCTGTTTCATGTTTCATGAAGACAGTTTCATGTAATGGCAAGATTGAGCACAGCAACAAGACAAAAGGTAGTTATACTGCATCAGCAAGGTCTCTCCCATACAAAGATTTCAAAGCAGACTGGGGTTTCAAGATGTGCTGTTCAAGCTCTTTTGAAGGAGCACTAAGAAACGTGCAGCGTTGAGGATCGTAGACACAGTGGTCGGCCAAGGAAACTTAGTGTAGCAGATGAAAGACACATCAAGCTTATTACCCTTCGAAATCGGAAGATGTCCAGCAGTGCCATCAGCTCAGAACTGGCAGAAGCCAGTGGGACCCAGGTACACCCATCTACTGTCCGGAGAACTGGCCAGAAGTGGTCTTCATGGAAGAATTGCAGCCAAAAAGCCATACCTCCGACGTGGAAACAAGGCCAAGCGACTCAAGTATGCACGAAAACATAGGAACTGGGTTGCAGAAAAATGGCAGCAGGTTCTCTGGACTGATGAGTCAAAATTTGAAATATTTGGCTGTAGCACAAGGCAGTTTGTTTGTCGAAGGGCTGAGGAGCGGTACAATAATGAATTTCTGCAGGCAACAGTGAAACATGGTGGAGGTTCCTTGAACGTTCGGGGCTGCATTTCTGAAAATGGAGTTGGAGATTTGGTCAGGATTAATGGTGTTCTCAATGCTGAGACAGGCAGATACTTATCCATCATGCAATACCATCAGGGAGTTGTATGATTGGCCCCAAATTTATTCTGCAGCAGGACAATGACCCTAAACATACACCGAAAGTCACTAAGACCTATCTTCAGCATAAAGAAGAACAAGAAGTCCTGGAAGTGATGGTATGGACCCCACAGAGCCCTGATCTCAACATCATCGAGTGTGTCTGGGATTACATGAAGAGACAGAAGGATGTTAGTTCTCCAAAATGTTTGGAACAACCTACCAGCCGAGTTCCTTCAAAAACTGTGTACAAGTGCACCTAGAAGAATTGATGCTGTTTTGAAGGCAAAGGGTGGTCACACCAAATATTGATTTGAATTAGATTTCTCTTTTGTTCATTCACTGCATTTTGTTGATTGATGAAAATAAATGATTAACACTTCCATTTTTGAAAGCATTCTTTGTTTACAGCATTTTTTCACACCTGTCTAAGACTTTTGCACAGTACTGTATATTTCGATTCTTAAGTTTAGAAGAGGTTAAACAATCATTCAAACAAATGTTAAGAATGAGACCAGTACAAAGCCAGATATATTTGATGTTAGACTTTAAGGAGATTACTTCCTTGAGCCCAATATCTTATGGAGATCATAGTTGCTCCAGCACCTCATACTCAGTCACTGAACTTGAGGAGTAGGCAGCAAGCGTGGACTACACTAGAGTCCTGGAGCAATTCACCCAGAGGACCAGAGATAGCAGGCACCTTTAAAGCTGCATGGTAGAAGATTCCTGCCCACAGACAGGTGTTAGGGCAAGCTAAGAGATTCACATTATCCAGGGCAATCCAATCTTCAAAGACATTTTAAATGGTTTCATCATAAAATTCTAGTTAATAAAGCTAGTGGGATACCTGAAATTTCACAATAATAATGACTGTAATAAAATCAAAATTAAAACAGTTTACACTAAATGTTTGGCACTGCTTAACTGGAACCGGTTTGAAAAAAAAAAGTGATATATTTGTGCATTGATATAATTAATTTATGTTTAGAATCTACTTTTCTAAACAGATTCTGGTGGATGAATAAGGAAACATGGATAAATATGGGAACCACTTACTGTGCAAAAATATCTTATACAGTAATCCCTCCTCGATCGTGGGGGTTGCGTTCCAGAACCCCCCACAATAGGTGAAAATCCGCAAAGTAGAAACCATATGTTTGTATGGTTATTTTTATATATTTTAAGCCCTTATAAACTCTCCCACACTGTCTACAAATATTCTCTGCACAGTTATAG
The DNA here is from genome assembly GCF_016835505.1 of Polypterus senegalus. NCBI lineage: Eukaryota > Metazoa > Chordata > Cladistia > Polypteriformes > Polypteridae > Polypterus > Polypterus senegalus. The sequence continues at coordinate 146,175,235 of NC_053156.1, read as the reverse complement.
AGTAAACCCTCGTTTATCGCGGTTAATCTGTTCCAGACTCTACCGCGATAAATGAACTTCCACGAAGTAGGGTTCTTTATTTATAAATCTAATATTTTCGCAGTTAGAGCATAGAAAACCTGTTTACCTTCTAAATATGTTTTTTGACATTATTAGAGCCCCGTAGACATGAAAGAACACCCTTCAGTCAAAAGTTTAAACTGTGCTCCATGACAAGACAGAGATGACAGTTCTTTCTCACAATTAAAAGAATGCAAACATATCTTCCTCTTCATAGGAGTGCGCGTCAGGAGCAGAGAATGTCAGAGAGAGACAGAGAGAGAGATAGACAGACAGAGAGAGAAAAGCAAACAATCAAAAATCAATACGAGCTGTTGGGTAGTCTTTCAGCATTTTTGAGAGGAGCGTCTGTATCCTCTAGGCAAACAGCCTCTGTGCAAACAGCCCCTCTGCTCACACCCCCTCCATCAGGAGCAGAGAATGTCAGAGAGAGTGAGAGAGACAGAGAAAAGCAAACAATCAAAAATCAATACGTGCTGCTAGAGCTTTTAAGTGTGCAAAGCACCGCACGGGAAGCATATCACATATCATTGAGGAGTTTTATTTAATACATAATACGTGCTCTGATTGGGTAGCTTCTCAGCCATCCGCCAATAGCGTCCCTTGTATGAAATCAACTGGGCAAACAAACTGAGGAAGCATGTACCATAAATTAAAAGACTCATTGTCCGCAGAAATCCGCGAACCAGAGAAAAATCTGTGATATATATTTAGATATGCTTAAATTTAAAATCCGCGATGGAGTGAAGCCGTGAAAGTCGAAGCGCGATATAGTGAGGGATCACTGTACTGTATTTGGGAAAGCAATGTCAAGATGATTTATTTCAATTCTGTTATGAAAATAACAAGCCAGCTCCTGCACACTTGAGCTTGCTTGAATACAGACTTTAAACATGAAGAGCAAATAAGGTTTTGATATGTAGCAATATATATAAAAATATATAAAATCTTAGTATCATTGCAACAAAATACCTTATGTTAGAAAAAGGATATGCAATGCTTAGGAGAACGAATGTTGACTACGACCTATATTCCTGCATATAAATTCACTGTTTAATTATTTACCTAAAGAAACTTATAGGAAAAGACTGCACTGAAATACTGGGGCAAGTGTATACTGGTTTCTAATATTTCTGATTCTGAAGACCAAAGCTATGTGGATTTAAAAAAATATATAATTAAAAACAACTGGTTTAAAAAACAGCCTTGGTAAAATACAAATTTCTTACAGAAACCTTAAAAATATCTGTCCCTCTATCCTTTCTGGATCCATTTCTGATCTTTTACTGTCTGCACCTATTCTGTCAACACTAGATAGTCTTGTTGACCACTATAACTCAGCTCTTCATTCAGCATTAGATAAAACAGCTCCTTTAAAACACAAGGAGGTTTCCGTTCAGCTCCCTGGTATAATTCAGAATTGCAATCTATGAAAGCAGCTGGCCGATGCCTTGAGAGAATGTCACGTAAGACTGGCCTCACCGTGCACATCCAGGCTTTCTCTGACCACCAAAGAGCTTACAGAGAAGCACTAACTGCTGCTAAGAACACCCACTATGGCAGAATAATAGAAAGTGGCCACGATAACCCAAGGGTTTTGTTCTCTGTAGTTAATAAACTACTCCAACCCACATCTGGCCCAACTACCTCTTCTACTGAAGTCTGTGAGGAATTCCTCCACTTTTTCCGTAACAAAATTAAAGATCTAAATAATTCAACTAACATAATTACATCATCTGTTTATATCTCTTCCTGTTTTCCCACTCCATCCAGCTCCTTCTCTAAGTTCTCACCAGTCACATCTGTGATTGTTAATAACCTGCTTTGTAAGATGAGGCCGACTACTTGTGTACTGGACCCCATCCCCAGCACACTACTTAAATCCTGCCTTCATGCCATAATCTCGACTGCTACAACAATAATAAACTCATCCCTTGACACTGGCTCTGTGCCGCTCACTTTTAAAATTGCTTCTGTAACCCCAATGTTAAAAAAGTCTGGTCTTGATGCTGACAATCTTAACAACTTTTGGCCTATTTCCCACTTAACTTTCCTGTCAAAAGCTCTTGAGCGTGTTGTAGGCTCCTAACTCACCAATTACTTAACCTCTAATAATTTGATGGAACCCTTTCAGTCTGGTTTCAGGGTGCAGCACAGCTGTGAAACTGCTCTGCTATGGGTAACCAATGATTTGCTTATGGCAGCAGACTCTGGACAAACCAGCATATTATTCTATTAGACCTCAGTGCAGCATTTGACACTGTCAGACATGACATTCTACTGTCCAGAATGGAGAACATGCTGGGTATCTCTGGCACTGCCCTCCAGTGGTTCAAGTCCTATCTGACTGATAGGCAAGAGTTTGTTAGTCTTGGCAACAGCAGATCCAGCTCGGTGCCAGTCACACAAGGAGTTCCTCAGGGCTCTGTCCTCAGCCCTCTTCTCTTCTGTATTTATATGCTTCCCCTTGGCCATATTATTCGTAGCTATGGACTGGGTTATCATCTTTATGCAGATGATACTCAACTCTACTTCAATGTTAAAAGTGGAACTTCATCAGAGCTTTCTCAGCTCACAACCTGCCTTAGTGAAATTAAAACCTGGATGGAGCAGAACTCTTTAAAATTAAATTGCAACAAAACTGAACTCCTGCAAATTGGGACTAAAATGCAGCTTAATAAAATGAGCTCCTTCCCAGTCCATCTTGGCAGTGATTTCATCAGACCTGCCTCTACTGCAAAGAATCTTGGTGTCATGTTTGTTTCCTCCCTCTTTTATTCCACCCACATAAATCACATTAAGAAACTTTCTTACTTTCACCTCCGTAACATATCCCGTGTTCGCTCTTTCCTCTCCTTTTCTAATGCTGAGAAACTTGTCCATGCTTTTATCACATCCCGTATCGATTATTGTAACTCGCTGCTGGCAGGTGCACCTTCTAATCTTATATCACAGCTCCAGCTTATTCAAAACTCAGCTGCAAGAGTCCTTACTCGAACCAGCAGCAGTGAGCACATCACACCCATCCTGCTCCGTCTTCACTGGCTCCCTGTGTCTTACAGAATCGAATATAAAATCCTACTAATAACCTACAAAGCCTTAAATAACCTTGCATCAAACTACATCAGTGACCTTCTCCATCACTATGTGCCTGCCCACCCACTAAGGTCCTCTGATTCTGGAAATCTTGTTGTGCCCCATACTAATCTACACTCCATGAGTGACAGGGCCTTCAGCTGTATAGCGCCCAGACTCTGGAATGACCTACCGAAATTAATCAGATCAGCTGACTCCATGAATTCCTTTAAAAAACAACTCAAAACTCATCTGTTCAGGAAGGCTTTTAGCTATACTTGACTTTATTACCCTTCTCTCAGTTTACCTCTCTGTCAAGATGCTCATGTAACCTGTATGTGTGTGTGCTAGACCATCAATTATGTTGTCTGTTAGGCTTTTCTCTGAATTTACTGTCTTAACCTTCTTTATTTATTTATTTGGTTTGTACAATGCTATATACTGTATACCCTGCCATTCTTTCTTATATTCTGTAAGTGCCTTGAGCATGAGAAAGGCGCTATATAAATAAAATGTATTATTATTATTATTTACTCAAATTGACCACTTGCTACAAAAAGAGCCTTTCTGTTCTTTGCAATGTTGAGCATTTTAGGTGATGAGACCCATTTACTCACCACAGTCCCCAAAATTCAACTCACGATTTTTATACACTTTTTATTGACTAGGTCACCATCTTCTGCCTCCCTTGCCACAAATGCATTAGTTCTATGAACATTCTAAATTGAATTTGTCTTAGCTGTGTTAAAACCTCTTTTACCACCTTCTTCTTTGTTGAAATTTGATTGGGCGGTCACAGGATACTTTGGGCTGTTTCCTATCCGGGATATCAAACATTAATTGTGAAGAAGATTTTTTAAAGTTGAAAGATGTAATTATTTTTCATGACACGCAAAGAAACCATGACTCAATTATAACTCCAGATAACAGGAGTCAATAAAACTATAGTAAGTGAGATAAGCAATTCATTTTTTCTGATCAGAAGAAAGTGAGAAAAATACAAAGCACATTGCAACCTACTGTATACATGGAAGGGATCACTAATGAATTACAGGGCACACTACTTCTATAAACATACTAGCTCAATAATCCCATTATTAGACATTGGACTGTCCAAGGAGATCCATGTAAAAACAATCAGAATATACAAACTCCAAGTAACCCAGCTGGGAATCAATGTTTTGAGGTGACAGACTTTGCAACCCTTGTCTCTTTTAATATTTAGACATTAGTATTAGTTTAAATGCTTGTCTTTTTAATTTTACACGACAAGCATCTTTACTGTAAGTGACCTGTTCAATATTATTTTTTGCAATGCTAAAAAGACAATAGATATTGTTTTAAGCAGAATTTCTAAATGAAGTTGAAATGACAATTAGTACAAGTTGGCTTTACCTCCAGAAGAAACTTTTTATTTTATTTATCTTATAGAAAAAAAACAGAATTTCTCAGATGAACAACATCATGTTCAAATAATTGGCGTCATATGGTCGAAAATGCCTACAGCAATACTTTGAATAAGCAAATGACTGTGTGACAGGCATCAGGCCACTTATCACCCTGGCCTGGCATCACACCACACATCTTGACCCTTACGCCCAGTTAACTGCTTTAATAAGACCAGCTGCTCAAGTCACAGACTAGTAAATTGGATTGAAGAATTCCTGCTTTTGTAATTTTGGGTGAGTATGACCACACTTGGTTTCTAAGAAGTGGTCTGCTTGAAAACTCCATCTCTTGTTTGTATGGCTTGAAAGAACTAAGTTTTATTTGTGAATTAACCAGGAAACTTCCTGCCAGATGTGGGCTGCCGGGAGACTGATAATGTGCCTCTTTGATTCCTCTTCACTTGCACTGCTGAAGCCAATTTGTTTTCCTGGTGCTGCTCTGCCTTAGGCTACAAAGGGCCTTACTCATGACCACAATTAGAGTGCTTGGAGTCAAATGATTTAACAAATCCAATAGCAGAGCTCTGTCTCAGCTTTGCAAACCTTGTCAGCAGTTAGATTAGCTGTTGAAAATCTAATCTAGTGAAAGCTAACAAATTTCTCTCACTACCAAGCAAAGTTCAGTATGGGGTCGAAAGTGCTTTTCTGGATCTGATGAATTTGCCCCTCTGTGGAACATTATATGATAGCATGAATCACTTCAGCAACCTTGCAGCTCATTTTTCACTGTTAACTGCAATTCAGAGGAGGCATGGCAGCACGCTGATAGTGAGATTGATTTTTTTCTTGCTCAGCTTTAAAAAAAAAAATCAGATATAATCTCCTCATTTTGAGAAGAACTGTCTTGTTACTTCTTTATTTCTCTTAGTTTAAAACATAATCTCTCATTCTGGAAAGAAGACATGTCCCAGTCAGTAGTATAACATTAAACAGAACAAAATACTTTAGAAAAATAATTTACTTTGAAAAATATTAAGTAAATGTAGCTTTAACAGTTTGCAATTTCATAAACCATAAATACTTCTTAAATTTAGATTAGGAACAAATATATATACACATGTATACAAAACAAATATATATACATGCACACACATACATATTCAATTTAACAAAAACAATGTAATAATGACATGTACACAACAAATTATGATCATGAATAAAGTAGGTATAAATAAGGACAAATCAACTTAGGATCGCATACTATTCAGTAGTAATCTGTGTTAGTAAACTGCTCAAAAAAATTAAAGGAACACTTTGAAAACACATCAGATCTTAATGGGAAAAAGAAATCCTCCTGGATATCTATACTGATATAGACTGGGTAATGTGTTAGGAACGAAAGGATGCCACGTTTGATGGAAATGAAAATGATCAACCTACAGAGCCCTGAATTCAAAGACGCCCAAAAATCAGAGTGAAAAAATGATGTGGCAGGCTAGTCCATTTTGCCAAAATTTAATTGCAGCAACTCAAAATTGTACGCAGCACTTTGTATGGCCCCTGTGTTCTTGTATACATGCCTGACAACATCGGTGCATGCTTCTAATGAGATGACAGATGGTGTTGTGGGGGATCTCCTCCCAGATCTGGACCAGGGCATCACTGAGCTCCTGGACAGTCTGAGGTGCAACCTGGTGGCATTGGATGGACCAAAACATAATGTCCCAGAGGTGTTCTATTGGATTTAGGTCAGGAAAGTGTGGTGGCCAGTCAATGGTATCAATTCCTTCATCCTCCAGGAACTGCCTGCATTACTCTCACCACATGAGGCCAGGAATTGTCGTGCACCAGGAGCCACTGTACCAGCATAGGGTCTGACAATGGGTCCAAGGATTTCATCCTGATACCTAATGGCAGCCAAGGTGCCTTTGTCAAGCCTGTAGCGGTCTGTGTGACCCTCCATGGATATGCCTCCCGAGACAATCATTAACCCACCACCAAACTGCTCATGCTGAATGATGTTACAAGCAACATAATGTTCTCCATGGCTTATCCAGACCCTTTCACTTCTGTCACGTGCTCAGGGTGAACCTGCTGTCATCTGTAAAAAGCACAGGGCACCAGTGATGCATCTGCCAATTCTGGTATTCTATGGCGAATGCCAATCGAGCTGCATGCTGCTGGGCAGTGAGCTCAGGGCCCATTAGAGGACATGGGGCCCTTGGGTCACCCTCATGAAGTCTTTCTGGTTGTTTGGTCAGAGACATTCACACCAGTGGCCTGCTGGAGGTCATTTTGTAGGGCTCTGGCAGTGCTCATCCTGTTCCTCCTTGCCCAAAGGAGCAGATACTGGTCCTGCTGATGGGTTATGGACCTTCTATGGCCCTCTCCAGCTCTCCTAGAGTAACTGCTTGTCTCCTAGAATCTCCTCCATGCCCTTGAGACTGTGCAGGGAGACACAGCAAATCTTCTGGCAATGACACGTATTGATGTGCCATCCTGGAGAAGTTGGACTACCTGTGCAACCTCTGTAGGGTCCAGGTATCGCCTCATGCTACCAGTAGTGACACTGACTGTAGCCAAATGCAAAACTAGTGAAGAAACAGTCAGAAAAGACGAGGAGGGAAAAATGTCAGTGGCCTCCACCTGTTAAACCATTCCTGTTTTGGGGGTCATCTCATTGTTGCACCTCTAGTGCATCTGTTGTTAATTTCATTAACACCACAGCAGCTGAAACTGATTAACAACCCCCTCTGCTACTTAACTGACCAGATTAATATCCCATAAGTTTCATTGACTTTATGCTATACTCTGATTAAAAAGTGTTCCTTTAATTCTTTTGAGCAGTATATATAGCAAAATACCTGTGCTTCGCAGCGGAGAAGTAGTGTGTTAAAGAAGTTATGAAAAAGAAAAGGAAACATTTTAAATATAACATAACATGATTGTCAATGCAATTGTTTTGTGACTGTTATGAGTGTTGCTGTCATCAAGGATTTGATTACCATTATTTCTTTCAATCAGATTCGTATTTGGAGGATGTGTTGTGTTCAAGTTATATTCCGTGTTTGTCAACCGTTGTAAAGATAACAGGTTTCATTCATCGAAGTGTTCACTACCCAAATCGGTACTTGTGAATCTAAGATGTTTAATAGGCATTCCCGGTATTATGCTGTGGATTTGCCTGCGAATATTTAGCGGCAGCGTGTCTATGAACTTAATTTAAACTTAAGCTTTACACTTTGCTTTCCTATTGATATGTCTACAAAGGCTTGTTCAGATTCAGAGGGATGTTCCTTTCTTACTGCATCAATAAACAGTTCGTCTTCCTCTTTATCTGAGACATCACCCACTGCATGCACGGGTTTACCTTTCCCAGTCCTACAAACTTTAGCGAAGTGGTTCAATTTACCACATTTTTTACACTGTCTTCCTTTAGCTGGACATTGACTTTTTCCACCGTGTGCTTTGTTTCCGCAGTACCTGCACTTATGAATATCCTGGTATGCATCACACGAATATTCTTGTATGCATCTTTTGCTGCCTTCTCAATTGTGTAATGTGTTTTTTGTTCAGAACTCTTTGGAGGTCTTGCTTTTTGTTTGCGTACTGAGTTCACAGTCAGTTCATGTGAGCCGCTCGGAGTACATGCTTCGAAGGTTCTCAGCTGTGGTTGTGCTATGTCGCGATCTTGCGATGTCCACGGCTTTATTTAATGTTAGCTAAGACCCGGCACTTAAAAGTTTCTCTCGCACTTTTGCTGAGTTTGTGTCAAACACTATTCTATCCCTGACCATCTCCTCTTCGTTTGCATAAGCACAGTCCTTCACCAGCAATTTTAACTCCGTTACAGCAATTTTAACTCCGTTACAAAGTGATCAAATGTCTCGTTTATACCCTGCGTCTTCTCATTAAACTTGTATCTCGCAAATATCGTATTCGTCGTAGGCATGAAAAAAACGCCAGCAGCAGCGTGTCTATGAACTTAATTTAAACTTAAGGTTTACACCGTGCTTTGTTTCTGCAGTAGCTGCACTTATGAATATGCTTGTGTGTGTCACTCACTTCATATTCTTTTGCAGCCTTCTCAATTGTGTAATGCGTTTTTCGTTCAGTGCTCTTTGGAGCTCTTGCTTGTTCTCTGCGTACTGCATTCACAGTCAGTTCACGTGAGCCGCTCGGAGCACATGCATCGAAGGTTCTCAGCTGTGGTTGTGCTATCTCGTGCGATCTTGCGATGTCCACGGCTTTATTTAATGTTAGCTAAGACCCGGCACTTAAAAGTTTCTCTCGCACTTTCGCTGAGTTTGGGCCAAACACTATTCTATCCCTGACCATCTCATCTTCGTTTGCATAAGCACAGTCCTTCACCCACGAATATTTAGCGGCAGTGTGTCTATTGGATTGCTGCTGACGGACGGCCTTATACTGTATGGGCAGGCACTCAATTACATGGGAGGCGTGACGATGAGGGATGCAACTCCGCTTCACACGGCGACCGAGCTGCAGGCTGTATGTACTTAAGTAGGTTCCAGTTATGACCGTTACGTGTAGAATTTCGAAATGAAACCTGCCTAACTTTTGTAAGTAAGCTGTAAGGAATGAGCCTGCCAAATTTCAGCCTTCTACCTACACGGGAAGTTGGAGAATTAGTGATGACTCGGTGAGGGCTTTGCCTTTTATTAGTATAGATGATAAGCCATACCAGTGCATTCAAAGATTCAAATGTTTCATCACAAACTGCATTAAAAAATGTTGCATTTCAGACTGTAAATCTTTGGGGCCCTACAACTTGTCTACATCTAAAACATTCTTTTCATTCAATAATATTTTTAATTTCAATTGTTAATAAACATAAACTTTGTCATGATTTATAATATATAGGTTAATCAGACTTCCATTTTGGTGCTCAGTTGTGTGGCTCATAATGATTCATACGGCTAATGCATTTTTCCACGTTTTCAGATTGCATGGCGTAATAGTGGTATTGGAACACATCCTGATGTTTGTTATCCATGTTAAGTGTGCTTGCATACAACCATACAGAACAACACTGCCCTACAAAGCTACTCACTTCATATAGGGTACATTAATGCACAGTAGACATGTAGTGGTATCAAACCACTAATAATTATAAAATGATAGCAGATCACCTCATAGGACACTAACAAAACACTAAAAATATAATATCCAGTCAGCAATATTATTTACAGATGCACCACAATTTTTTAACAGTTCAGTGTTTGTTTTTTTTTAGCAATCATGGTGGCGGAAAGAGGCGACATGTTGCGTGCTGCTCCTCACAGACTTTTCCTTTTTATGTCTGCATTTTTGTTATTGTCGCTGTTTGTACTGCCAGTTCGCTGTTTTATTAAGTACGACCGTACAACATTTGGTAAACATCGGAACAACAAAGGCACAAGTCGCTACTTTTGAAGTTATCAACCAGGGGCTGCTTGCCACAATAACTCGAGACCAAAGTGGCGGACGTGACCCACCCGACCACACCCAGAGGACACGGAGGTGAAAACGGGATCCAAGCGAGGATGAAACGCCAAGGACTGTGACTTCCACTGCCTAGCATTTTCCCGGCCAATGCTTAGTCTCTGGACAACAAATTAGACAATCTCCGTGTTTTCTGCCTCACAGACACATGGCTCACCGCCTGCACACTGGATTCGGCTGTCCAGCCAGACAGCTTCTCTATTCACCGCGCTGATTGGTCAGTCTCCTCCAGGAAAAAGAGAGGTGGCAGGGTATGCTTCCTCATCAACAACGCATGGTGTACGGATGTGGAAATCATTTCACAAAGCTGTTCACCAGACCTGGAGTGTCTGATCATCAAGTGCCGGCCACTTTTACCTGCCTAGGGAGTTTACGGCTGTACACATGGCAGCTGTTCACATCCTCCCGCAAGCAAACACCAGCACCACACTTAAGGAAATGTACGGCCTCATTATGGACTGTGAAAACACACACCTCGAAGGTCTGGTTATCATTGCCGGAGACTTCAACAAAGCAAGCTTCAGGTCTGTTTACCCCAAATACTACCAACACGTCTCCTGTCCCATCAGGGATGCTAATATGTTGGGCCACTGCTACACCACACACAAAAACGTGAATTGCTCACTCCCACGGAATAACCTCGGGCAGTCACACCACCACTCTGTGCTCCTCCTCCCTGTTTACAAGCAGCAGTTGAAGCATGCAGAGCTGGTCTTGCGATAGGTGCACTGTTGAACCCCGGAAGTGGAGGAGAAACTTAGGGACTGCTTTGAATCTGAGGACTGTGATGTTTTCAAAGAGTCCTATGAGAATCTGGACTAGTATGCCGCAGTTGTCACAGGCTTCATCGGGAAATGTGTGGATAACTGTGTACCCACAAAGTCTGTATACGTATTTCCCAACCAGAAGCCCTGGATGTGTGCTGAAGTACGCCAGTGGATCCGTGAGCGCAGCAGTGTGTTTCACTCCGGAGATACACAGGCATACAAAAAGAGCTGGTATGATCTCTGAAAATCCATTAAATATGCAAAGTGCCAGTATGCCCACAAACTGGACTCTCAGTTTAACAGCACAGCAGACGCTTGTCGGATGTGGCAGGGTATTCAGCTGATCACAGACTACAAACCCCAGACTCATGCCGCCACAGCTATCACCGTTTCACTCCCGGATGAGTTGAATGTGTTTTTCACTCGCTTCGAGCTCGCTAACACGGACGGGACTGTGCGACCCCCTCAGCGCTGCAAGACTCCAGCCTGAGGCTCTCCGAGGATGACATGAGGAAGACTTTTGCCCGACTCAGCATCCGCAAAGCAACTGGCCCAGACGGAGTCTCCGGTCGCGTTTTAAAAACATGTTGCGACCAGCTAGCTGCTGTCTTTTTGGATATTTTTAACACATCTCTGAGAGTTTAATTTGTCCCCACCTGCTTCAAGCACACAACCATCATCCCTGCCCCAAAGAAAAAAAAAGTAGACTGCCCTAATGATTACCAACCAGTAGCACTTACTCCCATAGCCATGAAGTACTTTGAGAGGCTGGTGCTGGAACAAATCAAGGACATCATCCCTGACAGTCTGGACCTCCTCCAGTTTGCCTACCACTGCAACAGGTCCACTGAGGATGCCATCTCCATAACACGTCACACCACCCTGTCTCATCTGGAAAACAAGAACTGTTATGCCACCCTTAATGTTAGCAAAACTAAGGAGATGATTGTGGACTTCCGCAAATAGGAAACAGAACAAAACCCCATCTGCATCAGAGGTGAGGCTGTGGAGCAGGTCAGCAGCTTTAGGTTCCTAGGAGTCACCCTCACTGATGACCTTAAATGGTCAAGTCACACTGCGGCAGTAGTCAAGAAACCCCAACAACACCTCTACTTCCTCAGGAGACTGAGTAAAGCCTGGATGTCCCCCAAAACCATGTGCAGACTCTACAGGTGTACTGTGGAATCCATCCTGACAAGATGTATCACATCCTGGTACAGCAACTGCTCAGTTCAGGAATGCAGAGCTCTGCAGCGTGTGGTGAACACAGCACAGCAGATCACGGGCACATAGCTTCCTGCGATCCATGACATCCACATTACACGCTGTCTCAGGAAACTGAACCGGATCACCCACCTTGCACTGTCACTTTTCACCCTCCTCCCATTTGGGAAGCAACTAAAGTCCATTCGGACATGCACCTCCAGGTTCAGGAACAGTTTCTACCCAACTGCAATCAGACTCGTGAACAATCAGTAACCTTGTGTCACCTCCACTGCTACTTCCACATATATTTCTGCCGCTGTCTCTATTTATTCCTAGGATTCTGGTTTTATTTATTACTTATTTATATTCATTTATTTATTGTGGTTTTTTTTTTTGTGTGTCTATGTTCACTGTCTGTGGGGGCACATGCAAGCAAGCATTTCATTGTACATGGTACTTGTACACATGACAACAAAGAATTGAATTGTTTCTTTGCTGGAAGTACCAGACTGCTCACTCTCTGCCTGAGTACTATATTTCTCCTTTAAGCAATCTTCTGCAAGACACATACACAACTAAAGCAAAAATTGCAAACGCAACCATCTGAATGGCCAGATACTTTCCATTCTGAATAGCGCTGATGTGATTGTACTGTGTTCCAAATGTATAACTATTGATGGCACCTGTGTGAGCAGTGTAATATTTGGAATAGTGGCAGGACTGCGAAATTAGTCATATCTAAAGCACGAGACTGAAAAAATGTTTTTTTTTTTTTCATTAAGAATCATTCAAGGAATTTAAACTGGGGCTGATATGCTGGAATGGCCCTGTGTGGACTGGTTAGTCCTGTGTAATTGGGTGTGGGATGATACATTAAGTGTGACCCACAATGTAATGATTTAAGGCTAACAAATATGAATTACCCTAGATATTGCCAATATGACTTCCACAATTTGTAGTAAAATTAAGCAGGAGAAAACTGAAGCTGTAAATTATGCACCTTATTAATACTACATAGCTGAGACTTTGTGTCTTTAAGTTTCTTTTTATTTGCAAGCATGGGAAAAGCATTTACCTATTTTTTTCCCTGTTGTTCATTGGCAAGAGGTACAGGGATCAGAATATCTAAATAAATGTTCTATAAAGCAAAACAATGTTTTTTACACATTAAGAAATAAAAACTTGCAGCCTTTCAGGACAAGGACTATTCACACCCATTTTAAATTTACACATATCATTACATATCTAGATCTAATCTTTTCAAATATTATTACAACATTCATCATTAAGGTAATTATTTTTGTGCTTTAAAATTAACTTAAGGACCAATCAACATTTAAAAATAAGGCTAGGAAAGCTGTATTTTAGCTCTGTAAATGAATTATTTTTATTATTACATAAATAAAGGTGACTTTCAAGATCAAGACACATTGTAACTGTCTGCATATAATTTTTGTGTTCGTAAGAATAACTTATGAATGCTTTGAAATTACTTCAGTTTTTTGTCCTGTGCTTCCTACCTCATTGGTCTGAGAATAACCTTACATATCACATACCATTTGATTTGTCTTGATGTTTAGCTATGCAAGACGTTGAGCTTTTTGGGGTCCTCTATATTTTTGTCTCTCTAGATCTGAAAAACAATCCTTTTTAGGCAATTTTTAAGAACCATATGTTGTGCGGAAATTACTCCTTATGATAAAGAGCAAGCCAATAGGTGTCTACAACAAAAAAGACCAGAATGATCCGAAGTTGTGTGCACCACATCAACCTACCCTAGGGGGTTTATCCCCTAACAGGATACAAGCCATCTATAGACCTCTATCAGATAGTGAAAAATGACAAATTTCATTTACAATCAAGAATATTTAGACTTTAAACTTTTTAAATGAAGCACAAATTTTAATATTTAAAATAATTGACACAACTACTCTTTGCTAATTATGTACTTCTCCTTCATGAAGTAAATCATTACATTTGTTTTGAATACCCCAAATTAGGGCAGATTATTCTAATTCAGACATTTTTACAACTTGGTTACTAGTGCAGAGTTACACAATAAGTTGCATGTGAGAGGGATGGACAAGCACCCTTCAGTCCAACATTCTGGCATTAACAGAGTTGTATAAAGTTCCCAGCAGCTAAAACTGAGTAAAAGTAGACACACCTTTCTGAAAAGTGGCTCGAGTAGAAGTAAAATTTGCCCATGAACAAACTGCTCAAATAGAAGTTTTGAAATATCTGATATTATGTGTATTCAAATATCAGAAGTACAAATATAGTGCCTCCCTATTTTAATACATACTCAAAAAAGTTGTTACAAACTTAAAATAATTGACTACATTATTCAATATTCAATGTGCATTGGACATCTTAATTACTGAGTTCTAGTTCAGTAGAGTTAGCATTACTAGAAGAGGAATATATGCCTTCCCAACTTTAAAAAGGAACTAATCCTTTTCTGAAAACACTTCTGTAAAGTGAATTTTCGTAATGTAAACACCTAATTAAAATTAATTTAAATGAAAAATATTTTTAAGTATTCCTTGGTCCCACAAATGACACAAATAACACTGAATCAAATTAATATTGACAGAATTAATTTAATAAGAACATTAATAACAATTAATAATGTTTTTTTGTAAAGAACATTACCTGGACTTTATCACTTCTAGTTTCATATTAAAAGGAATGGCCTTTTGGTTTTTCCTGGGCTTTACAACTACTTCAAAAACCTGTTTTGAAGCTGTGATGTCCAGGATAATGTGAGAAAACAAGTGAGAAACACACATGACAAGGTAAGTGAACCACAGCAGACGAAAATACAAGCACACCACGCTGCAGCTGGCAGACTTAGCCCCATCCTGTTCAGCAGGCCGCCATAAAGTCAATGTCTGAATGTAGCAGCATCAGCTGTGGAAATAATTGAGACTAGGGCCGAGCACCATCAATGTCTAGCCTCAGCCCATTCTGCGGGCTGCGGAAAGGTGTACTAGGAAACACTATGTAGATGATCAAGTGTTAGCGCCGGCTGCATGCATTTGAAACTTCTCCTATGTACATGGTATATGAAAAGCTGGGTAGGCCTGTACTTTAGATAATTGACTGGATAAATCACTGTCTGTATTTGCATAGCCCTTTCATTTCTGGTTTACAATTGCAGTAACAAATGTGCATAGCAAAATAAAACAGAGAAAGAATAGCCATTTGCAAGTTAAAACAATCAGAAAATTTTATACTCAAGTGAAGTAGAATTACTGTCAAAACATACTCAAGTACACAGCCTCTAGATCACACCACTATACAGTAAACAGACAGTACAGAAAACTGATTGAACAGACAGTATTGAAAGGCACCTTCCTATTCCACTGAAATTACCATTATGCGTGCAGCTTCACTGATTTAATAATAACATTTATTTTAATTGTTTTAAAATATTTGCTTATTTTCTCCTTATAAAATTTAATTAATTCTAACTCTAATTATTTTATAGATGCCACCTGCATTTAGACTCTACAAAGATTTCAATACGCATTTCAAACTGCAGCATTAATTGCATTATGCCATTTTGAAGTTAAAAAAGTAAATTGCAATTAAACATATGAGACTTAATATGAAGACACATATGTGTACTTGTACTAACCATTTTAATTGGCCAATGCATGGAATGAATGTTTCCTTTAAATCCCATTTTCTATTATGTAAGTCTGGGCTTTGGCTGGATAACTAAAAGACAGAGACTTTTCTCAAAGCCACTCCAGCATTGTCTTGGCTGTGTGCTTCAGATCATTGTTGTCCTGAAAGGTGAGCCGTTGCCCCAGTCTGAAATCACATGCACTCTAGAGCGGATTTTCATCAAGGACCTCTTTTATTTGTGGCATGAATCCTGCATTCAGTTCTGACCAGTCTACCTGAAGCACACACACCCAAAAACTGCCACCAGCATGCTTCACTATAAGGATGTTATTAGGGCTGGTCCCAAAGTTGTGCCCAAAGAGTTTACTTTTTGTCTCACCAGACCTGAGTATATTTTTCCTCATTCTCTCAGAATCCTTTAAAAGCAAGCATATGCTTTTTAATTGATGGGAGTGCAACTGAGATGGCTGAACTTCTGGCAGGTTGTGACATTTCTGCAGAGAACTTCTGAAGCTCTCTTTTATAATTGGGTTCTTGGTCACCTACCTGACCAAGGCACTTCTTATCTGGTTTTTCAGTTTGGCTAGACAACAAATTCTATGAGACCTGGTAGTTCCAAACTCCATTTCACAAATTATTGAGGTCATTATGCTTGAGGGAAGACTCAAAGCATTAGAAATAGTTTTATACCCTTGCCCTGATCTATAGATCATAACAATTTGATTGCAGAGGTCCGCAAAGAGTTCTTTGGGCTTTATGGTGTGGTTTTTGGTTCTGATGTACAGTGCAAATTGTGGGACCTTATATACACAGGTGTGTTCCTTTTAAAAACCATGCCTAATCAATTAAATTTCTCACATATATCGTCCAATAAAGTTCTGAATACTTATATGAATGGGATATTTCAGTTTTTAATTTTAATACATTTGCAAACTCTTCTTAAAATGTTTTGCTTGTCATTTTGGGTTATTGAGTCTAGACCAATGAGCAAAAATGGCAAACTTATCAATTTCAAATAAATATACAAAACAATTAATTGTGCAGAAAAAGAAGGGGTTCTTTCTGGATCGACTGTATTTATTCTTTTCTTACCCCATGTTGTTTTGACCTTCTGCTTATTTTAGTTTCACTCATGTGGACATATAATGTTGTGGCAGGTGTCCAGAATCCTTACCCAGCCAGGACGCACAAAGTGTGAAAGGACCAGGGGATGAGGGTAGTTCCCTTGGTTTCCAGTGGGGCCACGGGTTATGAGCATGGGAGCTCAACCCGGTTGGAACCCATGGTCAGCGCCTAGCGGCGCATGGACCTTTCCAGGGCCTTATTTGGTCACGTTTCCGCATGGCCCAGAGGTGTGGCCAGAAAAAGCTTGTTGGGCACCTAAAAGATGTACATACGTTTTTATATATACTTTGTATCTGGATTTTTTATAGCTCCATCACTTACAGTTGTGCTTGAAAGTTTGTGAACCCTTTAGAATTTTCTATATTTCTGCATAAATATGACCTAAAACATCATCAGATTTTCACTCAAGTCCTAAAAGTAGATAAAGAGAAACCAGTTAAACAAATGAGACAAAAATATTATACTTGGCCATTTATTTATTAAGGAAAATGATCGAATATTACATATTTGTGAGTGGCAAAAGTATGTGAACCTTTGCTTTCAATATCTGGTGTGACCCCCCTTCTGCAGCAATAACTGCAACTAAACGTTTAAGGTAACTTTTGATCATTCCTGCACACCGGTTTGGAGGAATTTTAGCCCATTCTTCTGTACAGAACAGCTTCAACTCTGGGATGTTGGTGGGTTTCCTCACATTAACTGCTCAATTCAGGTCCTTCCACAACATTTCGATTGGATTAAGGTCAGGACTTTGACTTGGCCATTCCAAAACATTAACTTTATTCTTCTTTAACCATTCTTTGGTAGAACGACTTGTGTGCTTAGGGTCGTTGTTTTGCTGCATGATCCACCTTCTCTTGAGATTCAGTTCATGGACAGATGTCCTGACATTTTCCTTTAGAATTCTCTGATATAATTCAGAATTCATTGTTCCATCAATGAAGGCAAGCCATCCTGGCCCAGATGCAGCAAAACAGGCCCAAACCATGATACTACCACCACCATGTTTCACAGATGGGATAAGGTTCTTATGCTGGAATGCAGTGTTTTCCTTTCTCCAAACATAACGCTTTTCATTTAAACCAAAAAGTTCTGTTTTGGTCTCATCCATTCACAAAATTTCCAATAGCCTTCTGGTTTGTCCACGTGATCTTTAGCAAACTGCTGATGAGCAGCAATGATTTTTTGGAGAGCAATGGCTTTCTTCTTACAACCCTGCCATGCACACCATTGTTGATCAGTGCATGAACATGAACATTAGCCAATGTGAGAGATGCCTTCAGTTGCTTAGAAGTTACCCTGGGGTCCTTTGTAACCTCGTCAACTATTACACACCATGCTCTTAGAGTGATCTTTGTTGGTCGACCACTCCTGCGGAGGGTAACAATGGAATCTGTCTGACTGTGGATTGGTGGAGTCCAAACTCTTTAGAGATGGTTTTGTAGCCTGATGAGCATCAACAACTCTTTTTCCCAAGTCCTCAGAAATCTCCTTTGTTCGTGCCATGATACACTTCCACAAACATGTGTTGTGAAGAGCAGACTTTGATAGATCCCTGTTCTTTAAATAACACAGGATGCCCACTCACACCTGATTGTCATCCCATTGATTTAAAACACCTGACTCTAATTTCACCTTCAAACTAGCTGCTAATCCTAGAGGATCACATACTTTTGCCACTCACAAATATGTAATATTCGATCATTTTCCTCAATAAATAAATGACCAAGTATAATATTTTTGTCTCATTTGTTTAACTGGTTTCTTTTTATCTACTTTTAGGACTTGAGTGAAAATCTGATGATGCTTTAGGTCATATTTATGCAGAAATATAGAAAATTCTATGTATGAAACTGTACATTTCATTCACATCGCAATCTTCACTAATGCCACCATCCAAACAAAATGGAATATTGTGTTCTCTGCTCTCATGGTTTTGTTTCTGCACCATGAACACTAATACTGGAGATGCAGATGACTCCCTCTGGTTGTGACATATAGTGGTAACCAAACACAAATAACTACTTGTATAGGCAGCATGTTCAGCACTATTCTGTCATTCAGCATATGTTTTGTTATTTTTATATAAAGACTACAATGTTACCTTTTTGGTTAAACAGTCATCTGAATCAGAAGGCATTCTTGTAGACACATGAAATATAACTTCAATAGTGGAGGTAGCATAATAAGGTGCTGTTTGTCCTGTGCTGCCATTTCGCTGCAGGCCTCCCATAAATCCACAGTGTGTTGCAAGATTTACCTGTTTTTTTGAAGAAAAAAAATATAAAATTTGCTGAAAATCACAAAATCACAATCTCAAAATCACAAATGATCTTCTCCGGGCAGCTGATATGGGACTTTTATCAATTCTTGTGCTTCCTGACCTCAGCTCCGCATCTGACACCATATTCCATCAGATACTTTTGAAATGACTAGCTAGTTTTGGAGTCTGTGGCCTTGTCCTCCAATGGTATTCTTCCTACCTCACTGATAGGAGGCAATTTGTTCAAATAAAGGGCTTTAAATCTGAGAATGCAGTTGTTACTCAGGGAGTCCCGCAGGGTTCTGTTTTGGGGTCGCTTCTTTTTCTCATTTATATTTTCCCAATAGGTAATATCTTATGGCACCATGATATTAAATTTCATTGTTATACTGATGACACACAGCTACAGTATATCTATCCACTAAATCCACTTCTGTTATCCCTCCAGATACTCTTATGGCATGTCTCCAAGACATAAAGACATGGATGACTCACAATCTCCAACTAAACAGCAATAAATCTGAGGTGCTCCTCATTGGTTCTACATCCACACTTGCTAAGGCTAACCAGTCTTCTATTTTAATTAACAATATTAACACAAACATCTCTACCCAGGTGAAGAGCCTGGGCGTCATTCTTGACAGTACTCTCCCTTTTTCTTCCTATATAAGTAATGTTTCTCGGACTGCCTTCTTCCATCTCCAAAACATTTCTAGACTTTGTCCTGTTCTTACCCAACACAGTACTGAAGTACAGTATTGGGTAATGCCCTAGTCACCTCATGTATTGATTACTGTAATTCTATTCTATCTGGCATCCCACAAAAACTTATCCATCGCTTACAACTTATTCAGAATTCTGCTGCCCGGATAACCTGTTCTAAATCCACTGAACATATTACACCTATTCTCTCTTTACTTCACTGGCTCCCTGTTAGTTACAGAATACAATACAAAATACTGCTCTTTACATTTAAAGCTCTCCACAATCTTGCTCCCCCCACCTCACTGATCTCCAACAGACTTACACTCCCTCTCGCTCACTCAGATCCTCATCTGCAGCTTTACTTTCTGTACTACACATCAAATTCTGTTCTATGAGAGCTCGAGCATTCTCTCATAGTGCTCCTCAACTCTGGAATTCTCTTCCCTCTCATATTCGTCAGCTTGATTCAATATCACATTTTAAAACTGTCCTCAAAACTTATCTTTTCAAATTGGCATACCAACTGCGAATTTTGCACTGTTACTGCCTGTTATCTTTGTTTGCTAATTATTGTTTTTTAATTTATCATTTTCTTTGTTTTTATTTTACT
This sequence comes from Polypterus senegalus, assembly GCF_016835505.1. Lineage (NCBI taxonomy): Eukaryota > Metazoa > Chordata > Cladistia > Polypteriformes > Polypteridae > Polypterus > Polypterus senegalus. Next base: position 146,154,895 of record NC_053156.1, on the reverse strand, counting down.
AATGTTGTTTAATTTCATTGTAAGGTGACCTTGAGTGCTAAGAAAGGCGCCTATTAAATAAAATGTATTATTATTATTATTATTATTATTATTATTATTATTATTAAAATGCTTTCTTTCCCACTAAAAAAGGAAACACCAATGCATATCATGCTAGACTGCATATTGATAAAGTAATGTAAGACAGACAAGGATAATGATGAGAAGCTGATATGAACTAAGGGTTGACAAGCCATGTGTCATTACTGGGGATAGGAGACTGTGTTAACTGCACTAAGGGTTATTGGGGAGTTACAGTGGGCCCAACTACATTGCAATCTTTACATTTCTATATAAAGTACAAATACAAAGTCTACAACATGTAAGATATAAACAAGAAATGCAGAATTTTAGAAATTATTCAAAATGACTGATGCATGTTTACCAGTGCTGGGTTGTACTACACTACTGGCAGTCCACATTTGCACAATAACTGTGTGCCGCAAAAACAAACACAGGTCTTATGAAAACATCTTACAGCCTAGAAGCCAGCCAGTTTCAACTGAATCATATAAATTAAAGAGAAACACATACAGAAATTTAGAAAGAAAATTGGTAACAAAATAAATAGTTGGTAAAAATGACAAAAAAAAAACATTTCATATAAAACATAAATAATAAAGTTTTATACAGTGACAATCTTTTTTTACTTTATAAAAAACTATTCAACTTCAGCTGTAGAAGAATTTTTCTAATATCTCTGCTATTTATAGAAATAATAATGCTTAGTGTTGAGTCAGGTAGATTCAAATAAAATAAACAGACAGTTATGGCACAGGTTAACCAACTTTCCTTAATCACCAGCAAATGTTTGTTTTAGAACCAACTGACCATTGCTGTGTTTGCCATTGGGCTTTCAAAGGTAAGTAAGATGCAGAGTTGTTTTAAAATATTGATAAACTAGCCGACGCCCACCGTAACATACGGTGGTGTAAGAATAGGAACGGAAAACGATGAGAAAGGAATTCAGTATAACAAAGGCTTAGGAAACCACCGTCGCAGTATAACGAAAATAGCAAGGAGCGAAACCAATGCCAGTGGTTAAGAGAGTACCTTCCTGTAGCAGGCTACGGAAAACATAGACATATATAGATAGACGTCGCATTCACTGTGTTGCCCAGTCGACACGATAAGTCAGAGCGTCCGCCCTATTGTGAGTGGTAAAAGTGCCATTTAAACTAATACAGGTAGACGTGGAAACCGGATTTTCTGATGAAAACACAATGATGTTTTAAACAGCATCGTTTACATACAACAGATTTTGGCAAATCGTTTACATGCAATTATTTATATCCATTTATACACTAATAATGGCAATTATTAAATAATAATAATAATAATTATTATTATTATTATTATTATTATTATTATTAATATTAAATAATTCCTCCTGTATAAGTAACATTTCTCGGACTGCTTCCATCTCCGAAACATTTCTAGACTTCGTCCTGCTCTTACACAACAGAGTACTAAAGTATTGGTTAATGCCCGAGTCACCTCACGTATAGATTACTGCAAAGCTATTCTATCTGCCATCCCACGAAAACCTATCCATCGCTTACAATTTATTCAAAATTCTGCTGCCAGGATAATAACCTGCTGTTCTAAATCCACTGAACATACTACACCTATTCTCTCTCAACGTAACTGGCTCCCTCTTAACTACAAAATACAATACTAAATATCGCTCTTAACATTTAAAGCTCTCCACAACCTCACTGATCTCCTACAGACTGACACTCCTCTCGCTCACTCAGATTCTCATCTGCAGCTGTACTTTCTGTACCACACATCAAACTCTATGCTATGGGAGCTCGAGCGTCTCTCATAGTGCTCCTCAACTCGGGAATTCTCTTCTCTCTCATATAGGTCAGCTCGATTCAATAACACATTTTAAAACTGCCCTCAAAGCTTATCTTTTCAAACTGGCATACCAATTGTGAATTTTGCACTGTTACTGCCAGTTATCTTTGTTTGTTTGCTAATTATTGCTGTTTGATTTAGCCTTCTCTTGTTTTAATTTTACTAATAGCCGACCTACGGCGTAGCATACGCTGCATAATTATTCATTGATGGGTGAACACTTCCTGAAAGACACAGTTCACCAATCCCCTATTCAGCATCACGATAGGGCGGCAGCCATCACTCCGGGTTTGGTGTCGGTCTAAGAAAGGAAAAAAAGAAGGGGCACAGAAACAACAGGGAGAACAGAAGCTTGCAGGAACAAACAAAGACAGCAGCAATGAGAGAGACCTGTTAGCAAAGCAAAGCAGCCCGAACCGAGAAGAACAATGAAAAGTCAACGTAGCTCAGAGGACAGCAATGAGAGAGACCTGTTAGCAAAGCAAAGCAGCCGGAACCAAAAAGAACAATGAAAAGTCAACGTGGCTCAGAGGTGCATGTGGACTGTAACAGAGACCAAAGCGACTGAGGATGTGTTTGGTGAGGTGTTGGGGGCGGGCACATGAGCAGGCAGTGCGCATGCCTCGAGAGCGAGGGTGGGCGTGGGAGGAGGGTTAGAGTTGGTGGGTGGGGCTACGTCATGCATACCTCATGGTCGGGCGATTTGGTCGATTATATATATAGATAGTTGTACATTACTCCCTCCTTTTTCTCCAATATGTATTCCAGAGTTGCCAAAACAATTGAAAAGGATTTTGAACTTCTATGCAAACAAGTCTCAGTCAAGGTTTAGATAACAATCTGAATTTCATTTGACAATAACTTTTCAACCAGTTGAAATGTCAGTTTTAGTGCTTGTTATGTTTTCAAGAGTCAAAAGAATTAAAGCATTTGACATTACAACATCATCGGTTCTTATATCCTAAATTTTGTATAAATTCTCATTCACACTATTCCCCTAGTAAGAAACCTTAATATTTAGTGTTATGTAAGACAACATATCATCCACTACTATAGTAATTAAATTCGTGTGGCAACTGGATCTTTTCTCTGTCCCTTCTATTGTATGGTGTTCTGTTCAAAAAATATTTTTCTGATGTGTTTATATCAAAATTATTAACAGACCCAATTCAAAGTTTGTTCACCATTTATATTCTTATATATATTTTATAAATTATATATATTATTATATATTATTATAAACACCATTTATATTTATATTTGGGCGAAGTGGTGGCTCTAGGGCTAAGGATCTGTGCTGGTATCCAGAAGGTTGCCGGTTCGAATCCCCGTCACTGCCAAAAGAGATCCTACTCTGCTGGGCCCTTGAGCAAAGCCCTTAACCTTCAATTGCTCCAGGGGCGCTGTACAATGACTGACCCTGTGCTCTGACCCCAAGGGGTATTTGAAAACTAACAAATTCCTAATACAAGAAATTGTAAAAGGAAAAATAAAGAACAAAAAAAAAATTGTAATCCTCTTAAACAACATGCATGGAGAATGACCTATGACTAAGCTCATTATTGTCCCTAGACTACACCAGGCACACTAAAGAAGATGTTTTGGGATTGCCCTTCAGTTTTTAGGATCTGGTTTGGGGTGTCCAATACAAACAGTGCTTTCTTTAAAGGTATTGTTTAGTTTAGCTCTATGCACCAAGATTATTTATTTATTTCAACATATACAATTCTGAAATCACAACCAATACAGTCAACCCACTTTCAATCCAAAAAAATGTAACTAAGTGCAATATACAATACATTTATATTATTTTCTAACAGGGTACCAAGGTTTTGCCAGGAAGCTACAGAGCAAAAACCCAATGCATGCCAAGGAATCAAAGAGACCACTCCTAGAACACAGCTCCAAGTTGGGATGTAGTTCACCACATCAAATTAATCAATAAGCTGCACAGGGATGCAGATGAAAGACAACTATCCATATAAAACCAGACAAAGCACTGAAAGTCTGTGCACTGTTAACAATATATGAAATTAATTTTAATTCTCTTAAGTAAAATAATTAATAAAAAGTACAAAATATAACAATTATTCAGATTGATGTGTTCATGACAAATTTTTAATATGTAGATGATATTATTATTAATACAAATATATATACCTCATAGAGGAGGATCTTGTCTTATAGCAGTCTCGACTTATGGCAATTAAAACAGATACAAACAAGTACATAAAATCCAAAAATATTTCTATTCAACTGAATTTCATTTAGTTTCTTGTGACTTTTTTTAACTTAGAAACAAAGCAAACTACACTTGAAATAACTCTGCTAAAAGTGAACCGATTTTGTCAAAATCTGGCACACTAATTTTTCAAGGAAGTTTGTTGAGAAAATTGTACAGTTTTTAAAGCAACAGGAGAAATATTACAAAAAATATTTTGACATTTGCTTGAACATTTTTCCTATACAAAAAGAATGCTGACAAATGCTGAAGTCATGCAGACTTCACATGGAAAGTAGTGGAACTAACTCTGAAGATCCACCAGCTGGTGACCTAGAATGGTGAGTCAACACAGCACGTATGACTCCTGAATGACTGATTTGTTCATCATTTCACTGATCACTAGCCATCAAAAGCAAAGAAAGAGAATCCTACATGAACGTGTGTTATTTGTTCCTCAAAACGTGATGTGTTGGGCAAGAAAGCATGCAAAGAAACATGCTTCTACTGTCCCGACTGCAATGTCGGGCTGAGAGTTGGTGACGGTTTCAAAGAATACTACATGAAGGATGTGTACTAAATCTGCATCAGCAACAGTGGACACTAGACATATCTTTCCTACTGTATTTATGGTGATGTTTTGGTATTTACATGCTTTTGTTACACATAAAAAAAAATTTTCTTGTTGAAAAAAATTAAGTGTTTTCAGCTAGTTTCTTAGAGGAGAAACATAACGCTAAATAGTTAAGAGAGGTTACTTAACTTGTATACAGTAGACCCCCGCGAAGTTGCGGTTCAGAGTTTGCGGCCACAGTCATTTGCAGATTTTTCCTTAGAACATATCTAATAACTGTTAGTGGAAACCGCAAATATCCTCCATAATTTTTATGGATTTTTTCATGGCAAGACTGTACTGTAGACAGAACAGAAAGCAACTGTAGAGGAAAACGCGGCTTAGGATGGTGAAAGTAGCCTATAGAATTTGAAACTGCAACTCCCAGCAGTCCTTGCAGTGGTTCTGATTGGTTTTCTGCTGAGAGTGCTGGGGCTGTTGGGGTCAAAGTATGATAGCGTGGCTTTTAAAAAGGGGGCCGGTGACCAAAAGCAAAAAAAAAAAAGGTTTTTGTAATTTGTGTTTCGAGTTCCTGTCTGTCTGCCTTCTGTTGGGTTACTTGTACTTATTCATATTGTCCTTGATCACTTCATGATTGGCGTCTGGATTGTCTGACGTCTGCCTGTGTACATGAGGACTGTAAGTGGATTCATGGCCATCCTGGAAAGAAAGGAGCGCTCCTGAACATGTCCACCCGTCTTCACCATTTCAGGAACTGGCGGTAGGACTATCTTTATATTCCCATTCAGCAGATCTCTGGACTATCTATTTTCAACATTACATTTAATCCATTGCCGTTTTTCATGATTTACTGTGTGTGTATTTTCTTTGTGCTTTGTTATATTTAATGTGCAATCGGCATAAGAGGAACAGGGGTGGCATCATTGTTTTCATTACATTCTTTTTTTTTTAATTTTATTAATTTTATTGCAATCATTCCATACAAATCAATCAATTTTTACAAGAAGTAAAATTAAGAACAAATCGACCCCCACCCCTGAGAGAGAGAGCAAGGCAAACGGCATAAAATTTAAGGCTTGTAAACATACCTAAATTAATAAATTTGATAAGCCAATAGAGATGAATGCAGAAGACAACGAAATACAGAAATAATTGATTCCTCTGTGCTTTAAGAGCTTATTTTAAAATATTACTGATTAGATCCTGCCATGTTTTGAAAAAAGTCTGTACAGATCCTCCAACTGAGTATTTGATTTTTTCTAATTTCAAACAGTATAAAACATCGGTTTCCCACTGACTTAAAAGAGGAGAGTTTGGGTTCTTCCAGTTTAGCAGAATAAGTCTGCGTGCCAAAAGTGTAGTGAATAAAACCACAGTTTGTTTGTCTTTCTCCACTTTAAACCCAACTGGAAGAACCCCAAACACAGTTGTTAATGGTTTAGGAGGGATTGTGGGACCAAGGCTGTCTGAAAGGTAATTAAAAATTTTGGTCCAGAATGATGTTAATTTGGTGCAGGCCCAAAACATGTGACCCAGTGAGGCTGGGACTTGGTTGCAATGTTCGCAGGTTGGACCTTGCCCTGAAAACATTTTGGACAGTTTTAGATGAGACAGATGTGCTCGATATATAATTTTGAGTTGAATAATTGTATGCGTTCCGCATATGGAGCTCAAGTGAATTCTCTGCATTGCTACTTTCCACTACATTTCTGATATATTATTTGAGAGATCTTTTTCCCAGTGTCCTCTTGGATCTTTGAAAGGGAGGGACTGTAAAATGATTATATACTTTGCAGAGATGGTGTCTGAGTCCTTGAGAGTGAGCAATATTTTTTTCCAGCATGGATGGTTTTCTTTACATTCTTTATTTGCTGTTTGATTACCGGTCTGCTTTGTTTTCGTGTTTGTGAGTGCGTGTGGGTCGGGCCAAGGCTTGGTATGTCCCTGGAATCTCCACTATAAAAATAAATAAATCACCATCTTCTCGATGGTGTGAATCTTAGCGGCACCAGACCGCTACAGCGTTATTCATTTCTCCTTGCTGCTTATTGACTATGATGCATCTCCAGCTGAATGTTCTTGTGTTTTCCGTTTTATTCCTCTTAACCCTTAAATCACCACAACTGGCTATAGTCGTTTCCCAGTGCCATTTGCGAGCACGCAAGAGCTGATCAGTCAGTGCCAGAAAATCATTGAGCAGCCAGCTCATGACCACTGCCAGCCCCTTGTGAGCAGGGGGGCTGAGCGTACCCCTAGAAGACACGGACGCTCCTCAAAAAAAAACCCTCTTAAAAAACGCTGATAGACTACCTTCACATTGCTCCCTTACTTGCTGGGCTTACTTGTGGCTTCTCTGTCGCATGATATGCTTCTCGCACAACGCTACGCTTACTTAAAAGTGAGGACAGCCTCACTGTCCCTGGAATTGAGCCACTGCACTAGACTAGCCTGCAAGCATCAGTGCTTACCTCTGTGTGCTTGTGTGCAGCCAACTGAAGCGCAGTTGGCTCAGTGATTTACTGAATTTCATCCATGGCGTCAGTTGCACCTTGTACATATTGTTGCAGTACTTTTTAAAATAGTATTTACAGTTCATTAGAAGTGTGTAAAATGATCAGTGTTGCAGTAATTGTGATGCTCTTTGCATGAAAAAAATGTGTTATATTAAAATTTCACTTTTCCTTTGTGAATTGTGATGTTTACTTAAAGTGCAGCAAAATTAGTATTTGGTTTTATGAATACACTAACCACCAAGCATGTGGCAGTTTAAGGGTTAAAGTTCAAAGATGCCGCCGAAATACCCTGCACCTTCTAAGGCTTCTGGCAATGAAAATGCGCTTGCATGAACTACAGTATATATAGCAGTAACATCGGTATTTTACATTTTAGCACTTTGGGAGACATAGCAGTACAGTACTGTACAGTATACAGGTTTACCTTTTTATTCTTTACTAGCAAAATACCCGCTCTTCGCAGCGGAGAAGTAGTGTGTTAAAGAGGTAATGAAAAAGAAAAGTAAACATTTTAATAATAACGTAACATAATTGACAATGTAATTGTTTTGTCATTGTCATGAGTGTTGCTGGCATATATATATATATATATATATATATATATATATATATATATATATACATATACATACATATATATATATCTACCTATCTATATATATATATATATATATATATATATATATATATATATCTGTACCTATATATATCTATGTATCTATATATCTATATATCTATACTAATAAAAGGAAAAGCCCTCACTCACTCACTCACTCACTCACTCACTCACTCACTGACTCACTCACTGACTCATCACTAATTCTCCAACTTCCCGTGTGGGTGGAAGGCTGAAATTTGGCAGGTTCATTCCTTACAGCTTCCTTACAAAAGTTGGGCAGGTTTTATATCGAAATTCTACGCGTAATGGTCATAACTGGAAGCAGTTTTTCTCCATTTACTGTAATGGAGATGAGCTTCAACACCGTGGGGGCGGAGTTTCGTGTGACATCATCACGCCTCCCACGTAATCACGCAGCACATAGAAAATCAGGAAGACCTCAAAAAAGCGCTGAAGAAAACATATAATTGAGAAGGCAGCGTAACAATAAGAAGCGAGCGAGTGACATATACAACCATATTGATGAGTTCTGCTACTTCGGAAACAAAGCACGATGTAAACCTACACTTTAAATTAAGTTTATAGGCAGGCTGCCACTGGCATTTGTAATTTAGTGCCTGCCCATATAAGGCCGTCCGTCAGCGGCAATCCAATAGCAAACTCCCACTAAATATTCACGGGTTAAGGACTGTGCTTATGCAGAGGAAGATGAGATGGTCAGCGTGGTGTTTGGCACAAACTCAGCGAAACTGCGAGAGAAAGTTTTAAGTGCCAGGACTAAGGTAACATTAAATAAAGCTATGGACATAGCACGAGATGGCACCAGCACAGCTGGGAACCTTCGATGCAAGTACACCGAGTGGCTCACGTGAACTGACGCAGTGCACAGATAAAAGCAACAGTTCCAAAGAGCACTGAACAAAACCGATTACACAATTGAAAAGGCAGCAAAAATATGAAGCGTCTGATAAGCATATTCATAAATGCAGCTACTGTGGAAACAAAGCACACGGTGGAAAAAGTCAATGTCCCGCTAAAGGAAGACAGTGTAAAAAACCCGTGCATGCAGTGTGTCAGGTCTCAGATAAAGAAGAAGACGAGCTGTTTATTGATGCAGTAAGAAACGAATCGATGAATGAAACCTGTCATCTTTACAACGATTGACAAACACGGAATGTAACTTGAACACAACACATCCTACAAATACGAACCTGATTGAAAGAAATAATGATAATCAAATCCTTGATGACAGCAACACTCAGTAACACTCACAAAACAAATACTGTATATTGAAAGTCATGTTACGTTATTTTTAAAATGTTCCCTTTTCTTTTCTACCTTTTTAACACACTACTTCTCCATGCGATACGCTGGTATATATATATGTATATATATATATCCCGCTCTACATACTCGAATAATGGATACTTTATTCGCCATCAATGATTGTTTTGGTAAAGCCATACTCAGTGTATTCATTAGATGAACGGTAAAAAAGTAAGAGCGAGGGGAGGATGACTCATTGAGGCATGCAGGCTGTAGTGCGCGTCAACTCTATCTGAATTGCGTGATCACATTTGAAAAAATATATCTTTTCAAGTTCTATTTAGTCCATATGTGTCAAACTCAAGGGCGCCCACATCCGCCCGGCGTAATTATATCCGCCCGAGATCATTTTATATACTGTATTATTGTTATTAAAGCCCGGTATATGAAGCGCTGGTAACACAATAAACTACAGATCCCATAATGCAGCGCTTCAGCTGCCTTGCCGAACACTTACCACGTTAATCAAGTCTACCTTTGATGCTGCAAGTTATTGCGGTTAGAGTTATTGCGCACTGAGTTTGCACGGCGCTTTGGTGACTTTGAAGAACAAAAAAAGTCCGTCTACATGCGGCTCGAACCTTGTGCATGTTTGGTAGCACATATCTGTGTGAGAAGCTCTTCTCAGTGATAAAGACTAACAAAACAGCACACAGGAGTTGCCTCACTGATGAGCACCTGCAATCCATCCTGAGAATCTCCACAACACAGAACCTCACACCAAACAGAAACGAACTTGTGGCCAAAAAGATGCCAGGCGTCCAGCTCTAAAATGACATATGAGCAAAGACAACTGAATGATTTGATTTGTTATTGCACGTAAGAGCGGAGTCAAGCGTTTTAACAAACAGCGTATTGCACTGATACTGAAATAGCTGTGTGTGTATATATGTAGATATGTATGTATATGTATATATATGCTTATATATGTGTGTGTGTATGTATGTATATATATATATATATATGTATGTATATATGTGTATATGTATAGATATGTATATATATATATATGTTTATGTGTGTGTGTATATATATATATATATATATATATATATGACAACAACACTCAACACTCACAACAGTGACAAAACAATTACATTGACAATCAGGTTACGTTATTTTCAAAATGTTTCCTTTTCTTTTCATTGCTTCTTTAACACACTACTTCTCCTCTGCTGGTATTTTGCTATACTATATAAAAGAAAAGGCAACTTTCCTTTCTTTACACCTTTTTTCCTTTTATCCCAAACCAAAGCCTTTCTCTCTTAACACTGCAGAGGACACAAAACTAATTTTCTTTAAATGCCGGTAAGGCACATTACCAGAGGCACAAATTTGAATGTTCACATAGAAAATGTAATTTCAATGTACCTGTACTTCTTAAAACGTTAATGTTTTACTGTTTAATAACTTATAGACTATAATTTATTATTTTTCCCTTGCACTCAGTGACCAAACCTATACACACACATATAGACACATACAAACATACACACAAGTATATGTATGTGTATATATATACACACACACACACACACACATACATACATACATACATACATACACACATGTATATAATTTGTGTGTGTGTATGTATGTATGTGTGTGTATATATGATGTAGATAGGTATGTATATGTAGATATGTATATAGATATGTAGATATGAAGATATATATATATATGTGTATATATATATGTATATATATATATATATGTATATATATATATACAGTATATATATATGTATGTATGTATGTGTGTGTGTGTGTATATATATGACAGCAGCAATCCAAGCTGTGAGAAAACAGTAAAAAGGAGGCGTGTCAGGCGTCAGTAGTACATTTTCTGATGCAGCTACCGAAAACAACTTCGTGGCGCTGCCGCCAAATACACAAAACAATTACTTTGACAATCATGTTACATTATTTTTAAAATGTTTCCTTTTCTTTCTCTTTCCTTCTTTAACACACTACTTCTCGCTGCCAAGCGCGGGTATATATATATATAGATAGATAGAGAAATATATATATAGATAGATATGAGAACAACACTCATATCAATGACAAAACAATTACATTAACAACCATGTTACGTTATTTTTGAAATTTTTCCTTTTCTTTTTCGTACCTTCTTTAAAACACTACTTCTCCGCTGCGAAGCGCTGGTATTCTGCTAGTATATCTATATCTATATATATATATATATCTATATATATATATATATATATATATATATATATATATATATATATATATATATATATATCTACTTTGGGGTGCGAGCAGCCGTTGCTGGGGGTGCCAGAATCCATCGAGGAAGAAAAATGAAAAACATTATTTGTACAAAATGTTAATTTATCTATCCATTCCTAAATAATTAAATGGGCAGGCTATTTCGTGTCAGTGCAATACGCTGCTTGTTAAAACGGATGACTCCTGCTCTTACGTGCACTTAGTGCTGTGTGGGTATTATGAACTATTGTATCTGTTCAAGTTCTATTTAAATTTTAAATATAAGTAATTTTTATTTAGTTGACAGAAATATGTTTAGTAGGAATGTAAATTAAATTTAGTCATCATTGCATAAATTTTTCTTCACCATAGAAATTTAAAGACTAAATTCAACTTCCATTCCTACCAAAGATATTTTTGGCGACTAAATAGAACCTACTTGTATCCAAATTCGAGCTATTGAGCTGTCGCCTGCCTGCCTGAATAAGTCACCCTCGCTTCGCTCTTACTTTTTACCATTCATTTAATCATGGCTAGTCGCGGAAAAATTATAAAATGGAAGGGGGATTACACTGAGTATGGCTTTACCAAAACAATTATTGATGACGAATAAAGTATCCATTATTCATAAAGCTTCAATTGGTGATGTGCTTTTTTGCGTTAACCTCATATTTTTTCATACTTCTTCTCAAACCAAAAATGAAAATGAATCGGGAAGCGCTGATCAATGTAATCGGTGTACCAGGAAATCATGCATTAAGAGAAGTTCCCCTTTGCTTGGAATGCAAAGTGTGATTAAATGCGTTATTTTTTAACGCGTTATGGAGCACATGCATCGAAGCTTCTCAATTGTGCTTGTGCTAAGAAAATGAAACATTTTAAAAATAACGTAACATGATTGTCAATGTAACCTTTTATAAGTAGTGCCTGGAAGATTCAGAGTGTGGAGAAACTGTAGAGTGTAAAATGAATCGGGAAGAGCTGATCAATGTAATCAGTGTACCAGGAAATCATGCATTGAGAGAAGTTCCCCTTTGCTTGGAATGCAAAGTGTGATTAAATGCGTTATTTTTTACGCTTATGGAGCACATGCATCGAAGCTTCTCAGCTGTGCTTGTGCTAAGAAAAGGAAACATTTTAAAAATAACGTAACACGATTGTCAATGTAACCTTTTGTAAGTAGTGCCTGGAGGATTCAGAGTGTGGAGAAACTCTAGAGACAGCGTGTGTATTAACTTGTGGATTTTCCTGTGAGTATTTGGTGGCAGCGTCACAAAGTTGGTTCCGCAAGACTGTGTTAGCTGCGGAGCTCAGCTCAGAGCGAAATGAGGTGAATGGGAGGGGAGATGATGACGCGACTCCCCCACCCGCCTTAACTGTCAATCCTCCCACAAAGACAGTCTCTCGGAATTTGCATAAGCACAGCCCTTCAACAGCAATTTTACCTTAGTTACAAAGTGATCAAAACTCTCGTTTAAATACTGAGTCCTCTCATTAAACTTGTATCCTGCATTAGCCGTGGGCATGACAAACGCCAGAGGCAGTCTGTCTATGAACTTAATTTAAACTTTAGGTTTACACCGTTGTTTGTTTCCGAAGTAGCTGCACTCATGAATATGGTTGTATGTGTCAGTCGCTGGCTTCTTATTGTTTCGCTGCCTTCTCAATTGTATAATGCATGTTTTCTTCAGGGCTTTTTGGAGCTCTTCCTTGTTTTCTACGTACTGCGTTGACAGTTCACGTGATTACGTGGGAGGCGTGATGATGTCACACAAAACTCTGCCCCCCACGGCCATCGAGCTCAACTCCATTACAGTATATGGAGAAAAATAGCTTCCAGTTATGACCATTAAGCGTAAAATTTCAAAATGAAACCTGCCCAACTTTTGTAAGTAAGCTTTAAGGAATGAGCCTGCCAAATTTCAGCCTTCTTCCTACACGGGAAGTTGGAGAATTATTGATGAGTCAGTGAGTGAGTGAGTCAGTGAGGGCTTTGCCTTTTATTAGCTTAATACATTACCTAAAAATCTATACTAAGTTTGAAATTAAATTAAAATGTTTTGGGGGCATATTTAGGGTTTAAACTATAAAAATAGGCATTTTTTTTTAGCCACATCCAAAATTTGCAGTTTTTCACAATTCGCAGGTGCTCTAGGAATGTAACCCCAACAACTTTTGGGGGTGTACTGTATTTGGTATATATTAAATTTAACATTTAATGCCTTACTTTCACATGTCTACTTCATTCTTTTTTTCTAATTAGGATTCTAATTTGAAATATCTAGAATATAGGTTTAACAAGGTGAAATAAAAATTACATACTGTATATATGTAAATATGTGATATATATACATATGTGTGTGTGTGGGGCTGCACGGTGGTGCAGTGGTAGCGCTGCTGCCTTGCAGTTAGGAGACCCGGGTTCGCTTCTCCCCGTGTCTGCGTGGGTTTCCTCCCGGCGCTCCGGTTTCCTCCCACAGTTCAAAGACATGCAGGTTAGGTGGATTGGCGATTCTAAATTGGCCCTAGTGTGTGCTTGGTGTGTGGGTGTGTTTGTGTGTGTCCTGTGGTGGGTTGGCACCCTACCCAGGATTGGTTCCTGCCTTGTGTCCTGTGTTGGCTGGGATTGGCTCCAGCAGACCCCCGTGACCCTGTATTCGGATTCAGCGGGTTAGAAAATGGATGGATGGATGTGTGTGTGTGTGTGTGTGTGCACATATATAAGTATTCATTCTTGACTGGGAAGAATTTTCATTAGGTACCGTATATATACAGTAAAAACTTGATTACCTGCCGTGCATTACACTGCGAGCTTTGCACATTGGAACAACTTTCCCTTGTGCTAGCACGTAGTGTTCTTCCCTAGCATCACAGTGTCAGTTGCATACCATCAGTTTTAGTAGCGCTTTGTAACTTTTCTCTTTTGTTACAATTAATCTACTACACATTGTTAAGGCCGATAAATGTATGCACATGATTTTGGAAATGTCAAAAAATTTAAATTATTAAACATTTACAAAATGGCAAAGGTGTTGCTTCAAAATATATAGAGTAGGAAGAACAGTGAACAATTTAAAGCATGATGCCGACAAAACTGAAAAATGTATCAAAAATGGAAACCACGGATGGTAATGTTATTCTGTATTAATGTGAATGTTCTTCTGTATTGTAATTTTCTTTTTAAATCCCATTACATTATGTTTTGTTAATATATTGTGATGTGCTGTATGGGAGCAGAAAGGGTGGAATGAATGCTGTAAGTGATGGGACTGGGTGAAGGGCTTCTGTTCTGTAAGGGACAGACACTTCCCTTAAGGGATGGGTAACAGGAAAAGTTAGGAGAAAAAGAAGGTGCAGCATAAGTTTTGAATAGGAAGTCAGGAAATAATAAGCAGGAGTGTTTGCAATATGGAGAAAGAGAATGGAAGTAGCAGGAGATAAACTGATTTGTAGGGAAAGCTTTCTTTTATGGTTTTGGAAGTATGCCCCGTAAACCAGATAATAGCATATAAGACAGGGGACAACGACTCCAAGTAAAACACAGAAAACTCCAGTACTTCTGAGTTGTATTTGCTTAATACGCTGGCCGTTACAATAGTATATGAATTAATTCATTTTGTTAAAGCTATATTATATTTTGTTAATATTGTTCTTTCTTGTAAATAAATACAAACATTCACTAAACTAATCTACTGTACATCATTTTTAAAGTAGTTGTGCTGTTATCTGTCTTTTCTCTTATCCGTCACAGCCTCTGTCTCGACCCCTGATGGAAAATCAAGGTTTTACTGTAATATGGCCTATGATATATACAACTGAAGGATTACTCGTGTTGAATTCTGTTAAACTTTCAGTTAGTGAAATCTGTCATTATGTTTCGAGGAGTCAAAATTAAAATTGTAGATACCTAAATAAACCTGTTAAACTAGTGATTACAGATATAGCTTGCAGTATTATAACTAGTTAAATCTGTGTTTCAGATATTATGTTTAAGATATTTTATCTATCATACTTACACTGGTTTTCTACCAATGGAAATTTTTATTATTGTATTTTATGGTTATTAGATGTGTACTTCAATTGAAAGTCATGTATAATAAAGACCAATCACATCCGTTACACTCAATGTACTTCTCCACACTGGGGAAACAATGACGCTCTCATTCTCAGCCCTCCCCATTCTTTACATTGCCAGGGCAAATCTCCAATGCTTTGACATATTACTTCTGGACACAAGTTAGTTGTCTGTCCTCACTGTCACCACATTATACATCAGCAATGAATGGCTCTTTTGGCAGGTCTTCAGCCATTAGTCACTTCACAACTTATCACCATATTATGAAACCTCTGTTTGTAAAATAAAATGGTTTCTACTACAGATCGACCACAATCCAAGTGTGAATTCCTAGGGGTCTACAGTCTCTTAAGAAATCCAAAGTTCAAAGTTGTGGTCCTCA
This sequence comes from Polypterus senegalus, assembly GCF_016835505.1. NCBI lineage: Eukaryota > Metazoa > Chordata > Cladistia > Polypteriformes > Polypteridae > Polypterus > Polypterus senegalus. Next base: position 146,139,052 of record NC_053156.1, on the reverse strand, counting down.
GATAATAGATGTATTTGATAGAAAACAGCTTTAATATCACCACAAATAGTCACTGAATGCTACTGAAAACTGAAAAACACTCGAAAAAAGGGACAGAGTGGCCCCTGGCAAAAAAAGAAAAAGTGATTATTTAACACCAATACTCCATGCTGAAATGCACAATTAAAGAAAAGCATATATTTATTACTATGTTACACATTATGGAGAGGCAAATACCAGACCTCTTCGTGCCTTCAATTTCTGCTTCACTTAGACCTCGTATATGTCCAGAATCTACAAGCTGCTGGATTTACCGGTTACAAAGCTTAGTTTGTTCTGTGTTCATAAAAAGATGATGTTCAGTGCACCATAGGCTGGGTAATGATATCCCTCTGGTAGCATCTTGCTTACACAATAATGGGGCTGCATAGCTTTGCACTCCTTTCATATGAATTTTCATGGTTTTTGCTTGCAGCAACTTTATACCTTGTATGTTCAGCTTTAATTGAGTAACATGTCTCTCATTAAGGTAGTGAAGTATGTCCATTTGCCATAGGTGCTCTATACGTCTCATAAGATCAGATGTCAGCATATATGTGTGGTCATGTACTTGCACCTCTGCAGGCCTGTGTAGTATGTAAGGCTAGAGGGGTTTGTTGTGATCCCTGTATTATTAGGTGGATTCGCACAATTAGGTAGGGAAAGTCTGAACCAATCAGAAGCATGGAGTAAACCTTATAGATTTGTGACAGTGGAAAGCCCTGTAGGTGAAATTGGGTAGGAATACACTGAGAAACCTATGCCAGTCCTATTCAAATGGTGGCCCTCAGGCCACATGCAGTCCAGAACCAACCACCAAGTGGCCCAGCCTGTAGTCCCAAAATAGGCTTCTACTTTGTTTCCCAGTGGTAAATGAAATCATTGAAACTTTAAACCAATTATACGAGGGTCAGTCAAAAGGTTCCCAGAATTGTGATATAGCGGGAGAATGAGAGATCAGATTACGTACAGATTGTAACAGATGCAAAAGGTCATTTTGTTTATTTAAGCGGATGTGCTGTTAACATATGTGTCGGTACGGGATCCTCCTTGCATATCCCTGAGCCACATAAAGGCTGGTTTATATCCCGCACTGGGTGCAAGGGGCTTATGGCGAAAATGACATCAGATTTGGAGACACGCACAGGAAAATATTTCTAAATACATGGCACTGGTGGTAGAACAATCGTATATTCCAAACGGTGAATTTCAATGAAGGGCTGGTTACGCTTGTGCCAGAATAATGAACGAAGGGCTGAATATAACACAATCGGTCATCAAAACAAAAGACAGATATGCAAAACATTTGAAATTCATCTGCCCATCATATAGGTACCCTGTTATGAATATACTGTATCTGTACCCTGTAGAATTCAGTTGTCCCTTCTGATTTGGCGTGGCACACTTAGGTGTGATTGTCACCAATCTCCTTGTGTTCACACATCTTTGCATATCATTTCTCTTTTGATTTAATGCATTCTCCATGCAAAATGCCGGCCTGTTTGTCAGTAAATATGTATGAGCAGTCGCCTGCCCGCTGTTTTGTCAGGCACAGCGATGTGATTAAGTCTGTGTTTAAGGTTGAAGGTGTATTACAGTAATTTTACTGGGGTGTTCTGTGATTGACGGCAGACAGTAAAGTTTGTTAAAATGGTATCAAAAATGCCACTTTGTTAGTTGTTACTTCAGTCGTTTTGGCATGCGTACTACATGTTCTGTTACCAGTAAATTCTTCATCAGGAGCTTGTCAACAAAGAAACATGGAAAATAAGATTTAGTAAAAAAATAATAATAGTAATAACTACAATTAATAATTCATTACTTGACACCCAAGTACTCTTTACAAAGATATTTTAAAGATAAATCATTAATATAAGTACACCATTCCACTTTCACACCATATGTGCTGCTCTTAAGCATTTACTCAGGTATTTTTTCTGGGAGGAGTAGGAAACAATTTCTAGAGGAAAGGCTTTGTTGTTGTTGGATCTTAAATTTAACTTCTGTCATATGAGTGATTAAAACCATGTGAATGAAATAGTTTAAGTTCTATGAAAAAAAATCCTTTGTCTGTAATGATCACCCATTTAAATTGGTGGAGGACTTCATATTTCAAAAGGGAAATAAATATTATTGCTAATACTGTGCAATTTTTTGATTTTGTGCACTTTGAGATGTGCCTGGTCAGATGTGAGCAAAATGTTTATTTTTTATTTCAAAAGTGGGAAAAAAGTATTGCAACTACCTCAGATTATGTTCAGTTATAGCTTTTGTGTTGGTTTTTTTTATACATTTAACGTGCCTGTGCCAGATATCACCCAATGAAAAAGGGGGACAATGAATAAACATTACTTGTTTTTAAATACAATCATTTGTGTTGATTTAAAATTTGTCATTACCTGCTGCTTATTGGCTGTTGAAAATGTCTGGCCCAGCTAAATTCCTTGGTTTGAAAATCTGGCCCATCTGAAATTATAATTGAATAGCCCTGCTCTAGCCATTTTGCAGTAAATGCCTGAGTGATCTCGTATTTCTTACTGAGCTCTGGAGAGATGTCAAAGGTGACTGATTTACCATACACCTGTAAAAGGTCCTGTCTCACTGTTCAAAGAGTCAGTGTCTCTACTCTCTGCTCCAAACGAAGATTCTATACAGCTAAATGAAGGATAACTGTTGTTTCTGAACCATCATTTACTATAACTTAAGCCTCTACACAGCAACCAGCGTTGTGGAGTAGCAGCTTTAAAACCTTTGCCATGATATTATGTAGTCTGGGTTGCTGATCAAAATACATTATTTCTGGCTCAACAACTGTCATTACAATACTGATTCGAGTCTGTAACTGTCTCATGTGGTATAATTAGGTAAAGTGCCTTATAAGAACTCAGGGTTTCTTTAAGTTGCAGACTTTAGGTGTATTTGAACATGCACATTGCCAACAGCATTCATTGTCTTTAATCTATTTTACAACCTGAGCCAGTATTGAAATTCTTAAATTTTGCACAGCTGTTAAGGTAATGGGCAATATGGCATGTGATGATGCAGGTTCCACTTTATGCTCCTATCTTCTTTTTAAGAGCTCTTGAATCCGACTATCGGTAATGTCAACGGATGAGCTGGACAGTGAAGACATCACGAAGCAAGGGCATGGTGCAAAAAGGTGCAAAGTGCTTTTATTAAAACAATCCAACAAAACAGTGTCCAAATAAATAGTGTAGTGCAATCAAACATTATTAAATAAATAATCCAACAAAGAGGAAAAAATCCCAGGCATTAAAACAAGGCTAAAATGAGATTAAAATCATTCTAACAACATTGGGGTTACACCTCCCAAGCTCAGCTTCTTCCCAGTCCCACGAGTGGCAGCCTTTCCAGCAGCTCCATGTACGACTTTATTTTTCTAACTTTTTCTAAATTTTATTATTTTACTGATCACTCCTATCACTTTCTTTTATGTGGACTCTTTTTACTACTTTTGTGAATTTCCCCTTGGGATTAATAAAGTATCTACCTATCTGTCTCTCGAGTTCTTTCAAAGTTGTGCTCAGCATGCGAGACTTCAGCCACCGCAGTCCTCATACTACTGACCCCCGTCCTGGCTGCCACCCCCAGCGTCTGTCTGACCGCTCGGGGTCGGTTGTCCTCCCGTCTTCCTTCTCGCAGTTGAAGTCATCCCTCGGATCCCTAGGGTAGACTTGTCCACTATCGTAACCACTTTTCTAATAACTCAGTGGGCATAATCCAGTCCCACGAGTGCCGATCACTCGCTCCATCTGGGACCCTGACCGAGCTGACCTTTTTCTTTCTAGCTAGCTGGCTTGTCCACTCTCTTTCCCCCAATGCTGCTCTCTCGCTCTCTGCCTCTTACTTTCTTTCATCTTTTGTCTTTCCCCCTTCCACCTCGTGCTTCTCCTATTTATCCTGGGGATGTGGCTCAGGTGTGGCATTTAGCAGCTCCCGGCTTCAATTACGGACACAGACGATTCCTCACCTGTGCACATAAGCGAGGAAACGCCTGCCTCATGTAGTGTCCAGGAACCACTCCAGCCACACTACCACGCCCTCTCTTTAAACCATGAGTATGGCGTTATTTATTTAAAAACTGGGCTTTTATTCAGAGCCGTGGACCCGCTATATCACATGGCCTTTGATTTACCTTTTGTCTGTGAAGGTTATGTAGCTTTTGCAGCCAATCCTGCTTCAGCACAATAATGCACTGAGGTAGGTTTTTCTTTATTCTTGATGTAAGAGGGTGGTATTCCTTTCTTTGACTTTGTGAAATCACTTTGTAGTAGTAGGGTAATGTACTGTTTTAGTCATTATGGATGCAATGAGAAGTCAAGCAAAATTACACATTTGATTGGCTAATTGAACAGATTATAATATGCAATATGCAACTTGCATATTGTAATCTGTTCAGTTAGCCAGTCAAAGGTGTCATTCTGCTTGACTTCTCATGACATCACTTTGGTAAAGGAGAGAGAAGCTTGCACTGAAATTCATTTCACTCATGACTTGGTATCTAACCATGGAGAGGTCCTTCAGTGTATTCTGTCATTCTGCACCATGTTTTATGGAGTACCCGATAAATCTTGACAAAAACTAGGGGGTAGTTTGCACAGAAGCCATTGTCAACTTCAAGGGTATTTACCATTCCATCAAGGGAGTGGACTGAGAGAGCAAAGTCATGAAAAGCCTCAGCATCTCTTATTTTAATAGGAGCTGTATTTTCAAGAGTTCCAATTTCAAGTTGATGAGGTTGTTCATTCTTATCCTTTAAACTTCTTGATGCTGCTGTGTGTGGGTATGCATCATGCTGACACAAGGCTGAAATCAAACAAGCCTGCTGCAAGTCCCTTTTAGCTTGTCAAGACACCTCTATCTAGAAATCCTTTACATTATGCTCCAAAATAGAGATAAATTATAGCAAAACAACTCAAAAATAACAGTAAAACGGTTACCTCCCATCCAAGTCCAGAAACAAAATCTTCATATGCTTTGCTGCCTCTTGTGTTTGAAAGAATGGAACATTTGTCTTCTTGACCTTCCGCAATATAAAACACTGCAATTTTGTGTGTTTCACGGCTACATAGAAAGAAATTAATAATAATCAAGACTTATTACTACACTATTATATTATTATTATTATGGTTATTATTTCTTATACTATATGACAACAATTAAAAATTGTACTTAATCATGCTGTTAAAAATTGTACTCAATTAAATATAGACCATGATGTCAATGAGAGAACAAGTCAGGAAATCAAAACACGGTCTACATCTGTGTTGCTTTCAACCATAAAAACCATTTACTCTTCTCTTTGAAAAATGCTTTTTACAATTAGGCTTGAACTCACCCCAGGTAAGATGCAACTTGCATCCACATTCTGTCTCTCCAAGTTCACTTTCAGGACAAAATACACTAAATGTACTTACATAATTTGTTCTCTTCTTTTGATATGCTCATTGATTCTTTGTATGTGAGCTATCAACACACTGAACAGCATATATTCCTTTCTGTAATTCCTCATTGTCCTCCAAGATCATTTACAGAATGTATACAAACATTTGTAATTTACAAACAGAAAAAAGTGATATGGCATTTTTACATGTCATGTACAGTTTTCTGAGTAAAGACTGAATGAATTTTGCTTTTGATTTTAAGATAAAAACGGAAAAACTATAATGTTTTGCAGCTAGTACGATTATTATAGAACTTCAGGTGTAGTTGAGGCTGCTGTCCACCTAATATAATCTAGGTATGTCACTGGATATTTGGCTAACTGCAATAAAGGCAGTCTGCTATTATTATGCTGCCAAAGCTGTTCAGATAGACTCTCATTTGAGCTTTAAAGGGCAAAGCAAATCCCATGTTTGAACAGGAAAGTATCTGAATCTTTCATGATCCTTGTGATGGCTGGGAAAAGGTCTCCAAGGCACTGAATGTTAGTCCCAGTAATGTATATACTGAGGTTTAGATTACTGATTATAACATTTTACTGAATGTAAGCATCATAGCTGTTACAGCTTACATATTTTATTCTGCAGAGTATGTAAAATATTCACTTGCATATGTATTAATGATTTAGTAAGCAACCCCAGAACTAAAGGATGTGAAGTGTAACTTTACTAAAATGTTTATAAACATAATAGCAGAAAAGATGATTTCTGATGTTACTGCAGTACCTGAGATAGTTTGTTATAATCGATGGATAATTTAACCAGCACAAAGGTTTGTAAACAACTCATTGGACATTACAAAAAAAGAACAAAGTTATGGTAGTAACTAATTAATCTGTGCACTTCAACCAGAAGCATAATCAGAAATACACTAATCATGTTTCATACTAATGAGATGATAAAGGACAAAATTATTACCTCATGTGGTTGTATGCATAACCTCCTCTTTTGGTGTTACTACTTCAAAAATAGTTCAAATATTACACTTTGCAAAAACTGTATTAACATATAAAGTACACCTCTTGTAGAACACACATGATGAATGTGAACTAGCAACTGTTAAAATAAATATATAAACGTCCTGAGAAGAACACTTTTTGTATGAGGCAGAAAGTCTGAAAAAACTGAAAAACAAAGATTCATGATGTGTTTCAGGAGAAATGTCAAGGTACTGCCTCAGCTCATGGAAAGAAGGAAGGTTTGAAGAAAAATGCTAAGAAGAATTGTAAGTGCTAAAATGTTTGGAGTTATCTTCTCTACATTATATATACACAGAGCCTGTGCTAGCAACCATTCATTAGCAATTCTGCATAGAGACTGACCAAAAATTGTTAAGATAAACACAGATTATTAAAATTGTGTAATGCCTAAAATGTAATTACTTGTAAATATGCATCCTTAATAATACCCAAAGCAGAATATAAAATAAATTTACAATTAAATTTTGTATTTTCAAGATCTATTAGATTTAAAAAATATAAATCCTTTTCAGCATAAAAGTAAATTCCAAAAATAAGTGTCTCTGTACGTTAGAAAAACAAAAGGAAAGTATGCAGTCTGAAATAAAGCTGATGCATAACAGATTATTTTCAACACACAGGGAATTTGAAAGATATGCAAGAGGGCTTTAATGAAGGCATGTAGAGAAGGGGATTGGGCAAGTGTTATAATAGGATGTGAAAAATCAAAGAACTTGTCAATTTAAATAACTTTTACATTTTAGTTGACATATGTAGCAAAAACTAAATTATACCATGTAACAAGAAATCACACAGGTATATTGTAATGTAGCCATTTGCTGTTATTTGCCATAATTTGCTGTTATTGGAAACTCAGGTGATAAGTACTTACCATTGTCTTGAATCAAGGTTTTTAAGTTCTCTTAAAAGCTTTGAATTTTTCTTTAAAATATGAAAACGTTTTCTGTTGGAAGTAAAGAATGAAATGTTTAAACAAACAGTGAAAGAATTTAGTATGAGTATAAGCATACCTAACTGGAAAATACATTGCCTCAGTATTAAATAAATTAAATAGAATGTTGCAGTCAGGTACGCGTATGACCAAGGGTCATGTAGTTCAAGAAAATCTATATAAATTCATAATAAAAAATAAAGTAAATGTATAAAAATATCATTGTGGAATAAATAAATTGTACATCAACATGTAAATTCAACTGTTAAGAAAATTAAATTTACTCAGAATAAAACAGTAATAAAGCAAAAAACTGACCAGAGAAAAAACTAGCTTCAAAGAGAACAAATAACTAGAACTTCAGAAGGAAGCACTGAATGATTTTAAGTTTCTTGATACAAAGATGGATGCTGAAATGTTAAGAAAGATAAGTATATAAGAGAGGGCTACAGCTATTATTTTTTTTCAGATAGGCCCTGGTTGACATTGTGAACAATGATGAAGGTCTCCCTTCTAATGGCACCATCTCTTAGCATTCCACAACCAGGTATTGGATAAATGGGTTTTGTAAAAAGATACAGTAGATGATTGACTACACATTATTACAACACAGGGCTGCAAATGAAAATAACCTTTTCAGTTGCTTTTCTAAATCTAGCATTGTTCTAGTACCAAAATCAGTGGTCGTTTGCCAGAGATTCTCATTGGCTTTTGAGGATAGATATTGTCTGCTCCTAACTAATAACATCTCAATAAACTACTGTGACATTGATGCAAATGGTACACTCCAGGATTTGAAATAATGCAGCAGCATTCTAAAATGAGTTTCACCATTCTCTCTCCTAATCAGCTGAAGAAAAGTTTACCCACTACATATGTGAAGTTAATGTAAATCTAAAATCAAACACTGTTAAATAATGATACTGCAGGGTGGACAAATCGGCAGCTTTTAATTCCGGGCAACCAAACAACAGACTTGCAAATCCTGGCAGATTAGCAGATGTTTCGGATCTTTGGTAAATGAAATATTTTCCTAATCAAAAACAATTCAATAACAACAAAAGACCCATTTCTTCATGTATCATCTAAAGTTTGGTGTCGATTTTGAAGACAGGTCCTTACAGCACGCAAGACTGCCGTAACCACTGTCTAAGGTTTATACTTGACGTGCCTATGCTGGATAGCACAGCAAAGGATAGCACAGCAAAAATGACATCAGACACAGCAACATGCACTGGGTTTTCACTGCGTGCTGCATACAGAAATTTTTTCTAACTACGCAGCAATGCAGGTAAAGCACCGTGTTTCCTAAAAGGTGAATTCTGAGGGGAGGCTGGTTACATGGGTGCTAGAATGATGAATGAAGGACTATATATGAGAAAAGATTAACAAAATACAAGAAGACACGCAAAAATATTTCAAGTGCATCTCTTCAACATGTAGGTCTCCCACTCACAAAAATATTATACTTGCTCTCCCTTTGCCACTTTTGGCTAATAGGTCTGGATGCACACACCCACCAATAAGCAATAAAGCAACCTTGTATAATAAGTCCATAAAACAAGCAAGAAAAAAGTTAATTGTATCCTCTCTCAATTTATCTTGATATAAATAAATTAATAATGAAGGTTACTTTATTAGGTCAGGGTAAACATATAGATTTTCTGATTGTTATTTTCCATTTAAAGGATTCAATATTGAATCTTAAAGTCTCAAGATTGAACTTGTGAATCACTATCCTACTCAATTAACATATGTAGATTTTTGCTTCCTTTGGCATCCGATCCAGTAACCTATGGGAAAAGCACTTTATTCCCTCGCGCAGAATGAGAAGGGTCCGGCTGCAGGCAGGACTGTATGAAATGGTGTGTCCTCCTCAACTGAAATCAGTGCTTTCGACTCTTAAATCAGATGTGTGGACTTCATACGGATTCAAAAGGTGCATTAGTAAAGAACAATTTGATACAAGTAAAGCCAAATGTAAGCTGTGCAGCTCAAAAGTATTGTTGTAATACAACAAATTTCAGAAATCATTTGTCCTGATGTCACCCATAAATGTAATCTCAGTCGACAATCCAAAAGAGTAGAGCCTAAACAATCTACACTAGAGATGGCAGGTTGCTCCAAGTATCCGTTTAAATAACCTCTTGCCCAAAAAATAACAATCTATAGTAGTTTTTATCTGTAAAGATACGAGACCCTGCAATGTTGTTCAAAATGAGGGCTTTCGACAAATGATACAGGTTTTCAAATTGCAGTATGTTATACCAAGTAGAAAACAAATGAGTTAAGTTATTATACCTAGGTTCTATGAAGATCTTAAACAAAGCATTGCCATGTCTCTCAGATAAGCAGAGAGAGTAGCTCTAACTTGTGACAGTTGAACATCCAGAGCAGCATATTCCTATGTGACAAATTACATGTCACTACATTAGAAACGATAGGGCATCTATGGCAGATGCGTTGCAGACATGCGAGCATATGCAAGTCACACCGCAAACAACCTCGCTGCCTATGCAGTATGCAGAAATTCTGTAATGGCTGGCTGGCTGTTGTCCCAAAAACCTTTCTAGCATTTTTAATATGCTGATGAATTGTGTGACTGAATCAGTCACAAGTTTGTGTGTTGGCAAGTCCAATAATTGTTGCTTCTCTTTAAGGACATGGCTAGCTGTACTGCTATAGCGAAATAAGTATGCAACGTGCCTCCCACAGCCAAGTAAGTGGGCAGTTGTTGTCATTTTCAGAGCATTGCATTCCAGAACCCCCCGCGATAGATGAAAATCTGCGAAGTAGAAACCATATATTTGTATGTTTATTTTTATATATTTTAAGCCCTTATAAACTTTCCCACACTGTTAACATTATTAGAGCCCTCTAGACATGAAATAACATCCTTTAGTCAAAAGTTTAAACAATGCTCCATGACAAGACAGAGATGACAGTTCTTTCTCACAATTAAAAGAATGCAAACATATCTTCTCTTCAAAGGAGCGCCGTCAGGAGCAGAGAATGTCAGAGAGAGACAGTGAGATAAAAGCAAACAATCAAAAAAGCAGTATGTGCTTTTAATTATGCCGAAGCACCGCGATAAAGCTGCATTTTGTACAGGAGCGTCCGTATCCTCTAGGCAAACAGCCTTTGTGCAAACAGCCCCTCTGCTCACCCCCACTCCGTCAGGCACAGAGAATTTTAGAGAGGGTGAGAGAGAGAGAAAAACAAACAATCAAGCTCCGCACGGGAAGCACATCTTATATCATTGAGGAGTTTTAGTTAATATGTAATACATGCTCTGATTGGGTAACTTCAAAGCCATCCGCCAATAGCGTCCCTTGTATGAAATCAACTGGGAAAACAAACTGAGGAAGCATGTACCATAAATTAAAAAAGACATTGTCTGCAGAAATCCGCGAACCAGCAAAAAATCAGTGATATATATTTAGATATGCTTACATTTAAAATCCGCGATAGAGTGAAGCCGCGAAAGTCGAAGCGCGATATAGTGAGGGATTACTGTATACTGAATTAATTTGTTTACAGATTTGGTATATTTAGAAAAATAAATTAAATAGAAAAGGGAAACGCAACACACCTTCTGTCCCAGGAATTCATTCCTAAATCATTTAACAAAAGTCGACAGAAATAAAATGGAGCGTTGGGTTCTTGTGAATTAGGTTTTTCCTTCCTTGCTACTTTCATACTAATGTCGCTGCTCCACCTTTTAATATGTTCCTCTTCATGGCAGCTTTGTCTTAAGATGCTTTCCATGATTGTTTTCTCCTGATCAATGCTCATTCCAAATGGTGGGGGTGTTGGCTCATTTAGATTTAGTTGTGGATGGGATAGACATTCAGGACTACTATTGCCAAGGTTTTCCAACAATATATACAATTCATCTTTCTCTTCTTCATTGTTTACTGTGTTCCTGTTCAAGGTTGATGGAAAGCCAAAGGTACTAGGCAATGATGTTTTATGGTTATTATCATAAACAAATGGCTCACTGTCCAAAGGTCCATATATTAATCCACCTTCCCAAGAATATTTGCCAGAGATATCTCTAACAATGACACGAACATCAGAACTAGCCTTTTGAGGCTCACCAGGTTGATTCTTTTCTGCAGGGATCTGCAAATAAGACACAAGTGTGCTGTCATTTAATACAAAAAGTTGCAAATTTGGACTCTTGAAGACTTCAGATGAAAGATCAGAACAATCAACATAAGAGTTATCATGATTTTCACTAATAAGACTATGAAGAATGGCAGGGCCTCCACTAAGAGGATGATGACCCAGATGATTTACTAAATGTGTCATTATCATCCGTGCAGTAAGTGGAATCAGCTCCATGTTCCTTCTCTTCTTCTCTAAAAGTATCAAAAAGACAAGAAACACATTTTTAGTTAATCAATATTTTAGATTTTATAATTTTTCAATTATTGTGTCCAATAAATAATGCAAAATTTACATTATATATATATATATATATATATATATATATATATATACACACATATGTAAATTTTGCATTATTTATTGTATATATATATATACACACACACATATATAAATATATACATATATATACATATACACAGACACAGAGTATATATTGTTATGTATTATTCTATATATTATAAAATTTTGTTTCTGATTTGTCATTCTGACTACTACTGATTGTTGATTGATGACAGAAAAAAATAAATGTAAATGTGTTTAGCATAATGAAGAGGTTTTCATTCTTTATGAAGGCACTGTATAAACTGTATTAATCCCACTAAATTTTATCATATATATATATACATATATACAGCGGAACCTCGGGTTTGCGAGCATAATTCGTTCCGGAAGCACTCGTATATCAAAGCGAATTTCCCCATAAGAAATAATGGAAACTCAGATGATTCGTTCCACAACCCAAAACTATTCATATAAAAATGATTAATACAAAATATAAAGTAAAATACATAATACAAATTAACCTGCATTTTACCTTTAAAAAGAATCATGGCTGGTGTGTTTCTAAACTCATGTGGGATTCCACCCAACGGGACGACACACGGCAGAGCGTCCCAAAGCAATCGCAGTCTCCCAGCACTGTAGCAGTTCGCCATATAAGCGCATCCAAAAAGATCGCAGACATGCTATAAGCACCTGTCGTCAATGGGTCATACAAGGAACATTATAAAGATCCTGCTACAATAAATAACAGCGCTGTTGCTGTTTCAAGCTGAATAAAGCTGGTGTTAAAGTACTGAGACTGAGCTTTGTGTTTTGGGGAGCAAGATGGGGTCTCGCACTTCACAGTGCACACACACAGTCACAATGCTGTAGTAAACAGTATACGCTCGTACGGATGTTGACTATATGAGTGAGGCACACAGACTCAGACGGAGAATAGGAGACGAATGCCAGAGAGAGATAGAGAGAGAGAGACACGCTGGGCGAGCGAGCGAGATAAGGAGAGAGAGAGAGACGCGCTGGGCGAGCGAGCGAGCGAGATAAGGAGAGAGAGAGAGAGAGACGCGCTGGGCGAGCGAGATAAAGAGAGAGAGAGACACGCAGGGCGAGCGAGAGAGAAGAACCATCAGCTCAGTTGTGATCACATGATGCTCAGCAGACAAAGTGTATCCATACTACTCGTATTGCAAGACATCGCTTGTTTATCAAGTCAAAATTTATTAAAAATTTTTGCTCGTCTTGCAAAACACTCGTAAACCAAGTTACTCATAAACCGAGGATCCACTGTGTGTGTATATATATATATATATATATATATATATATATATATATTGTGGTGGATGGCCGGCTTCAAGTTCCGGTCCTTACCCCAAGGCCGCCAGGAGGAGCTCTCCCGACAGTGTGGATGGGCCCCGAGTTCCAGTAGGGCCTTATGGACTTTGTAGTCTTTACACACAGCCCTGGTGAATACCGTGGGGGCCACTGGGAGTCGCTGTAGGAGGGCCCGTGGACTCGTATGTGCCCTATACCCCAGAAGTGCATCACAATCCCAGGACAGGAAGAGAAGGCGTGCTTCCAGGGTGAAGATATGGACTGTTTACCCTGACCCGGAAGGAATAAGGACTTGTGGACTGTTGGGCAGGAACACCTCCGGGTCAGGGGATATAAAAGGACACAGAGAAAACCCAGAGCTGGGAGGTAGAGGGGTGAAGTGTCTGTGAGAGATGGAGTGTTAATTGTGATTGTGTTAAATAATTTATTTGGGGTATGAATAGTGTACAGAGAGGTGTGCTTACTGTACGTAAAGGTCAATAAAAGAAAACTAGTGATATCTTCACCTAGAGTCCAGCGTGATACCTAAGGGTTCAAGAGGCGGATCAGAGCCTCACTGTCACAATATATATATATATATATATATATATATATATATATATATATATATATATATATATACACACTAGACATTAAGCCTGTTAAAATAACGGGCGCTAGAACAGTAGTGCATGAACATTTGTATGAACAGTCTATATTAAATGGCAAGGGACCTTGTATGTGGCTGTAATATGTGTCACTGTATTGTGGGCCTTTAATTTTCTCTCTCAGTAATACTGGTTTGTATTTCCGTAAAATGCCTGTAATTTTGTCTGAAAATAATACAGTGGAACCTCGGTTCACGACCATAATTCGTTCCAAAACTCTGGTTGTAACCCGATTTGGTCGTGAACCGAAGTAATTTCCCCCATAGGATTGTATGTAAATACAATTAATCCGTTCCAGACTGTATGAACTGTATGAAAATATATATTTTTTTAAGTTTTTAAGCACAAATATAGTTAACTACACCAAAGAAAGCACAGCGTAATCTATAATAATAAAAGGCAAAGCCCTCACTCACTCACTCACTCACTCACTCACTCACTCACTGACTCATCACTAATTCTCCAACTTCCCATGTAGGTAGAAAGCTGAAATTTGGCAGGGTTATTCCTTACAGCTTACTTACAAAAGTTAAGCAGGTTTCATTTCGAAATTCTACACGTAACGGTCATAACGATCTATAACGTTCGACGACGTCCGCCATGTTGAACTTTCTTATTTATGGCCCCATCTTCACGAAATTTGGTAGGCGTCTTCCCTGCGCTAACCGAAACCGATGTACTTACTTATTTCGATGGTATGACGCCACTGTCGGCCGCCATATTGAACTTTCCAACATCACCAATTTTCAAACTTCCCGTGTAGGTAGAAGGCTGACCCCATCTTCACGGAATTTGGTAGGTGGCTTCCCTGCTCTAACCAAAACCGATGTACGTACTTATTTCAGTGGTATGATGCCACTGTCGGCCGCCATATTGAATTTTCCAAACGTCACTAATTCTCCAACTTCCCGTGTAGGTAGAAGGCTGAAATTTGGCAGGCCCATTCCTTACAGCTTACTTACAAAAGTTAAGCAGGTTTCATTTTGAAATTCTACGCGTAACGGTCATAACGGTCAACAACGTCCGCCATATTGAACTTTCTTATTCATGGCCCCATCTTCACGAAATTTGGTAGGCGGCTTCCCTGCGCTAACCGAAACCAATGTACATACTTATTTCGGTGGTATGATGCCACTGTCAGCCACCATATTAAACTTTCCAACGTCACTAATTCTCCAACTTCCGTGTAGGTAGAAGGCTAAAATTTGGTACTTATTTCGGTGATATGATGCCACTGTCGGCTGCCATATTGAACTTTTAACGGAAACCGATGTCCGTTACTTATTTCGTTAGTATGACACCACTGTCGGCCGCCATATTGAACTTTCCAACGTCACTAATTCTCCAACTTTCCGTGTAGGTAGAAGGCTGAAATTTGGCAGGCTCATTCCTTACAGCTTACTTACAACAGTTAAGCAGGTTTCATTTCGAAATTCTACGTGTAACGGTCATAACGGTCAACAACGTCCGCCATGTTGAACTTTCTTATTTACGGCCCCATCTTCATGAAATTTGGTAGGTGGCTTCCCTGAGCTAACCGAAACAAATGCACATACTTATTTCGGTGGTATGATGCCACTGTCAGCGAGATATTGAACTTTCCAACATCACTAATTCTCCAACTTCACATGTAGGTAGAAGGCTAAAATTTGGCAGGCTCATTCCTTACAGCTTACTTACAAAAGTTAAGCAGGTTTTATTTCGAAATTCTATGCGTAATGGTCATAACGGTCAACAACGTCTGCCATGTTGAACTTTCTTATTTATGGCCCCATCTTCTCGAAATTTGGTAGGCGGCTTCCCTGCACTAACCGAAACCAATGTACGTACTTATTTCGGTGGTATGATGCCACTGTCGGCCGCCATATTGAACTTTTCAACAGTCTTTGTTACTTATGGGCCCATCTTCAAGTTATTTGGTACACGGGTTCCCAACGCTAACTGAATCCTACTTACGCATATATATCGTCCATAGCCTGCACCTCGGTCACCGCGTGAGGTGGCGTTGTGTCCCCCATCCCAACGCCTCCCACGTTGTTTGCTGGCTACCTGCCTATATAAGACTGTCCATCGCTCCGGTCTCTACATTCCCTTCCTTGCTTCGCCACGGGATTCACATCTCCCTACTGATAACTACAGCCCTAATTTGTTTAATCCACGGCTTCTCCGTTGTTTTATTGTTTGTTTATTACAATTATAGGTATTGTATAGGTATTTTACAATTACTTTACATTGCTCAGGTACCCATTTCCTTTATCATTCCAACCCCATTACCATGTCTATCGAGATGATCACCATCGATCAAAGAACTGTCACTTACCGAGTGGTTTCCATGCCGGAGATACCACCTACCTTTTCCATTCTCTTTGTTACATATTGCACGGCCATATCAGGCTCACTCTTGATATCCGGAGGAAGATTCTGTCTTATGTATTGAATGACTGGGACAGGTTCAAGGTGTGAACTGATTACGTACAGGAGATAATTATACTACACAGGAGCACTAGAAGAGTGAAATGCTTAAGCCCTTCACCTATGGTTCTGCATGTGAGTTGATGGCTGCCGCTGAATTGTTCGGTTGTCGCTTTCAAGTGTACCAAAATGGCCAAAAAGTTTACACCTTTCGACAACCGCCAATTCCTCTCAAACATCTTAGATTCACAGGTGACGATTTCAGTAGTGGACACTTCGATGTTTATGAATGTTTAAACTCTCAAAAGCTGGATGTGATTTTATCAATAAAACCGGTTGTGTCCTTACAACGCTTGACAGATGCCAAATGTCACTTCAACACAACAAATCCTGCAAATACTGTCGTAATTGAAACAAACCATGAAACTCAAATCGATTATGACAGCAGCAATCCAAGATGTGACATTTGAGACAAGATTACTGTTCACATGGCCAACTGTAAGTTACATGCTCAACAGTAAGCTCAGCGCACAGCTTGGTCATGTTACAACCGGAAGGCCGAACTGACAACATTGTATACAAAGAGATCCTTAACAAATAATTATTGGCATATTTTCCCTCAGTTTAAAAAGGTTTAATTTTCTTCTTAATAAAAATTTTAATGCAGTACTTCGCATTGAACGGTATTTTGCTATATATATATATATATATATATATATATATAGATATAGATATAGATAGATAGATAGATAGATAGATAGAGGTATATATATATATAGATAGATAGATAGAGGTATATATATATAGATAGATAGATAGAGGTATATATATACAGTATAGATAGATATGAGAACAACACTCATATCAATGACAAAACAATTACATTAACAATCATGTTACGTTATTTTTAAAATTTTTCCTTTTCTTTTTCGTACCTTCTTTAAAACACTACTTCTCCGCTGCGAAGCGCAGGTATTCTGCTAGTAGTAAACTAAATGTAAAAATATTGAATAACACTAAGAAAACCTTGAACAAAAGAGAAAACTAACACTGCAAGAATTTGTGCTATAGCATTATGACCCGCTCGCTAAAAACTCTTTTTTTAATGAGTTTTAAGCACAGGGGAAAAAATGAACATTTTAAAAATCTGTAATTTAATAAACAACCAAGAAAAGTAACATTGCAACAATGTGTGTGTCTCTCGCGTGTGTGTCTCTTAAGCGCGCGCCTCTGTGTCTGTGTGTGTGTCTGTCTGTCTCTCGTCTGTGTGTGTGTGTCTGTCTGTCAGTCTGTCTGTTGTGTGTGTGTGTGTGTGTGTGTCTGTAACTGTGTCTGTCTCTATCTCTGCACAGGGAATGCACAGGAAGAGACTGAACACGTGCTGTGTGGCCCCGCGCATGCGCACTTCTCCAGAAGACACACACACGGACACTGCGCGCCTGTGTGTGTGTGTGTGTGTCTCTCTCTCTCTGCACAGGGAATGCACAGGAAGAGACTGAACAAGTGCTGTGTGGCCCCGCGCAAGCGCACTTCACCAGAAGACACACACACACACAGACACCTGGACGCACACAAGGGTTTTATTAAAGAGGATATATAGATATATATATATATATATATATATATATACACACTCACCTAAAGGATTATTAGGAACACCTGTTCAATTTCTCATTAATGCAATTATCTAATCAACCATTCACATGACAGTTGCTATAATGCATTTAGGGGTGTGGTCCTGGTCAAGACAATCTCCTGAACTCCAAACTGAATGTCAGAATGGGAAAGAAAGGTGATTTAAGCAATTTTGAGCGTGACATGGTTGTTGGTGCCAGACGGGCCGGTGTGAGTATTTTACAATCTGCTCAGTTACTGGGATTTTCACGCACAACCATTTCTAGGGTTTACAAAGAATGGTGTGAAAAGGGAAAAACATCCAGTATGCGGCAGTCCTGTGGGCTTAAAATGCCTTGTTGATGCTAGAGGTCAGAGGAGAATGGGCCGACTGATTCAAGCTGATAGAAGAGCAACTTTGACTGAAATAACCACTCGTTACAACCGAGGTATGCAGCAAAGCATTTGTGAAGCCACAACACGCAAAACCTTGAGGCGGATGGGCTGCAACAGCAGAAGACCCCACCGGGTACCACTCATCTCCACTACAAATAGGAAAAAGAGGCTACAATTTGCACGAGCTCACCAAAATTGGACAGTTGAAGACTGGAAAAATGTTGCCTGGTCTGATGAGTCTCGATTACTGTTGAGACATTCAAATGGTAGAGTCAGAATTTGGCGTAAACAGAATGAGAACATGGATCCATCATGCCTTGTTACCACTGTGCAGGCTGGTGGTGGTGGTGTAATGGTGTGGGGGATGTTTTCTTGGCACACGTTAGGCTCCTTAGTGCCAATTGGGCATCGTTTAAATGCCACGGGCTATATGAGCATTGTTTCTGACCATGTCCATCCCTTCATGACCACCATGTACCCATCCTCTGATGGCTACTTCCAGCAGGATAATGCACCATGTCACAAAGCTCGAATCATTTCAAATTGGTTTCTTGAACATGACAATGAGTTCACTGTACTAAAATAGCCCCCACAGTCACCAGATCTCAACCCAATAGAGCATCTTTGGGATGTGGTGGAACGGAGGCTTCGTGCCCTGGATGTGCATCCCACAAATCTCTATCAACTGCAAGATGCTATCCTATCAATATGGGCCAACATTTCTAAAGAATGCTTTCAGCACCTTGTTGAATCAATGCCACGTAGAATTAAGGCAGTTCTGAAGGCGAAAGGGGGTCAAACACCGTATAAGTATGGTGTTCCTAATAATCTTTTATGTGAGTGTATATATATATATATATATATATATAGCAAAATACCTCAGCTTCATGCGAGATAGTGTGTTAAAGAAGCAATGAAAAAGAAAAGGAAACATTTTGAAAATAACGTAACATGATTGTCAATGTAATTGTTTTGTCACTGTTGTGAGTGATGAGTGTTGTTGTCATATATATATATATATTTTTTTTTTACACACACACATAAACATATATATACATATACACATATATATATCTACATATATATACATACATACACACACACATATATAAACATATATATACATATACATACATATCTACATATATACACACACAGCTATTTCGTATCTGTGCAATACGCTGCTTGTTAAAATGGATAACTCCGCTCTTACGTGCAAGTCTGCGTGGATATTATGAACTATCGTATTTGTTCAAGTTCTATTTAAATTTTAAATAGAAGGAATTTTTATTTAGTCGACAGAAATATCTTTGGTAGGAATGGTAAAAACAGACAGGAATATTATTCCTGAATAAATCAACTCAAACCTTAAACAACTTATAATATTTTGCTCTCCATAAAAATATATCCTGTCTAAATTATACAAGTTAGAAATAAAGTAAACATTAAAAGAACAAACATTCAAATTTCTTTACTCTTATGTAATTTTATATAAAAAATAAACTTAGATTTTAAATATCCCAAAAGATTTTGCTCTCCATAAAAATATATCCTGTCAAAATTATACAAATTCAAATATGAACATGCTGCATAACAAAACCTGGAAATATAAATAAAATGTGTTCCTTTCAGCAATAACAAATCAAATCATTCAGTTGTCTTTGCTCATATGTCATTTTAGAGCTGGACGCCTGGCATCTTTTTGGCAACAAGTTCGTTTCTGTTTGGTGTGAGGTTCTGTGTTGTGGAGATTCTCAGGATGGATTGCAGGTGCTCATCAGTGAGGTGACTCCTGTGTGCTGTTTTGTTAGTCTTTATCACTGAGAAGAGCTTCTCACACAGATATGTGCTACCAAACATGCACAAGGTTCGAGCCGCATGTAGACGGACTTTTTTTGTTCTTCAAAGTCACCAAAGCGCCGTGCAAACTCAGTGCGCTCAGTTTATCAGCAAAGTGCGTATTTGGGAACACCGTAGTGACGACTTGGTTTAACATTACTTGGCAACAGGGAAAGTGGGGCAAGTTGCATTTGTGTCTCCCATAAAAGCAGCTTCACTTGAAATCACTTTGTGATTGTGCACGGTAAAACGTCCGCTGAAGTGTCAGATTCTTATTTAATTATTCTGCTTTCTGTATCTTCTGCATTGCATTCAGGTTACCCTGATGTTTTGTCTCATAGTGCCGTCTTAGATTAAATTCTGTAATTACAGCCACATTAGCTCCACAAATGAGACACACGGGTTCAGTAAACATATACTCAGCCTCCCATCGGTTTTAAAGGCTCTATTTTCAGAATCAACTTTTCTCCAGCATCGTGTGAGCTAGCTTCGCAATAACTTGCAGCATCATAAGCTAGACTTGATTAACGCGTAAGTGTTGGCAAGGCAGCTGAAGCGCTGCATTATGGGATCTGTAGTTTATTGTGTTACCAGCCTTCATATACCGGGCCATTAATAACAATAATACAGTATATAAAATGATCTCGGGCGGATATAATTACACGGGCGGATGTGGCCGTGGCCCTTGAGTTTGACAAATATGGACTAAATAGAACTTGAAAAGATATATTTTTCAAATGTGATCGCGCAATTCAGATAGAGTTGACGCAAGACTACAGCCTGCATCCTCCCTCGCTCTTACTTTTTACCGTTCATCTAATGAATACACTGAGTATGGCTTTACCAAAACAATCATTGATGGCGAATAAAGTATCCATTATTCGAGTATGTAGATCGGGATTTATATATATACATATATATATACCCGCATCGCAGCGAGAAGTAGTGTGTTAAAAAGCTAGAAAAGAAAAGGGAACATTTTAAAAATAACGTAACATGACTGTCAATATACAGTATTTGTTTTGTGAGTGTTACTGAGTGTTGCTGTCATCAAGGATTTGATTATCATTATTTCTTTCAATCAGGTTCGTATTTGTAGGATGTGTTGTGTTCAAGTTACATTCCGTGTTTGTCAATCGTTGTAAAGATGACAGGTTTCATTCATCGATTCGTTTCTTACTGCATCAATAAACAGCTCGTCTTCTTCTTTATCTGAGACCTGACACACTGCATGCACGGTTTTTTACACTGTCTTCCTTTAGCGGGACATTGACTTTTTCCACCGTGTGCTTTGTTTCCGCAGTAGCTGGATTTATGAATATGCTTATCAGGCGCTTCATATTTTTGCTGCCTTTTCAATTGTGTAATTCGGTTTTGTTCAGCTCTTTGGAACTGTTGCTTTTATCTGTGCACTCGTCAGTTCACGTGAGCCTCGTGTACATGCATCGAAGGTTCCCAGCTGTGCTGGTGCCATCTCGTGCTATGTCCATGGCTGTATTTAATGTTACCTTAGTCCTGGCACTTAAAACTTTCTCTCACAGTTTCGCTGAGTTTGTGTCAAACACCACCCTGACCATCTCATCTTCCTCTCCATAAACACAGTCCTTCACCCGTGAATATTTAGTGGAGTTTGCTATTGGATTGCCGCTGACGGACGGCCTTATATGGGCAGGCACTAAATTACAAGCGCCAGCGCAGCCTGTCTATGAACTTAATTTAAAGTGTAGGTTTACATCGTGCTTTGTTTCAAGTAGCAGAACTCATGAATATGGTTGTATATGTCACTCGCCGCTTCTTATTGTTTAGCTGCCTTCTCAATTATATAATGCATGTTTTCTTCAGCGCTTTTGGAGGTCTTCCTGGTTTTCTATGTACTGCGTGATTACGTGGAGGCGTGATGATGTCACACTAAACTCCGCCCCACGGCGTTCAAGCTCATCTCCATTACAGTAAATGGAAAAACAGCTTCCAGTTATGACCATTACGCGTAGAATTTCGATATAAAACCTGCCCAACTTTTGTAAGGAAGCTGTAAGGAATGAACCTGCCAAATTTCAGCCTTCCACCCACACGGGAAGTTGGAGAATTAGTGATGAGTGAGTGAGTGAGTGAGGGCTTTGCCTTTTATTAGTATATATATATATATATATATATATATATATATATATATATATATATAAAATACCAGCGCCGCAGTGGAGAAGTAGTGTGTTAAAGAAGTAATGAGAAAGAAAAGGAAACATTTTAATAATAACGTAACATGATTGACAATGTAATTGTTTTGTCATTGTCATTAGTGTTGCTGGCATATATATATATATACACACACACGCATGCATATAAACATATACAGTGGAACCTCGGTTCACGAACGTCCCGGTTCACGTACAACTCGGTTCACGACCAAAAAGATCGCCAAACTTTTGCCTCGGTTCACAACCACACACTCGGTATACGAACAAGCCAGGTTCCCTTGCCTGCCTGCAAGCTGAGCTGAAAGAGAGAGAGAAAGGCGGCGAGCACGCGTGCCTGCTAGGGAGGTGGAGGAGGAGATTGCTTCACGCGTGTTTGCTGAACAAGCCAGTTTCCCTTGCGTCCTCAGTTGAGAGAGAGAGAAAGGGCGAGCGAGCACTTGCCTGCTGGGAAGGGGAGGAGGAGATTGCTGCACGTGTTTGCCTGCCTATCTGTAGTGCAAGGAAAACATCCCCCTCCCCCCACAGGCAGCCTGAGAGAGAGAGAGAGCGGCCATGCTTTTTCATTTAAGCAAAGCCGCTCCTTGTTCATTGTTTTCAATAAGGCGTGCACTCTCTTTGTGCTCTACAGTATTTCGTGTGCTTTTGCAGTTAACTATGGCTTCTAAGCAAGTGGAGAGTTGTCAGAAGAAAGTTTTGAAGAAAATTGAAATCAAGTAAAGAAAGAAATTACAAAAGGTGGAAAAATGTTTACCAGTTTACTCATTTACCAATCGGAGAACCCTCGTGCTTTCAAGCAGCATAATGTAAACAAAGCCAGACTGCCAGTAATGTGGAGGGTCACAAGAACGTTCTTTTGGAATGGCTGCATGAGGCTTTCACTCCCACCAGCTAAACAGCTAAAAGCACCAGAAACCCAAGAAATCACAAGAGAGAAAACACCTGAAGGAAAACACTTCATGCCAGAACTCGTTTCATGCAAGGTTAGTTTTCTTGGTGGTTTTTGTATTACGGATTTTTCAAAAGTAATTTTTTTAGTTCATAATGCGATTTGTTGCAATGTTATTTTCTCTTTTTCAAATGTTTGCTTTTTCCTTGTGCTTAAAACTCATGAAAGGTTTACAGATGGAGTTTTCATAGCGCATTTCTCTTTTTCAAATGTTCGCTTTTTTCCTTGTGCTTATTAGGTGCGATGTTACATTTCTCTTTTCAAATGTTCGCTTTTTTCCTTGTGCTTAAAACTCATTAAAAATTGTTTACATGGAGGACTTCATCGTGTGATTTGTTGCAATGTTACTTTTTGGTTGCTTATAGTTGGTTTTAAATGAAGTTCGGATTTGTGCGATGTTTTTTTCTGCTGTGCTTAAAACTCATTTTAAAAACATTGTTTACAGCGATCAGGCTTTAGGTTTAATAGCGTGATCTCCTGCAATCTCGCTTTCTTGTTTGCTTGTGAGTTGGTTTTTACAAGCGCTTTGGAATTTTTTTTCTGCTGTGCTTAAAAGTCATTTTAAAAAAAATGCTGCGCGAGCACATGCTACAGAGAGATTAGAGAGCCGGGCAGCTGACAGGGAAGGGATTGGGGGGACGGATAGGTGTGTGTGTGTGTTTGTCGGCTACACAGAGAGAGAGCGCGTGAGCGAGCCAGCTCCTGTAGCTGATCAGGGAGCCTGGGTGTTTTGTGTCAGTGTTATTCAATGTTTTTACATTAGTTTACTATTACACTGTGGATTCTATGGTGTAATTAACTATATTTGTGCTTAATCTGTACATATTTTTACATATTTACATACAGTTTGTACGGTCTGGAACGGATTAATTGTATTTACATACAATCCTATGGGGGAAACTGCTTCGGTTCACGACCAACTCGGTTTACGACCAAAGTTCTGGAACGAATTATGGTCGTGAACCGAGGTTCCACTGTACACACACACGCACGCATATAAACATATACACACACACGCACGCATATAAACATATATATACATATACACACACACATATATATATATATACATATATATGCATATATATACATATATACACATATACACATATAGCAAAATACCCGCGCTTTGCAGCGGAGAAGTAGTGTGTTAAAGAAGTAATGAAAAAGAAAAGGAAACATTTTGAAAATAATGTAACATGATTGTCAATGTAATCAATGTAATTGTTTTGTCACTGTTATGAGTGCTGCTATCATATATATATCAAAAAACCCATGCTTTGCAGCGGCAAAGTACTGCCTTAAAATTTTTATTAAGAAGAAAATTAAACCTTTTTAAACTGAGGGAAAATATACCAATAATTATTTGTTAAGGACCTCTTTGCTTCGCCAACGAAGAAGCCTTTTTATTTAATGCACGGGTTCTCCGCTGTTATTGTTCATTTATTACGATTCTTATACTTATTGTGTAGGTATTTTACACTTAGTTTACTGTTCAGGTACCCATTTCCTTTATTTAATCCGCGGCTTTTATGCTGTTGTTTTGTTCAATTATTACGATTATAGTTATTTCATTCCCTTTCTTTGCCTGACTGCCTGCCCATATAAGGCGCTCCGCAGTTTTTTTGTAAAGCAGCCTTTACACAGCTTCTTTGCTTTGTTATAAACGAACGCCATATAACTCCATCCTTTCTCCTTGCTTTGCGGTTCTCTACTGTTTTATTGTTCATTTATTACGATTGTTATAGTTATTGTGTAGCTATTTTAGACTTAGTTTACTGTTCAAGTACCAATTTCCTTTATTTAATTCACGGGTTCTCCACTATTTTTTTGTTCCTTTATTACGATTATCGTTATTTATTGATTCCCTTCTTTGGCTGACTGCCTGTCCATATAAAGCGCTCCGCTGTTTTTTTGTGAAGCAGCCTTTACACAGCTTCTCCACTGTTTTATAAACAAACGCCATATAAGGCCGTCGTTTTTCCTTGCTTTGCCAACTAAGCAGTCTTTTTATTTAATCCACGGTTCTCCGCTGTTTTGTTGTTGGGAGCTGTTCCTTCTTTTCTACGTACTGCGGTCATAATCAGTTCACGTGATTATTTGGGAGGCGTGATGATGTCACATGCAGCTCCGAGCCCCCACGGCCATCGAGCTAACGTCCATTACAATATATGGATAATACGACCGATCAACACGTCCGCCATATTGAACTTTCTTATTCATGGCCCCATCTTCACGAAATTTGGTAGGCGGCTTCCCTGCGCTAACCGAAACAAATGTACATACTTATTTCGGTGGTATAATGCCACTGTCAGCCGCCATATCGAACTTTCCAACGTCACTAATTCTCCAACTTCCCGTGTAGGTAGAAGGCTGAAATTTGGTAGATAGATAGATAGATAGATAGATACTTTATTAATCCCAAGGGGAAATTCACATAATCCAGCAGCAGTATACTGATACAAAGAAACAATATTAAATAGTAATAAAAATGAAAAAGACAAAAAGAAAAATAAAAAAAGCGTACAATAACTGAGTAATGTTAGCATTTATTCCCTAGGATGGAATTGAAGAGTCACATAGTGTGGGGGAGGAACGATCTCCTCAGTCTGTCAGTGGAGCCGATGTCCGTACTTATTTCGTTGGTATAACACCACTGTCATATTGAACTTTCCAACGTCACTAATTCTCCAACTTCCCGTGTAGGTATAAGGCTGAAATTTGGCAGGCCCATTCCTTACAGCTTACTTACAACAATTAAGTAGGTTTCATTTCGAAATTCTATGCGTAACAGTCATAACGGTCAACAACGTCCGCCATGTTGAACTTTCTTATTTACGGCCCCATCTTCACGAAATTTGGTAGGTGGCTTCCCTGAGCTAACCGAAACCAATGTACGTACTTATTTCGGTGGTATGACGCCACTGTCAGCCACCATATTGAACTTTCCAACGTCACTAATTCTCCAACTTCCCGTATAGGTAGAAGGCTGAAATTTGGCAGGGTCATTCCTTACAGCTTACTTACAAAGGTTAAGCAGGTTTAATTTCGAAATTCTACGCGTAATGGTCATAACGGTCAACAACGTCCGCCATGTTGAACTTTATTTATGGCCTCATCTACTCGAAATTTGGTAGGCGGCTTCCCTGCACTAACCGAAACCAATGTACGTACTTATTTCGGTGGTATGATGCCACTGTCGGCCGCCATATGGAACTTTTCAACAGTCTTTGTTACTTATGGGCCCATCTTCAAGAAATCTGGTACACGGGTTCCCAACGCTAACTGAATCCTACTTACGTACATATATACATCCATAGCCTGCAGCTCGGTCACCGTGTGAGGCGGCATTGGGTCCCCCATCCCAACGCCTCCCACGTTGTTGGCTGCCTGCCTATATAAGGCCGTCAGTCGCTCCAGTCTGTACATCTCTACATTCCCTTCCTTGCTTCGCCACGGGATTCACGTCTCCCTACTGATAACTACAGCCTTTTTGTTTAATCCACGGCTTCTCTGCTATTTTATTGTTTGTTTATTACAATTATAGTTATTGTATAGGTATTTTACACTTAGTTTACATTGCTCAGGTACCCATTTCCTTTATCATTCCAACCCCCATTAACATGTCTATCGAGGTGATCACCATCGATCAAAGAACTGTCACTTACCGAGTGGTTTCCATGCCCAGAGATGGCATGCCTTTTCCATTCTCTTTGTTACATATTGCACGGCCATATCAGGCTCACTCTTGATATCCGGAGGAACATTGTGTCTTATGTATTGAATGACTGGGACAGGTTCAAGTTGTGGACTGATGACGGTACAGGAGATAATTATACTACACAGGAGCACTAGAACAGTGAAATGCTTAAGCCCTTCACCTATGGTTCTGCATGTGAGTTGATGGCTGCCGCTAAATTGTTCGGTTGTCTCTTTCAAGTGTACCGAAATGGCCAAATATTTTACACCTTTCGACAACCGCCAATGCCTCTTAAACATCTTAGATTCACAGGTGACATTTTCAGTAGTGGACACTTTGATGTTTATGAATGTTTAAACTCTCAAATGCTGGATGTGATTTTATCGTTGAAACCGGTTCTGTGCTTATAACGCTTGACAGATGCCGAATGTCACTCAGCGCACAGCTTGGTCATGTTACAACCGGAGGGCCGAACTGACAACATGGTATACAAAAAGATCCTTAACAAATAATTATTGGCATATTTTCCCTCAGTTTAAAAAGGCTAAAATTTCTTCTTAATAAAAACTTTAATGTAGTATTGCCACAAGCTGGTATTTTGCTAGTATATATATATATATATATATATATATATATATATATATATATATATATATATATATGTTTGTGTATATATATACATATATATACATACAAATATGTATAGCCTCTCTGAACTGGATTAAATGAGTTTGAAGATGTTATATAATTTGCATGTTGCAAAAGTACTTTTTTTTACATTTAATACTTCTTTCACAATGAGCAGTATAATAAATCTTTCTACAAAGAAGCACAAAATAAAAAAACATCAAGTACAAGTTACTATAAATCACAAAGGGCTAAAAATGACAGAATCTTTCCATATTTATAAAATATTACATACATTAAAATGTCTAATGCCAGTCATTAAGTTTTGAAAAAACCACACAAATGCAAATGGATTTAAAATGTATTTAGATTACCTATAAAGATTTTGATTTAGATTTTAAATAACTATTCAACAAAGATCTGTTTATTAAGTCTGACTAGGTTGCAGAAGGACCATTGTAACTAACTTAAGGGACTCTTGATTGTATACACCTTTGGTGGGCTGGCGCCTTGCCTGGGGTTTGTTTCCTGCCTTGCACCCTGTGTTGGCTGGGATTGGCTCCAGCAGACCCCCGTGACCCTGTAATTAGGATGTAGCGGGTTGGATAATGGTTGGATGGATGGATGATTGTATACACACAAAATTAGAAAGGCTTACATAATGTTTTATTACGTTCCTTAAAATCTAAGTCAAGAAGTGGACCAATTATAATTATTGAAGTGTAGAGCAATGTGGTACATTAAAAAAGTATGACAAAGAGTGAAGCTATCATATTATATAAAAGAAGCAAGGTATGCTGCTTTTGAGATATTGTTTATTTATACATGGCTTGTTTGGAATTCATATTTGATTACAACTATTTTACTTAATTTATTGCCAACTATAGAATTAATATATAATGCTACCACTTTAGCCGTCTTAATCCATATGTCCAAGCTGGGATAAGTCACTAGGCCAAGGTGGCACCCAAGAGACCACAAAGACAAACTATAAAGTGTAAGGCACTGATGCACCAGCATCTTTACAAGGAGGAAAGGCCTTGGTAAAATACTGGATATTTGACTGCTTTTCAAATGCAGAAGTATTGCTTGCATTAGTAGGCAGATTAGAAAGTTCAGGGACACTGAAAATGATATAGATGTCCTGTATCTTGTCATCCCTAAGTATGGTTACGCACACAATAGTAAACAAGCCCAATAATGTTAGGAAGAGTAAAAGCATTTGCAAATTTTAAGGCTGACACATTACATTTTTATCTGCTTTATTCAATTTATTTTGTCATTTAAATGTATTATGCTTTACAAGAAATGAGCATATCAAAACTTGTTTGATCTGCACTCAATGCATAGTCATGGTGCTAGATTCTCCTTGCAAATGCTATACAATATATTCAAGTGATTAACAAATTTTATAATTTACTTCACAGCTAATGGCAATTTATAATGGCATAGTCATAACTGGCTACTAATAAAAGAAGAGTGCGTATTCATCAGTGGGGTTTTTTGGTGGGGCCACAATGTCAGTACCTAGAACAGAAAATCTGTCAGGAAGGGTGAGGCCATACTGAGAAGACAAGAAAGTGGGTGTGCATGTTTGTGTGAGAAAGAGAGAGAGAGAGACATAGTTTAGCTATGATAAAGATGCATCCCTCTGCTTAAACCTACTGGTACATGGCCACTGGTGAGTCTTGAGAATTATCCTGGCTTGAATCTGCTGACCCAAGGTGAGTGATGTGCAAGATGAAACAAGCAACATGAACGTGTAGGTACTGGATGGGCAGAAAAATTATCATTGCAACTACACAGAAGGAGACATAGAAAATCATGGCAGCAGCTGGAGGGTGGCTTGGGAAGTAAATGGCCTCGCAGATGCTGTATTTTAAAATGTATTAGGTTACCAGCACAAGTGATGACAAAATGTCAGTTGAATAGAGATGAATATATAATTATACAAATGACCTATCATAAAATTAGTTGGTCAGACAGTGCAACCACAAAAATGACATTATTGAAAGATCTCAACAACAACATCTGCTACTCAACACTGAAAGAAGAAACAAATAAATGTTAATAAGTTTCAGTTCAATGTGCAAAGTGCTAATCTGAATTGTATGTAAGTAATTGGAAGTAATTCAAAATAATGATGGTGACTACACCAAAATAGTCAGCAGGTACAACCCGCTTAAATTTTAACTCAAAAAAATCCATCAGTGCATCATGTAAATAGACTCTAGCCTTTAAGGCACAAGCTGGATTGTATCAGTTAAGACTGGGAATATACAAATATAAGCAAAGGCAAGGTTGATGGGCCTGCCAAAGCAACTTGGAAACAGGTTAGCTGCACTAGGCATAAAGAAAATTTCACTGACTCCAAAAATAAGTATTTTTCCATTTAAGAAATTCCATTAAGTATATTATAGAAAACTGAAAAAAGAATGAAAACTGAGTTAAGTTTGCTACAAATATTTTAACAATACTGCCCTACCTGCCCTTAATGCAGAGATGCCACTGCTTATCATGAAAAAAGTTATCAAAGTTACAGAACAAACACAAAGGTTTATGCAGGTTACTAACTGTAAGTACTTTATAAAGTAATATTTAAAAAATTACTGTGCAACTGCAAATGGCCTGTTATGAAATATAACTGAATACTGTTATGATGAAGATATACATACAAAAGACAGCTTACTAAACATTTTGTTCTTTTATTATATTACTAGACAGTAACTGTGCACTGCACTGCACTTCATACTCTTTCTCTGTACATTTAGCATTCATTTGCTCAGAGATTAATGCGCTTGCTGCTTCCTGACCAGCTCTTCTTTTCTCTACCCTAGAGGCCTGCTTCTTCTCTTCTATCGTCAGTATCTTTTCACGTTAAAACTGATTAAGTTAATTTATGTTGCAATTACTTAGTACGTTTTCTTTAATTTTTCACTTAAGCTGGCACTTAAGTATTCAATTTGCCTCAAGAATGATTTAAGATTTGAAGAGGTAGGGGAAGTGACAGCGAAGGTGATAGGGATGAGAACGGCGCCTGTACACATGTGCTGCTCTGCTGGCCGCTGCCAAGAGCTGATTCAACAATAAAATAAAAATAGGAATAACCTTGAAAGTCAATCATCACCCCGAAAGTGGATAATAGACATCACGTTAGTGTATGTGTACCAAATTTTAGGTCAATAGTTCAAAAGGTTTGCGAGCTACAGGTGATTTAAAATCCTGGACAGACAAATGGACAGCCACAGTAGCGTATTATATAAGAAGATATAAATTAGCATATTTTTAAAATTTAAACCGATTTTCGATACCAATACTGGTGAAATTTTATGATACTTGACACCTTTCAAAATAAAGGCAAAAACAGAAATCCCATTCAATGGGTTTTAATTAAAGTACCTCTATTATTGAAGGGAACAATATTGTGCCTATTTCTGTAATACAATATCTAATTTATAAATACTAACAGTAACAACAGCTTTAAAATACTGGAATATCTGTCACATAGTTACCCAAATATCACTCAAGTAAACAAGTTCTGGCATTCATAAATATCAAAATGCTATGCAAGGCTTGAACCTTAACATGTTGCAGAGGTGGGGATCCCCACAGTGTAACATCAAATGGGGTTTATAATCTTTGGGATTATTCATAGGGTTTATAACGAATAATATCATCATAAACTACCTGATTTACCTTAGCATGTGCACATTTTGAATTTATTCTGACATTTTCTGTCTAGTAACTGAAAAATACTTCTTAAAATGCATACTAAATAAAAATATTCAAACATTATAATATACACACTGCTGAATTAGTGAATTGTATGTTAATTCAAGATATTCCTTTTAAACAAACTCTCTACAGCTGTTTTTGTAAAAACATACTTTTAAAGTCCAGCTCATCAGGGTACCACTATCTTATGTTTGTAACATTTGTTATTGGAAGATTTTATATTTGCGTCATCAGGTATTTACAAATTATAACTGGGGAGGGTTGGTATCAAGAAAATCACACCAAAACCAACACAACTTTAGCCCCACATAGTAGAGTGAAAACATGAAAAGAAAGAAGAAGAAGAAACCGGTTAAAACATATTAATGAAGAGTAATATTTAACAGATGGCTGAAATTAATTCCAAACATCACATGTCAGAAATACGTGCTGCTTTAAAGCTATCCCTCCATTTTATTTTACATTTATCCCAACTTTAAAGCTTCCTGTGTGAACTCAAACTTTTATATGAATCCTTTATTTCAGAACTCAGGTTAAATAGCCTTTATTTTAATGTTTTCAAGGTTTCTTATGTCAGTGATCACATTTTGGTATTGCTTAAGCCTGTGTACAAATCCAGAATTGGAAAACTAACTGGGCTGTTGTTCACCTGTACTTAATCATTTTACAAATATGAGAAAGCATTACATTCTTAAATATACCATTCAAATATATGATGTGTGCTTTCACTTACAGGTTATACTCATGAAGTATTCCCTTTAAATGACAAACAAATGAAATAAATTCAGTTTCTTCAGATTCATATTGAATGTTAAGTACAATGAAGTACAGTACACTGTTTCATTTGACCTGGTAACTGCATGTTTTGGCCAGTACACATTTCTTTTAACACAGTACACATCATATTAATAGGGAGATGTGCTTTGTCACCAAAATACTAAATACATTTTATTTTCACATTAATAAACAGAGAAACTTGCACCATCATCGGTATAGTCAAGCCAGATACAGTAGGCACTTAGTTTGAATCTTGCCTTAATATTTACTTGCTGTAACTGCTGTTTGCACAGGCTGTCCTCCCACATCCCACAGTTGTTTAATCTCCTCTTACAAATGCATGAAAATACAAGTTAAACAATTACTTTTCATTTGATCTGTAATGTTATTTCAGGTTCAAAGCATGCACAAAATGTGTTTTTGAATTAATTAAAAAATGGGATAAAAGTGGAAATAACATGAGCTGTTTTTCTTTTTGACATGTGTTGATGTAGCATATCAGTTATGATCCAAGTTTATATGCAGTTTTTACTGTCATGTTTCTAATACATTAGTATGCCTTTATTAAGTATTATTATGCCTTTGTCTGCTTGCAATCATGCATATGTGCAGCACTGACCTTCTCACTATTACTGGCACTGTTACGTTTTCAGACTTGGGTGACAAAATATTACAGAAGTATTGGTTTTCTCCAATACTTGCAGCATTTTTCTCTTTAAAATCCTAAACTTGCTTTGTTTTTTCTTGAAGAATACAGGTAATATTTGTGATATTCTCATGATTTACTTACTCCATAAAAAAAATGTGAAAGTATTAAGTTAACTGCATCCTAACAGTTACCATACATAAACTTTATTCTGGAATCTGTGTTGACAGTAATGAAATATTAAATATAAATAAACTCATACCTTGATACTTTTACTAACTGAGTAAAAAAACAATATTAGTAATTATTATTAGTAGTAGTGGTAGTAAAAGTACTAATATATGTAAAATGCAAAATGTATTTCTGTATTACAAACTTCTAACCAGTTTTGCTGCAGGCAGTAGTCTGAATGTCACAGCTTTCTCAAAGTAAGATGTTTACTAAACTAATAGCTTCCTCATTTTTCTAAAATGGCCTTGTAATATATTTGTTATTTTCTGCTATGTCCAGATCATGCAACATAATTCCTGTAATGACACAACATCAGAAAAAACAATTACCATTAGCCATTAAAATGACAGTGGAATAAAAAGAAAAGAAAAAAAAAAATAGCTTCAGGGATGTCACTGGGAAGCTTCAGAAAAGGTGAAATAATTGTTTTAAATAAAAAAGAGACACACAACTCGGACTCAGATGTATACCACATTAACTCAATAAGGAAGCACAGCCTTTTCAGTAAGTGTTTTTGTTAGTGTTGAAAGATACACTAACATGTAACAAAGCCATTCTTTAGGCATCTATCATACTGTCATGAATTTCACAGGGAAAAAAGTCAGAAACACTCCCAATTGTGTGCCTACGTAATTGGAAATAAATGAATATCACAAAAACTGAAACAGACAGCCATTATTTATTGCAGACTAGTGCTAAATCTCCTGAAGTGAACAGTGCATCTTAAAGTGTAAGCTTTGTGGTCCCCAGCTGGGCTCGCCCAGGAGAACCAGAGAAGGGCTTGTGCCTCCTCCAGACCGAGAGGGGGCGTCCGTCCTGGTTATGCTGAAGGCCTCGGGTAGAGGGCTTGGAAGCCCAGCCCTGTAGGGGCCCATGGCCACCGCCAGGCGGTGCCCCAGTGCCTTATTATCCCAGGAGCCCGGCACTTCCGCCACACGGGGGTGTGTCCGCAGGAGATTGCCGGGAAGCAGCTGGAGCCCATCCGGGTTCCTATAAAAGGGGTCGCCTCCCTCCAGTCATGGGTGGAAGTAGGGTGGAAGAGGACGGAGCTGGAGTGAGGACTGGAGGCGGCCAGGAGGAAAAGAGGCACATGCCTGTGTGGCCTGGACATTGGGGGAATCGGTGCAAAAGTATGTGCAGCATAAAATGGTTTGATTTTCAATATAATTTAAGATTAGTTCTTGTGCAAACTGAGCAGTTTATATTTAGCTAGTGCTACATTTGCTACAGGAAGAAGTTTAAATTCAGTCTCACTTGCAATAAATCATCTACAAAAAGGTAGATGGAATGTGAAGAGTTGTAGAGGAACAAAACAGTCTATATGAAAGTTTCATAAATAATTTTAAAAATCTCCACGTGTCCACCTATTAAGAAAAATCCGGGGTGAATGGTTTCTGGGGTGGTAGTGGCTGAGGAGAGGGAAGTCTGAACCTCTCTGTTCTGTGCTGACCCCGCAACCCAACCTTGGATAAGCGGAAGAGGATGGATGGATGGATGGATGGTGGTTTCCATTTAGACAAACGGACGCAAGTTTTACAGCTCCCGTTTAGCTTCATTAATAACGGCTCAAAGTTTGCCTACAATTATCATTTTCATCATTTATTTTGAACTTGAGATGTTACTTTATATAAGAAATGGGGAAAAAGTCTAAAAACAGCGGCCCAGTGATGCTGCCAGACTTTTTTGGTACTCCAAAAAGCTCAATGTGAGAAACAAACATGGCACTTCCTAAGGTTCAACTCCAAGGCCTACACACTGCTCTACATCCTGTAGCCTGTTCCCTAAACTTTCATTGGTATCCTCTGTTACAACTGAGGTAAGAAAAAATGTTGGATGCGCAAACTACTGATCAACCCATTACTAAAACAAGAATGATTCTATTTCTGGAAGAATTCCATAAATCTTGGTCATGTTGGTATAAAGGCCCATATATTAAATAAGGCTGTTACTTTAATTAGGTATTGTAGACTAAACTTTATGATTGCATGCATTAGCAAGTATTCAATGGGTTTGAAGAGTTGAGGCTACCTTTTTTTTTGTTGTTAATGCTATAAATGTTTGTTACTATTAATTAATATTTTATTCGTTTAGTTCACAGTTCTAAGTAAGTTTACCTTTAATCAATGTTTTGGGTAACATTGATAAATAGAGATAATATTGTTGTCTGATTTTGTAATATGTAATGTTACAGTGTTGTTTTCCTCTGTACATTGGCTTGCAAACCCTTTAATAAAACTGTGAATCTCAGTTAACAGTTTTAATGGTTTAAATGATATGTAATATGTTTTATAATACTATAAAATATATTGCAGAATGTTAAACTTCAAATTCATATGAATATGCAATAATCCAACCACTTAACTTATTAAGCATGCTCACCCCAACACAGAATAATTGAGAGCTAGAACTTTGACCAGTTAACATTGGCTGAAGTTAGAAATCAGCCCAGGCTGGAAAGGCAATTTTCAGAGAAAAGACAATTTTAAATATTCATATTCCTAAGTTTAAAATAAATAAATAAATAAATTTTATTTAGAAATAAATATATATTGTTTTCACTCTTTCACACTTTAACAAAGTGTTTTAAAATACCTTACAATGAGCAAAAATGTTACTTTTATGGATAATTAGTTGAAAATAAAAATACTAGGTCTCATGGTTGTACTCAAACATTCAACTGTCCTTTTCCAGATAGGGAGTGACTATGGAAGAAATCTAACAGCAACATTTTAGGGAGGTAGAGGACACACACCTAAAAAGATCACTCAAATCAACCCTACTGATTAAAAGTTCGAGTTACAGATCCTGCCTTGCCTTGACTGATGATGGGATATACACTGGTCTTTGGAGGCCCTGAACATGAATAAGTGTTTCTTAAAAATATAGTAGTTTTCAAAAAGTTAGATGTGTTAAAAAAATGAAAAAAGTGCAATGCTTTCTTTGGAAATACTATATTTGTGTTAATATACAGGGTGTCTCAAAAAGAATATCACGAGTTTTAAATAGCTGTAGCTTGGCGCCCATTCATTGGAGACTGCAGAGCAACCTAGTGGCGTCTTGAGGAATTAATCTAGTTTCATTTCCTTGCTGATAGATGGTGCTAATGCTTATCAAAAAGCTAACAGTTTGTTGTTTCGATTAGTTACGTTTGCAGTTATGGCTGTGCCACAACAAAAACCATTTTGCGTTTGCGAATTCGCCAGAACTCAATCGGTTGTTACTGTGCAGCGGACATTTCATC
This sequence comes from Polypterus senegalus, assembly GCF_016835505.1. Taxonomy (NCBI): domain Eukaryota; kingdom Metazoa; phylum Chordata; class Cladistia; order Polypteriformes; family Polypteridae; genus Polypterus; species Polypterus senegalus. The sequence continues at coordinate 146,102,865 of NC_053156.1, read as the reverse complement.
AAAAATATGGGACTGACCCTTCGAATGACTATAACATCCGTCAATGGTGACGGCAATTTCGGGATACTGGGAGCATCTGAAAAGGTAAAAGCATCGGGCGACTTCGAAGTTCCTTCTCTGCTGAGAATGTTGCCCGAGTGAAAACTGCGTTCACTCGGAGCCCATCGAAATCAGTTCGACAAGCAAGTCATGAGTTACAGATACCAAAGTCAAGTGTATGGAGAATTCTCTGACGCTGGTTGGTTATGAAACCATATTGTCTGCAGTTGGTTCAGGCCATTAGACGAGGGGATAAGATGCGTCGAGTTGAGTTTTCAACTTTCCATCCAGCAAAATTTGGAGACCAATGAAGATTTCTGTTCCTTGATTATCTTCAGTTCACATTACTGGGAAGGTAAATCGTTATAATGTATGAATTTGGGGTGAAGAAAACCCTCATGCAGTTACCGAACATGAACGAGACTTCCCCAAAACTAATGTTTATTGCGCAGGAAACACGTGAATATAACAGTTTTTGTATATGCTTGTATAATTCAATAAAAATAGCTCTTTGAAACTCCAATATTCTTTTTTTATATACGAAATGAAACTAGATTAATTCCTCAAGATGCCACTGGGTTGCTCTGCAGTCTCCGATGAATGGGTGCCAAGCTACAGCTCTTTAAAATTCCAACATTCTTTTTGGGACACCCTGTAGTTTGAGATAGTAGAGGAAAAGCGGCAAAGGAAATTAATGTACATATTGAGAGTAGAAAAGAGACACAAAGATAGAGAGGCGTAAACCTGAAATAGCAAATAGAGAACAGGGTAGAAAGGTACAGCCACTAATACTACTGGAGACAGTTCCTATGAGCAGAATTCTTCAGGAGGAATCTAGTTAGAGTAGGATCATAGAAAACAGGAAGTGTTCCAATGGAATCCTTCTAAGCTATTAGGTGGCAACAAATACAATCCTGATTGTTAGCACAAAGAACAGGTAGCCAAAATTTGGCACTGGGGCTTAATTCTTTAAGCCAGAGAAGTGAAAAAGAAAAGCAATTGAAAGAGAACCTGTGTTTTTGGTGGCTTCATTCTGATGCAGACAGGAAGGCATTACTTTATGGTATTCGCTAGAATAATTGCTAAATGGTGATTTCCATACAGTAACTTAAATTTCCAACATTAACGCACAATGATAAATAAAAATTGTGTGACTTTATTTTCTTTATTAGAATAAAATTGTGTGAATTTATTTTCTTTATTAGAATGAAAATGGACAATAAACCATAGTAACCATGCACTTATACCCACTCATACCTGATACATTTAGAGCCACCAATTAAACAAATATTCATATATTCACAAAGAGGAAAAAATCCTACTACAGTTCATACAACAATTGCAAGAAGAATGTTTAAACTGCACCTAGAGAGTGACTGAACCAGGAATTAACCCTGCTCTGGGTAACGTAGCAGCGTCAACTAATTCACCACAATAACAGAAATATTTACAGTATTTATGTAGAACATTTTCGTACAAGGATGTATCATATCATAATGACTTGCCCACCGGACTTTCATTAACCTTTTAAATGACATTATTTCTGTGGTTATATATGCGGCATCTAGCAGAGTTAAGTTCAGCAAACCAATAGATGTTCCTCTGTAACAGAATTGCAAACAAACCATATCACTATTGATAGAATCTCTGTGTTACATCTATCTCAGAATCCAGGAACGTCTGCTTTTTCATATTCTTTTTTCACTACATGCAAAACTATAATGGCAAGAGTATCAATAATCTCATTTATTATGTTTTTTGATGTAAGTTTGAAATCCTCGGACAACGTATATTCAAATAAATTAATGAAAAGACCGGCAAAGATGTCTTCATCATTGTGCAAATTCAGTACTCTCACGAAAAGAAATCTCATTCACACAGAGAAACTGGAAAACTTCCCCTATACTGTTAATGTAGCATCAGTTTTTTTTTTTCAACCTGTGTTTCTCCCAATAAAAACAATATAGTTTCAGTAGCTTCTTCTCTGTATTTCATTTCTGCCTACCTCTTTGCTGTACTTAAATGACATTGACAAGATTTCCAGCATGACTTTCCAATTAGTATATCCTGCCTTGGCGCCACCATACAAGCATGGACTCTAACCAGGTAATTTTGTTTAAGCTTAGCGCTAATGTTCAAATATTATAAATATTATAAATATTATAAATAACAATATTTTGTAAATGTGTAATTTAAAACACTTAAACATTAAATAGTGTCCTAGTGAGAAAGCAAGCTAACAAGAACGTTAAAACTTAAAGTAAACATTTTTACTCAGCTCAACACTAAAACTAACTACAGAAACAATAACAGAAATTTTAACAAAAAAAAAAGCTTTATTAAGAATGCACAAATATTCATCTCCAAATAACAGGCACCAGATGCTCAGAGGGTCAAGGAAGCACCGTTATTTATTTTGTTCAGTCAGCAAATCAGAAACTATGAAACTGTGACAATAGCAGAGGAAATAAATGTGATTGGCATTTTCAAATGGTGCAGAATATAGTTGGCCAATTGGGTGGGCAGAACATAAATTTGGGTGGGTCATTACCTGCCTTTTTCTAGATCCTGCCATGGGGGGGATTAGGAAGGTGACAACAAAAGGGAGTACTGCCATTTTTTTCACTTAAAATAGAAGCTATGAAAGAGAGTATCTTTTTTCTCACCCCTCTCCCCACCCCCCATTCACCAGTACAAGCAGGCTACACAGTATGTTTGTCTCTCTTTCTCTGATGTTCCAATGTTACAGAATTTCTACCTTTGGTGAACTGGTTTGGTGTACCATCATTTTTAGAACAATTTTAGAAATTGGCTTTCTAAGAAAGAATACTTCAATACACAAAATAATAACATTAATACTAAAATATTTCGTTTTAGTATTACTGATATTAATTAACAAATCTATTATTTCAGACAGAGTTGCCTTACTTTAAAAATAAATACAAAAATAGGCTGAAGTCAGAAGCAGAATAGTGTTTAAAGACTTAACCTTTACAACTCACTGAGCCATTTTCCTATTTTTATGATCTGGAGTTATACAGTATGTAACTTGAGTTACTTTTTTACTTCTCTTAATCTGGGTTTAAATGCAACTGTATACATTTTAGAAATTTTAGGCTTTCTGATTTTATTTTTTATCAAAACCATGCTACTACTTTTACATTAAAGGAGAAAGCTCCAAAGGAAAAAACTGCCTAGCCCCTACTGGGCATTTTACATAACCTTCTTAAGTTTAGACCTGTGGGTCACTCGGGCTGTGAAAACAGTACTAAAAGCATTTGTCACCAGGCAACAGTATAGAAGCGTCTTGTGTAAATGCTAGACCTGAGGATTACTCAGGCTGTAAAAGCACTAACAGCGTTAATCCCAAGCGTTACTTGGTCAACTGTATAGGTGTATCTTACGATTGACAGGAACCATTGTGCCCTGTCGGGTAAATGACCGTACACCCAAGAAGTTTTCCTGGTCAAACCGATGGGAACTGGTAGCTGCTGATGATATCTGGTATTAGAAATATTATTATTGTTCATTTAATATTATTATTATTGTTATTATCAAAAGTAACATTATTACACTTTTTATAATTCTGACTTTGCAGTTTTAGTGTTTCACACATTTTACAGTAGAAAAATGAGATTTAATAAAAAATGTTATTTTTCAAGCCAGAAATTTTTTTTAATTTTAACATAAATACACTTAAGGAGTTCTTAATAGTTTTGTATGCTTCACCCTAGGAGATCTGATAGTTGGAGTATCCAGGTAGCATTAACTGAACCTTTTATATAGAAATAATGCATTAGATGTGAAAAAGTATTATATTTTGCAATTCATTATAAAGTTCTTTATAGCACAAAATTTGATTTTCTTAAAATTTATTAAGAGTTGGTGCTGGAGCTCCTACAGGAAATCCTGGGGTAAAAGCTCCATTCTGTTAATTTTGTAATAAATATGAACACATACTACAGTTTGACAAAACAACCACTTGCAAATGCAACTATGAATCTATCTTTAAAATATAGTTTAGGATATATTTTCACACATTTATAATCAATTTCATTGTTTCATTAACTATGGGTTGAAATCCAAATTGGGTTGCAGACATGCCTATGATGGGTCAGCACATGACTGCGCAGCAAATTTAGACAAGTTCATCCCAGTGTGAATTATGTGTTGCGTGATATGCTACATGCTATTCATCCTAATGTTTATTGCAGCAGAATGTGAAACAACGTCTTTGATGCACCACAGAGAGATTTTCTTTCTGTAGCAAAAACTTATAATTAGTACCCTCCACCATCCATCTAAACAATCAAAGTTAGAAGACTCATATACGATATCAGGAGACAGACGTGCTTGTGAGTGGGGGTGGATAATATTTCCAAAAATGTATACCACAATATAATTAAAATTGATATGGTTATGGTATATATCATGGTATAATCTACAGGTATGTGTATATATTTGTACTTGTTAAGACTGAATACAGTTTAGGCTCTTCTGTTGGCCCAACTTTATAGCTTGACAGTGAGTAGTTCCAAATGTGATGTTTCTTTTTATATACAGTAATCCCTCCTCGATCGCGGGGGTTGCATTCCAGAACCCCCCGCAATAGGTGAAAATCCGTGAAGTAGAAACCATATGTTTGTATGGTTATTTTTATATATTTTAAGACCTTATAAACTCTCCCACACTGTTTATAAATATTCCCCGCACAGTTATACAGCATAAACCCTTTGTATTCTCTTAGATATTAGGTAAGATTCATTGAAATAATGTATGTAAACACACTGTTTATATACAGTAAAACCTAAATATTATTTTAAAGATATCGAGTGTCTCCGATATCACATATGTTACAGCCATTACGATAGACAGGCCACCAGCAATAAATACGTACAATGCAGGAAAAACTGTATACAGTAAATGTGTGTACAGTGACACTAAACGTACAAACATGTAATAAGTACTGTACGTAGAAAATTAATTATGGTTACTCACCAACAATGAAGGTGAGCGTTACAGCTCTTCTAAAGGAGCATGTTCAGGCGATTGTGTAGTACTAACGTTGTTCTTCTTCCTGCAGTCTTCAATCCAAAAACCCTAAAGCAGATTTCATCCGTACTACCGCCTTATTATGTCCACTTACAACTCATTTTGCACCCTGGTTAAAAGGACACTGCGGCCGTAGATCTTATATTCTTTTACTCCTTTTTTAAATAAAAAGAATGATGGACTCATTGATGCCCTAATGACGTCCTGCAGCGGTGTAGCTTTTCCCTTCCTTCAACATATCCAAAACTTTTACTTTTTTGGCAATCGTTAGCATCTTCTGATGGCGCTTGGGCACGGCCCCTGAAGCAGTAGCAGGAGCCATAACGAAGGGCTTGACTATGCACAAAGATAAACACAAAAGAGCACAAAAGTTAACTCTTTACACAGCGAAACACGTTGATGCTGAATGAACGAGACAAGACTTCCTGGTTAACGCAGAGGAATCAAATTCGGCGCTCCGTCGCTGAGCCAGTCAGCACGCAGGGACATAACTGCGTGCTCTGATTGGTTAGCTTCTCAGCCATCCACCAATAGCGTCCCTTTTATGAAATCAACTGGGCAAACCAACTGAGGAAGCATGTACCGGAAGTAAAAAGACCCACTGTTCGCAGAAACCCGGGAAGCAGCGAAAAATCCACGTTATATATTTAGATATGCTTACATATAAAATCCGCGATAGAGTGAAGCCGCGAAAGTCGAAGCGCGATACAGTGAGGGATTATTGTATACCATTTTAATCAATTTAAGTAATGATAATACAAAAATAAATTTTATTTATATAGCGCCTTTCCCATGCTCAAAGTGCTTTCCAGAGTTTCAGTACAAACAACAGGGAAAAAGCAAAAAATGATCAAATATGCAATACTAAATACAACATATCAGTATAAAACACTCAAGAAAGATAAATACAGAATACGCAAAGCTTTAAATTAGAAAAACTCACAAAACATGACAATAGACAATACAGATACCACAAGAAAACCTTAAATAACATAATTTGCAATACAAATAAAAATCATCCTGAGAAACTAGACAGAGGCAAACTGAAAGAAAGGTCAGAATATCTGGGTAAATGAAATGTTTTCATGAACACGAGTTTTAAGTTTTTTTTTCTGTTTTAAGTATTTGGGTCTTTTGGTCTAATTACATTTTATTCAAAATAGATTTATTATGCAAAATAAAAAGTAAGAACTGACCAAGAAATAAACAAACATATATTGCACACACCATTAAAAAGACACAGAATTTTAAAAAATGTGTACTGACTATAAAGTAAAAAATTGACAATAAAAAAATACATTTTCAAAGAGCTCTTCTCCACAGGTCCTTTGGTTCCCCACTGAACAAAAACTTACAGGCCTAACTAGATTTTAATATTAAAAAACACATTTATAAACATGAAGAAAAAATAGACAAAAACAAAACAAAGAAAATTGTGACTGAATACTACCTCAGCAGATGCCATCAAACCAAGCCCTGCTATAAAGCCTAGTAAAGAAAGCTTTTATACTTGTCACACGACTGATTTTCAAAATCCTCATTCTATAGAAACTGGTATTGGTATAGAATTTTTTAAAAAGAGATATTAATGAACAAACATTAATATTTGTATGAAACAAAATGTCCCTCATTCCATTGCTTTCTAACTTTAAAGTTTTACAGTATTTCTACATACATGGATCAAAAGATTTACAAATAATGCTTATTGATGTCTACTTACACATTTTTTATACTTAAAAGTTTTATTCTCTTTTTTTTTGTTTTAAAGAGTCTGTGCTGCTCCATTTCTCTTGCTTTGGTAACTTAAGCATACTTCCTTAATGGTTAAATCCAGGGCAAATGTGTCATCAGTGTTTGAAGTACAAGAACCACAGTGTTTTCTCAGCTTCTTACTGTCGTCTTCAACAAGCACAGGAGTGGGGAAACTGTCCTCATCCTCTGTGCTCAGATCTAAAAATAATTCCAAATGCAAAAGTGACCAGTGTTGGGGGGATTGGAGGAGAAACATGAATACTCTTCAAAGTCTGAACATGCAATCATAAACAGTTTCGGATGTGGGAGAGTTGTGGATGGACACTGAGAGAATCACTGCGGGAGTTGGAAGGAAACAGAACACCCATTCCCCACTGTGATGGTGTGACTCAGTTCCACACTCCCTATTGATCTAGGGAGCCTGTTGAACCCACCACTGTCTGTAACATAACCAAGGGATGAGCCTAGCAGATGAGGACACATACAGCCAGAAAAAAAGGTAGGTGCACAAAGGTGCCACAGTGCTGTTATTAAAAACATTGAAAACAAAGTGCAGTACTTGAAATGCACTAAACAGTGACTGACTGTGAGTTGAAAATCCAGAATAAAATGAGATTAAAACCAGCATCCATTGGGTCCTTCATATTCTGTTGGACAAGCCCACCACCTCTCCAATTCCATCTCCCTGGTTCAACGCTTAGCTGGAGACACAAGCAGCCATGGTCCTCACCATCCAAATCCCATTTTAGGTGCCTCCAAGCGGTGCTGGCCAGACTGCTCAGGGTTGGTTGTCCTCCTGTCTTCCTTCTCGCACACCTGGCATACCTCGGATCCCACGGGAAGAACGCCACCTTGATCGTTCTCACTCCTCAACAACAAATCAGTGGGGACAATCCTACCCTAGAGTGACTATCCTTTGAGGGCCTATGACCATTCTGCCTCACACCTACACTGCCAGATTCATCCAGCCTTTATCCACGATGTTATTCTCACACCTCGCTCTCCCTCTGTCTCATTTTTTTTTCTCCTCTTCTGTACTGTGCAGGCTCCTCTTATACTAATGTTCCTGACATGGCACAGGTGTGAATGCACTACACCCTCCAAGAAATTAATGAGGTACCTGCCTGACATGCTCACGTGTCTTCATATTTAGGCAGGAACGCCCAGCTGTCCTTGAGAGAAACGTACTTGACCCCGATTAGAGCCTGCACTCTGGCAGGGCATGATTATTTATTTAAAATCAGCATAGAGCCACAGACCACTTTCCACACCCACCATGTGCAGTCTCTTTTGTGACAAGTAACAGTGATGATTTTAGGGAGTTATGAAGGCTGAGGGAATTGGGTGGGATTACATATATGGAGCCATGGCAGTACTGTATGCTAAATGCAGTTTCATTGGCCATTAACAGCTGGTCAGTGCCTCATTGAGTATTTATCATTATGGAACACACTCCATCTAAATCCCTAAGAAGTGCAATATGTTTCTCACTTTTCTCTTTTAGTAATATTCATGTGAGAAATATGCTTGAAAGGAAACAAAAACAGTTACTTTTTTAATTACATGGCCATTGCTGTTTGTCAATTTATGATTCTGCTGCCATGTGCTGATTCAGAACAAGAAATCCTTACGAAAATAATCCTCTTTTTGGGTTCCAGTGCAGTAATTATTTTCTAATTTGGGTCATCAGTTTAAAAAGTATAAGAACCCCTGGTCTATTTTATATAAACCACTATTTCTAATAAATTCACAATAAATCTTCTATGATTGTTCATCAGAAAAACATTCAAGGTTATTTCCTCAAAAAATAGAAAGCATGTCTATCACTATTGTTTTTTACATTAACAGATTTGTTCCAATTATCAACCCTTCTTAAAACATCTGCCATGTTTGTTTGTCTGTCAGAACACTTCGGGCTTATCACAAAAATTCTGAGTAATCAGCTGCAGCATCGTAATAGCTAATGCTAATCTATTTTTATACAGCCTTAAAATGGATCAGAAAAACACAGTACAAATACTACATTAACTATATATATTTTACATTCTCGATATACAAATTGTCACCCTGTGGTGGGCTGGCACTCTGCCCGGGGTGTCTTTCCTGCCTTGCGCCCTAGGTTGGCTGGGATTGGCTCCAGCAGACCCCCGTGACCCTGTAGTTAGGATATATATTGGGTTGGATAATGGATGGATGGATATACAAATTGTGGTTTCTGATTTTTAATAATAATAATAATTAATTCATTACATTTTTCTAGTCTAATGCATTGTACCATATACCATTTGGAATCAAACACAATTAGCATCGGAAGCCTTTGTACATAAATATAAAAGAATGCTGTCGCAGTTGTTTACCTTACTATGTGTGTTTTTGTTTTTTTTTTTTTTTTTTGAATAATAGAGAATAATGTTATTTTTTAATAATGTCCTGTTGTTAAGACACATAATACTATATAAACATATTTACCTTTATTTATTTACTTTACACTTCTGAAAAGAGTGACTTACAAAATCAAACTGATCAATATAAAAATAATTATCATATAAAAATGGTACTTTCTAAATATTTAATTCTCACTTTACTGAAGTTGTTTTCTTATTCTACTAGTTTGGTAGAGAAAATGGGACAGCAGATAGCAAAGTAGTTTTTAAAATTTCAGACTTTAACTCCAGTAGCATCCATAAATTTTATCAGGCCAAAGCTTCTGTTTAAATCTCCTTTACCTTTTAACAACTAACAGATTTGTATTGGTTGTACTGTACAAAGATCTTTGCTTTTGTAAATGTTTGTCTTTTAAACAGCTGTAGAGCAATTTGAACTAAAACTGACTATACCTCAATAATAAGTATAAAATATGAATCTATTTCTTAAAACACAAGTGATTTAGAAGACAGCAGTAATGATTTATGCCTCTATCTGAAACCAATAACAAAGCACCTATAGTACTGTATATGCAAATATGAAAATACCTCAGTTAATATTATTTTATTAAATTATGTAAGCTCCTAGCTGTACAAAGCTGAAATCACAACTCTACTAAAAGTCTAAACCTTGTTAAAAAGTATGAAGTCTGCATTGTTATAAAGCATTTAATACTTTGGAAGTTGTTAATGCATATAATGTATAATACTGAGCTTTTCTTACCTTTTAAATTGTACAGAGTTACATTTATTAAAAAATTTTATTTTAGATAAGGAAAACATGCCTGTAGTAAATTCATGATTAACATGATTTTCTCGTAAAAAGGGAAAATATAATTTGGCACCACAATATGTATATATGTTATCTTACACTAACAATAAAGTACACAAACAGGAAAAATTATATTTTGACTAGTACAGTACACCCCCAAAATTTGTGGGGGTTACGTTCCTAGAGCACCCCCGAATTGTGAAAAACCGCGACTTTTGGATGTGGTTAAAAAATGCCTTTTAAATGCCTATTTTTATAGTTTAAACCCTAAATACAGTATGCCCCCAAAGCACTTTAATTTCTTTGCAAACTCAGCTTAATACATTAATACCTAAAAAAATGACCTAAAAACAGAATGTAAAGATAAACCCGTATACTGCACAGTACTGTACTGCTATGTCTCCAGCAGTGCTAGAATGTAAAACACCGATGTTACCGCTATACGTACTGTAATTCATGCAAGCATGTTTTCTTTGGTATGTGCTGTTGTTTTCTTTGTTATAAGTACATTAAATATATAATAATTTAATTTAATTAAAATAAAGTAAAATGTACGGGTACTCACCAATGATGAATGATATTGATGATGAAGATGAAGTAGCTGTGCAATACGATGCAGAGGATTTAAAACTCCTCGGGTGGCGCCTCTTCTTTAGGTGCTTCAAGAGGAGTCGTATCTTTGGACGGGTCTTTTTCTGGTGGGGTTTTATGCTGGCTTTTCTTTATAGGTTTCAGGAACATTGTGATGGGAAGTTGCTACATTGTCTCCTGTAGTGAGCTGCTAGTACAATTTCCATGCTTTATTCCTGAAGTCGGTGATCCACAATGCAAAGGCAGATTCCATCCTGACGATATTTTTATTCCTTATGTCGTTACCTTTTTGGCACTATGACAGAAACTTACAGATACGGTACTCCATATTGCTGTTTCGTTCTTCTTTATATAGCGTGCGGTGCTTTCATTAATGCCATAGTGGCATGCTACTGCAGCATAACTTTTTAGTTCCTGGAGCAAATCCAGTAGTTCAACCTTCTCCTGGAGTGTTTTAAACTTCTTCTGGCACTTAGGCTCAGTGCCAGAACCCTTAGAAGGTGCAGGGCAATTCGGCGACATCTTATGCGTTTAAGAATAAAAAAATGAATACAATAACAAAATAGAAAACACGAGGACACTCAGCTGGAGACGTGTCACAGGGCTACAGTCAATCAGCAGCAAGGAGAAAGGAATAACACTCTCGGATTGGCTACTTTCACCATCCCAAATCGCGTTTCCCTCTGCTGTGGTAAACCCACTCATCTGGAGACGCATCACAGGGCAGCAATCAATCAGCAGCAAGGAGAAATGAATAACGCTCTCGGATAGGCTACTTTCACCATCCCAAACCGCGTTTCCCTCAGCGGTTGCTTCCTGTTCTCTCTACAGTACAGTAATGCCATGAAAAAAGCCATAAAAATTGCGGAGGATATTTGCGTTTTCCGCTAACAATAGTTAGGTTCTAAGGAAAAATCCGCAAAAAAACGAGTCCGTGAACCCTGAACCGCAAATGACTACTGTATTCCCTTTTTCCCTTTATTTACTGCCTTTAAAATATCCTTAAAATGTATTTAACTCCAAAATACTGCTATCATCACCGAACTAATTAACAGGTGAATTACTGAACCTGAAATGAAAATCATTTGAATACTCAAGGTGAATTATTTATTTTGTTCAGTCATTTATCTTCCAATAAATATGTATATCTATTAACACAGGTGGTAATATGGATGAAAATATTACATTTTCAGTCCAATTCTCTTGATGATCCTTTAGTGGCAACATGCTAAACTGTACAAACCAAGCCAAATTTTCCTCTAGAAGAGTTTTAGTTCCTCCAAAAAACTCCTGTAACAGACGGTATACAATTCCTCTAATATATCTTGGGTCTTCTCCCAGTGGATTCAGTCCAATATGCCTCTTACTGGAGGTAAAAATAGGGGAATCCAAATTATATGATCAAACTACCATAGCTAGCTCCTGTCAATCTTTGCTTATACAGTGGAGAAACTGCTCATGTTGAAGGTTGTATTCATCCTTTATAATGACATGAAAAAGAAAGTACACTTTAGTGATTATGAATATTACATTCTCTACATTTTCTATAACTCTGTAAGAGCCAATTTTATAAGCTGTGGTGTACTAGGCCAGCAACATCAGTTCAGGAGGAACCATCAAATCAACAAGTTGATTAAAAAGTCAGGCTTAGTTATTGGACATATTCTTGACCCACTGAATGTAGCAGCGAAGGAGAGAATCAAAACAAAACTTAGTGCAGTTATGGACAATGTTTTACTGTACATCATCTCTATGACACCTGAATTGGGTACTTTCAGCCAACAAATTATTTAGCAGAAGAGTGTAAAGAAACACTACAGGAGCCTTTGTACCAGAGGCAATATGAATGTATAATACCTTACTGACTACTCTTTAAGTTTTATTTCTTTTTAGTTTTCTATACTTTTTGTCATTCTGGTATGTATTTGGGAGGGATTAATATAATAAACAACAATTATTAATTAATTGATCTTCTGTAAAAAGACCATTTTTTCACCATACAGGTAAATAAAATTTGTTTGTTCATCTGATCCCTCTAGCTATCTATATTTCTTAGAACTGGAAACAAAAATTTGGAAGATTGTACCATTTTTTTAATTTAGTTTGTCCACATGAAACAACTCCAAATAGACCTATTTCATTAAAAATGTATTCTTCAAGAAACTTTGTCAGAATTTAAGTTTTTTTGCAATACCTTTAAATAGAGTGTGCTGTAGACATTTTTCAAATCTGAAGTTTCCACTTGAAAAGCTTTAGTGAAATTTCAGTGTACTCTATCTTAAAACAGAAAATCATTCTGTGCAGTAGATTTTAATGAGTAAAATATTACCCTGACACTAATTTATTGGCAAAGAGCTTCAATTAGTATTCATCATGATCTGCTACATACCAACACATTTAGCTTAAGACTTCACTACATATTTGAACTCACTATCTGGTGCTTCTATTAAAATTTTTATATAAAAGAAATATAAACCATAATTAGTAATACACCTTACCTAATTATAATAATTAACAGCAAAGAATAGCTGAAACAATTTTCACAACAGTTGAGTAGAATCTGGGGTTGATGAAGTAAGCTTGTTTAGGCTTCATTCTTACAAGAAAAATTGTACATGATATTTTAAAATGTTCTTAAAACACATAATTTAACTACACTACTAATACATGCAATTATATTCCATTATCACTGTTGCCAGTTACAAAAACATTTAATAAACAAAAATGTGATATTTATCTCTTAATAATTCTAATAAATCCATCCATCCATTTTCTAACCCGCTGAATCCGAATACAGGGTCACGGGGGTCTGCTGGAGCCAATCCCAGCCAACACAGGGCACAAGGCAGGAACCAATCCTGGGCAGGGTGCCAACCCACCGCAGGACTAATTCTAATAAATGCTCCAACTTTTGAAATTAAATTTCTGATACCACATACATGTTACACCAAGCAGACAGTTTCTAACTTGTTTGCGTATTCCTATCAGTCTTTCTCGCAGATGCTGCTCTGTTTTTAAAGGGTCTTAAATGGAGGGTCAACACCATTCTGCATCACAGCAAAAAGACTTTCAATTAAGCAACATACATTCTTGCAAAAAACACTTAGGAGGGATTGCCTTTAGCGGGTAAGGTTTGGGGATGAGACAGGCTGCTTGCTGCATGTATAGATCGGCACATTTCCAGGGCATGATCCAACCTGCAAATGTTGCAATCGAGACCCAGCTTCACTGGGTCACATGTTTTGGACGTGTACCAAATTAACATCATTTTGGATGAAAATTTTTAAATGCTTATCAGATAGCATTGGTGTCACAATTCCTTCTAATCCATTAACAACTGTGTTAGGTGAACTCCTGATTGGCTTAAAGTAGAGAAAGACAAACAAACTATAATTGCCTTTACTTCACTACTACCATATAGACTTGTCTTGCTCAACTGGAATAATCCTAGCCCACTTCTTTTAAGTCAGTGGGTAACTGATGTCATATACTATTTAAAATTTGAAAAAATCTAATTCTCACTTACAAGATCTGTTCAAAATGTATTTAGAACCAAGCAGTACCAATTAAAAAACATTTTGGAATAAGCATTTATATTGGGGGAAAAGACTCCATACTCTCTTGACTACTCTTAAAGGTTTTGCTCTGGTTGTTGGCCCTCCTCTCTTTTTCAAAGGTGGGGGTTGATTTTATTTCAGTTTTGTTAAGCTTGACTTGATTGTATGGAATGTTATATGCCTTTAATAATTTCAATAAAAAGTCAAATAAAAAAAAAAAAGATTTGAAACCCAGAAAGCAAGGAAAGAGAGGTGGACTTTGAGTACATCTGAGACAAAGAAGTTTTAAATCACCTTTGCCATCTATTATTACGAGCAACACATAGTACATGTGGAATAAACTGAACAAGCTGAGAGTATCTGTGTGAAACCTCCATGAGTACCTAGAAAGCTGTCTGATGTGCTTTACTAAGACCTGGTCTAAGAATACCAACTTGGATATATAGCTATTGAAGTAGGTGGATTTGATTGTGTACAGTAAGACAGAAACCCAGCTTCTGGTAAGCAGTCAGGTGGTGGGGTCTGCGATTTCATTAAGAAAATGTGGTGCAATAATATAATTTTAAAACAGCAAATCTGCACGCCAAATACTGAACCACTCACGATTGGACTTCATCCATACTATCTACCATGAGCGTTTAATCAATTATTTGTGACGGTTGTTCTCATACTGCAGCAGAAATGATTCTTGAAACTATATATACAGTAATCCCTCCTCGATCGCGGGGGTTGCGTTCCAGAACTCCCCGCGATAGATGAAAATCCGTGAAGTAGAAACCATATGTTTCTATGGTTTTTTTATATATTTTAAGCCATTATAAACTCTCCCACACTGTTAACATTATTAGAGCCCTCTAGACATGAAATAACACCCTTTAGTCAAAATTTTAAACTGTGCTCCATGACAAGACAGAGATGACAGTTCTTTCTCACAATTAAAAGAATGCAAACATATCTTCCTCTTCAAAGAATGCGTGTCAGGAGCAGAGAATGTCAGCGAGAGAGAGAGAGCGCGCGCGCGACAGAAAAGCAAACAATCAAAAAATCAATACATGCTTTAGGCTTTTAAGTATGCCGAAGCACCGCGATAAAGCGGCATTTTTTAGAGGAGCATCCGTATCTTCTAAGCAAACAGCCTCTGTGCAAACAGCCCCTCTGCTCACACCCACTCCGTCAGGCGCAGAAAATGTCAGAGAGGGAGAGAGAGAAAGAAAAGCAAACAATCAAGCACCACGTGGGAAGCATATCGTATATCACTGAGGAGTTTTAGTTAATATGTAATACATGCTCTGATTGGGTAGCTTCTAAGCCATCCGCCAATAGCGCCCCTTGTATGAAATCAACTGGGCAAACAAACTGAGGAAGCATGTACCATAAATTAAAAGACCCAATGTCCGCAGAAATCCGCGAACCAGCAAAAAATCTGTGATATATATTTACATATGCTTGCATTTAAAATCCGCGATAGAGTGAAGCTTCGAAAGTCGAAGTGCAATATAGCGAGGGATCACTGTAAACTAGAAATCAATTCACGCGGTTCTTTCAAAATTGTGAGACTAATTTTAATTTATGTAATCTGAAATCAGTATTGCCACATTACCATCAGTATGTGAATATTAATATTAGAGAAGACAAAACTCTGGGCAAGTGTTATGGAAACGTACCCTTGCACCTACGTATCGCATTGTACAGCAGCCCTAGATGCATCTGAGCATGCCATTATTCATCTACTACTGAAGTACAAACAGAAACTGAAATAAGAAAAATTAGCCATATACTGTATAAAACAAAAAACAAGTACAAGGACAATGTAAAGGAACTGCATGAATTCATTTCTCGTACTGACCAAGATATGCATATATCCTCACAGTCACTGAATAAGGCCACTTACACGGTAAGTGAATATATGAAATTCTATGAGTCTATGATAATTAAGGAAAGAACTGTCAAGGTGTACTCCAACAGTAAGCCATGGATCACTAAAGAGATTAACGCATTACTCCTGGAAAAACAACATGCTCATCAAAAAAACAAAATAGAAAAAAAAAATGTGTTTTACAGCAACAGATTAACAGGTTAATTAAACAAAATAAAAAGATGTGTGAGGAAAAAATCTAGAGGTGATTTTTATGATAACAATCCAAAGCATGTTTGAAAAGGTCTAAAAATAATAATTTGACTGGGTTCTAAAAAAAGTGTGAACTTTCCTGTAGAAGACCACAAGATTTTAGCAGATGAACCAACTTTTTTACCAGATTTGAAACAAGTGATTTCAGCACACAAAATGCAGAAGTAAAGAAGATTCTGTATAAAAACACCAGAAATACTGCTGTGACGGGGCTCAGTATAATTGAAGTGGAGAAAGGCTTGCAGCAGTTTAAACAAACAGGACAGTGGGGCCAGATGGCATATCAGGTCGGTTCTTAAAAGTCCTGCTTCATGCAGTTCTCTTCAGTTTTTCATTTGCTTTTTAACTGGTTTCTGAACTGTGGTATTTTACCTAAGCTGTGAAAACAATCAATCATTACCCTGGTTTCTAAGGTCTCTAGGCCAAGCTGTTTGAATGACTTCAGACCAGTGGCACTCACTTCTATTTCAATGAAATGCTTTTAACATTTGATGAAAAACATTTTAATGACAGAGACAAGAAGATCCAAGATAACAACCAATTTGGTTATTGTGTAAACAGAAGTGATGAACATGCTCTGCTTGTTATCGGTCATTTGTCAGAGTATTATTTTTGGATTTTTCTTCAGCGTTCAATACCATCCAGCCTCACATACAGATTCGGAAACCAATTAGTATATATATATTATCCCATTCATCACATTATGGATTCAGGACTTTCTTTTAAATCGTTCACAGACAGTCAAAGTACAGGATACTTTTTCAAAACTTATTAATTTAAGCACATGAAGCCCGCAGGGGTGTGTTTATCACCATTACTATTTGTACTGTACACAAGCGACCCGAAACAACTGACTATTGCTCAATTATCAAGTATGCTGATGACACCACTCTCATAAGATACATATCTGGGGAGGATGAAAGTCACTATCTAAATCAAGTGGACCATATGATAAAATGGTGCAATAAGAACTACCTTGCTCTAAATATAAAAAAAGACCAAAGAAATGATATTTGATTTTAAGAGACAGTAATTTGTATGTTCACCTGTTGTTGTTTGGGAGAGCAGGTAGAAATAGTGACGCAATATAAATACTTAGGAACTAACCTAGATAACAATCTTAACTGGAATACAAATACAAGGAAATGTTCACTAAATGCAATCAGTGCTGTTTTTTCCTCCACAAACTTAAACTAACTAAAGTAGACAAGGACATTATGTTGTCCTTTTATCGCAGTATGACTCATTCTGTTATCACTTTCAGTTTCATTGGCTGGTTTAGTAGTCTAACAAACCAAAATTGAAAAAAGCTCCAGAAGAGTACTAAGTATGCAGTTATTGGGGCTGATGTAGATAGTCTGGCAAGTGTGTGACAGAGGACAGTGCTAAAGAAACTGGAAATCATCTTAACTGATGACAGACATTCATTACATGTACAATTTAACTTCAGCAAATCAAGGAAGTCGCTTTGAAAACCCACACAAATCGCTCCAACAATTCCTTTCTCCCTAGTGCCATACGACTTTTTAATAAGGAATACAGGAGAAAATAGTAGCGGTTTGATATGTATCCTGTACTGCCTCACCTTAACCTGTCATGTCTCTGTTTGTTTTATTTCATTCAGTCTGTTATTATAAGCAACAGAGAAGGCAAATGTCATGTTTTCTTGTGTAATCATGACTACATAAAGAAACCTTGAATATATGTGTATTATTATTACCTTTTAATAATAATTGCTCTTCCATAAGCAGCCTTGTGTATTCACCCATACTAATGCAGAGGTGTAGACATATTTGAACCTTTGCGCTAAACATTGCCCTAAATATATTTTAATGTAGCACATTCAATGAATCATTCTGTCTTTTATCATCATTGATTACTTAAATGCACATCAATGAATCATTCTGTCTTTTATCATCATTGATTACTTAAATGCACAATCTGCCCTGAAAGCCTGTTTAATAAATCCAAATTCCAATATCCCTTCCAACTTTTAACCTTTTTATTTAAATGAAAAATATGCACATACATGTCTTGTATCTCTAATACACTCTTTTCTTTGTAGGCCTCCAAACAAACCTTAACCCTTTGTTGGACTATGACATACAGCGCAGTCTGCTTAATACATTAAAGAGTCACAGAAGCATCAGTTAATCTACCTGTAATCTGTATGTTTTTAAGAAGGAAAAAGGAATCTAGAATATTTCGAGCATCAGAAGCATGATACATTTTTGATGACACGTCAGCCTCAGAAAAATCTAACTTTGGCAAAATAGTTTAAATGGAAAATCCACTAAAATCTACTATCCTACTTATTCTAAGTAGTGTATCCATGGTTCTGTTCAGTGGTGGTTGGTAAAAAAAATTAGGGTGGGGATGCAATTTTTGGGTGAACAAACTGAAGCAGCACTTTATAGCTCAGGAGAAAAGGAAAGAAAAAACACAAACTGTAATGTTGCCTTCACACAGAGCACTTTGAGTAATGAGAAAAGCACTGTATAAAGTTATTTTAATAAAAGGCTACTAGTAGTAGCAGCATAGCCAGAAAGGTGTTGGTGGGTGGGTGTATATGAAACTAGGAGGGCGAATAAAATTTAACCCAGATAAGACACTTTATAGAACTTGACCATCAGCAGCCGATAGAGGGGGTCCTCTAATAAAACCCTGCTCAATAATGCACACAATGTTGGAAGATGCAAACAGACAAATTTAAAGACCCAGCCTTTAAAAATAAAAATCTATTCTTCATTGCTATTATAATAAAAAAACTAAAAGTATGGCCCTTTTTCTTCTTTTTTTTCTTCAAGTTAACAATTTATGAAGGGCTGTTTCATTAAAGAAATAACCAAATTTTCTTTGATTTCTGAAGTTCTGCTTATGTTTCCATTTTCTTAAAGTGGCACTCGCTCAACTGTAGTCATGTAACATTAAAGGATGGTGTGAACTGTGAACCGTTGACTTCAACATGAAATAGTGTGTTGACAATTGTCCACTCAAATCTGATTAAATAAACCTTAAACAATGCTAATTTGGTGCCAATAAATGTGGAAGTGCCCAATTAATGGGCAGCCTCAACTCACCTGCTTGCCAAAAGATCAAGGACTTACATAGACTTTCATTTGGCCAAAGTCCTTCACTCCAGTAATATAGGTATTCAAACATATTTATTTTAATTCACACAGAACCAAACAGAAGTCTGAGCCAATTTTTAATGGATATTGACATGTGCTTGACACCAGGCATGTTGTGCAAATAAACAAATTTCATGATTATTTCCATCCATCCATGTTCCAACCCGCTGAATCCGAACACAGGGTCACGGGGGTCTGCTGGAGCCAATCCCTGCCAACATAGGGCACAAGGCAGGAACCAATCCTGGGCAGGGTGCCAACCCACCGCAGGACACACACAAACAGACCCACAAACAAAACACACAATAGGGCCAATTTAGAATCGGCAATTTACCTAACCTGCATGTCTTTGGACTGTGGGAGGAAACCGGAGCGCCTGGAGGAAACCCACGCAGACACGGGTAGAACATGCAAACTCCACGCAGGGAGGACCCGGGAAGCAAACCCAGGTCTACCCAGCGCTACCACTGCGCCACCGTGCCGCCATTATTATTTCAAATTACAGAATTAATGTAAGTAGCTTTTAATATATCCAGGGGAGTGGCGCCACAGTGTCCCACATTATAAACTGCCACAGGTTCTATTCTAAAATGTGCAAACTTCACTTTAAATGAACAGTGACTTGGCAAGGACTCAAACACAGTTTGCTGAAGTTGTGAGGCAGCAATTCTAAGATATAAGTACCTAAAAAGAAACTCTATCCAACTGTAATACTAGAGTAAATTGGAGGATTGTATTTTGCAATTTTTAAAACCTCCTCCCAATAAAAAGTCATCAACAGGCCTGTTGCCTGATCTAATGTGTCTTCGATGCATGCAGTGAGCAATCGATGCATGCAGTGAGCAACTGGCACCTTTATAAACATAACAGGATTCCGTCATTCTACCACCATTTCATTACAAAATGTAAACATGGTCCTATCCACATATCTTTATTTTCTAATCACTTTCCTTCTCAGTTTATTTCACTTTATGACATTTGTCTTGGCCTGATACTATATTTAAGTAAACTTCTATATTAAGTGTTAGCAGTGAAGGTTTGTCCAAAGCCAATGCCTGGTATTTTGAAAAATTCAGCATGAAATGTAATTACTGAGAAATTTACTTTCATTATTTCTCTTTTCTAAACCTAACACTTTTTCAAGCATCAGTATTCATAAGTTTCGTCTGGGTTTTTGGGAGCAGTTTAAATGATTAGGCAGTTGTCAGAGGGTATTATTTGCATTTTTTTCATGTTTTTTGTGTTTCTGTGCCTACCTCAAAAGGCTAAAAATGATGTTTGATTAATGAAAACCAAAACTAAAAGGTAACAGCAAAAATGTAATGAAAATTAAAGAAGACAAAAAGAAGGAAAGTGATATTAACACCAGGGCATACAAAAACAGAATAGTAATCAAAGAAAAAAAGTCTAGTTGATTAAAAATGAAGATAAAAACATGCAAAGGTATAGGGTAAAATGTATATTATATCAATTCTACTATATTACATATTTCTTGCATTAGCATTCTTTGCATTATGTGTATTTGAATCATTCTCTTTTAGTTGTTCTTTAACAATTATTCGCAAATACAGAATTCAGTTGTAATAAAGCCAAAAGAAGAATTTTTTTCTGAAAATCAATGCCTAAGATTTTAAACTATTCATTTTCAGTCCAGAGAACCTAATTACCAAAGGTTCAGATGAAAAGACCATTCAATTCTAACTTCAATGCTGGAAAAATTCCTATTACTCATTAATCCTAGAAGCATCTTTTCCATTCAAAATGACATATCTACTCATCGCAGACGGCAGGCTTTAGTCATTAAAATCATCAGGACTATTTATAGACAGGAAGATTAATTTATTATTTGTGCTAAACCACATAAAAGAAAATTCACACAACAGCACTGCCGAAATATTATGGAATCATCTTATCAGCTAAGGAGTTTTTTTATATGTAAGAGTTTTTCTTTCCTCATTTCTTCCTTTAAAGACACATACCAAATCTGATCACTGTGAACAACTTGGGCATAGACAAATTGAATCAAGCTGTACTGAACAAATACCGAGGGAGCTTCATACACGGAGAGTTGTTACATTGATCTCTTTCTGCACTTTGACTGTGCGTGTGAGGTGCGACTGAGGTATTTTTAATGTTTTATACATATGTGTGTTACCATGTGGACAGCCTGGTGGCAATTTGTAAATTCTTTGTATACATTTAATTTATATAATATTATTTTCCCACATGTTGTATGTTTACTAATATGCACAAGGGAGCTATACGGTATCACACAGAAGTCGCCAACCACTAAACTCATTGTTTCTTGCCTTTTGACACACTTTCAGCTTGGCTCTGTGGGTACTCCTGGGACACCTTGCCACAATATCCATAAAAAGCCCTTAGTGATTAGATAGATAAGTATTGCATTAAATTATTTGTTACTTTGAAAAGTAATCTGACTACTTACTGCACATTACTTATAACTTGTTACCCCTAACACTGCTCCAAAATCATTCCCAAGTGTTAATCAAGTAGTCCACTAGCTGACAGTCACCAAACTGATGTTAAAATTGCTCAGATGTCTGTCCATTATATTTCTACTTAAGCACTTATTTGTAAAAATAATTAATGCTAGCAAATACTTGAATTGCTAAATCAATATACTGTGATAAATGACATACTACCACCATGAAGCATATCACTCAACTTTTTTAAGGATGGTAACAACATTTACTTGAAATCCACCCCTTACTTACTCTGCTTCTGTTTGCTTGTTGTAGTCTCCCCTCTCTTTTTCACATTACATATTTCAAACAAAACCCAGCAATGTTGGATTCAAATCTTAGCATTTCTAACATAAACACCTTTAATAAACTGTGAAGTGAAAAGCAAAATTATGCTAACAGGCAACTGTCAGACTCAAGTGACCCATGTCAGGTTTGACTTTAGAAAAGTGATCCTCGGTACAAAACTCCCCAGTGATTATGAGGAGTATAGTGCCGATTGCTGAAAAAGTGATACTAAGAAACGTAAGCTACCTGCATAATTGTTCCCAGTTCATTATCACTTTGGAGGCTTTGCTTGGCATCTGCAAAAATGGGAAAATAACAATACTGTTGAGTAATGATTCAGTTCCTAGCTGTCAGCAGGATTGCGCAAGGGCCAATGGGTTATCAGTGTCCCTGAGGCCTACGAAAAAACTTGTACTCCCAGACCACCTTAAATTCCTTCTCATTTCTCCATTACTGTCTTTTGTTTTGCAAATGTGTTGATCAGCACAAGCAGAAAGCAGCCAGCTATCCTATCCCCCCCACCGCCGCAGCTGAAGTCGGACAAAATGTTCTCCCAGTGCAAGTCTGTTTATCTGAGAGTTAGGTGCCTGGAGTTGTAGAGGGTAAATAATATATCATCATTTGGAACACATATATTTCATTTGTGTTCTGTGTTTACAACGATCTGGGTAAGATGACAGGAAATGTGAGGCAAGAAATGTTGAACACATTGCTAAAGCAGAAACTTTAATCATGTTATACAGTAATCCCTCCTCGATCGCGGGGGTTGCGTTCCAGACCCCCCCGCGATAGGTGAAAATCCGCGAAGTAGAAACCATATGTTTGTATGGTTATTTTTATATATTTTAAACCCTTATAAACTCTCCCACACTGTTAACATTATTAGAGCCCTCTAGACATGAAATAACACCCTTTAGTCAAACGTTTAAACTGTGCTCCATTACAAGACAGAGATGACAGTTCTTTCTCACAATTAAAAGAAAGCAAATATATCTTATCTTTAAAGGAGCGCCGTCAGGAGCAGAAAATGTCAGAGAGAGCGCTCGCAAAGAAAAGCAAACAATCAAAAAATCAATACATGCTTTTAAGTATACAGAAGCACCACGATAAAGCGGCATTTTGTAGAAGAGCGTCCGTGTCCTCTGTGCAAACAGCCCCTCTGCTCACACCCCCTCCGTCAGGCAGAGAGAGTGAGAAAGATAGAGAGAAGCAAACAAGCGCCACGCGGGAAGCATATCTTATAGCATTGAGGAGTTTTAGTTAATATGTAATACATGCTCTGATTGGGTAGCTTTTAAGCCAAACGCCAATAGCATCCCTTGTATGAAATCAACTGGGCAATCAAACTGAGGAAGCATGTAACCTAAATTAAAAGACCCATTGTCCAGAAAGCGAACCAGCGAAAAATCCATGATATATATTTAGATATGATTACATTTAAAATCCGCGATAGAGTGAAACCGCGAAAGTCAAAGCGCGATATAGCGAGGGATTACTGTAGTACTAATGACAAAATTTTGACATGAAGTGTATAATGTGTGAAGACTGAAATCCAAATATCAAATAAACACTTTCACAAAAGGTGAAAGTATAACAAAACAAGTGCACTTTTATTCGGGAATATTACCAAAGAAAAATAAATCAGGTTAGGGTAGAATGCTGGCACAACTGCTAGGGTGGTGCATCAGTAAGAACTGCTGACTCATAATCAAGAAGTTGTGTGATCAATTCTGGGCCCGTCCTAGATTTACCGTTTTGAGTAGTGACCTACTTTTATTGTTATTTTCGTGTATTTGTGATGCAGTACACTATCGTAACCCTCACCCCATGGGATTTGCTTCTGCTTATCACAGAAGTAAATAAAACTTTGCAGGAGCACGTACCACACAGAATAAGCTGTCTAAAGCCACCAGGGGACAAAGCACGTTTGGACAAATGCTCCCTGAAGTTATATTGCCAATCTAGTTCCATCTCTATTTGTAATGCCACAAAGCCCTTCGTCTCGTCTGTTGTTGCGGGTTTCCACTTTGAAAAACGAGAATGAAGTGCAAGTGTATCCCGCAATTCAAAATATTGCTCTGCATACCTGTTTGTCTCGTCTGACAGTAGCTGAAAGGCAGCCTCAGGAAAAAACAGCCTGAAGTAGGCCAGCGGCTAGTAATCTGTCATGTCCAACAGCAAGCCATGCTGTCTTGTGAAGTCTGGAAGTCAGTTTGGCTCCCACGGATCAATGTCTGAGTATTCCTCCCACACAAACCTTGCCATAGGTGCATCAGCTGCACGAATGCACTCAGCTGGCAGCCGATCAGCTGGGGCGGCATCGGCTGGTGTCTGATCAGCTGATACCAGTTCCTCACTCTCTTTCTCGATCTCCTGATCACTCTCAACAAAATCAGATTTTGAAAAATCAGAGTCTGGCTCAGCGATAATGCGCAAAACATCGTCTGCTGTGTATTTTCTTTTCTGTACTCGCTTAGCTCCCTCGTGAGATGTCGATGCCATCTTGCTTTTGTTTACATTTTGTAACTCATGCACATGCAAGGATTAGATGCCGAGTCAATGAGTCTAACATTCCTCCAAGCAGAGAGGGAATGCCTTTGACGTAACAGTGAGTTTTGTCGCCATTAACAGCTGATTGTTGCCCTCTACCCCTGCATGTCGACTTTTGTCAACATGTGCCCTCAACCCCTCCTGTTGACAAAAGTCACAATCTGCCATAAAAGAGTTAAACAATCTTAACATGAGCAGCCTACAGTTTCAAAAAATGTCAATTTTACTCTCTAGGACACTTGAAATATAAATCATAAAAAACTGAAAGCCCTACTGAATATGAATGAGAGAGCCTTCAGGTCTGGAGATAAGGATGAAATCAAGTGGGTACAGTCAGAAATGAAGAACCAGCTCTGTGAGAGGAAAGCCCACTACAGAAACAAACTTGAGCACAAGTTACAGCAAAACAGCATAGAGGAAGTGTAGAATGGGAAGAAAACTACCACTGGCCACAATCAGGCTGTTAACACGCAGAGGAAGGGAATAAGAACAGAGCTAATGAATTTAAAACGTTCTTCAACAGGTTTGACTCATTCTTGTCAGTCCATCCATCCCCCAACACTGCTAGCCTCTGTGTGCAACCTGAGGAAGTTCCTGAATCCCAACTGCCATCTGTATAAGCGTGACCTTCCCCTACAATGACATCACACCTGTGGTCTCCAGCCCTCCTCTACTCCCTGGATTGCATGTCTCTGCTGAACAAGTGAGGAGAGAGCTGGTAAAACTGCATAAACAAGGCTTCAAGGCCAGATGGAATCAGCCCTAGGGTGCTGAAAACAAGTGCTGTTTCAAAAACAGCAACAATCCCTGGTTTCAGAACATCTGGATCCCCTGCAGTTTGCCTATCAGGCACATGTAAGTATGGATGATGCTCTCTACATCTACCTACAATGTTGAAAAAAAGTAAGGGAACACTTAAATTACACATCAGATTTCGATGAATGAAATATTCAAGTGAAAATTTTTACCTAGTAATACTGTGTAATTCATTGAGAACAAAACGATGTAATAACGGTCCAAGGAAACCAAAACACCAACCCATTGGTAGCTGGATTTTACACAGATTCAAAATCACACTGAAAATCAAAGTCAATAATTGAAATCACAAGCTGATCCAACTTGTGTGAATTTCATCATGGCAGCTCAAAATGTGTCTCAGTAGTGTATGGCCCCCACGTGCCTGGATGCATTCCAAATAATGCCTGGGCATGCTCCTGATGAGATGGTGAATGGTGTGCTGGGGGATCTCCTCCTACACCAGGATCAGGGCATCAGTAGGCTCCTAGACAGTCTGTGGTGCTACTTGGTGGTATTAGATGCACCAATAAATAATGTGATTCTCAACTGGACTCAGGTCTGGGTAACGTACAGGCAAGTCAATGGCATCAATGCCTTCGTCAGCCAGGAAATGCCTACACACTCTGGCCACATGAGGTTGGGTATTGTCCTGCACCAGAAGGAATCCCAATACGTAACAGCAGTCAGGGTACCATTGCTTAGCATATGGCCCAATTTTGCCTCCCAACACCATTACTGACCCACCACCAAACCGATCACACTGGATGATGTTGCAGACTGCATAACGTTCACCACAATGTCTCCAGACTCTTTCTTGTCTGTCAAACATGTTCAGTGTGACCCTGCTCTCATCTATGAATAGAAAAGGGAGCCAGTGATGGAGCTGCCAATTGTTGTGTTTTCTAGCAAATACAAACAGGTTGTTCTGCTGTTGCTTCTCCAGTGCACCTCTTGTCACTTTCATTTGCACCAAAACAGGTGAAGTTGATTCACAATCTTTTATGCTTTCTAACTAGACAGATTTATATCCCTGAAGCTTAACTGACTTTGTGTTAGACTGTGATGATTAACATCTTTTGAGCAGTGTACATGCTCCACAGAGCGTACTCCCACTTGGACAAAGTGGATATCACAGTCAGAATAATATTCTTTGACTTTCGAGTGCTTAAAACATTATTCTACCTCATCGACTGGGGAAAAAAGCTCAAGGCTTTAAATCTTGATGCTCCCACAATTTCCTGGATCATGGACTACCTGACCAACAAACAGTAGTTTGTGAGGCTGAGGGAATGTGTTCGCGAGTTCGAATCCCTCTCAAGGCACATTGCCGAATGGAGAAAAAAAAAAACTTTCTCTTCAACAAACGGTGCTTTGAATCCTACATTGCAGTTGTAGTTTGTTTATTTTTCTTTTTTGATTAAACGAAAACTGTTTAGTGTATGATTTGTCAAGTAACACACAGACAACAAGCAAAGTTAAAAATCACACTTAAACAAACTGCCTGCCCATTCTATTGAATCATAATTATAACAAATAATAATGCATTTCACTTCCTTATATAGTGCCTTTTCTATGGTCTGAGACGGCTGCACAGATAATCAAGAAGGATAAAATAAAAATGAAAGCACAATAAGATTTAATAAATAATAGTGCACAGCTTTGTGTTTGTATGTATTTATAAAATTTGGGAAGTAATATATTTTAGTTGATGCTGACAATTGATTTGAAGTAGGTAAAAATAAATATTTGGAAATATTGCAAAGGGAAATGTTTATATACTTAGCGCAAAATAACTATGGGTTCTAGTAAACAGCATACACACCACTTATATATACAGCATTATATTACAGCAGTATTAAAGGTGTAGGTCTACTTTATAAGCAAAATTTATAACATCAATGTTAATATAGAGTATTATTATTATTCTATATTGGCCTTGATATGAACGATTTGTGAAATTAGTGTTAAGTATTAAAAAAAAGCATACCAGTCTCTTGTTTTTACAGGTACATATATATATATATATATATATATATATATATATATACATACACAGTATATATATATACACTGTGTGCACAATTATTAGGCAAGTGAGTATTTTGACCATATCATCATTTTTAATGCGTATATTCCAACTCCAAGCTGTATTAACTTGAATGCTTATTGGATTTAAGCACGTCAGGTGATGTGTATTTGTGTAATGAGGGAGGGTGTGGCCTAAGGAGATCAACACCCTATATCAAGGTGTGCAGAATTATTAGGCAGCTAGTTTTCCTCAGGCAAAATGGGCCAAAAAGAGATTTAACTGACTCTGAAAAGTCAAAAATTTTAAAAGTCTTTCAGAGGGATGCAGCACTTTTGGAATTGCTAAGATATTGGTGTGTGATCACAGAACCATCAAACATTTTGTTGCAAATAGTCAACAGGGTCGCAAGAAACGTGTTGAGAACAAAAGACGCAAATTAGCTGCCAAAGATTTGAGAAGAATCAAACGTGAAGCTACCAGGAACCCATTATCCTCCAGTACTTTCATATTCCAGAGCTGCAACCTACCTGGAGTGCCCAGAAGTACAAGGTGTTCAGTGCTCAAAGACATGGCCAAGGTAAGGAGGGCTGAAACCCAACCACCACTGAACAAGAAACATAAGTTGAAACGTCAAAACTGGGCCAAGAAATATCTGAAGACAGATTTTTTTCAAAGGTTTTATGGACCGATGAGATGAGAGTGACTCTTGATGGACCAGATGGATGTGGATCAGTAATGGGCACAGAGCTCCACTCCAACGTGGAGGTGGGGTACTGGTATGAGCTGGTATTTTTAAAGATGAGCTAGTTGGACCTTTTTGCATTGAAGATGAACTCAAAATCAACTCCCAAACCTACTGCCAGTTTTTCGAAGACACTTTCTTCAAACAGTGATACAGGAAAAAGACCATGATTTTTATGCAGGCCAATGCTCCATCACTTGCATCGAAGTTCTCCACTGCGTGGCCAGCCAGTAAAGGCCTTAAAGATGAAGGAATAATGACAAGGCCCCCCTTCCTCATCTGACCTAAACCCTATCGAGAACTTGTGGGCACTTCTTAAATGCTAGATTTACGGGGGAGAAAAACAATACACCTCTCTGAAGAGTGTCTGGGAGGCTGTAGTCACTGCTCCACAAAAAGCTGATCGTCAACAGATCAAGAAACTGACAGACTCCATGAATGGAAAGGCTTATGACTGTTATTGAAAAGAAGGGTGGCTATATTGGTCATTGACTGATTGATTTATTTTTTTTGAAATGTCAGAGATGTTTATTTGTAAATTTTGAGGTGTTTGTTTATTATTCTCACTATAACAGATGAAAATAAACAAGTGAGATGGGAAAATTTTCATTTTTCCTTTAGTTGCATAATAAATCTGCACACTAATAGTTGCCTAATAATTGTGCGCACATATGTATTCCCCTGATGATGTTCACACTCACATTTCCGTTGTGAAACATTCAGTTTTCAGGTTTATTAACATTTTGGATTGACTGATAGCACTGTGTTTGTTCCATATTAAAATTAATCCTCAAAAATACAACTTGTCTAATAATTCTGCACTCCCTGTATATATATATTTTACTGCAGTAATTCATTGGTCTTTATATACCAGAAAGACTTTCCAAGGGTCTTTTGTAGGAAATATGTACACATAGTTGATTTATCATTTTCAGATAAAAATGAACTCGCCTAAACAATTCAGTTTAAAGTTTTTAAATTGGCAAAGATAAAGTCAAGAAAAAAAACTTTTCACTTTCTATGATTTGTATTTTTATAATTATAGAGCACTTCATATTATTATTTTTAAAGCTCACTCTGTAAAATTGAACTGATTATACAATTCAATGTTTATTATATTTATAGATTATTATATCTGTCTTTACACGTGTTGCACAAATATTTAATAAATGTAATAAACTTAACCAAGAATGTTTAAAAAATCATTCAAAAAATGTGTAGGTAAATGTAAATATATCTGCACAAACTGAAATTTCTTAAAGTAGGTAAAAATAAATATTTGGAAATATTGCAATAGGAAATGTTTATATACTTAGTGCAAAATAGCTATATGTGTTCTAGTAAACAAGCATACACACCACTTTATATATATATATATATAAATATATATGTAAATATATAATTAACTATATATATCTATAATATATATGCTATTCTACTGCATGATATAATTAACTATATATATATGTATATATATATATATATATTAACTATATATATCTATAATATGTATGCTATTCTACGGCATTATATATAATTAACTATATATATAAATATATATATATATAATTAACTATATATATCTAAAATATATATGCAATTCTACAGCATGAGTAGAATCATCTGAGTATTAAAGGTGTAGATCTGCTTTATAAGCAAAATTTAGTGTTAAGTATTAAAAATACTTATATATATTATATATATATATATATATAATATTTACTGCAGTAATTCATGAACAATTATTGGTCTTTATATACCAGAAAGACTCCCCAAGGGTCTTTTGTAGGAAATATGTACACATAGTTGATTTTCTCTATGATTTGTATTTTTATAATTAATGAGCACTTCATATTACTATTTTTAAAGCTCACTCTGTAAAATTAAACTATGATTATACAATTCAATGTTCATTATACTGTATTTATACATTATCATATCTGTCTTTACACGTGTTGCACAAATATTTAGTAAATGTAATAAACTTAACCAAGAATGTTTAAAAAAATCATTCAGAACATGTGTAGTTGAACGTAAATATATCTGCACAAACCGACACTAGCGAGTAACATTTTTAGACAGTTCAAAAAGCAACGCAAATCGCAAAGCATGTGTGCCGACTCGAACAAGCTTTAACAAAGTACATTAACTGACAAGAGGTTGGCCCGCCCTCTCCGAGTTTTGGTAGTCGTGATTCGTCAATTCTTGGTAGCAGAGCGAGCCGTCATTGGCCAATTCTTGGTAGCGAAGCGGGTCGCGATTGGTCAATTCTTGGTAGCCGATCACGGGCCGCTATTGGCCCGTGCTTTCAATTCTTGGTAGAATCTTGGTAGCAGAGAGCGATCAGATTGGTTCTCGCTACCAAGAATTACCTCGACTCACGGCTGCACGGAGGAGATTGTGATCTACAGAAATTTTCATATGACTCATCCGTCATAGACTGCATTAATTATAGAGATGAGTCAGAAGCGATGCACAAACCAGTGTTTCTTTGTGCTGGTCCCAAGCCAAGATAAAAGGGGAGGGTTACGTCAGGAAGGGCATCCAGTGTAAAATTTTGCCAAATCAATATGAGGACAACAACACAAATTTCCACACCAGATTGGTTGAGCCCCGGGTTAACAATGACCACCACCAGTACTGTTAGCCAACAGGGTGCTGGCGGAAATTGGGCTACTGTTGGCCGAAGAAGGAGAAGAAGAGGGGAGAGACATGACCGGAGGCAGGAGGAGAGGAGGAAGGTAAAGAGAGTGGAACTAAGGATAGGAGCTTTGAATGTTGACAGTATGACTGGTAAGGGGAGAGAATTAGCAGATATGATGGAGAGAAGGAAGGTTGATATATTATGCATGCAAGAGACTAAATGGAAGGACAGTAAGGTTAGCTGGATCAGAGGTGGATTCAAATTGTTCAATCATGGTGTGGATAGGAGGAGAAATGGGGTAGGAGTTATTCTGAAGGAACAATATTGCAAGAGTGTTTTGGAGGTAAAAAAAGTGTCAGACAGAGTAATGATTATGAAGCTGGAAATTGGAGGTATGATGATGAATGTTGTTAGTACATATGCCCTGCAAGTTGGGTGTGCAATGGATGAGAAAGAAGATTTTTGGAGTGAGTTAGATGAAGTGCGTCTACGGAAGATAACCTGTTGGTTGCTGGGGCAACTGTGGCAGTTTGCCGCGTAAACAAATCAGAAAAGGTCGTGGTGACGCTATGATCACCTGCAGTCGATGGGTGATGCAAGGAACATTATAACTGCAGAGAACAGTATTACTCAGCCTTGTGTTTTGGGGTGCAAGACAGGGACTCACACATCACTATATATATATATATATATATATATATATATATATATATATATATATATATATATATATACTGCTCAAAAGAATTAAAGGAACACTTTTTAATCAGAGTATAGGATAAAGTCAATGAAATTTATGGGATATTAATCTGGTCAGTTAAGTAGCAGAGGGTGTTGTTAATCAGTTTCAGCTGCTGTGGTGTTAATGAAATTAACAACAGATGCACTAGAGGGGCAACAATGAGATGACCCCCAAAACAGGAATGGTTTAACAGGTGGAGGCACTTCCCTCCTCATCTTTTCTGACTGTTTCTTCACTAGTTTTGCATTTGGCTACAGTCAGTGTCACTACTGGTAGCATGAGGCGATACCTGGACCCTACAGAGGTTGCACAGGTAGTCCAACTTCTCCAGGATGGCACATCAATACGTGTCATTGCCAGAAGGTTTGCTGTGTTTCCCTGCACAGTCTCAAGGGCATGGAGGAGATTCTAGGAGACAAGCAGTTACTCTAGGAGAGCTGGAGAGGGCCATAGAAGGTCCATAACCCATCAGCAGGACCAGTATCTGCTCCTTTGGGCAAGGAGGAACAGGATGAGCACTGCCAGAGCCCTACAAAATGACCTCCAGCAGGCCACTGGTGTGAATGTCTCTGACCAAACAACCAGAAAGACTTCATGAGGGTGACCCAAGGGCCCCATGTCCTCTAATGGGCCCTGAGCTCACAGCCCAGCAGCATGCAGCTCGATTGGCATTCGCCATAGAATACCAGAATTGGCAGATGCACCACTGGTGCCCTGTGCTTTTTACAGATGACAGCAGGTTCACCCTGAGCACGTGACAGAAGTGAAAGGGTCTGGAGAAGCCATGGAGAACATTATGCTGCCTGTAACTTAATTCAGCATAAGCAGTTTGGTGGTGGGTTGATGATTGTCTGGGGAGGCATATCCATGGAGGGTCACACAGACCGCTACAGGCTTAACAACGGCACCTTGGCTGCCATTAGGTATCAGGATGAAATCCTTGGACCCATTGTCAGACCCTAGGCTGGTACAGTGGCTCCTGGTGCACGACAATTCCTGGCCTCATGTGGTGAGAGTATGCAGGCAGTTCCTGGAGGATGAAGGAATTGATACCATTGACTGGCCACCACACTTTCCTGACCTCAATCCAATAGAACACCTCTGGGACATTATGTTTTGGTCCATCCAATGCCACCAGGTTGCACCTCAGACTGTCCAGGAGCTCAGTGATGCCCTGGTCCAGATCTGGGAGGAGATCCCCCACAACACCATCTGTCATCTCATTAGAAGCATGCACCGATGTTGTCAGGCATGTATACAAGAACACAGGGGCCATACAAAGTGCTGCGTACAATTTTGAGTTGCTGCAATTAAATTTTGGCAAAATGGACTAGCCAGACACATAATTTTTTCACTCTGATTTTTGGGGCGTCTTTGAATTCAGGGCTCTGTAGGTTGATCATTTTCATTTCCATCAAACGATGTGGCATCCTTTCGTTCCTAACACATTACCCAGTCTATATCAGTATAGATATCCAGGAGGATTTCTTTTTCCCATTGAGATCTGATGTGTTTTCAAAGTGTTCCTTTAATTTTTTTGAGCAGTTTATATATATATATATATATATATATATATATATATATATATAAATAAATTAAAAAAACTTGAGACAAGACATTTTGGGCGGCAAGACGTGATATTTTGAGTAGAGACAGAGAGACACTTCAGAAAGACACTTTCACTTCCTGCGACAAAACTATGTAAAAAAACTTTTTGGGCGACGACACAAAAACTCAGACTTTCACATCCCGTGACACGGTCAAGTCATTTGAAGAGAGACAGAAAGACACTTTCAAGTCCCATGACACAGAACAAAGAGCAGCTAAAGAAAATGCAAAGTAAAGAAGACACAACCACGACTAAGTGAAGCAGAAAGAGCAGCACGATGAAAAGAAACACGAAAGCAATGGAGAGAAAAGAAAGCAAATTCTGAAAAAAAGAAATATAAGCAAAGACTTAGTGAAGAAGAAATATCTGCACGGCGAAAAAACACCAAAAAGTGATGGAGAGAAAAAAATGCACAAAAAAAAGCAATAACGAAAAATAATAATATATGTGCAAATTCAGAAAATAAGGAAACTGATAATCAGTCCAGACCAAGTAGATTTGAAAAACGAGCAGGTCCAAATGGGGTCACAAATAAAAGACAATTATTAAAAAAGAAAGTTGAACTTCATAAATGACTAAGCGAAGAAAAAAGAGGAGTCTGGGTCAGAAATAAAAAACAAAGAGAAAAAGACAAAGTAGAACTACAAAAATGAATAAGCGAAGAAGAGCAAGCAAATGGGATCAGAAATAAAAAACAAACAGTAAAAGACAAAGTACAACTTCATAAGTGACTAAGCAAAGAAGAAAGAGCTGCACGGCGAAAAGAGACACAAAAGCACTGGAGAGAAAAGAATGCTAAAAAGAAGGAAAAAAAAAAAAAGAATTTATGTGCATATTCAGAAAAAAAAGGAAAGTAATAATCAGCCCGGAACAAGTGGAATAGAAAAACTCGCAGGTCCAATCGGTGTCAGAAATAAAAGACAAAGTAGAACTTCATAAAGAAGCTTTTGCAATGACAATTAACAAATCCCAAGGACAAACATTCGAAAAAGTTGGTGTATTTATAAGAGAGAAAGAAACAATATTCACTCACAGCCAGTTATACATTGCATTATCACAATGTAAGACTAAACATGGAATCAAAATTCAATGCAATCTTGAAGAAAAGTTAATTCCAAATATTGTTTTTACTGAAGTTTAAAAGTAAAAGTGAACATAATGCATATGTAACAATTACCAAGAAAAAAAGAACCTCTTTAAAATGTATTTCGGGTTAACCAAAATATACAGTGTATGTATATACGAGGTGTGGCAGAAATGAGTAATGAGACTGGCAACACTGCAAGTGATCTGGCAACGCTGCGCTGTTGTCCTTGATAGAGCACGTGTATCAGTACCCTCCCATAGCTCAGTGCGAGTTTCAACTCCTTTCATTAACTACGTGATTTTTGTGACTGCTATTAGCGAAGTTGTGTTTTTGGTTGTGCGTCACGCAAAATGGAACAGCGGAATTTGGAGCAACGTTGTGCCATTAAAGTTTGTGTTAAGCTTGGAGAATCGGCAAGTGTGACGTTTGAAAAGTTAAAACAGGCCTATGGGGAACATTCTTTATCCTGAGGTCAAGTTTTTGGCTGGCACAAATCATTTTTGGAAGGCAGAAAACACGTTGAAGATAAACACCGTTCAGGGAGGCCTTCAACTTCGAAAACCAATGAAAACATCGAACGTGTGAACACTCTTGTGAGATCAGACTGTCGTTTAACATTAAGAATGTTGAGTGAACAATTAAATTTGAACAGATTTACCGTTCATCAAATTTTGACTGAACATTTGCACATGCGAAAGGTCTGTGCCAAAATGGTGCCGAAAAACCTCACAATTGAGCAGAAGGACAATGGAAAAAACAAGTGTCTTGATCTTCTTGACAGAATCGCTAATGAGCAAGATTTCTTTAGTCGTGTGATCACAGGTGATGAATCATGGATTTTTGAATACGATCCTGAGACCAAGAGGCAAAGTCAGGAGTGGCACACTGCAAACTCTCCTCGACCAAAGAAAGCTCGAATGAGCAAATCGAAGATCAAATCAATGCTGATTTGTTTTTGACAAAAGGGAATCGTCCACAAAGAATTTGTTCCTCCAGGACAAACTGTCAACCAATTTTTTTATAACGACGTCCTTGAAAAGCTCAGAAGAAGGGTCATTCGCGTGACACCAGACATTGCAGACAAATGGATGCTCCATCATGACATCGCCCCATGTCACACTGCCCTCTCCATAACAGAATTTTTGACCTCAAAAGGCATTCCTGTGGTTCCCCAGCCCCCTTATTCACCTGACCTCAGTCCATGTGACTTTTTCCTAAACTGAAAAATGTCCTCAAAGGATGTCATTTCGGGACTTTAGAAAACATCCAAAAGAGTGTAATGGACATGCTGAAGACCATACCGGTTGAAGACTTCCAGCGCTGCTACCAACAGTGGGAACAACGTATCCATCGGTGTGTAGCTGCCCAAGGGAACTACTTTGAAGGGGATAACATTGATGTTTGAACAAAAATAAAAACTTTGGTAAATAAAAAATCAGTCTCATTACTTTTCTGCCACACCTCGTATATGTGGTATGTCTTTCATTTCCTAGGCACATCTGAGTACTGGGGTGTTTTCCGAACAAAGATTTTTAGTGAAGCAGTATTTAGTTGTATAAAATCAAATCAAATGTGAAAAACTGGAAGTGCAAAAATTTGGGTATCCTTGTAATTTTGCTGATTTGAACTGCTCATGATTACTTGCAACACCAAATTGGTTGGATTAGCTTGTTAAGCCTTGAACTTCATAGACCAATCATGAGAAAAGGTATTTATGGTGGTCAATTGCAAGTTGACCACGGAAGAGTGACAGCATGGGATCATCAAAGCAACTCTCAAAAGATCTGAAAACAAAGATTGTTCAGTATCATGGTTTAGGGGAAGGCTACAAAAAGCTATATCAGAGGCTCAAACTGTCAGTTTCAACTGTAAGGAATGTAATCAGGAAATGGAAGGCCACAGGCACAGTTGCTGTTAAACCCATGTCTAGCAGGTCAAAAAAAATACAGGAGTGGCATATGCACAGGATTGTGAGAATGGTTACCGACAACCCACAGATCACCTCCAAAGAACATCTTGCTGCAGATCATGTATTTGTACATGGTTCTACAATTCAGCACAATTTGCACAAAGAACATCTGTATGGCAGGGTGATGAGAAAGAAGTCCTTTCTGCACTCACACCACAAACAGAGTCGCTTGTTGTATGCAAATGCTCATTAAGACAAGCCAGATTCATTTTGGAATAAAGTGCTTTGGACTGATGAGACAAAATTTGAGTTATCTGGTCATAACAAAAAGCTCTTTGCAAGGCGCAAGAAGAACACTGCATTCCAAGAAAAACACCTGCTACCTACTGTCAAATTTTGTGGAGGTTTCATCATGCTGTGGGGCTGTGTGGCTAGTTCAGAGACTGGGGCCCTTGTTAAAGTTAAATTCAACCCAATATCAACAGATTCTTCAGGATAATGTTCAAGCATCAGTCACAAAGTTGAAGTTACGCAGGGGTTGGATATTCCACCAAGACAATTACCCAAAACACAGTTCGAAATCTACAAAGGCATTCATGCAGAGGGAGAAGTACAATGCTCTGGAATGGTCGTCACAGTCCCCTGACTTGAATATCATTGAAAATCTATGGGATGATTTAAAGCAGGCTGTCCATGCTTGGCAGCCGTCAAATTTAACTGAACTGGAGAGATTTTGTATGGAACAATGGTCAAAAATACCTCCATCCAGAATCCAGACACGCACCAAAGGCTATAGGAGGCGTCTAGAGGCTGTTATATTTGCAAAATGAGGCTCAACTAAGTATTGATGTAATATCGCTGTTGGGGTGCCCAAATTTATGCACCGGTCTAATTTTGTTATGATGCATATTTTCTGTTAACCCAATACATTTAATGTCACTGCTGAAATACTACTGTTTCCATAAGGCATGTCATATATTAAAAGGAAGTTGATACTTTGAAAGGTCAGCCAATGATAAAACAAAAATACTGCTTTGTTGCATTCTATACACATACACTGGCATCTTACATCCTGATGGAAATTTTCACAGAAAGAAACCAGAAGGGATTTTAGCTGGCCATAAGATTTTCTAATCGTAGCTACCTAGACACAGTCATAGTGATGTATTCCCTCAGTGTTTTTCCAATTTTTTTTTGGCATGTTTAAAAATATATAACAGTGTTAGTCTGCTGGCTGATCCAATTATATTTTGTCAGTTTATTGTTAATTACAGTAAAAATCATACTTTTTTTTTTTAGAAATGTGCTTTATTTAGGGATCATTAATAGTAACTATTTTAGGAAATGAAAAAAACTGTAAAAGCAAGCCAAGTATGTGCAGCAACTCCTTGCTGGCTCCATATATTTCCACAATCTAGCTTTTCCTTTTTAGTCTGGGGCTAGGTTCTGTTACTGATTTTCACTAGAGCAGGGGGCTCAAACTCAATTTACCTGGGGGCCGCAGGAGGCAAAGTCAGGATGAGGCTGGGCCGCATAAGGCATTTCACAAAAAAAAGTCCTCAAATGTCATTATTAACAGTTTTAATTATTTCTTCTGAACATGAAGTGTCCTGAACATGAATAGAACAATGAGTGAAGATCATGAGCAGTTTTTCTGAACATGGCATCTTTTGCCTACTCCTTGCTGCCAGAGACTTGTCAGCGCTTCTTCTCACAAATCTGAACCACATTTTGCTTTAGAGAGAAAGCAGTTGAGACCCTCAGTATGGCTTGAAGATGATCATCATTAAGTCTAGACCTGTACTTTGACTTATTGAAGTTCAAGGTGGAGAATAACTTTTCACACAAATATGTGCTCCCAAAAAGGCACATGGTGCGCTTGAACATTCGGGAAAGCTTAGGGAAGCTGGGGGGCAATTCTCTCAAAAATTGCACATGCATGTCTGCTTTTCCACTTATCTCCCTGAAGTTGGCTTTGATATCAGAGTTGCATTGCAGGTCAATGAGCTCCATTTGAAGCACAGGAGGGGCGTCTTGCACATCAAAGGAAAAGGGGTCCACAAAAATTTGGAAAGTGGTTCTGTGCGTTTTGAAGTCTGCAAATCTGTGATCAAATTCCTTCTCTAGCTTAAAAATAGCATCAACATATTTCTCACCACTGAATGGTATGCCTGCATCCACAAGTTCCTTGCATGCTGGGAAATGGCAAAGGTTTGTCTGAGAGAGCTGGGATTTCCATAACACAAGTTTTGTGGAGAATACTCTCACGTTGTCATAGGCAGCGCTGATGAGCTGCCCTTGGCCTTGTAACATCTTGTTTAGTACATTCAGCTTTTGTGTGATGTCAACAAGAAAAGCTAAGTCCATGAGCCATTCGTGATCACTCAACTCAGAAACAGCCTTCCCATCCTTCTCCATGAAGGCTTTCACTTCTTCTCTCAACTCAAAAAATCTTTTCAGGACATTTAACCTGCTGAGCCAACGTACTTCGGTGAAATAGAGCACATCTCCATATTCTGACCCCATTTCCTCTAAAAAAGCACGGAATCTCCTGTGCGTTAAGCCCCTGGATCTGATTTGGTTGACGCATTTCACAACAACAGACATCACATTGTCACACGGCAGGCATTTGCTGCAAAGGGCCTGCTGATGGATAATGCAGTGAAGAGCAATGGCCTCCTCTACACCCTCCTCTTCAAGTTTTTTTTGAACAAGTGCCACCAGTCCATTTTTCCTCCCTGTCATCGATGGCGCTCCGTCGGTTATTATTCCAACAAACCTCTTCCATGGCAAACCTGCATTCTCAATGGCATCACACAGATGATGAAATATCTCATTAGCGGTGGTCTGGCCATGCATTGGAATTATTGTGAGCAGCTCCTCCGTCAATTCAAAATTGCAATCAACACCACGGACATAAATTGTGAGCTGAGCAGTGTCTGTTATGTCTGTGCTCTCGTCAAGAGCAACTGAGTACGCATCAAAACATTTGGCTTTCTCACACAGTTGATGATAAATGTCACTTGACATGTCAGAAATGCACTCTGCCACAGTGTTGGCAGAAAGGCTGATTTTGCTAAACTGACCTTTCTTTTCTGGACAGATAATACTTGCAGCCTGTAACATGCATTTTTTAATAAACTCTCCTTCTGTGAATGGTTTCCCTGCCTTAGCAATCATCTCACTAACCATGTAACTAGCTTGGACTGATGCAACATTCTCTTTGGTTGCTTTCTTGGAGAAATCTTGTTGCCTCATTAGACATGCTTTAAGACTGGCAACCCGCTTGGCTCTCTCATCCCCTTGATATTTTGCACATTCCTCAGCATGTTTAGCGGAATAATGGCATTTCAAGTTGTATTACTTGTGCACTGCAACTTTTTCTGTGCAAATAAGACATGTGGGGATGCCCCTGTGCTCAACAAAGAAATACTGCGTCTCCCACTTTTCCTAAAATTGTCTGTGCTCGTCATCAATCTTTCTCTTCACTGCAGGCTTTGATGAAGTCATGATGAAGGTATGACAAAATCTAATTCTGTACTAAACTTCTCTCCCTTGTGTCTGTTCTAATTCTAATTGGCTTAGCAGCTAATTGTGCACAAAGAACGTCTTCCCATAATAACTGTTATGATGGCATAACGTCATTTCCGCAATCAGCAGCTCCTGCCCGCCGTCCCTTGCATTATCCCTTGAATCGCAATAAAAATCGCGATCCATTCATTGCTTTTGCGAAGGCCGGCGTTGGTGCGGGCCACAAAATATTGTACCAAGGGCCGCAAATGGCCCGCGAGTTTGAGACCCCTGCACTAGAGCAACTAAGAGACAGCAAGACATTCTTTCATGTCACTCCTGAAATGTCCAGAATTTTTTTTGTTTTATTTAGTTTGACTTTCATATCAGCTAAGTCATTGCAATACAACTGTTTAGACAAGCATATTTCTGCAAAACTGATCAGAGAAGCTATCAAGATGTCAAATGCAATATGGCGAAACTCAGCACAGAATTACTCCACATTAAACTATGAACCAAAGATTTAAAAGTGAAAATCCTAAAACCACAATTTGAAAGATAATGAACAGAAGTTCCACTGTTCTCAATGCATGTTCAATACTTCTGTCACCTAGGGAATATTTATATAGCTCTAACATATAAAAAAAGTGGAGATTGCATCACCAAGATGTAAAATACTGAGATATGTGTCAAAAATCTTGACACAATCAGCAAATATTGTGATATTTCAATTTAGTCATACAGGTCAACTTTACTTTACCTGGCAGTTATTTACTAAATTGTGAGTAGGAAAAACAAAATCAAAACAGTTTTATAAATAGTCCAGAACTAGGAAAGCATGGTCCCCTAATGAGTAATGTTACTTGAATTATTATAAGTGGATCCCACATTACAGAACCTCAATATAATTCAATACAAAAAGTGAGAATCCTATAATAATTTAACATGCAGCACCAACAACCAGTTTTTCTCCCCCCTCTAAAATTTAACAAACTGACTTTCATTATGGTTTAATTATGAATAGTAGCTTCTTCATTGCTTGTTTCTGATTATGTATACTGAACTCTACAAGAAACTGCATTGCATATGTACTGTACAGTAGATGGGATTCTTGTCCAGTAATATTACTATAAAAAAAAAAGTATTTTCTGTTTTTTGGTGTTCTAACAAGGCATTAATGCACCGGTATATATATTTTAAAATATACCAGGTGCTGTTAGAAAGTTTCTCCACTGTAATGTCATGGACTTAAAATTGTATATTTTATTTTTTGTCCACACAAACAAAGATGAACTTAATTTTACAAGGACAGCTAACATCAAAGCATCCTGTTTTCTTGAATTGTATCACACAATAAAACATCTGCTTCAATGGTTTTGCTTCAGGCTACATTGATCATCTTATCAACTGGAAACAGTACTTTGACAGCCAGCCAATCAAAGGTGTGTAATAGCCCAAGTCATGATCACGTAGCTGTATCACAAAGACACCCCATATCACACATCACGAAGATGTGGAATTTTAATATAAATATAACTTGTCCAACAGGAGAGAGAGAGAGAGAAAAAAGAAGGGGAGAAGGATAGAAGAAGCGACATCAGGAGAGGACAAACCATTTTCACTTGATCATCAGCTGAAGCATTTCATGACCAACATCAATTACTAGATCAAAAGACACCCAAGGACATTCATCTTTGACATCTTTAAATTCTTCTTAAGCTTTTTTCTAAAGACTATGTATACTCAGCAAAAAAAGAAACGTTCCTTTTTCAGGAATGTGTAATTCAACAATAATGTTTTAAAAATTCAAATAACTTTACAGATCTTCATTGTAAAGGGTTTAAACAATGTTTTCCATGCATGTTCAATTAACCATAATCAATTAATTAACATGCACCTGTGGAATGGTCGTTAAGACCTTAACAGCTTACAGAAAGTAGGCATTTAAGGTCACAGTTCTAAAAACGCAGGACACTAAAGAGACTTGTCTACCGACTGTGAAAAACACCCAAAGAAAGATGCCCAGGGTCCCTGCTCATCTGCGTGAACGTGCATTAGGCATGATGCAGGGAGGCATGAGGACTGCTGATGTGGCTAGGGCAATAAATTGCCATGTCCGCACTGAGAGACGCCTAAGACATCGCTACAGAGAGACAGGAAGGACAGCTGATCATCCTCGCAGTGGAAGACCACGTGTAACAACACCTGCACAGGATCGGTACATCCGAATATCACACCTGCGTGACAGGTAGAGGATGGCCACAACAACTGCCCGAGTCACACCAGGAACACACAATCCCTCCATCAGTGCTCAGACTGTCCGCAATAGGCTGAGAGAGGCTGGACTGAGGGCTTGTAGGCCTGTTGCAAGGCAGGTCCTTACCAGACATCACCAGCAACAACGCCACCTATGGGCACAAACCCACCTTCACTGGACCAGACAGGAGTGGCAAAAAGTGCTCTTCACTGATGAGTCACGGTTTTGTCTCACCAGGGGTGATGGACGGATTGAGCACGTCTGGGACCTGTTGGATTGCAGGGTGAGGGCTAGGGCCATTTGCCCCAGAAATGTCCAGGAACTTGCAGGTGCCTTGGTGGAAGAGTGGGGTAACATCTCACAGCAAGAACTGACAAATCTGGTCCAGTCCATGAGGAGGAGATGCACTGCAGTACTTTAAGCAGCTGGTGGCCACACCAGATACTGACTGGTACTTTTGATTTTGAGCCTCCCTTCATTCAGGGACACATTGTGAAACATTTTTAGTTTATGTCTTATGGTGTTGACTCTTTTAGTGTTCATACAAATATTTACACATTAAGTTTACTGAAAGTAAAAACAGTTGAAAGTCAGAGGACGTTTCTTTTTTTGCTGAGTATATATCCAGACTTTGCTATCTACATTTTATTTTATGCCTTCCTCTACTGGTATCATTGCTCTTTAATAAATACCAAGTTGCATTTAACTTTCTATACTTTGTTTTTATATCTAGAGTGACTGAAGTAATAAGGTAAATATTTACAGTACCTGGAGCAGTACGGAAGTGCCATATGATCCGAACTGCAAGGTTTTATAAAGCTGAGGATGAGAGCTCTATCCAAAAGTGAGCAGTATGTAAAGGAAGACATTAATTGGTTGATGATAAATGGAGACCAAGGTAATATTTAGGTCTGAGATATATCTAAGACATCGTATGTTGTTTGTGCTAATGATACACAAGTCTCTTTAACTGCTACAGAGTGGAGCATCATTCATACAGCACTTATGTGGTTAAAGAGCTAAAGAGTGGTGTATATGTCATTTATATGGTACTTTTGTAGTTAGGGTCTGTGTGAATGTGTATATTTATATGTGTGTGTGTTAATCTTAAGGTGTGAAAGCACAGCAACCTGGTAAGTTCATGTATGGTTATCTATACTAATAAAAGGCAAAGTCCTCACTGACTGACAACAACATTTATTTGTATAGCACATTTTCATACAAACAGTAGCTTAAAGTGCTTTACATAATAAAGAATAGAAAAATAAAAGACACAATAAGAAAACAAAATAAATCAACATTAATTAACATCGAATAAGAGTAAGGTCCAATGGCCAGGGGGGACAGAAAAAAAACTCACTCACTCACTCACTCACTCATTCTCCAACTTCCCATGTAGGTAGAAAGCTGACATTTGGCAGGCTTATTCCTTACAGCTTACTTACAAAAGTTAAGCAGGTTTCATTTTGAAATTCTACACGTAACGGTCAAGGCGGTCGATAACAGTTGACAACGTCCGCCATGTTGAACTTTCTTATTTATGGCCCCATCTTCACGAAAGTTGGTAGGCGGCTTACCTGTGCTAACCGAAACCGATGTACTTACTTATTTCGATGGTATGACGTCACTGTCGGCCGCCATATTGAACATTCCAACGTCACCAATTTTCCAACTTCCCGTGAAGGTAGAGGGGTGACCACATCTTCATGAAATTTGGTAGGTAGCTTCCCTGCGCTAACCAAAACCGATGTACGTACTTATTTCGGTGGTATGATGCCACTGTCGGCCGCCATATTGAACTTTTAACGGAAACCGATGTACTTACTTATTTCGATGGTATGACGCCACTGTCGGCCGCCATATTGAACTTTCCAACGTCACTAATTCTCCAACTTCCCGTGTAGGTACAAGGCTGAAATTTGGCAGGCTCATTCCTTACAGCTTACTTACAAAAGTTAAGCAGGTTTCATTTCGAAATTCTACGCGTAATGGTCATAACGGTCAACAACGTCCGCCATGTTGAACTTTCTTATTTATGGCCCCATCTTCTCAAAATTTGGTAGGCGGCTTCCCTGCACTAACCGAAACCAATGTACATACTTATTTTGGTGGTATGATGCCACTGTCGGTCGCCATATTGAATTTTTCAACAGTCTTTGTTACTTATGGGCCCATCTTAAAGAAATTTGGTACAAGGGTTCCCAACGCTAACTGAATCCTCCTTACGTACATATATACATCCATAGCCTGCAGCTCAGTCACCATGTGAGGTGGTGTTGGGTGCCCCATCCCAACGCCTCCCTCGTTGTTGGCTGCCTGCCTATATAAGACCGTCCGTCACTCCGGTTTCTACATTCCCTTCCTTGCTTCGCCACGGGATTCACGTCTCCCTACTGATAACTACAGCCTTTTTGTTTAATCCACGGCTTCTCCGCTGTTTTATTGTTTGTTTATTACAATTAAAGTTATTGCATAGGTATTTTAGGCTTACTTTACATTGCTTAGGTACCCATTTCCTTTATCATTCCAACCCCCATTACCATGTCTATCGAGATGATCACTATCGATCAAAGAACTGTCACTTACCGAGTGG
This sequence comes from Polypterus senegalus, assembly GCF_016835505.1. NCBI lineage: Eukaryota > Metazoa > Chordata > Cladistia > Polypteriformes > Polypteridae > Polypterus > Polypterus senegalus. The sequence continues at coordinate 146,058,176 of NC_053156.1, read as the reverse complement.
TTTCCATGCCCGGAGATACCACCTACCTTTTCCATTCTCTTTGTTACATATTGCACGGCCATATCAGGCTCACTCTTGATATCCGGAGGAACATTGTGTCTTATGTATTGAATGACTGGGACAGGTTCAAGGGGTGTACTGATGACGGTACAAGAGAAAATTATACTACACAGGAGCACTATAAGAGTGAAATGCTTAAGCCCTTCACCTATGGTTCTGCATGTGAGTTGATGGCTGCCGCTGAATTGTTCGGTTGTCGCTTTCAAGTGTACCGAAATAGCCAAATGTTTTACACCTTTCGACAACCGCCAATGCCACTTAAACATCTTAGATTCACAGGTGACGATTTCAGTAGTGGACACTTTGATGTTTATGAATGTTTAAACTCTCAAAAGCTGGATGTGATTTTATCGATGAAACCAGTTGTGTGCTTACAATGCTTGACAGAATGTCACTTCAACACAAGAAATCCTGCAAATACAGTGGAACCTCGGTTCACGAACGTCTTGGTTCACGTACAACTCGGTTCACGACCAAAAAGCTCGCCAAACTTTTGCCTCGGTTCACAACCACACACTCGGTATACGAACAAGCCAGTTTCCCTTGCCTGCCTGAGCTGAGCTGAGAGAGACAGAGAGAGAGAGAGCAAGAGCGAGCGAGCACGTGCCTGCTGGGGAGGGGGAGGAGGAGATTGCTGAACTGTTTGCCTGCCTATCTGCAGCCAGTAAGTGCAAGCCAACCATCCCCCCAATTCCACTTGCCTACTGGGGATGGGGAGGAGGAGATTGCTGCACGTGTTGGCTTGCACTTACTGGATGCAGATAGGCAGGCAAACCATCCCCCCAGTTCCATGTGCCTGCTGGGGAGGGGGAGGAGGAGATTGCTGCACGTGTTTGCCTGCCTATCTGCAGATTGTACGTGCAAACGCACCATCCCCCACCACAGGCAGGCTGAGAGAGAAAGAGAGAGAGAGAGAAAGCGAGCGAGTGAGCGAGCCGCATGGCTGCAAGAGCTATGTTCATTGTTCTCCTTCCATTGGCTTCTAAGCAAGTGAAGAGTGGTGAGAAGAAAGTTTTGAAGAAAATTGAAATCGAAGTAAAGAAAGAAATTACAAGAGGTGGAAAAACTGTTTACCAGTTTACTCATTTACCAATCTGAGAACCCTCGTGCTTTCAAGCAGCACAATGTAAGCAAAGCCAGACTGCCAGTAATGTGGGGGGCAAACACGAAGGGTTGGGTCACAAGAACTTTGTTTTTGGAATGGCTGCATGAGGCTTTCACTCCCACCAGCTAAACAGCTAAAAACACCAGAAACCAAGAAATCACAAGAGAAAACACCTGAAGGAAAACACTTCATGCCAGAACTCGACTCATGCAAGGTTAGCTTTCTTGGTGGTTTTTGTATTACGGATTTTTCAAAAGTAAATTTTTCAGTTTATAATGGGATTTGTTGCAATGTTACTTTTCTCTTTTTTCAAATGTTCACTTTTTTCCCTGTGCTTAAAACTCATGAAAGTGTTTACAAATGGAGTTTCTCATAGCGCGATTAGGTGCAATGTTACTTTTTTCAAATGTTCCTTTTTTCCGCTGTGCTTAAAACTCCTTTTAAAAACAGTGTTTACAGCGATCAGGCTTTAAGTTTAGTAGCGTGATCTCCTGCAGTCTTACTTTTTTGGTTGCTTGTGAGTTGGTTTTTGCATGCACTTCGGATTTGTTCTAATGTTTCTTTTTTCTGCTGTGCTTAAAACTCATTTTAAAAAAAATGCTGCGCGAGCACATGCTACAGAGAGATTAGAGAGCGCAAGCAAGCGCAGAGAGAGAGAGCGTGGGTCTGGAATGGATTAATTGTATTTAAATACAATCCTATGGGTGAAACTGCTTCGGTTCACGATCAACTCGGTTTACGACCAAAGTTCTGGAACAAATTATGGTCGTGAACCGAGGTTCCATTTTACTGTCGTAATTGAAACAAACCATGTTTTAAAAACAGTGTTTACAGCGATCAGGCTTTAAGTTTAATAGCGTGATCTCCTGCAGTCTTACTTTTTTGGTTGCTTGTGAGTTGGTTTTTGCATGCACTTCGGATTTGTTCTAATGTTTCTTTTTTTCTGCTGTGCTTAAAACTCATTTTAAAAAAAATGCTGCGCGAGCACATGCTACAGAGAGATTAGAGAGCGCAAGCAAGCGCAGAGAGAGAGAGCGTGGGTCTGGAATGGATTAATTGTATTTAAATACAATCCTATGGGTGAAACTGCTTCGGTTCACGATCAACTCGGTTTACGACCAAAGTTCTGGAACAAATTATGGTCGTGAACCGAGGTTCCATTTTACTGTCGTAATTGAAACAAACCATGAAACTCAAACCGATTATGACAGCAGCAATCCAAGATGTGAGATTTCAGACAAGATTACTGTCCACCTGGCCAACTGTAAGTTACATGCTCAAGAGTAAGCTCAACGCACAGCTTGGTCATGTTACAACCGGAGGGCCGAACTGACAACATGGTATGCAAAGAGATCCTTAACAAATAATTATTGACATATTTTCTCTCAGTTTAAAAAGGTTTAATTTTCTTCTTAATAAAAATTTTAATGCAGTACTTAGCAGCTCGGCTGGTATTTTTGCTAGTATATATATATATATATATATACACAACCCGATTTACATACTCTCAAATAGACAAACCACACGCCGTGGCGCAATGGAAGAGGCTTCGCTTCTAGCGCAGACGTCTGAGGTTTGATTCCCGAGAGGGGGTGCACTGAGTATGTACGCCTGATAACCCCAAAATTAGGGCGAAACACGTGTCACGTACTCTTTGCATTATTTCACAGAAAAACTATTTCAATATATATATACATACATATATACACACACATACATATATATCAGCTCTTCTCGATTCATTTTACCCTCGCATCCCCTTGTTTTGAGACAAATGAAAAAATATGCGTTTAACGCAGAAAGACAGATCACCAATTAAAGCTTTAAGAATAATAGATACTTTATTCGCCATCAATGATTGTTTTGGTAAAGCCATACTCAGTGTAATCATTAGATGAACGGTACAAAAGTGAGCGAGGGGAGGGTGCGAATTTACTCTTGACATTTCTATGGTCAAGAAAAATGTATGCAATGATTTCCTACCAAAGACATTTCTGTCGACTAAATAAAAATTCCTTCTATTTAAAATTTAAATAGAACTTGAACAGATACGATAGTTCAGAATATCCACGCAGACTTGCACGTAAGAGCGGGATTCATCCGTTTTAACAAGCAGCGTATTGCACTGATACAAAATAGCCTGCCCATTTAATTATTTAGGAATGGATAAATAAATTACAAGATTTTGTACAAATAATGTTTTTCATTTTACTTCCTTGATGGATTCTGGCACCCCCTGCAACAGTTGCTCGCACCCCAAAGAGTGAGTATATATATATATATATATATATATATATATATATATATATATATATATATATATATACTAGCAGAATACCCGCGCTTCGCAGCGGAGAAGTAGTGTGTTAAAGAAAGTACGAAAAAGAAAAGGAAAAATGTTAAAAATAAAGTAACATGATTGTCAATGTAATTGTTTTGTCACTGTTATGAGTGTCGCTGTGATATATATATATATAGAAAATACCCGCGCTTCGCAGCAATGTCATGTGTTAAAGAAGTTATGAAAAAGAAAAGGAAACATTTTAAAAATAATGTAACATGATTGTCAAAGTAATTGTTTTGTGTATTTGGTGGCAGCGTCACAGTTATTTTCGTCTAGCTGCATCAGAAAATGTACCACGACGTCTGACACGCCTCCTTTTTACTGTTTTCTCACAGCTTGAATTGCTGCTGTCATATATATACACACACACACACACACACACATACATACATACATACTGTACATACATATATATATATATACATATATATATACACATACATATCTTCATATCTACATATCTATATACATATCTACATACACACACACATATATATATACATACCTATCTACATCATATATACACACACATACATACATACACACACACAAATTATATATATGTGTGTATGTATGTATGTATGTGTGTGTGTGTGTGTGTGTGTGTGTATATATATATGTGTATATGTATATATATATACTAATAAAAGGCAAAGCCCTCACTCACTCACTCACTGACTCACTCACTGACTCATCACTAATTCTCCAACTTCCGTGTAGGTAGAAGGCTGAAATTTGGCAGGCTTATTCCTTACAGCTTACTTACAAAAGTTGGGCAGGTTTCATTTCGAAATTCTACGCATAAGGGTCATAACTGGAAGCTATTTTTCCCCCATATAATGTAATGGAGTCTTGAGTTGGAGATGGCCGTGGGGGGCGGAGTTTCGTGTGACATCATCACGCCTCCTACGTAAGTACGTAGAGAACAAGGAAGAACTCCAAACAGCGATGAGCACAAAACGCCATTTCACAATTGAGAAGGCAGAAAAACATTATGAAGCAAATGATGCATACAAGCATATTCATAAGTACAGCTACTGCGGAAACAAAGCACGGCGTGAACCGTAAGTTTATATTAAATTAAGTTCATAGACAGGCTGCCACTAGCGTTTGTAATTTAGTGCCTGCCCATATAAGGCCGTCCATCAGCGGCAATCCAATACAAACACTGCCGGTAAATGTTCACGGGTGAAGGACTGTGCTTATGCAGAGGAAGATGAGATGGTCAGGGTGGTGTTTGGCACAAACTCATTGAAACTGCGAGAGAAACTTTTAAGTGCGGGTCTTAGCTGACATTATACGAGATGGCACCAGTACAGCTGGGAACCTTCGATGCAAGAACACCAAGCGGCTCACGTGAACTGGCGCAATGCGCAGACAAAAGCAACAGTTCCAAAGAGTGCTGAACAAAACCGAATTACACAATTGAGAAGGCAGCAAAAAATATGAAGCGTCTTATACATACAATCATATTCATAAGTGCAGCTACTGCGAAACAAAGCACACGGTGGAAAAAGTGAATGTCCTGCTAAAGGAAGACAGTGTCAAAAAACGTGCATGCAGTTTGTCACGTCTCAGATAAAGAGGAAGACGAGCTGTTTATTGATGCAGTAAGGAACTAATCGATGAATGAAACCTCTTATCTTTACAACGATTGACAAACACGGAATGTAACTTGAACACATCCTACAAATACGAGCCTGATTGAAAGAAATAATGATAATCAAATCCTTGATGACAGCAACATTCAATAACACTCACAAAACAATTACTGTATATTGACAATCATGTTACGTTATTTTTAAAATGTTCCCTTTTCTTTTCATAACTTCTACTTCTCCACTGCGTACACGGGTATATATATATAAATGTATATATATACCCGATCTACAATACATACTTTAGCATAGACAAGCCACACGCTGTGGCTAATTGTAGAGTCTTAAGCCTCTAACGCCGACATTCGAGGTTCGATTCCCGAGAGGGGGTGTACTGACTATGTACGCGCGCTACCTGATTCATTTTACCTTCGCATCTCCTTGGTTTGGGACGTATGAAAAATATTAGGTTAGCAGAATCATGTTACGTTATTTTTAAAATTTTCCCTTTCTTAGCACAAGCACAGCTGAGAAGCTTCGATGCATGTACTCCATAACGCGTTAAAAATAACGCATTTAATCACACTTTCAATTCCAAGCAAGCGGGAACTTTTGTCAATGCATGATTTCCTGGTACATCCATTACACTGATGCACACATCACAGCTACAAAAATGTTAGAGTCGGAATAAAGCGCTTCCTACGACTGATCATTTCGACTACCCGAGCGAAGCCTTGATAAAAGCATGGTTTTGTGCACACTGAAAAGCAAGCAAAATTAGATGCATTACAGAAAGCGGACTTTGTGGCTCTTACTGGGGATCATTGGACTTCCGTGACCGTTAGTAATTCTAAATACATCTAATTACAAAATGTTCAATGATCACACTGTTTTAGCCTAATGTACAAAATAATTTTGGCTAATGTTACTCAGAGTTTAAAGAGTAAGCTGGTCAAATTACCTTTTATGTTTCTGACTTATTTTTTAAGAAGAAAACTGCACTTTATGTTGAAATTTTGGTTATTATTATTTAAAGACAATACTATTCTGAAAATGTACTTAAAGTACTTAAACTACCACTTTATTTTTAAGTCTGCCCAATTTTAACCAGGGATGATATTTTTGTTTCTGTTTTGAATTCAAATGCAGTTTAAAAGCTTTTTTTCAGAAATTAAAACAGCTTCAGTTTACAATATTCATGTCCATGTCTATTATTTGATTCTGTCGCCCACTAAAACCGTTTTAAATTAAAAAAAAAACATTTGCGATTTGGGGCAAATTTACGTGCGATTACATACGATTAATCAAGATTAATTCTTACACAGCCTCTAATTAATTGGATTAATTTTTTAATCGAGTCCCACCTAATATATATATGTAGATATATATATGTAGATTTGTATATATATATGTGTATATACAGTATATATGTAGATATGTATATGTTGTATATACAGTATGTATATATGTGTGTGTATATATACAGTATGTGTATATATGTATATGTATATATATGTATGTGTGTATATGTATATATATATATAACTGTATATATGTATGTGTATAGATGTGTGTATATATATATATATATATATATATATATATGCCAGCAACACTCATGACAATGACAAAACAATTACATTGTCAATCATGTTACGTTATTATTAAAATGTTTCCTTTTTTTTTACTTCTCCACTGCCAATCGCAGGTATTTTGCTATATATATATATATATATATATATATATAATATAAATAGATAGATATGACAACAACACTCATATCAATGACAAAACAATTACATTAACAATCATCTTACGTTATTTTTAAAATGTTTGCTTTTCTTTTTCATAACTTCTTTAACACACTACTTCTCATAAACTGCGGGTATTCTGCTAGTATATATATATATATACATACTAGCAAAATACCCGCGCTTCGCAGCGGAGTAGTGTGTTAAAGAAGCAATGAAAAGAAAAGGAAACATTTTGAAAATAACATAACCTGATTGTCAATGTAATTGTTTTGTCACTGTTGTGAGTGATGAGTGTTGTTGTCATATATATATATATATTTACACACACACACAAACATATATATATATATACACATATATACACACACACATATATAAACATATATATACATATACATACATATCTACATATATACACACACAGCTATTTCAGATCAGTGCAATACGCTGTTTGTTAAAACGGTTGACTCCCGCTCTTACGTGCAATAACAAATCAAATCATTCAGTTGTCTTTGCTCATATGTCATTTTAGAGCTGGACGCCTGGCATCTTTTTTTGGCCACAAGTTTGTTTCTGTTTGCTGTAAGGTTCTGTGTTGTGGAGATTCTCAGGATGGATTGCAGGTGCTCATCAGTGAGGCGACTCCTGTGTGCTGTTTTGTTAGTCTTTATCACTGAGAAGAGCTTCTCACACAGATATGTGCTACCAAACATGCACAAGGTTCGAGCCGCATGTAGACGGACTTTTTTTGTTCATCAAAGTCTCCAAAGCGCCGTGCAAACTCAGTGCGCAGTGCGCTCAGTTTATCAGCAAAGTGCGTATTTGGGAACACTTAGTGACGACTTGGTTTAACAGTACTTGGCAACAGGGAAAGTGGGGCAAGGTGAACTGATGCATTTGTGTCTCCCATAAAAGCAGCTTCACTTGAATTCACTTTGTGATTGTGCACGGGTTAAAACGTCCGCTGAAGTGTCAGATTCTTATTTAATTATGCTGTTTTCTGTATCTTCTGAATTGCATTCAGGTTACCCTGATGCAAGGCAGCTGAAGCGCTGCATTATGGGATCTGTAGTTTATTGTGTTACCAGCGCTTCATATACCCGGGCCATTAATAACAATAATACAGTATATAAAATGATCTCGGGCGGATATAATTACACGCCGGGCGGATGTGGCCCGCGCCCTTGAGTTTGACACATATGGACTAAATAGAACTTGAAAAGATATATTTTTCAAATGTGATCGCGCAATTCAGATAGAGTTGACGCCAAGACTACAGCCTGCATGCCTCAATGAGTCATCCTCCCTCGCTCTTACTTTTTACCGTTCATCTAATGAATACACTGAGTATGGCTTTACCAAAACAATCATTGATGGCGAATAAAGTATCCATTATTCGAGTATGTAGAGCGGGATATATATATATACATATATATATATACCCGCGTATCGCAGCGGAGAAGTAGTGTGTTAAAAAAGGTAGAAAAAGAAAAGGGAACATTTTAAAAATAACGTAACATGACTGTCAATATACAGTATTTGTTTTGTGAGTGTTACTGAGTGTTGCTGTCATCAAGGATTTGATTATCATTATTTCTTTCAATCAGGTTCGTATTTGTAGGATGTGTTGTGTTCAAGTTACATTCCGTGTTTGTCAATCGCTGTAAAGATGACAGGTTTCATTCATCGATTCGTTTCTTACTGCATCAATAAACAGCTCGTCTTCTTCTTTATCTGAGACCTGACACACTGCATGCACGGGTTTTTACACTGTCTTCCTTTAGCGGGACATTGACTTTTTCCACCGTGTGCTTTGTTTCCGCAGTAGCTGGATTTATGAATATGCTTATCAGACGCTTCATATTTTTTGCTGCCTTTTCAATTGTGTAATTCGGTTTTGTTCAGCTCTTTGGAACTGTTGCTTTTATCTGTGCACTGCGCCAGTTCACGTGAGCCACTCGGTGTACATGCATCGAAGGTTCCCAGCTGTGCTGGTGCCATCTCGTGCTATGTCCATGGCTGTATTTAATGTTACCTTAGTCCTGGCACTTAAAACTTTCTCTCGCAGTTTCACTGAGTTTGTGTCAAACACCACCCTGACCATCTCATCTTCCTCTCCATAAGCACAGTCCTTCACCCGTGAATATTTACCCGTGGCAGTTTGCTATTGGATTGCCGCTGACGGACGGCCTTATATGGGCAGGCACTAAATTACAAACGCCAGCGCAGCCTGTCTATGAACTTAATTTAAAGTGTAGGTTTACATCGTGCTTTGTTTCCGAAGTAGCAGAACTCATGAATATGGTTGTATATGTCACTCGCTCGCTTCTTATTGTTTCGCTGCCTTCTCAATTATATAATGCATGTTTTCTTAAGCGCTTTTTGAGCTCTTCCTGGTTTTCTATGTACTGCGTGATTACGGGAGGCGTGATGATGTCACACGAAACTCCGCCCCACGGCGTTGAAGCTCATCTCCATTACAGTAAATGGAGAAAAACTGCTTCCAGTTATGACCATTACGTGTAGAATTTCGATATAAAACCTGCCCAACTTTTGTAAGGAAGCTGTAAGGAATGAACCTGCCAAATTTCAGCCTTCCACCCACACGGGAAGTTGGAGAATTAGTGATGAGTCAGTGAGTGAGTCAGTGAGTGAGTGAGGGCTTTGTCTTTTATTAGTATAGATAATCTAGATAGGTGTGTGTGTGTGTGTATATACATATATATATATATATATATATATATATAATCTAGATAGGGGTGTGTGTATATATATATATATATATATACACATACATACATATATATATACATACATATACTTGTGTGTATGTTTTTATGTGTCTATATGTGTGTGTATAGCTTTGGTCACTGAGTGCAAGGGAAAAATAATAAAATAGTCTATAAGTTATTAAACAGTAAAACATTAATGTTTTAAGAAGTACAGGTACATTGAGCACTACTGGAGTGTTTGCGGGTAAACTACATTTTAAAGACTGTGTAACACAACAGGTAAGTAGAACTAACATCAGCTAAAATGTATATAGATCATCTCTCAGTAGTAGATCCCTTTTGAAAGGCGCTACACGACGGCTGTGGTATAGAAATTACATTTTCTATGTGAACGTTCAAATTTGTGCCTCTGGTAATGTGCCTTACCGGCAATTAAAGAAAATTATTTTTGTGTCCCCTGCACTGTTAAGAGAGGAAGGCTTTGGTTTGGGATAAAAGGCAAAAAGGTGTAAAGAAAGGAAAGTTGCCTTTTCTTTTATATAGTATAGAGAGATGTGTTCGCTGACGTTATGATCGCCTTTTGGGGACAGTCGCGGTGGGTCTTGTGTAGACTGGTGAGACGTCCCCGCCATTAATCGGCTGTGATGGCACTGTCAGTCCTCCACTCGTGTGTGTGTCTTCATAATCCGAGCTGAGGACTTCATAATCGTATACGTGCAAAAGAAAGTGTGAATCGCCTTAATATTATTTTGCCGTGGTGTAGAAAAGGGGTCCCGTGTTTGCACTTGTCTGGGCTATAGCGCAGGGGGAGGAAGAAAAAAATTAAAAGTGCTCACTTTGACTTAAGGCAGAAGCGCAGTCAGCGTCTCAAAGGCCGGTACAGCTATGCACGCGCGCTGGCTGCTCGACTTTTGCTGGGCAGGAGACCCCAGTTTTTGCAGACACGTTTATGATATCAAAAGTCTCAGCGCTCTTTGGAGGTCATTCATATATTATATATATAGCAAAATACCCGCGCCTTGCAGCGCAGAAGTAGTGTGTTAAAGAAGCAATGAAAAAGAAAAGGAAATATTTTAATAATAACGTAACATGATTGACATTGTCATGAGTGTTGCTGTCATATATATTCCTGCCTAAATAAGTCACCTCGCGCTCTTACTTTTTTACCGTTCATTTAATCATGGCTAGTGACGGAAAAATTATAAAATGGAAGGAGGATGGCTTTACCAAAACAATTATTGATGGCGAATCGATTATTCATAAAGCTTGAATTGGTGATCTGTTTTTCTGTGTTAACCTCATATTTTTTCATACTTCTTCTCAAACTAAGGTGGTGCGAGGGTAAAATGAATCGGGATGCGCTGATCAATGTAATCGGTGTACCAGGAAAGCATGCATTGACAAAAGCTCCCCTTTGCTTGTAATGCAAAGTGTGATTAAATGCATTATTTTTTAACGCGTTATGGAGCACATGCATCGAAAATTCTCAGCTGTGCTTGTGCTAAGAAAAGGAAAGATTTTAAAAATAACGTAACACGATTGTCAATGTAATCTTTTGTAAGTAGTGCCTGGAGGATTAAGTGTTTAGAAACTCTAGAGACAGCGTGTGTATTAACTTGTGGATTTTTCTGTGAGTATTTGGTGGCAGTCTGACGAAGTTGCTTCGGAAGACGCCATTAGCCGCAGAGCTCAGCTCAGAGCTAAATGAGGTAAATGGGAGGGGAGATGATGACGTGAACTATCGTATTTGTTCAAGTTTTATTTAAATTTTAAATAGAAGGAATTTTTATTTAGTCAACAGAAATATCTTTGGTAGGAATGGTAAAAACAGACAGGAATATTATTCCTGAATAAATCAACTCAAACCTTAAACAACTTATTAATAATATTTTGCTCTCCATAAAAATAAATCCTGTCTAAATTATACAAGTTAGAAATAAAGTAAAACTTTAAAAGAACAAACATTCAAATTTCTTTACACTTATGTAATTTTATATAAAAAATAAACTTAGATTTTAAATATCCCAAAAGATTTTGCTCTCCATAAAAATATATCCTGTCAAAATTATACAAATTCAAATATGAACATGCTGCATAACAAAACCTGGAAATATAAATAAAATGTGTTCCTTTCAGCAATAACAAATCAAATCATTCAGTTGTCTTTGCTCATATGTCATTTTAGAGCTGGACGCCTGGCATCTTTTTGGCAACAAGTTCGTTTATGTTTGGTGTGAGGTTCTGTGTTGTGGAGATTCTCAGGATGGATTGCAGGTGCTCATCAGTGAGGCGACTCCTGTGTGCTGTTTTGTTAGTCTTTATCACTGAGAAGAGCTTCTTACACAGATATGTGGTACCAAACATGCACAAGGTTCGAGCCGCATGTAGACGGACTTTTTGTTCTTCAAAGTCACCAAAGCGCCGTGCAAACTCAGTACGCTCAGTTTATCAGCAAAGTGCGTATTTTGGGAACACCGTAGTGACGACTTGGTTCAACATTACTTGGCAACAGGGAAAGTGGGGCAAGTTGCACTGGTGCATTTGTGTCTCCCATAAAAGCAGCTTCACTTGAAATCACTTTGTGATTGTGCACGGTAAAACGTCCGCTGAAGTGTCAGATTCTTATTTAATTCTTCTGCTTTCTGTATCTTCTGCATTGCATTCAGGTCTTTCAGGTTACCCTGATGTTTTGTCTCATAGTGCCGTCTTAGATTAAATTCTGTAATTACAGCCACATTAGCTCCACAAATGAGACACACGGGTTCAGTAAACATATACTCAGCCTCCCATTGGTTTTTAAAGGCTCTATTTTCAGAATCAACTTTTCTCTTCAGCATCGTGTGAGCTAGCTTCGCAATAACTTGCAGCATCATAAGCTAGACTTGATTAACGCGTAAGTGTTGGCAAGGCAGCTGAAGCGCTGCATTATGGGATCTGTAGTTTATTGTGTTACCAGTGCTTCATATACCCGGCCATTAATAACAATAATACAGTATATAAAATGATCTCGGGCGGATATAATTACACGCCGGCCGGATGTGGCCCGCGCCCTTGAGTTTGACACATATGGACTAAATAGAACTTGAAAAGATATATTTTTCAAATGTGATCGCAATTCAGATAGAGTTGACGCACTACAGCCTGCATGCCTCAATAAGTCATCCTCCCTCGCTCTTACTTTTTACCGCTCATCTAATGAATACACTGAGTATGGCTTTACCAAAACAATCATTGATGGCTAATAAAGTATCCATTATTCGAGTATGTAGATCGGGGTATATATATACATATATATATACCAGCGTATCGCAGCGGAGACGTAGTGTGTTAAAGAAGCTATGAAAAAGAAAAGGGAACATTTTAAAAATAACGTAACATGACTGTCAATATACAGTAATTGTTTTGTGAGTTTTACTGAGTGTTGCTGTCATCAAGGATTTGATTATCATTATTTCTTTCAATCAGGTTCGTATTTGTAGGATGTGTTGTGTTCAAGTTACATTCCGTGTTTGTCAATCGTTGTAAAGATGACAGGTTTCATTTATCGATTCGTTTCTTACTGCATCAATAAACAGCTCGTCTTCTTCTTTATCTGAGACCTGACACACTGCATGCACGGGTTTTTTTACACTGTCTTCCTTTAGCGGACATTGACTTTTTCACCGTGTGCTTTGTTTCCACAGTAGCTGCATTTATGAATATGCTTGTATGTATCAGACGCTTCATATTTTTTGCTGCCTTTTCAATTGTGTAATTCGTTTTTTGTTCAGCGCTCTTTGGAACTGTTCCTTTTTGTCTGTGCACTGCGGCAGTTCACGTGAGCCGCTCGGTGTACATGCATCGAAGTTTCATAGCTGTGCTGGTGCCATGTCGTGCTATGTCCATGGCTGTATCTAATGTTACCGAAGTCCCGGCACTTAAAACTTTCTCTCGCAGTTTCGCTGAGTTTGTGCCAAACACCACCCTGACCATCTCATCTTCCTCTGCATAAGCACAGTCCTTCACCCGTGAATATTTACCCGTGGCAGTTTGCTATTGGATTGCCGCTGACGGACGGCCTTATATGGGTAGGCACTAAATTACAAATGCCAGCGGCAGCCTGTCTATGAACTTAATTTAAAGTTTAGGTTTACATCGTGCTTTGTTTCCGAAGTAGCAGAACTCATGAATATGGTTGTATATGTCACTCGCTCGCTTCTTATTGTTTCGCTGCCTTCTCAATTATATAATGCATGTTTTCTTCAGCGCTTTTTGGGCCTCTTCCTGGTTTTCTACGTACTGCGTGATTAAGTGGAAGGCGTCATGATGTCACACGAAACTCTGCCCCCACGGGTTTCAAGCTCATCTCCATTACAGTAAATGGAGAAAAACAGCTTCCAGTTATGACCATTACGCGTAGAATTTCGATATGAAACCTGTCCAACTTTGTAAGGAAGCTGTAAGGAATAACCGAACCAAATTTCAGCCTTCTACCTACACGGGAAGTTGGAGAATTAGTGATGAGTCAGACAGTCAGTGAGTGAGTCAGTGAATGAGTGAGTCAGTGAGGGCTTTGCCATTTATTAGTGTATATATATATATATATATATATATATATATATATATATATATATGTATATATGTATGTAAATGTATATATATTTGGATGTATGTGTATATATGTATATATATATATATATTTGTGTATGTATATATGTATATATATATATATATATGACAGCAACACTCATCACTCACAACAGTGACAAAACAATTACATTGACAATCATGTTACGTTATTTTCAAAATGTTTCCTTTTCTTTTTCATTACTTCTTTAACACACTACTTCTCTATTCTCTACTATATCTGTATACTATTATTATTAAGGAAATCAAACAATATCAGATTCTAACTAATGCAGCATAGCAAAAGATGAACTACAATAAAATTAAGCAATGGGTTTCTACAGAGGTACAAAGTAGCCACTGAATATGATACAAAAAATCTGATAGTCAACCAACTTGGACAATCCACAGAAAGGCTAGGTTAACACTCATTTAAAAAAAAAAAAAACATTCAGAAATTATTTAGTTGTATGAGAATTGCATAAAAACAAAGTGCCCGAGTCCTAAGAATTTTGTTTCGTTTGCTTTATTTTTAAATTATTGATTTATTTTGAAGTTAAAATGGAGCACTATAAAAATGCAATGGAAAATGCAACATAATGGAAGGTATTTTTAAAGAGTGGTGCTTTAACACTCTTGTATTATATATTGTTTAGTGCAGGCTGCTTATATTTTATTTGATCTTAACATATTACTGTACTTACCTTCAGCAACTGTGAGCAAGTTACCGAAATCACCAAACAAGTAAGACTGTTGTGGTTCAGTGTTCTTGACATTTTCAAGCTTTAAGAATGGATCATAGTCTGAAGCACAAAGATCTGCAAGGCTCAGCAGATAATGGCTTTGTTGCGTATAGAGATTAGACCCATGTATACAACAGTGCAATACCTAGTATAAAAAAGAAGCAGAAAACAATAAGCATGTCAACTTTAACACTTCTAGTTTATTTAAAAGATCCATTCAATGAAAAATGAACAACACATCATAAGTGTCTACTCAGAAATGAGGTGAATAATTATATAGAGAAATGCAGGTATTAAAGCCTCACTAAACAAATAATTGTTATTTAAATAGTATAATTATTATGGTTAACAAACACTAAAAATACTTTGTTAAGTGAAAGGTTTTCAGTTAAATTAAAACATGATGTCTGCTTTCCCACCTACATGATCCGGCATATAAACATCTCATCCTAATTCCACCTCCATCATGAATCAGTAGACATCTGACCCTTACAGATACTGAGCAGGCCAGACAGTTACTGCACAGCAGGAAAGTGTCATGGTATTGAAGGCTGCATAAATCTTCTATATTTGCAAAGGAACAATCTCCAAGGTGATGACAGCATGTCCATTACAGCACAAGATGGTGCCAATAAATTGAAGCAGCGCACCTAAGTCAGTAATGGAGGATTAGGATTGACAGGCATTTGCACATTTGTTATCAAGCCCCCCAATCCTACTTCCCTCCCCCCCACACACAAAAAAAGCTAAAATTCAGATAATGTGCAAGTCAAACTTAGGCATCTCAGACTATTAAGAACAACGTCTTACTTTATAGAAAAAGTACTAACCTACAACTCATTTGATTTTAGTTAGTTTTTTTTTTTTTTTGAAACATAAAATATCCTGACTTCACAGTGCATGCATGAACAGAAATTTCCAAATAAATGGAGCTGAATTATTGAAATATATCATTAATTTAGGAAATAGTTTAGGTAGTACTTTAATTAATGGATGGACAAATAATCGAAGCACAACAACTGTAATCAAAATCTGACAAACTTTATGCAGTTAAATCATAAGCGCAACAGTTGCAGTTTATTTTTCTTGTAACTACCATATGGGATCCCAGCTAAGAGATGGGAGGAATCCTTGCCTGGACAGGAAGCCCCAAGCAGATGGACAGGCGTCCCAACCAAGAGATAGAATGGTTCCTTACCCAAATGGGAGTCCCTGTGAGGAAGGAAGGGCATCTCAACCTGTAGAGAAGTTCCCTTTTCCGGACGGGAAAGCCCAGGTAAATGGATAGGCGACCTGACTGGTTATACTTATGGTACCTTTTCTGGCTGGGATTGAAGGGAAGGACAGGAAAGGAAGGTCTCTGGGGTCCATTTCCCCCCCCAGGACGCTAGATGGCTGTAGCCCTGGATATTGGTGCCCATTCGGACACCAGCAGGGAATGCCAAGAATTGTAGTCTGCTAACACAGCCCTGCCAGGGTCCAGGGGTGCTGCAGAGAGATACACCCCCTACTATTTGGGACTTCCATATGAGCCAGAAGTGCTTCTAACGGGAAAAGTCCTAGCACCAGAAGTACTCCTGGGTTGTCAATAAAAGTGAACATACTGCTTTGTCCAGGTGAGTTGGTGCTGTGAGGAAGGAAGGTAAGTTGGTGCTGGGAGGAAGGAAGGCAACACTCAACTGCAGGAGAGTAGTGTGGTGGGAAAAGAGAAAGAGCGAGAGCAGTAGAGAGAAGGAAAGGAAACAACCTGTTTATTGTTTACAAGGTATTCTTGTAATAAACAACCTTTATTTGAATCTGGGAATGCATTGTATATTCGTGTTTTGGAGTTCACTGGTGCCTCTAGCCTTCACACTCTCTACTTTTTGCTTAGTCAAAGATGTGGGAAGATAGATTCAACAAAGTAAAGTGACAGTCTGACAAGTCTGACAGTTTGTAAAGGTGGTTGTCTTTTTGTACACCATTTTAAAAAGAGTTTCTAAATGGAACTAGATGCAGAGTAATTTACTTTTCTGATATTTTACATTTTAAAAACTGTTACTTCAACCTATTTAAATGCAAGTCTCAAAAGCAATTTCAAATAAAAAAAATAATTTATTCTCTAACTGCCACCTCATGACTGTTTGCAAAATTACATACTGTATAAGTTAAAAACACACTATAGAAGCAGGGGTCTCCAACCTTTTTTCCCACAAGAGCTACTTTTATAAAATGAAAATGGCAGAGAGCTACTCAGGTTTTCTAATGTTTATTCTCATAGCTTATTTCAACCCAAACAAACTGAATAAGCTTGTTTTGCCTGAACATTTACAAAATGTGACACACAACTCACATTTTGCATTAAAACATCACAAAAATATTTAGTTCACCTGCAAGTGCATTTTGTATACCTGTATGAATTTTCAAGTGTATCTCACACTACTGAATTAAACCGTGAATGCTGTCAAAATAAAACAATGCTATTACAAATACACAGATATGACTTATTCATTTGTCATTTTGTTACATGTCACTGTTTCACTTCACAAGAGTATTCACATGTCCAGTTGCATGTGTGATGTGATTTTTAGTTAGTGAGATGACTGAAACTGCATGGCGTCAACAAGAGAGGTGTATGGTGGAGTGTAGCCACTTAGGTTCACTCTTATGGAGTCATTTAAATGTTCATCTGTCGTCTTGTTCTGAACTTTGATTTCATGACATTCATGTCAGAAAAGGCAGACGAGAGAACAATTGAATTCGACTTTGTTTGATATTTAAAATAAAGTGTTACTTGGGTTTCGATGAGTTTGAGTCTGGATATTCTCTTAAGTGTATGTCACATTGAAAAGACAGATTGCAATTCAGATTGTGAATCGTGATTTTGTGTTAAAAGGAACGTGATTTAATTTTTTGGAAAGATCACCCACCCCTAATTTGAATAATCAAGTTTTTAAACTTATGAAGGATTCATTAACCCTTTGGTAAGCTACTTGGAAAAGAGTTGCGAGCTACCGGTAGACCCATGCTATAGACAATGTGGTCTAGAGCTGTCAGATTGAACGCTGCTATTCAAATATAATTGAAATTTATTTTAAAAAAGTCTTAGTTGAAGGCAAAATCTTACATTCATTTGCGAAAGTATGGTTGTTTGATTTACGTACAGTAATTTTAGCATGGAGTTACTCCAGACATGCAATGCATAGCTGAGGTATTCTACCACGTCCACAATCAGCCTTTTCATAATTTTGAATGGTTTAGCTTTGCATCTTTATTAGTAAAACTTACAGACAGACCCTTTCACAACATAGTCTTTTTTCTGTTTCACTGCTCTACACTTTGATTAACAAGTGTACTCAGAGGATTCTTTCTAAACACTTATCTAGTGCACACTTACTAGGAATTCCAGTGTTAAAATGGTCATTTTTCACCTGATTCTGTCTCACTCACTTTTAAATCTAAGACCCTACTGCCTAATACTCAGACCTTCTCATTTAAGCAAACTGAAAACAATTGTCATAAAGCCAATTTTACTTTAACTGCAACTCTTTAAAATCTTGACTTTAGAGTCTTATCTATATCAGCCAACACATTCTGTCCCAAAATTAGCCTCATGTAGCTACTGAGTTTGACACATAAGACCTTGAACAATAAGGTGTAATTGAAAATATTCTGGACACCTTTAATAAAATAATGCAGTATCTGTAAAGGTGAAAAAAGTAGATAATTTGCGCAGCCCCTGATTTGATATCATGACAATCCCATTTTTCAGGCAAGTCCACAGGTTAGGTCAAGTCAGGTTGGGGAGCATGCACTAATACAGCGTGTTGCCGCACCCACCACACAATAAAACAGCTCAGGATCCTGGTTGGCAACACCCAAGTCAGACATGCAGTCCAGTCCCACCCTCCGGAAATAACCCTCTATCTGCCATAGCCAGGTGTTAAGTGGTCGTCCATTTGGCCTGGTCCAGCAGCTTGGATCCTCAGTGGACCCCGCAAGCTGGATCACCATTGGGGAATTGCACTACAGTTAAGTTAAGTGCCTTAACTGACACTCCATCACAATGTAGGTAATGTGTCCCATTCAGAATTACATGAGCAACCTCTTGTTTGACACAAATTCAAACCAGCGTTACCCAAGAATTCTCCGAAGAGACACGGTACCAAAGGAGTCCAGTCTTCATCTCAGGTCACTGGATAGCATCAATGTCTCGCAACCAAATAGCAAAAAAGGATCATTTTGCAAATATATCGGGAGCACCACACACCCACTTTCCAGCAACCTCCTGACCCCACCCATGCTCTCCCAATCCATCTACTGACTTCATAGGAATAGTCACCAAAGACATGAATATTTCTGCTGAAGTAAGTAAACCTCTTGACAAGGTCAACACTTTATCCGTAGACAGACAATGCAAATGGCTTTGCCCAAGTGGTCATCAAAGCCTGGATCTTGTTTTATATCCAGAACACTCGCAAGCCCAGACACTCAGACTCCTTGCTCAGTCTCTCGAGAGCCCTGTTCAGACCCTCCATTGACTCCACAAAGATCACAACATCGTCAACAATGTCAAGATCAGTCCATCTTTCTTCACCAACAGATGCCCCGCATCTGCTGAACCCTATGACTGTGCCCAACACACAGTCCAGGCAAGCACTGAAAAGAGTAGGAGCAAGAACACACCCCTGACAAATCCCAGAATCAACTGGGAAAAAACACAGAGGTTCTGTCTCCACTCTGCACAGCACTCACAGTAACAGTGTACAGACCGACCATGATATCCAGCAACCTTGGGGGGATCCCACAACGTCTCAGGATGTCCACAGGGCAGCTTGATCAACTGAGTTGAACGCTTTACAAAAATCAACAAAGGCTGCAAAGAAACTCTGCCAATATTCGTATTTGCACTCGATGAAAACACTCAACACTAGGATGCGATCAATAGTAAGCTTCTCAGGTGTAAAACCAAACTGCTTCTGTCGTTTGTAGGTGATCACAGATCCTGCTGAGGATGACCTTAGCAATGACCTTACCCGGCACCAAGAGCAGTGTTATCCCCCTGTTGTTGCCGAAATCCAGGTGAACAACCATCCGTTCCAGACAGGGATGACAAAATGGAAGCAAAGATTGCTTGGAATGCCAGGAAGATAGCCTTACCACAAGCCTGGAGAAGTTCACCCTGGATACCACAGATCCCTGCAGCCTTCCCTACCCTCAGCTGGTTTACCACCTGTGCAATCTCAGTGAGATTGGGTGGTTCATAGCTAATTGGAGGAGCCTCAAGAACTGCAGACCCAGAGATGTCTAACATCCTAGCCGAAGGATCAGCTTTAAACAACTGCTAAAAAGTAGCCAGCCCAGCAGGTCACAACTGCAGTGTCATCAGTCATATGTCCTGGATATGATGTTAAACTGCATCCGGCCCTGCAAGTGGTAAAAACTTAACACAGCTTCAAAACGGCAGACAGGACTCCTTTCTGCTCTCTGCAGGAGTATCTCTGCTGTAGCTGCTCTAAAGGAGGCTGCTCGCATTATGAAGGGGATGGGGGAAAGCCATCGGGAGCATCATCCCTGGAAGCCAAAACTGCCAGACAGCAAAGAGCTCAGGCGTGTTGTGGATCAGAACTGGTGTGGTGTTGAGGCATCGTCTGTTGCACGGCAGCTCTTGGGTCCCAATTTGAAGTGGCCCATCTTGGTAGGCACATGGAACATCTTGTCTCTCTAGCATGATGATGTCCACAGGGGCAGACTTTTTTATTTTGAAAGGTAAGATATAAATGGTATCCTGACATTGCCCAATGGACAAGTCTGCCTTCCACCTGCCTGCCTCTTGCCCTCTCTTTTAGTTTGCTTGCTATTCTCACACTGTTACAGTCTTACTAACTGACTTGTATTCCTCCTCATCCTTGTCAGAACAGCATGCCATAAAATCAGCCATGAAAAGTAGCTTAAATCCTTACAAGCTGCATGTGCTGGCACCAGGTGAGTCCACAGGTTAGGCCAAGGTTTTTTTTTTTTTTTTTTACTTGAAGTGCTTATGGTAATGCTGAGTGGGTCCTGCTAATAGTACTCAGCTGTGTCCTGCGCTACAAATATACTGTGACATGTCTTATTGATGCAAATACGAGGTGTGGCAGAAAAGTAATGAGACTGGCAACACTGCAAGCAATCTGGCAACGCTGCGCTGTTGTCCTTGACAGATCACGTGTATCAGTACCCTCCCATAGCTCAGTGCGAGTTTCAACTCCTTCCGTTAACTACGTGATTTTTGTGACTGCTATTAGCGAAGTTGTGTTTTTGGTTGTGCGTCACGCAAAATGGAACAGCGGAATTTGGAGCAACGTTGTGCCATTAAACTTTGTGTTAAGCTTGGAGAATCGGCAAGTGTGATGTTTGAAAAGTTAAAACAGGCCTATGGGGAACATTCTTTATCCTGAGCTCAAGTTTTTCGCTGGCACAAATCATTTTTGGAAGGCAGAAAACACGTTGAAGATGAACACAGTTCAGGGAGGCCTTCAACTTCGAAAACCAGTGAAAACATCGAACGTGTGAACACTCTTGTGAGATCAGACCGTCGTTTAACATTAAGAATGTTGAGTGAACAATTAAATTTGAACAGATTTACCGTTCATCAAATTTTGACTGAACATTTGCACATGCGAAAGGTCTGTGCCAAAATGGTGCCGAAAAACCTCACAATTAAGCAGAAGGACAATCGAAAAAACAAGTGTTTTGATCTTCTTGACAGAATCGCTAATGAGCAAGATTTCTTTAGTCGTGTGATCACAGGTGATGAATCATGGATTTTTGAATACGATCCTGAGACCAAGAGGCAAAGTCAGGAGTGGCACACTGCAAACTCTCCTCGACCAAAGAAAGCTCGAATGAGCAAATCGAAGATCAAATCAATGCTGATTTGTTTTTTTGACAAAAGGGGAATCGTCCACAAAGAATTTGTTCCTCCAGGACAAACAGTCAACCAAGTTTTTATAAAGGCGTCCTTGAAGGCTCAGAAAAAGGGTCATTCACGTGAGACCAGACATTGCAGACAAATGGATGCTCCACCATGACAACGCCCCATGTCACACTGCCCTCTCCATAACAGAATTCCCCCTTTTTTACCTGACCTCAGTCCGTGTGAACTGAAAAATGTCCTCAAAGGATGTCATTTCGGGACTTTAGAAAACATCCAAAAGAGTGTAACGGACATGCTGAAGACCATACCGGTTGAAGACTTCCAGCGCTGCTACCAACAGTGGGAACAACGTCTCCATCGGTGTGTAGCTGCCCAAGGGAACTACTTTGAAGGGGATAACATTGATGTTTGAAAAAAATAAAAACTTTGGTAAATAAAAAATCAGTCTCATTACTTTTCTGCCACACCTCTTCTGCTATAAGGAACAAGAGTCAGGGTTGGGATAAAATACAAGGGAAAACACTTTTTGGGGAGGTAGATAACACCTATGTAGGAATAGCTGAGTGGCAGGGATGAGTGATAGTGCTTCTGTGCAAGTAGTCCAAGCAGTTTAAGACTTGGTCACTCAATCGTCAGTACTAAAATGAAAACATGACAGCAAGGCAAATACTTCCCTTTCACAGGGTGCAGCTGCGCAAGATTTCAATTTATATTTAAATAACAGTTCCCTGAATACCACTACGATTTATTATTCTTTGATGTTAACATTTCTTCATGTTGAGGCCACCACTGTGGATGTTACCATAATGATAAAGTATAAAAAAAGCAAGTACAAAATTCCATGCAACATTCAGAATTGTTAACTTAAGTTTGAATATATTTGAATGTTTACTGATTTTTAGTTTGAGTTTTCTAAACCTATTTTTTGGCTAATTTGACAGACCTAATGTGGTCTCTGACAATTAGATGAAATGGATGCTACTTACTCACTGTTCAAAACTACCATGCCTAATAAACCTAGATTCCCTTCCTCACCAAAGCATATGAACTACATCCATTAACTACCATTCTGCCAAGAAGTTGGTTAAGTTCTGAAAAAGATGGATATATGAATTAGGAAACCAAACGCAAAAAGACTTTCATATCATAACATTAAATATATTATTTTGTTGTTACATCTGTTGCTTTTACTGATAAGATTATATTTAGGGATCAAAGGAGAAGATGAAATCAATTTATATGCTGGCTATTAACAACTGTGACACGGTGCAGGTCAGCCCCATGCTACTGGATCAATCTGGTGAGCCACTTAATCCTACTACCACCGACAACGTACCTGAGGGATGAGTCAACAGATGAGGACACAACACATAAAAAAAGCAAGGGGTAGGTGAAACAGCGCCAGAATCAAAATCAGACAGTATCCCAATAAATAGTGGAGTGGTCAAAAAAGCATAATAAATAAAAAATCCATAAAAACTGTGCCTTCCTTTTAAAAGTATGGCATCTCCATCTTAACCTGATTGGGCTTCATAGCACGGAGAGATGACAGTCAACATTAGTAGAAAATCTTTTATTCCAGACCGTGTCCCTGCCAACCAAATCGCACAGCATTCCTCTACCAATAGCTGGCTCCTCCCAGCGAGAGCACACCCTGAGCATAATGGTTACTCAACAGGAGCAATCCCTCAGCCCCCTCCTAAGTGTCAGCCACATACTTCTTTCTGAGGCTCCAATCCTGTCCATCTGCTTCCTACCCTCTTGCACTGGTTCTCACTCGCTCCTGCCTTTCTCTCTTTCCTTTAACATTCTTTCTTTCTTCTTCCTTTTTTTCATACCAGCTATCCCTAATATGCCTCCATTGGTGAAGGTCAATTGCATACCGTAAAAGGCCGATGAAGCAATTGAGACAGACCACACCCTCACATGCAGGGAGGGGCATCTTGCCTCAATTACCTCACCAACCTCCCGCAGCCGTGCAAACATGCACATGCACAGAGATCAAGGTGGGCATTCAATTATTTATTTAAAAATGGGTCATCTTTTTCTGAATCTTGGACCCGCTATACCACCATTACACACAAAAGAGCTGTCTAAAATCAGTTCTATATAAGAAAATATCACTTTTCTTTTTTAGGTGAAACAGTTGCTTATTTAAAACTGAACTAGATTTAGGAAAAGGATGGATTGGGCAGTTATTTCATTCTTGCTTTCAAAATAAAATTGGGAGGAAAGATCCTGGTAAAATTTTAGTTATTGTATAATTCTCTTTACCTTTAACTACAACATATTAAAAGCAAATTGCTAAAACATTCAACATTTACATACATGAATGTACAAAAGTTAATATAATAGTAAAACAGAATAGGTTTAAAACAATAGTAGTTGCTGAATTTTTGGGACAAATAAAGTATGCATGTAACTTAATAACTAACTAACTGCATGTCTAGTTTTAATTTGTTTAAGACAAACAAATAATGACAATATAAAGTCCATTAACAGTGTGATTATGATATGACCAGTTGACAATAGAAGTTCAGAAAACAAAAACTCCAGAATTACTAAAGAAATAATTTCCCCTTGGGATTAATAAAGTATCTATCTATCTATCTAGAAGCTTAAGTCAAAGGTCAGACAGAGTCACAGTGATGACAACATAGGCCAACTGGCTACATTACCCCTCTTAAGCATGTTACAAAATAATGTGTATACTGAACAGTGTTAAAAGAAAATTAAAGTCTTTTTTTCTTTGCAGGTAGTGGTAGTAGTTTGGAAATGTAGTAATGACACTAATGTCACTGTAGTATACAAAAATGAGAAACAGAATAGTATAGGGTCAATAAACATTTCATGCATGAATAATCTTCTCTGTATACTGCATACTAAAAAAAATCTTCAGTTTCCTACATCAGGTTTTAGATAATGTACAATATGTGTAAAAAAAAAGATATCTCCTAAAATGTTTGCTGATTCAGTAAAACAATTGTTATATATCTAATGAATTAACAAGAGACAGGCCCACATTTCTGTTCTTATCATTTCCACCTATTAATAAAATTTCTGTTTTTTCTTTAATTAAACACAAGTCATCATCATTATCACTTGTTTAATAGCCATTTAAAACTCACTTTAATCGGGTCCCCATTCTGAGCTGCATGGACCACAGAAAGTATTTGCAGAGGTGGGGCGCCCTGGTTGGGCTTGATGGGCTGTTTCAAAGCCATTGCTACAGGACTTTTTATTATTATGAGAGACAATCCTGGTATTTAGTAATGTTATAAAGTTGATTGATGATTCATTTAAAGTTGATTTACAAATCACAACTCTTTATTATCTAAATTAGCAAAAAAAACGACTTGAATATATGTCTACTAAAATGAAACAATAAAAGTTATTACTTTATTTTTACTAGAAAAGATATCACCATTCTCAGTCACTCTCATTCTACCATCCTCTGAACAAGACCAACTCAACCTGTGCTACAGAAAAAAAAATCTTGATTTATTCTGTTTCATTGTGGGTTAGCTCTGTCACATAATTTACTTTTTTTTTTTTTTTTTTACATTTCTTCAGTATCTTTCTTATTGTGCATGCACATAACAGGCTGTAAAGGGCACATAATGCAGAATGTTGATCAGTACTGTGAACTTAGTAATAATATGCAGGTGGACAGTAGAGTTGACTTTGAAAAATGTAGTGTAATCAGTTAATTTCAGATTTATTTTTAAGTGTATAGTACAATGAATTTCTTATGCTAGATCAACATGTACAAAGTTTTGCAAAATGGAACTTAAATTTGCTTTGCAAGTGATTCCACATACAATAGCAAAACTCATTTAAAGAGATTTTTTTTGGAATTGTTTGGGAGGGGCAGTAAAGAAAGGAACATTGTCAACATTATACACCCCTTTGTGGACATGTAAATTTCCCAGAAAATAGTCCAGATGGAAATAAACAGTGGAAAAGCTTTTTTTGATAAGGCAACATGGCTAAACACAACCTACAATGAAACAAAAATACATAACCCAGTAAGTCAATAGATTTTCTCTCCAAAGTATATGAGAAAAAAAAAACAATGCAGCTGTAATCTTAGATAAATTGCAGCTATTGCTTGTGTTCTTAATTTGTGTTTACTGACGAAGGCATCTTCGTATCAGCCCCAAAGCAATTCTGCTACCAGATGGGAACTGTGGTCCCCTCATCATCACTGCCACAAACTTTGCAGTTAAGATCAACATATGGGGCATCTGTACAGTATATGGTAAACACCTTTCTTCCAGTGATAACTGATGGTTGGCTCATCACAACTATTAAGCTAAAAGTAGCCTGAGCCCGGGTGGCCCAAACTCCCACTCCCCAGAAACCACAGTCAATGCTAAAAATTCCTCTTCATATCATTTGACACCAATTCTAATCATGCCTTCCTCAGCCTCCATCTGAGTCTCATACCTCTCAACTCTACCTGTTCATTCTCATCTGTTCTTTCCAGGTTTGGTTCAAGTTCCACCCTCATCAGCCTCATCTTGTTTTCACAGAGTATACTATTCTTTGCACAGCTTTCATAATTTTTTTCCCTTCAGTCCCAGAGGGGGTTCCTTAACAAGAATGAAAAATAGCTCTGAAATGTCTACCGTGTATCTCTAAAAGTTTTGTGGATAAATGCAACTAAAAGCAGAAAATAAATTTGAAAATATAAATCAAAATAATGACAGAATGTCAAAAGAGTTGTCTTCCCTAGAGTTGAGTTCCACTGCCACCTATATCAAGGCCTTTATTCTTAATCCATTTATTAATAGTAATTCCTGTTATGTTGAAAAACTTAGCTTGCTTAGCTTATTATTCACATAGGATAGGTAATTCTAGCTAAATATCATAAGTTACTGCCAACCTAAGCCAACACAGTAGTAGGCACTTGGATTATGTCATATGTTTCCTCAGCACTGGTATAATGAGCTTTAGTTTAAAACCATTTCTCCCTATTCCCTCAAATTCTACCTTAACATTATAAAACTCAACTATTAGAGACAACAGGGTTACTTGTCTATATACATCTATCTTGCTTATTTTAGTTTTAGTATCCTATAAAAACAGAAGCTTACATACAGTATTGTTTGTTGTACATTTCTCTGTTAATAAATGTTACATTTACACCTTCTGCATAATATATGTAAAAATATAAACAGTAACTGTAACATATAATAGTGCTAGACAATTATGTAATATTTTTAATATAAATCACACTTTAATAAGGTTTTACAAATGTATGTAAGAATAAATGTACAGACAGGCAGATAGAGATGATACTTTAAAGATACCAAATAATATCATAACAGATCATGCAAGAAAAAGTTGAAATCTAGCTACTACTGTATATCATGTTCAAATACATACCCTGTAAATATAGTCCAGCAGAGGAGCTTTTTGTGAGCTTAGATCCTCAAGTACTGGCATGGTAATGGGCTCTAGTAGTGTATTCAAAGGAACTGCCATGCACCAATCCAGCAAACAGAGGAGCAGTGACACCATTAGCTAAATAATAAAAAGGAAAAAATACAGAAAAACATTTTCCATTAGCAGAACACAGTGGTCTTCCAACAGAATATGTCATACAAAACACATTCATTTAGAAACTGGAGAGCATTTACAAGACATCCTTTTGCAGAATTCCATTACAAAAACAATGTATGCTCATAACATTCTTTAAGCACAAGAAGCAACAGCTTGTGCATGAACAGGCTTACCTTTTTGTCTGCCTCTACAGTCGAATGTTCTGCACTTGGCAAAAGAAATGCAATTGTGGCAACAAAAATCTATAACAGGAATACAAGAATTTTAAGAACAAGAAATAGGAAGCAGTAGGTAGACAAATTCATAAAAAAGGCAACCCTACATATTACAAAAAGAATAAAATACAGGTAAGCTTACTTCAGTAATTTTCTTAGGAAGTGATAATTCATATTTTTGAAGATTGTGCCAGTGACAGACAAGAAGGCGAAAAATATCACATGCGAGGTGGGCCACCACTTTATTTGACAGCTATAAAAAATATAATGGATATATATTTTAAAATGTTAAAATAAAAGCTATTGAACAGAAATGTAAAACAAAGTCTGTTTTTAATATATTTACAGTATTTTAACATTGTAACAGTACACTCACAATATATACTTATAACTCTCATCCTGTGTGTTTTTAAGGCAAAGTAAATAAATAACAATAATAATAATATTAATTTTTACTTATACAGTATAGTGCCTTTCCCATGTTCAAGGCACATCAGAGTCTCAGAAACAACAACAGGGTATATGCAACATTGGATACAAATATCGTCTGTGTAGAACACTATAGCAAATAAATACAGGATATACAGTACAAAGCATTAAATAGAATAAAAGACAATAAACCAGAGTAAAATGCTAAATTCAATACTAAAAGTATGAACAAATAACATAATCTGTGATATAACACACAAACAGACAGTATTCTGAGCATCTGGACAGAGAGGTAAACTGAAGAAGGGCAGAATGTTAGGGTAAGTTAAATGTCTTCCTGAACAGATGAGTTTAAAGTTGTTGTTTAAAAGAATGATTTAAGTCAGCTGATCTATTTAATTTCAGGAGGTCAGTCCAATATTATCCATAGAGTGCAGTAACTGTGGGGCACAACAAGGTTGCCGGAATCAAAGGACATTAGTAGGCGAGCAGGAGCATAGTGATGGAGAAGGTCACTGATGTAGTCTGGTGCAAGGCCATTTAAAGTATTCTAGGTTATTAATAGAATTTTACATTTGATCCAGTAAGACACGGAGCCAGTGAAAGTGAAGCAGGGTGGGTGTTATGTGCTTGCTGTTGCTGGTTCATGTAAGGACACTTGCAGAAGAGTTTTGATTCAGCTGGAGCTGTGATAGAAGATCTGAAGGGGTGTCTGCCAGTAGAAGTTTCAATAAATGATACAGGATGTGAAAAAATCTTAGGAAGTTATTCATGATAAATAAAATTCCATACATACGAGGTGTGGCAGAAAAGTAATGAGACTGGCAACACTGCAAACGATCTGGCAACGCTGCGCTGTTGTCCTTGATAGAGCACGTGTATCAGTACCCTCCCATAGCTCAGTGCGAGTTTCAACTCCTTCCGTTAACTATGTGATTTTTGTGACTGCTATTTGCGAAGCTGTGTTTTTGGTTGTGCGTCACGCAAAATGGAACAGCGAAATTTGGAGCAACGTTGTGCCATTAAACGGCAAGTGTGACGTTTGAAAAGTTAAAACAGGCCTATGGGGAACATTCTTTATCCGAGCTCAAGTTTTTGCTGGCACAAATCATTTTGGAAGGCAGAAAACACGTTGAAGATGAACACCGTTCAGGGAAGACTTCAACTTCGAAAACCAATGAAAACATCGAACGTGTGAACACTCTTGTGAGATCAGACCGTCGCTTAACATTAAGAATGTTGAGAGAACAATTAAATTTGAACAGATTTACCGTTCATCAAATTTTGACTGAATATTTGCACATGCGAAAGGTCTGTGCCAAAATGGTGCAGAAAAACTGCCCTCTCCATAACAGAATTTTTGACCTCAAAAGGCATTCCTGTGGTTCCGCAGCCCCCTTATTCACCTGACCTCAGTCCGTGTGACTTTTTCCTTTTTCCTAAACTGAAAAATGTCCTCAAAGGACGTCATTTCGGGACTTTAGAAAACATCCAAAGAGTGTAACGGACATGCTGAAGACCATACCGGTTGAAGACTTCCAGTGCTGCTACCAACAGTGGGAACAACGTCTCCATCGGTGTGTAGCTGCCCAAGGAAACTACTTTGAAGGGGATAACATTGATGTTTGAAAAAAATAAAAACTTTGGTAAATAAAAAAATCAGTCTCATTACTTTTCTGCCACACCTCGTACAGTATGTCTGAAGCAGGTGTCCAGGCAGGATAAGAGTTACAAAAGGAGTCAGTGATGATAAGAGAACCTGTGGCCACTAAGAACAATACATTTATTCACACAATTATTATTTTGACACTACAAGGAACTCTTTATTTATGTTTTGGAAGTTTTGAAGGATTTTTGTTTATCTCTATTAGGGTGAAGCCACTACAGTGCAATTCTAAATGGATTTACACTGCAATTACCACAATACTAAGGTGTTTGCCATTGGTAGCACCCAGATTGTTTGTAGCCACATGATTGTACATTGTCTTGTCATTGCATCACTCTATCGAAAATGAGAACCAGTAGTATTATGTTATTTGAGTTCCAAATAATTTCTTCATAGAAAAGCTACAAAGAAGATTAGGGAAATTCAGGATAAAAAAGAAAGAAAAAACTATTTAGTTTTTGGATGTTCTGCTCATTTATTTGACTTCTGTTTTGTGTTTTGGACTTAAATGATCAGTTTTGGTTTGCTCTTAGGGGTTTTCTGACATAGCATGTTTTAAGACAATGTACAGTCCTATGAAAAAGTTTGGGAACCCCTCTCAGCCTGTAACAATTTTCTTTCAACTAAAAAAGATAACAGTGGTATGTCTTTCATTTCCTAGGAACAT
This sequence comes from Polypterus senegalus, assembly GCF_016835505.1. Classification (NCBI taxonomy): domain Eukaryota; kingdom Metazoa; phylum Chordata; class Cladistia; order Polypteriformes; family Polypteridae; genus Polypterus; species Polypterus senegalus. Next base: position 146,027,792 of record NC_053156.1, on the reverse strand, counting down.
CTGAGTACTGGTGTGTTCCCACCCCCCCGAAAAAAAGGGCTAATATATTTGTTCAGCAGAGACAGTAGAAATGCAATCACCATTAATGACCTGAACTTCCAACTTATGAAAACACATGGCTATAAGTATTTGCTCATCAACACTGCTACTGGCAAAGAAAAAAAAGTTAAGTCTAATTGTGATGTCTCAAATTTACTTTTTTTTTATTATTGGTATTATTATGTTACACAGTCATTTCTAGCTATCAGATCAGAGTAAATTGATAAAATAAGAAAGATACCAAAATTTCTTAGTGTGTGGTTCAAAGTGCATTAGCTATCTACAGCTGTTTATTCACAACACTCCGCAAAAAATACAGTGATATCATCACAGTGACAGCTTAATCAGACTTGCAGCTGGCCATTAATGCTATCAACAGAACCAACATTAGAAGTACACATTTACTACATTAGTGCTGATATTTTAATGGTGGCAGTGTGGTGTCACAAAGACACAATTCTTGCCATATAGCAGCATGAGCTGAGGTTTAATTGCTAGCCTGGTTAGGTTCCAAATGAAGTTTACATGTTCTCTCTAAGTGTAAGTAGTCTGAATGTGCGTAAATGCAGATATTGCTTTACAGTAGGATATTCAAAGTATGACATTAAACTTTCTCAATTCACGAAATACAGTAGGTTTATTCCTAAATGTTTTTTGCGATCAATTGTTTGGTGGGAGGGGGAATAAACAATCAAATAAAGAAAAACAGTGTAGTGCCCACAAAACCAAACCCCTTCATCCCTCAAATCCTCCAGCCCTTCAAACTAATACATCTGTTGCACATAGCTAGGAAAGACTGAACTCACAACTGAAAGAAGCAGTAAAGGTAACTGGTCCACAATGTCTTAGAGATATTTTTTGATCAGCAATGAGAACCACCTGAAGCTCCATTTTAAATAATTTTGACTCATTACCTCCACCTGCTAATGTTAACCCTGGATGCCTCATTAATCCTGCCTGCTGACAATTCCAGTAAGGTTAAATTAAGAAAAGAGGCTTTTGAACCTGAAATGAAAAAACTGACTTGTGCCAATTAATACTGTATTCTTAGAGAAGACCAAAGGATTTAATTCATTTTAAAACATGAGGTACATATTAAGGTGCATTGCCCATAAATAGTAAAATGTCATATTCATTAAGTGCAATATTATGAGGTACCCCACAGTCAGTAATTGGAATTGAATCACTGGTATGTAAAGCTATGCAAAGGGCTCTACCAAAAAATTAAACTGTAAAGGCAATAATGTCTGGCACCATTAAAAATAGAAAAATGATAGTATTTATTTGTATTAGTTGATTGCTGTAAGTGAGGATCACAATGCTTTAAACCCTATTTATGAAGCTTGCACCAAGACCCATGTGGTTCAACACTTATCATAAGAAATTCCAGTTCAAGCAACCAAATGCATTCTCAGCAAGAAAGGCGACTGGACGAAATACAGACAAGGATGCACTGAAGACATGCAGCAGCCATCGAATGTAATTTGCCAGATAACAGGCTTGGGCAAACTTATCTGAATGAATTAATTTGTGAACATTTTGCCAGCAGCTTGACATTCCTAAGGCCAAGTTTATACTTCACGAGACACATGCTCCGGCAGACTCTGCTGCTACGCAAGCGTTGTACTGTTTATACATGCGTGCATATTTTACGTAAACCTGGAAGATTTCACCAGGTGGCAGTGCGAGATATCATCATGGTGAGAAAACGTTCGGCTTTGCTGTGTTGTCCATTGCCTGAAACATCCAATAAATTCCAAGGACACCTTGCCACAATATCTCTGAAAAGGATGTTTAATGATTCTATCCATTAATCTGGGGATGTGCCCATTCCAGCAAGCATCAGGCACAAGACAGAAACAAAATCCATGGACTGGGCATCAGCTCATTGCAAGCTGAACACAAGCACACACACACTAGTGTCATTTTAGCATCACCAAATCCCCCAACCCATCATATCTTTGGAAGGAAACCAGAGCACACTGTGGAAACCCACCAGGAAAATATACAAACTCCAGACAGGGAGTTTAATGATAAAGTAAACTACGAGGTTAAAGTGGACATTTTGAGATTAAAGCTGAAATATCCACTTTAATCACAAAATATATCTTTTAACAATTTTAATTTTTTTTTCTGTGGTTCAAATATGCTGCCGTACATTCTGATACGGTTGCGAAGGTGCAAAAAAAAAAAGACGGCACAGAAGATAGTATGTGAGACTTTTAAAATGTATCGTTTCATCATGTTGGAAAATATGCGACGCTTGAATATAAAAAAAACACAGATGTGTATATATAGTCAGTTTAGTTATTAAAGCCTACCTTTAGTGTTACACCCATTATGTTTATTGCATCTTTAACACAAGGATGATTAGTGCCCTGAAGTAGTTCTTCACAGATCCAGATTCCCAAGCTGCAAATTGCAATGCACCTTAAGAAGAAGATAAGGTGAACAATACAACAAGTTTATAAATATTTGGATACAAACCACCATTTTCTTTAGCATTTAATGTACATACAGTAGGTGAATAATGAAAAATGACCAGAATAACAAGATTTAAAGACAGATACAAAATTGACTAATATTCAAAGGTAAAAATAGAAAGCATGGTGCATTACAGTTAAGACAACAATTAAAAACAAATATTGCCTGGTTCCAATTTTTTTCATGCAATTAAAATTCATAAACATCTTATATACACATAATTGTTGTTTATATTATGAAACATAAACTTGATTCTATTTCTCAAGACATATGGTATTAGTGGGTCCACAGCTCAGATCGAAAAGGCCAGTTTTATAAACAGATAATCGCCGCATTCGCAGCTTAACGAGGGGGCATGGTAGTGTGGCCGGAGCAGTTCCTGGACGCTGCGTGAGGCAGGCGGTTCCTTGCTTATGTGCACCTGTGAGGAATCTTCTGCATTCGTAATTGAAGCCAGGAGCTGCTAATCACCACACCTGAGCCACGTCCCCGTAATATATAAGTAGAAGCCCAAGGCGAAAAGAGAAAAAAGAACGGTAAGGGAAAGGAAGAGGCAGAGCGTGAGAGAGCAGCATTGGTGAAAGGGTGGACAAGCCAGCCCGCTGAGAAAGACAGAGGTCAGAGCAGTCAGGGGTACCAGATGGAGCGAGTGATCGGTGCTTGTGGGACAGGATTGTGCCCACTGATTTTATGGAAGAGTGGGGTATGATCAGGGAAAAGTCTGCCCTAGGGATCTGAGGGACGACGAGTGCAAGAAGGAAGACGATAGGACAACCGACCACGAGCAGTCAGGCAGATACCGGAGGCAGCCACGACAGGGGTCTGTAGAATGAGGACCGCGGTGGCTGAAATATCTCCCGCTGACCACAACTTTGAAAGAGCTGGAGAGACTGGGAAGGAGCAGAGCTAGGCTGGTGTGACCCCAATGTCGTTAGGATTTTAATCTCATTTTAGCCATGTTTCAATCATCTGGGATTTTTTACCTGTTTTAATGGAGTATTTACTTAATGACTGCAACACTGCACTATTTATTTGGATACTGTTTTGGTTTTGATTTAAATAAAAGCACTTTGCACATTTTGCACCATCCTCTTGCTTCGTGATGCCTTCACTGATCAGCTAATCCGGTTACATTACTGACGATGTCAGGTTCGAGAACTCCCCAGAAGCTAGATGGGAGCGTGGAGCAGAACCCGCATCATCACAAGACAAAGTACTAATTAATCCCATAAATTTTAATAAAATATAGCTTTTTACAACAGCATGCCCATGGTAATATACACCAAAGAAATAAACTTTCTAAGCTCCAAAGCATATACCTGATCACTAGAAGCTCCATGGCTGACAACTATTGGCAATGCGTTTTTAAATCTTTAGTTATTTAATCAATGTGCATGTCACTCTCATGTCTTTCTTTGAGTTTTTCTAAATTGCTGCACTTCAAATGCCAATGTTGTTGAAACTTCAGAAAATGTGGTTGACAATATTTTTCATTTTATTATTCAGCAATTACCTTTTAGTTTTTCATACATTTTATCAGTTTTCTATTACTCACCAAAAATGTTCATGCAGACAGTTTGGCAAGTATAAAAAAACTCTTTTATTTATAGTTGTCAAATTGTGTGTCATTCACGTCGTATCTCCAAACTTAATACATACAATTTAACTGTCTGTGACAACAATTCAGTTTCCCCTGAAAATATTACAGTTCATGGCTTCAAGTATAATCAAAAATTACAAGAATCAAATAACAAATGGTGCCAATGTGTTACTTTAATCTGCAACAAGTTTAAGCAAACAGCTATTTCATTTTAAAGATGCTTTTATTTTTATTTTTGAGATTCCCTTTGTAAGCAGAAAGATCACCATAAACATGTAATCTTTATATTTTGGCTGCTGATTTATCACCAGGTTATTCCCATCCATCCGTCCATTTTCCAACCCGCTGAATCCGAATATGGGTCACGGGGGTCTGCTGGAGCCAATCCTAGCCAACACAGGGCACAAGGCAGGAAACAATCCTGGGCAGGGTGCCAACCAACCGCAGGACACACACAAACACACCCACACACCAAGCACACACTAGGGACAATTTAGAATCACCATGCAGAAACCCATGCAGACACGGGGAAAACATGCAAGCTCCACGCAGGGAGGACCCGGGAAGCGAACCCAGGTCTCCTAACTGCGAGGCAGCAGCGCTACCACTGTGCCACCGTGCCGCCCCTAACAGGTTATTAATACATAAACTTTTTCTGTGAGTAATTTCTTTAATAGAGGATAGAGGAGAGGTTAGGAGCATGTACTGATATAGCATGTTGATAAATCACCACAAGATAAATCACCCAGATTAGGACCTGAGGGTCTTGCTCAAGGGCCCAACGGAGTAGAGTCACTTCTGGCATTTGCAGGATTCAAACCAGCAACCTTCAGATTGCCGGTGCAGATCCCTAGCCTCAGTCCTGATTTTCTAATACAACCCTAAATATTTAATTTGGTTAAGTTGACCGCACATCACACATTGTTAATGAGGCAGTGCCAAATGAATGCAGGTTATGCTCACATCCACAATATCTTGAGTCTATGTGAACTGCATCTGCTTCTTTCACCTTCGACTGACCCTATATAGAATTCTTGCAATGCCTTTATAATCTTGTACACATATCAGCAGATAAAGGAACAAGTCTCCCATTTCCCTGTCATGCATTTCTTTATACAAGTGAGCTACAAATGAGCTAACCTCTCGCCCACACTTGCTCACAAGGCAGCAGCGGTGTATGCCAGGTTGTCCACAAACTTCTTCATCTAAAAAGGTGCAAAAGCGCACTTTTCAAAACTTTGCCAGCCCTTTCCTTCTTGCTACTTTCAATCTAGCGCCAACATAAGAGCAAATCTAAAGGAAGTTGACGATACATCTCTCTGAGGGCCCTTAGAGGAAAGGCAGGCCTCAACGGCCCTTTGATGAGAGACATCTTGAACAATGTCGACCTTCCTCCAGGAACGCTCCAATCCCCTGGAGCTGACATCATATTACACCCCTTCGTGCACACCTGAAAGCATACAGGTATGTGCTATTTTAAAGATCTTTATTTTAGAAGTGGAAAGCTAACAGGGCTCTTTTAAATAATATTCAGCTAGACACCAAAAGAGAAACCTTTACTTTCACGCAGAAAGCTGGTTAAGGCAACTATAAAACTAAACAGCTACTCACACAGGAGTATTGCCTTTTATTGCAAACTAGCAAAATACCCGCGCTTCGCAGCGGCGAAGTACTGCCTTAAAAGTTTTCTTAAGAAGAAAATTAAACCTTTTTAAACCGAGGGAAAATATACCAATAATTATTTGTTAAGGATCTCTTTGTATACCACATTGTGAGTGCGGCCCTCCGGCTGTAATATGACCAAGCTGTGCGCTGAGCTTACTCTTGAGTATGCAACGTACAGTTGGCCATGTGAACAGTAATCTTGTTTCAAATCTCACAGCTTGGATTGCTGCTGTCATAATCGGTTTGAGTTTCATGGTTTGTTTCAATTACGACAGTATTTGTAGGACTTGTGTTGAAGAGACATTCGGCATCTGTCAAGCGTTGTAAGTATACAACCGGTTTCATCGGTAACTTCACATCCAGCTTTTGAGAGTTTAAACAATCATAAACATCAAAGTGTCCACTACTGAAATCGTCACCTGTCAATCTAAGATTTTTAAGAGGCATTGGCGGTTGTCGAAAGGTATAAAATATTTGGCCATTTCGGTACACTTGAAAGCAACAACCGAACAATTCACCGGCAGCCATCAACTCACATGCAGATGCATAGGTGAAGGGCTTAAGCATTTCACTCTTCTAGTGCTCCTGTGTAGAATAATTATCTCCTATACCATCATCAGTCCACACCTTGAACCTGTCCCAGTCATTCAATACATAAGACACAATGTTCCTCCGGATATCAAGAGCGAGCCTGATATGGCCGTGCAATATGTAACAAAGAGAATGGAAAAGGTAGGTGCCATCTCCGGGCATGGAAACCACTCGGTAAGTGACAGTTCTTTGATCGATGGTGATCACCTCGATAGACATGTTAATGGGGGTACGGTTGGAATGATAAAGGAAATGGGTACCTGAACAATGTAAAATAAGTCTAAAATACCTACACAATAACTATAATCGTAATAAATGAACAATAAAACAGCGGAGAAGCCATGGATTAAATAAAAAGGCTGTAGTTATCAGCAGGGAGACGTGAATCCGTGGCGAAGCAAGGAAGGGAATGTAGAGACCGGGCGGGACGGCCTTATATAGGCAGGCAGCCAACAGCGTGGGAGGCGTTGGGATGGGGACCAACGCCGCCTCACACGTGACCGAGCTGCAGGCTATGGGCGATATATATGCGTAAGTAGGATTCAGTTAGCGTTGGGAACCCGCGTACCAAATTTCTTGAAAATGGGCCCATAAGTAACAAAGACTGTTGAAAAGTTCAATATGGCGGCTGACAGTGGCATCATATCACCGAAATAAGTACCAAATTTCAGTCTTCTACCTACACGGGAAGTTGGAAAATTAGTGACGTTGGAAAGTTCAATATGGTGACCGACAGTGGCATCATACCATCGAAATAAGTACGTACATTGGTTTCGGTTAGCGCAGGGAAGCTGCCTGCCAAATTTCGTGAAGATGGGGCCATAAATAAGAAAGTTCAACATGGCGGACGTTGTCGACCGTTATGTGTAGAATTTCGAAATGAAACCTGCTTAACTTTTGTAATTAAGCTGTAAGGAATGAGCCTGCCAAATTTCAGCCTTCTACCTACACGGGAAGTTGGAGAATTAGTGATGAGTGAGTGAGTGAGTGAGTGAGGGCTTTGCCTTTTATTAGTATAGATAGATAGATAGATAGATACTTTATTAATCCCAAGGGGAAATTCACATAATCCAGCAGCAGTATACTGATACAAAGAAACAATATTAAATTAAATATTAATAAAAATGAAAAAAAAAATGAAAAAAATTAAAATAAAATTAATGATAGCATTTACTTCCCCAGGTGGAATTGAAGAGTCGCATAGTGTGGGGGAGGAACGATCTCTTTAGTCTGTCAGTGGAGCAGGACAGTGACAAAAGTCTGTCACTGAAGCTACTCCTCTGTGTGGAGATGACACTGTTAAGTGGATGCAGTGGATTATTCATGATTGACAGGAGTTTGCTTAGTGCCCGTCTCTCTGCCACAGATGTTAAACTGTCCAACTTTAATCCTACAATAGAGCCTGCCTTCTTAACAAGTTTGTCCAGGCATGAGGCGTCTTTCATCTTTATGCTGCCACCCCAGCACACCACCCAGATATGTTGCCTGCTGAAGCAGTAATATCAGGATGTGCTAGATTGTCTGATGAGAGAGAACAGGTTAAGCATGTGCTGAGTCAAGAGAAAAGAACTGAACAAAAGTTATAGTTATGCATTTAATCTGGCATATGATAAGGGGCCCAGTTTAGGGTTGTAGGAAGAGGTTAATCATCACATCAGTATTGGATATATTTTACTACCTTGACCTGGGATGGTGTAGTAATAAATATGCTTTTAATCGCTTTGTTCAAGGAAATAGATTTATTTTGATTACAAGTGTGGGTTTCAAATCTCTGTTAGAAAAGAAATGTAAACGTAGTGCACTTTTTATTTGTAACATATTACATTTTGTAATAAGTAACAATATTGCATATTTGTTTAGGTTTTGCAAGTAATAAGTAATGTAACTTTAAAACGTAACATTTCCCAGCACTAGTCTCTTCTGAACATCTGTTTTCTGTATCTGGATATGTTTTTAATGAAAAAGAACATTCCTTGAATGACCATTGCAAATAGACTGTTGTGTTTAAGCAACTGGATGAATAACTACTCAGAAAATTCATAATGTCTTATTTTTGATCTTAACATCATTTTAAGGACAGCATTTTTGACAGAACCAATCAAAGTGCTAGACAAACATGCACTGTTATATTTACTTACAGTAAGTAAATAAAGAATTTTACTTATGTAAATACTTACATTGTGCTGTTAACTGATTAGTTTCACTGTTTATTCAATTACTTCTGCTAAACAAAACTGCTAAATGAACTAACTGGAATGATTTAAAATGCTTAGGCAAGTATTTATTATAAATGCTTTGTATTAAAACAGTAATCAGTTTTATTTGGGCTTTATAAAAAAATATGAATATGTATCAAGGAAATACAAAATAAATTTGTGATTAATCCATCCATCCATCCATCATCCATCCCGCTACATCCTTAATACAAGGTCACGGGGGGTCTGCTGGAGTCAATCCCAGCCAACACATGGCGCAAGGCAGGAAACAAACCCCAGGCAGAGCGCCAGCCCATCGCAGGGCACACACACACCCACCCACCAAGCACACACTAGGGACAATTTAGAATCGCTAATGCACCTAACCTGCATGTCTTTGGACTGTGGGAGGAAACCGGAGTACCTGGAGGAAACCCACGCAGACACAGGGAGAACATGCAAACTCCATGCAGGGAGGACCTGGGAAGCGAACCCGGGTCTCCTAATGCAAGGCAGCAGCACTACCAACTGTGCCACCATGCTGCCCTATTTGTGATTAATATGCAGCTACTTTCAATTAAAATTTTTAATCACGTGATTAATCACATAATCTGTATAAATATGACCTAAAACATCATCAGATTTTTACTCAAGTCCTAAAATTAGATAAAGAGAAACCAGTTAAACAAATCAGACACAAATATTATACTTGGTCATTTATTTAATGAGGAAAATGATCGAATATTACATATTTGTGAGTGGCAAAAGTATGTGAACCTCTAGGATTAGCAGTTAGTTTGAAGGTGAAATTAGAGGCAGGTGTTTTCAATCAATGGGATGACAATCAGGTGTGAGTGGGCACCCTGTGTTATTTAAAGAACAGGGATCTATCAAAGTCTTCTCTTCACAACACGTTTGTGGAAGTGTATCATGGCATGAACAAAGGAGATTTCTGAGGACCTCAGAAAAAGATTTGTTGATGCTCATCAAGCTGGAAAACGTTACAAAACCATCTCTAAAGTTTGGACTCCACCAATCCAGAGTCTGACAGATTGTGTACAAATGGAGGAAATTCAAGACCATTGTTACCCTCCCCAGGAGTGGTCGACCAACAAAGATCACTCCAAGAGCAAGGCGTGTAATAGTCAGCGAGGTCACAAAGGACTTCAGGGTAACTTCTAAGCAACTGAAGGCCTCTCTTACATTGGCTAATGTTCATGTTCATGAGTCCATCATCAGGAGAACACTGAACAACAATGGTGTGCATGGCAGGGTTGCAAGGAGAAAGCCACTGCTCTCCAAAAAAAAAATTGCTGCTCGTCTGCAGTTTGCTAAAGATCACGTGAAAAAAACAGAAGGCTATTGGAAGAATGTTTTGTGGACGGATGAGACCAAAATAGAACTTTTTGATTTAAATGAAAAGCGTTATGTTTGGAGAAAGGAAAACACTGCATTCCAGCATAAGAACTTATCCCATCTGTGAAACATGGTGGTGGTAGTATCATGGTTTGGGCCTGTTTTGCTGCATCTAGGCCTGGACGGCTTGCCTTCATTGATGGAACAATGAATTCTGAATTATATCAGAGAATTCTAAAGGAAAATGTCGGAACATCTGTCCATGAACTGAATCTCAAGAGAAGGTGGGTCATGCAGCAAGACCACGACCCTAAGCACACAAGTCGTTCTACCAAAGAATGGTTAAAGAAGAATAAAGTTAATGGTTTGGAATGGCCAAGTCAAAGTCCTGACCTTAATTCAATCGAAATGTTGTGGAAGGACCTGAAGCAAGCAGTTAATGTGAGGAAACCCACCAACATCCCAGAGTTGAAGCTGTTCTGTACAGAGGAATGGGCTAAAATTTAGCTTTAGTTACAGTTATTGCTGCAAAGGGGAGTCACACCAGATACTGAAAGCAAAGGTTCACATACTTTTGCCACTCACAAATATGTAATATTTGATCATTTTCCTCATTAAATAAATGACCAAGTATAATATTTGTGTCTGATTTGTTTAACTGGTTTCTCTTTATCTACTTTTAGGACTTGAGTGAAAATCTGATGATGTTTTAGGTCATATTTATGCAGAAATATAGAAAATTCTAAAGGGTTCGCAAACTTTCAAGCAGCACTGTACATTTATTTGTAATATCTTCTGATGCAGACTACAGTGGCATGCATAAGTTTGGCCTTGCTTAAAATGTCTGTTATTGTAAATAGTTAAGTGAGCAGAAGATAAATTGATGCAAAATTATTGTACTGTTTTTGTTTTCTACATTTGTACAGTGAAAAAAGGAAAGGAGCACTATGTAAAGGTTTGGGCACCCCAAGGTATTTGAGGTCTCAGAAAACTTTTACAAAGGTCTCAAACCTTAATTAACTCATTAGAGCTATGGCTTATTCACAAATGACATTAGGAAACCCCGGGTGATGTAAATTGTCAAGTTGTATAAGTTTCCTGACTCCTCAAAACTTGTCGCAACAATCAGTAGCCATGGGCTCTTCAAAGTAACTGCTTAGCACTCTGAAAAATGAAATAATTGATTCTTACAAAGCAGGAGAAGGCTAGAAGAAGATAGTACAGTGTTTTCAGGTAGCTGTTTCCTCAGTCTATAATGTCATTAAGAAATGTCAAAACCTGAACAAATATGGCCTTCAATGTTAAGTCAGCAGAAAAAAAGAACTTTCCTATTTCCTAGACTCAAAATTCAGCACCTAAAGTTTGCAAATGAACATCTAAACAAGTCTGATGCATTTTGGAAACACATCCTGTGTACTAATGAAGTCAAGATAAAACTTTTTGGCCACAATGTATGTTTGTACAAAAAAGGGTACCGAATTGCATGAAAAGAACACCACTCAAACTATTAAATACATTGAATACTGTTAAAAAAAAAAAAAAATCATACCTTGCACTTTCACTTGGTTCATTCTTTGCACTCATCAACAAAATGCTGATGGAATAATCCTAAAAGAGTATTTCTCAAGTTATTAACTTCATAAAAACATAATAAAACATACATTTATATTGTAATATAAAAAACAATGATTAAGATATGAGCAAATTAATCCTTTTGAGTAACTTAAGAAAAGCAAATGTAAATATGCCAACAAAAAATCTGGAAAAAAAATAGCCTGACAACTTACAAATACATAATCAGTAAACTAAACAAATAAAACAGAATAACTAGCAACACACTGAGTGGTAGCTGATCATACATGATCGTATTCATCTTGAAGGAATTTTGTGTGCCCCTTATATATGAACAGCGTTTCTTTATTAAGAAAGAATTCATTCACAAAAATACAGGGTATCGTTATATAAAAAAAGTGCTCCATTATGTTACATAAGTGCTCCTTTATATATAAAAGCATGGCATTTCTAAGCAGCAGTGATTATCAAGACTATTACTAACCAGTTTGTTTATTTCAGTGATACATTAAAATCTACTAATCAAAAGACAGAAAGTATGTCAGAACTATGTCTAATAATAAAATTGACAACATGATTTAAACGTAGCTTGTTAAAAGGAAAATGCATTTAGGAAATATGGTTCATTTGATACAGTGATTGCCAGACTTACTGTATTTTCTGTTCTTTTTAGTTACAAAAAAGTCCATTCTTACATGTATTTTCTTTCTACAGGGCAGATATTCCATTACGTTTTGTCATTCAGACAACAAATAATGATCTAGTTCAGTGATTCTCTACCTGCAATACATGTAGTACACTGGTAGTATATGTATTATTACTGTTACAGTGGAAGCACAAAAAAAAACCTAAAGTGGCAAGCATGACCCAAGAAAAGAGAAAGAGAAAAAACATTTAACAACATTTTCAAAGAGAAAGAGAGAGAAGCTGTCTCATTTGCAGTTACAACTCAAAAAGCACTTCCAGTATTTGAATTACAGTAGTATTGCAGGTATCTTATTATTTAAAAATCCTGTGTGGTTTTACTTAAAAAAGTAAAAGAGACCCATTGCAATTTTAAGAAAAAAAGTGCTTGCTTCTTTTATACCAATATAGAATCAGTAATAAAGATACACAATTTGTGTATACTTTGACAGCACAATGTTGAGATCAATTTACTGCCTGTTCAATGAGTTCAGCAAGGGAAAAGATTATTCACTTTTTATAACAACACCATAAAATAAGTGAAACTTCTATTTCTCCTCAGTTTATTATGAACCTGGTTAAAACTGTTTGTCCAGCCATTCATTTTCTGCCCGGGTTTATCCAGTTTAGGGTTACTGGAAGCTCAAAGCCTATCTCAGCTGCACTGGGTGCCAACCTCACATATATCTGACTACAAATTATTCTAGATTAAAAAGTATTTAGTTAGTACTTCAAAATGCCCACGTTGCTCAAAATTTACCCTAATGTTTTAAAGCACAAGGTAAATACCTGAATCATACAACATTCAATCTGTTAAACAAAATCTATAAACTCAAAAATGCACAGTTGGCAGGGCTCCTGAAACAGAGTACTTAATTAATGAAAACAAATCAGAAAATACTAAGTTTGCATTATTTGTTGTGTTTTTTTAAAAGGAAAGTTTGTATTTTTTAAACAAATTAATGTTTATTATTTGAATGAGAACATCTGTGAAGTCAGGTACTGATGTTGGACAAGAAGATATTTCTCACAATCTGTGTCTCAGTTCCTCCCAAAGGTGTTCAGTAGGGTTGAGGTCAGGGCTCTATAAAGGCCACTCAAACTCTTCCACACAAAACCCATCATACCATGCCTTTACAGACCCGACCTTGTGCACAGGGGCACAGTCATGTTGGAACAGAAAAGAGCCTTACCTGTGCTGTTGCCACAAACATGGAAGCATACAGTTGTTTAAATATCTTAGTATACTGTAGCATTAACAGTACCCTTCACTGGAATCAATAGCCTAAATCATACTCTGAAAAACAGCGCCAAGACCAACATTCCTCCATTTCATAGAGTTCCTGACCACCAGTTCTTGTACTGATGTTGTTTCCTGAGGAAGTATGGAACTCTGTTGTTAGTAATGAAATAGACAAGTTGTGATTTTTATGCACTATGTACTTCAGCACTTGGTGAGACTGCATGGTCTACCACTTTGTGGCTGAGCTTTTGTTGCTCATAGATGCTTTCACTTCACAACAGTTATACAGGAAACTTTATAGTTGACCAGGAAGATCTAGCAGAGCATACATTTCCAAATATGCAACTCTATAACAGCTCCATGTTTAAAGTAGAGGACGGCATGGTATTAGATTTTCAGTCCCGGTCTCAGCCAATACCAAAAAAATTCAATCCAATTTCCACCTACTCCTGGCAGTAGTTTGATTCTTCTCCAGGCCACATTGCCATTTTCCCCTTTAAAAAGCATTTGACTTAGGCACAAGTGGATTCTTAAAACAGCAGATTTAAGGGAGTTTGGGGAAATACCATATAGATAGAGCACATTTGTTTATGACTACTTTTTCTTGTTCGCAATACAATCACGGTTGATCTATTGATACCCTTTTAAAAAAATAAACTGCTGAATAGATATAGAGTGAGAAGATGTCCTCTTTTTCTTAGTAATGTCCTCTTTTTGAGACCTAAAACAGTGATCTGGCTTATATTTATAGAATCCTTAAAAATGTCCTGTATTTTGACCGTTGCCAAGACTGTGTAAATAAACAGCAGACCTACAAATTTTGTATGTTTGAGACAATTTCCTTTCCGCAACATTACCACATTTTTGCTATAGTGTATTCTAAATATTTGTGATATCTTGCATTCTACTACTGCTAATAAAGTTTTTTTAGTATAGAATGCAATACGAACTCCTGATGAAGTGGTAAAGGCAGACTTTAACAAGTTATGCACAAGGTACCTGGCTGGGGGTTTGTTTACGATGCGATAAACCAAAAAAAAAGTCAATCAAAATCAATATTGGAAATTTTGCATATCCAAAGATGTGTTCTTTCAACTAAATTATAGGTTTCCATGTTGTCTGCTGTCATCATTAAAATATGTGATTTGTACATGTATGCTCCGAGATAAGCAGTGTGCTACAGCTGAGTCAGTCTAAATTTATGAAATATAACTCATGTTGAGCGGCATATAGTTAAAGGCCCATCACCACTGGATAGATTAGGTTCAGAACATTCTAATGATGTAGTGTAGTCAACGATTGGTCATTTGTACTACATGTCACAGCTGTACACAAACAGCAACAAATGTAATGCCTATGTAACGTCTCATCTTTATACACCATTAAGCACAAAAGCTTTAGTTAGAGTCTAAAGAAAGTTTGGACTTTATTGTGAATGACATGTTTAATGAAGGACTCGAGGATATGCTTAATTTGTAAATACTGTTTAGTATGAATATGAAGCGACGCAGCATGCAGTTTAAGCATCATGGATTCAATTACCATATGCAGAAGCCTTCTGCAGCTCATTCATCCTTCTATAGCTTTCTTAGCAGTGCTCTTTCAATTTCAGCTTAGAGTACACTGGCAATATTTGTTAGTGTACTGATGAGTAATTGTTATGCTGTACTTGTACTTTACAAACTTTCACGCAAAGACCCATACGTCTCTCATGCATGTCTCTCGAGCATATGAGGAGTAAACAGAAAAAAAAACAAAAACACACAAAAAAAAAAATCCACTGAGGGAATAAACAGCACCATGCAGCACCACTTTCTGCTTGCTTCATCAACCCCAAACACCCCCACCAACACCAATCCTCCCAGGAAAGGAGAAATGATGAAGATTACAAAAGGGAAATACAACTGAACAGATTAAAGATTGAAAAGAGTGCAACTGGAAACGGGATTAAATGTCTTACAAGGCTGTGTGGAAAAAATTGCTTACTTGAAGATTTTAAGTGATATAAAGTGTTTGTGTGTACAGTGGAACCTCGGGTCAGGAATGTCTCTGAAAACGTATAAATCGGGTTACGAATAAAACGTTCGCCAAACTTTTGCATCTGTTCACGACCACACACTCGGGTGACAAAAAAGCCAGTTGCCCTTCCGGTTCGTACGCACCCATGATTTCCGCATGTGTTCACTCTCTCCCTGTGCATTCACTGTGAACTCTTTGTGCTCTATTTCGTTTCCCTTCCGGTTCATACGTGCCGGTGATTAACGCACGTGTTCAGTTTCTTTCTGTACAGTACATTGTTCTCGGTCAGATGTGCATCGCGCAGAGGGACTTTGTGGTATAGCAGGTCCACAGCTCACATCAAGAGGCCAGTTTGAAATAAATAATCGCCGCGCTTGCAGCTTAGCGAGGGGGCGTGGTGGGTGATTGCTAGAGCTGCCACATCCTCTTAATAAATATACTCAGCAAAAAAAGAAACGTCCCTTTTTCAGGACTGTGTATTTCAACAATAATGTTTTAAAAACGGTTCTGCGGCGCTGGGGGATGGAATACCAAGCTGCTTGCTGCTTGTCTTGATTGGCACATTTACAAGACAAAAGACACTGAGGGAGAGGTGCGAACGGATTTAAGGTGGGCCAATTTTACATTTTTTTTTTGTAGGCTTTGGTAATACAACTGTTAAAAGTAGTGGAAGAATTGTGCTAATGAGAAGTTAAATTTGAATCTTAATTCCTTGTGGGATGCAAAAATATTATCGATGTACAACTCTCTACAGGGCAATTTAATTATTAGTGTATTGTTGATAATTTCTAATAACTGGGGCACAGAGCCGGAAATACTGCAAGATTTTAATTCTATTGCAGAACAGGCTTGTGTTTATTCATTGATTTGTATCGATGTCCAAGTCTTTAGAAATATGGCTTGTACATTTCCAGCCAAATGAAAAAATTGAAAGTTAGGTAGTACCATGCCACCTTCTCCTTTAGGTCAATAGTCACCCTTTAGATTCGTGGATGTTTAAAATTCCAAATAAATGATTGAATCTAATCTCTTAAAAATGATTTGTTAATGTATATGGGGATAGTTTGAAATAGGAAAAGATGCTTGGGGAGGATGTTTATCTTAACTGTGTTGATTCTACCTGCCAAAGTGAGACAGAGGGTGGGCCATCTATTTACATCTTGTTTAATTTTGTCCATGCAGACAGCAAACTTTTGTTGAAAAACAGCTTTTTATTTACTTGTGATATTTAACCCCTAGATATTTAAACTGATCTCATAAGATAATTTGGAAGGTGTCCGGTCTAGTATTGTGTGGTAGAGAGCCAACTGGAAAAAGCACAATTTTATTCAAATTTAATTTTGAGTCCAGATATCTTTTGAAATTCTGCTAATACTTTTAGGCCTGCTGACAAGGAATTTTGTGGATCAGATATATACAACACCATATCATCAGCATATAATGATGATTTCTGTTCCAAGTCTTTCTCTGAAAATTCCCTTTATATAGTGGTGTGAAAAACTATTTGCCCCCTTCCTGATTTCTTATTTTTTTGCATGTTTGTCACACAAAATGTTTCTGATCATCAAACACATTTAACCATTAGTCAAATATAACACAAGTAAACACAAAATCCCTATACTGTACTCTAATAGACTGCAGCTCGATAGCCGTGGGAGGCAGAGTTTCGTATTAAAGCATTTAACCAATCACATTTCAGCCATCATTTGTTGCCAGGCAGAGAGGCTTTCACAATCCGTTGTGTAAGCACTCTAACACAGAATAAATATCGATTAACCTGTTGCTTCAACCAATCAGATTTTGAGTTTGTGTCAGTCGGGCCCTCTAGCAGGCATGTGGCAATGTCACCGTATTCAGACCCATTGATTGGATAGAAGCCGATATGAGGAACTCTATGAGGCCACTGAAAGCACCGCAAACACTCCGAGCGAAAGATCGTCGCGCGCTCTACGGCCAACTCCATGGCAGGATTCTGGACAATATTATTTGCCAGACACAGACCAGATTTCAAGACCACGAAAACCTGATGTTTGTCACGCTCCTCGAGCCCCAGAAGTTTCGGGAATACAAGAAAAATTTCACGCATGCAGCCTTCTCCAGTTTAACACAAGAGCTCACGGAGTGCTTTTTAATCTGTCTCGGCTAAAAACAGAACTGACTGTAATGTATGCCATGGATGATTTTTTAGGAAAATCTCCCACTGATCTCCTTCATCAGAAAAATCTGAATGAGAGCATGGGGCAGCTGTTCACATTGGTATATTTGGCGGTGAGCATTCCTGTGTACACTGCTTCTGTCGAGCGGACATTTTCAGCCCTAAACAGAATTCGAACTTATGCCAGAAATATCATAGGGTGGGTTCGCCTTTCAGCATTAGCTTCGAATGCGATAGAAAGGGATGTTTTGATGGAACTGAAGCGCACAGATAATCCGTACAACAGAGTAAATAAACTGTTTTTGAAGAAAGAGAGGACGATGAATTTTGTTAACAAATAATCCGAATTTTTGGTGAGTAAAATGTTGCGATTTTCCTAAATAATATTGCAAGTTTATGAGTTATTATTGATGTTTTTTATGTGATGTCGTGGCTGTGGCTGCAGTAGAAAGGAACTTGTATCTCCCATATCTCCCGATCTACATACTGTCAAATAAACGAACCACACGCCGTGGCACAACACGAGAGGCTTCGCCTCTAGCGCTGACGTCCGAGGTTCGATTCCCGACAGGGGGTGCAGTGAGTGTGTACACCTGATGAGCCCAGAATTAGGGCGAAACACATGCCGTGTATTGTTTGTATTATTTGACAGTAAAACTATTTCAATATATTCAATATATATAAATCAGCGCTTCCCCATTCATTTTACCCTCACACCCCCTTAGTTTGAGAAGAAGTATGAAAAAATATGAGGTTAATGCAGAAAAACAGATCACCAATTGAAGCTTTATGAATAATGGATACTTTATTCGCCATCAATAATTGTTTTGGTAAAGCCTTACTCAGTGTAATCCTCCTTCCATTTTCTAATTTTTTTTCGCGACTACCCATGATTAAATGAACGGTAAAAAAGTAAGAGCGAAGCGAGGGTCACTTATTGAGGCAGGCAGGCAGGCGACAGCTCAATAGCTCGCAAGCTCGATGTGGTGCGCGTCAAGTCGCTCTACAATGTGCGATCAGATTCGATAAAATATATCTTTTCAAGTTCTATTTGGATATAAGTAGGTTCTATTTAGTCGACTGAAATATCTTTGGTAGGAATGTAAGTTGAACTTTATTAATTTAAAATATTATGCAATGATGACTAAATTTAACTTACATTCCTACCAAACATATTTCTGTCAACTAAATAAAAATTAGTTATATTTAAAATTTAAATAGAACTTGAACAGACACGATAGTTCATAATACCCACACAGCACTAAATGCACATAAGAGCAGGAGTCATCCGTTTTAACAGGCAGCGTATTGCACTGATACGAAATAGCCTTCCCATTTAATTATTTAGGAATGGATAGATTAAAATTTTGTACAAATAATGTTTTTCATTTTTCTTTCTTGATGGATTCTGGCACCCCCAGCAACAGCTGCTCACACCCCAAAGGGTATATATATATATATATATGTGTGTGTATATGTATGTGTGTGTGTATATATATAGATATAGATGGATATATATATAGATATATATAGATATATATTGTGAGCTGGAGGGCTGATCGCACCCCAAATAGATACAGACGTCCCTGGGAAAACCACAAACCCTGAAACACTGACTACCACCCTCACATTGCTCCTTATCCTTGCACTATAACGCGTAATACAAGCCTTGCGCGGTACTCCGCAGACTTATAAGCCTTGCGCAGCGCCTGTCAGTTTTGGAATTGATTGTTTGCTTTTATCTCTTTCTGCTCCTAGCGGAACTGTCATCTCTGACTTGTCATGGACCACGTTTAAGCTCATGTGTTTGCAGTGTTTGAATTAAAATCCTTTTTCCAAAAATTAAATTAAATTAAAATGCCCTTTTTCCAAAACTGATTAATAAATGTAAGGGACCAGTAGTTCAGTCCACTAATGAACTTTGTGGGGGGGAGAAGAAGAAGAAAACAAGGACGAAGAACTGGTAGCGGCCGGGGAAAATCTAGAGCCCAACTTAGATATTGAACCCGATCTCTCCAGCAAGACGGAGGAGGTCACCCCCGACAATCTTCCAGAATGGGCTGGTCCTTCTACATCTTCCCAGATTGCAAACGGCTCCGAACACAAACCGAGCGTTAACGAACAATCAGATTTTGTGCGTTTGCAGCATACTGATAGCTCATTAGAATATGCATTTAAACAGGCTCGCCCTGCTAATGACTCTTATTACCAAGAGCGTAATTCCGGGGGTGTGAAAACCCCACACTTTATAGAAAAGGACGGTTGCCTTTTCAGAGTGATTCAGATCATTTGGAGGGGGAATTTATTGAACAACTGGTGGTACCTGAAGCACATAGGGAAACTGTTTTGCATCTGGCACATTCACACATCTTGGGGGGGCACCTCGGTGCCGACAAAACTAGAGACCGGTTATCAAAACGATTTTATTGGCTTAATATGGGAAAAGATGTTGAACGATTTTGTACTTCATGTCCAGACTGCCAGATCGTCTCTGCTTATAAGCCTCCTCGGCTCCCCTTTGTCCTATGCCCATATTGGAAGTTCCCTTTCAGCGTGTGGGATTAGATATTGTGGGACCATTTACCTAAGAGTAAGGATGGGTACCAATATTTGCTGGTGTTGGTTGATTATGCGACACGATATCCAGAAATGATTGCTGAAAAGGCCAACTCTTGGCTGTAGCCAAAGCACTATGTGAAACTTTTACTCGTATTGGTATCCCTAGAGAAATCTTAACTGATCAGGCACACCTTTCACTTCTCGTGATGAAACAATTGTGTGACAGCTTTGCTATTAAGAAATTGAGTACTACTGTTTACCATCCTCAAACGAATGGTTTAACCGGCGATTTAACAAAACATTGAAACAGATGATCAGGCGAGTTGCTCATAATGATCCCACAACATGGAACACTGTCCTACCTTTTGTTTTGTACGCGTGCGAGAATCACCACAGGCGTCCACTGGCTTGAGTCCCTTGAGTTGTTATTCGGCAGGCGGCCGCGAGGCATCCTGGATGTGGTACGTGAGGAATGGATAGGAAACGAGAGAGCAGCTAAGGTCCAAGCTTTGCAGATCGACTAATTTCGTTGCAAGACAGAATTTCTATGCTTTCCTCTATTGCTGTGGAACACCAACAACGAGAACAGGAAACTCAGAAGCGTCTTTACGATAGGCGCAGCAAGCTCCGTGAGTTCAAACCTGGCGATCGTGTTTTGGTACTGGTTCCCTCGGATCCACACAAATTCTTAGCTAAATGGCAGGGCCCGCCATTATTGAGGAGCGTATGAGTCCGTAAATTACAAGGTTAGAATACCAGGCGGGGCAAACCTTTCCAGATTTTACACATTAACCTCTTGAAGGAATGGCACGACCGACAAGAGGTTAACACTTCCTTGGCTGCTGTTTCTCAGACCGATGTTACCATTGGTAACGATCTTACTGACACGCAAAAGACAGAACTGTTATCTTTGATAGAACGGAACACTGATGTCTTTTCAGATTTACCAGGCAAGACTAACATTACAAAACATAAAATTACCACTGCACCTGATGTTCGCGTACAGATGCGGCCGTCCGGATACGGAAGCGCGAAATATTGTCTTGAAGAGGTAAAAAGATGCTGACACTGGGTGTAATTCGTGAAAGTAAAGTGACTGGTGCAGCCCAGTCGTATTAGTCCCAAAGCAAGACGGTTCGGTTCGGTTCTGTATCGATTTCAGGCGCTTGAATAAGGTCTCTAAATTGATGCTTATCCCATGCCCCGTGTCGATGAACTGTTGGAAAAACTGGGTCAGGCGAGCTATATCTCCACGCTAGATCTCACGAAAGGCTATTGGCAGGTGCCTTTAGAGGCTAGCAGTTGTGAGAAAACGGCATTTGCGACTCCTGACGGACTCTATGAATTTACAAGACTCCGTTTGGTCTTCACGGGCACCTCTAACTTTTCAGCGTATGATGGATCAGATCCTACGTCCTCATTCTGAATATTCGGGGGCATACCTTGACGGTGTGATTTTTAGCAATGATTGGAAAACACACTTAGAGCGGCTTCAAGCCGTTCTTGAAAGCTTGAGACAGGCTGGCCTTACTGCTAACCCTAAGAAATGTAAACTAGGCATGTCCGAGACTCATTACTTAGGCTATTCTATGGGCAAGGGTTTACTTAGGCCACAATTAAGGAAAATAGAAGAAATGCTTGTTTACCCGAGACCTGAGACACAGAAACAAGTACGCGCTTTCTGGGACTCGCTGGTTACTACAGAAAATTCATTCCAAATTTTGCACATAGAGCTGCTCCTCTTACAGAACTTACTAGAGGCAGAAAAACCGACCTATCTGTGGACAGAAAATTGCGAACGTTCTTTCAACGATTTAAAAAGCATTGTCTTCTTACCCGGTTCTAAGGAACCCGGATTTCAAAAAGATTTTATCTTGCAAACAGACGCAAGTGCATTTGGTGTGGGCAGTCCTGTCACAAATTTTTGATGGAGAAGAACATCCAATCACATATTTGAGTAGGAAATTACTTCCTAGGGAGCGCAATTATTCTACAATTGAGAAAGAATGCTTGGCAATTAGGTGGGCTGTGGAAGCTTCGCTATTACTTGTGGGGACGAAACTTCACTTTGGTAACTGATCATGCTCCACTCCAGTGGTTGTACCGACAGAAAGATACAAACTCTCGTCTAATGAGATGGTTTCTGGGTTTACAACCTTACAGTTTCACAGTAAAGCACCGACCAGGTTCTGAACACGTCAACGCAGGCGTATTATCCGACTACATGAACCTGGTACAGAGAGTCGCTTGATTCACAGGAATGTGAATAAAGCTGAGGGGAGGGTGTGAGCTGGAGGGCTGATCGCACCCCAAATAGATACAGACGCCCTGGGAAAACCACAAACCCTGAAACACTGACTACACACATTGCTCCTTATCCTTGCACTATAACGCGTAATACAAGCTCTCGCGGTACTCCGCCGACTTATAAGCCTTGCAGCGCCTGTCAGTTTGGAATTGATTGTTTGCTTTTATCTCTCTCTGCTCCTAGCGGAACTGTCATCTCTGACTTGTCATGGAGCACGTTTAAGCTCATGTGTTTGCAGTGTTTGAATAAAAATCCTTCTTGTTTCTACGACCTCCTGTGTCTCTGTGCAAATCTGTGACCCAAGCGTGATGATATATATATATATATATATATATATATATATATATATATATATGTGAACGCTGGCCCTGGCACAGACAGACGGACATCATATTGTCACCACACACCATTTATTATGTACACTATTTACACAAAGTTTTCTCACGCACCCCCAGTGCCTTCTTGCACCGATCTCCCCAAGTCCAGGCCACACAGTCCTTTTGCCTTCCTGGCGCCTCCCGTCCTCTCTCTCCAGTTCAGTCTACTTCCTCCCGACTTCCACCACCGACTGGAGGGAGGCGGCCCCTTAAATAACGCTCCCGGATGAGCCCCAGGTGTTCCCGGCATTCCCTCCTTAGCCGCCCCAGCGTGGCGGAAGTGTCGGCTGTCTTTCTGGTAGCTCTCCGGGCGCCACATAAAGTCCTCTCCCCGGCACTTCCTGGTGTGGCGGAAGTGCCGGGCTGCCGGAATAATTAGGCACTGGGGCGCCGCCTGGCGGTAGCCACGGGTCCCTAGAGGGCTGGGCTTCCAAGCCCTGTACCCGAGGCCCCCTGCATAACCAGGACGGACGCCCCTACTCGGTCTGGAGGAGGCACAAGCCTGGACCACAATGTATATATATATATATATATATATATATATATATATATATATATATATACAGAGATAGATATACAGAGATAGATATATAGATAGATATGGATATAGATAGATATATAGATAGATATGGATATAGATAGATATATAGATATATATAGATAAAGATATTAGATATATAGATATACTGTGTGTGTGTGTATGTGTATATATATGTAGATATATATATATATATATATATGGAGATATAGATATATATATATAGATATATATGTGTGTGTATGTATGTATGTATGTGTGTGTATATATATATATATATATATATATATATATATATATATATATATATAGAGAGAGAGAGAGAGAGAGAGAGATATATAGATAGATATGGATATAGATAGATATATATGATATATATAGATAAAGATATTAGATATATAGATATACTGTGTGTGTGTATGTATGTGTATATATATATGTAGAGAGATATATAGATATATATATATATATGGAGATATAGATATATATATAGATATATATATGTGTGTATATGTATATATATATATATATATATATATATATATATATATATATATATATATATATATATATACACATATACATACAGTGTATATATATACAGTGGTGTGAAAAACTATTTGCCCCCTTCCTGATTTCTTATTCTTTTGCATGTTTGTCACACAAAATGTTTCTGATCATCAAACACATTTAACCATTAGTCAAATATAACACAAATAAACACAAAATGCAGTTTTTAAATGATGGTTTTTATTATTTAGGGAGAAAAAAAAATCCAAACCTACATGGCCCTGTGTGAAAAAGTAATTACCCCCTTGTTAAAAAATAACCTAACTGTGGTGTATCACACCTGAGTTCAATTTCCGTAGCCACCCACAGGCCTGATTACTGCCACACCTGTTTCAATCAAGAAATCACTTAAATAGGAGCTGCCTGACACAGAGAAGTAGACCAAAAGCACCTCAAAAGCTAGACATCATGCCAAGATCCAAAGAAATTCAGGAACAAATGAGAACAGAAGTAATTGAGATCTATCAGTCTGGTAAAGGTTATAAAGCCATTTCTAAAGCTTTGGGACTCCAGTGAACCACAGTGAGAGCCATTATCCACAAATGGCAAAAACATGGAACAGTGGTGAACCTTCCCAGGAGTGGCCGGCCGATCAAAATTACCCCAAGAGCGCAGAGACAACTCTTCCAAGAGGTCACAAAAGACCCCAGGACAACGTCTAAAGAACTGCAGGCCTCACTTGCCTCAATTAAGGTCAGTGTTCACGACTCCAACATAAGAAAGAGACTGGGAAAAACGGCCTGCATGTCAGATTTCCAAGACGCAAACCACTGTTAAGCAAAAAGAACATTAGGGCTTGTCTCAATTTTGCTAAGAAACATCTCAATGATTGCCAAGACTTTTGGGAAAATACCTTGTGGACTGATGAGACAAAAGTTGAACTTTTGGAAGGCAAATGTCCCGTTACATCTGGCGTAAAAGGAACACAGCATTTCAGAAAAAGAACATCATACCAACAGTAAAATATGGTGGTGGTAGTGTGATGGTCTGGGGTTGTTTTGCTGCTTCAGGACCTAGAAGGCTTGCTCTGATAGATGGAACCATGAATTCTACTGTCTACCAAAAAATCCTGAAGGAGAATGTCCGGCCATCTGTTCGTCAACTCAAGCTGAAGCGATCTTGGGTGCTGCAACAGAACAATGACCCAAAACACACCAGCAAATCCACCTCTGAATAATTGAAGAAAAACAAAATGAAGACTTTGGAGTGGCCTAGTCAAAGTCCTGACCTGAATCCAATTGAGATGCTATGGCATGACCTTAAAAAGGCGGTTCATGCTAAAAAACCCTCAAATAAAGCTGAATTACAACAATTCTGCAAAGATGAGTGGGCCAAAATTCCTCCAGAGCACTGTAAAAGACTCATTGCAAGTTATCGCAAACGCTTGATTGCAGTTATTGCTGCTAAGGGTGGCCCAACCAGTTATTAGGTTCAGGGGGCAATTACTTTTTCACACAGGGCCATGTAGGTTTGGATTTTTTTTTCTCCCTAAATAATAAAAACCATCATTTAAAAACTGCACTTTGTGTTTACTTGTGTTATATTTGACTAATGGTTAAATGTGTTTGATGATCAGAAACATTTTGTGTGACAAACATGCAAAAGAATAAGAAATCAGGAAGGGGGCAAATAGTTTTTCACACCACTGTATATATATATATCATCCTCTTTAATAAAACCCTTGTGTGCGTCCAGGTGTCCGTGTGTGTGTGTCTTTTGGTAAAGTGCGCATGCGCGAGGCTCGGTACGACACGCATGACCGGCATCATGGACGCACACACACTGGAAGCTGAGCACACAGCGAATGGCGTATCCGCGGCCGCGCATGATAAACAAATAAAAGACACCATTGCTGGGGAGACCGTGGACGTACACACACTGGAAGCTGGGCACACAGGGAATGGCGTAGCCGTGGCCGCACATGTTAAGCAAATAAAGGACAGCATCGCTGGGGAGAGTGCTGATTGGGTAGTCGCGGCCGCGCACATAAAATCCATTGCTGGGGAGATGCCACACATACTGCCCTGTGCATGTTTACTAACTAACCATCAACTAACAACATGCCACCCAAAAAAAAAGGACACGTCAAGTAGGACAAAAGACACAGACACTAAAATCGTACATAAGCAACATCTCCTGGAAGAACGGTCAGCTCAGCAAGTAAACATCAACAAAAGAAAGGCTGAAAGACAAAGAAAAATCCGAGCAAATAGATCGATTGTAAAAAAGAAAACGAGCGTCAGAATATTCCCCGTATTGATTTGGCTCTATCCTCTACTAATTTACCCTTAACCATAAGAAGGCGACAATTTTCAGTTACATTAGCCTTTGCCATAACAATTAATAAAGCTCTAAGGCAAACCTTAGAAAAAGTTGCCATTTACTTGCCAGAACCAGTACTCAGCCACGGTCAGTTATACAGTATGTTGCATTATCAAGAGTTAGAAGTTTTACAGATGTTGTTGTCAACGTTGTAGATGGTCCTGAACAAGGGTGTTTACAAAAAATGTTGTATATAATGAAATTTTATTGAAAAATGTCCTGAGGTAAAAAAATAAAAACATTTTCCTAAATATCTTCTTCAGATATTGTGTATTACAGATTGTTATAAAGTTTTACACTAAGGCAATATTAATTATACTTATTGTATTGTCATATACGTTTCTATTTTATTTTTAATATTATTTTACTTTAAGCTTCTTGCAAAAATATTTTTAACAAAAAAATTAAGACAACAAACAGAATGAGGTCAAGGTCCCTTGCCATTTAATATAGACTGTTCCTAATAATGTTTATGCAATACTGTTCTAGCGCCCATTATTGTAACGGGCTTAATGTCTAGTATATATATAAAATATGACAGCAACACTCATAACAGTGACAAAACAATTACATTGACAATCATGTTATGTTATTTTCAAAATGTTCCCTTTTCTTTTTCATTACTTCTTTAACACACTACTTCTCCGCTGAGAAGCACGGGTATTTTGCTAGTACCTTATAAACAGTGGTAAGTCTGGGAGACTTGAGGCATTCTGACAAAGGCTACTTATTAATAATACAAAATGGGAAAGTAGAACAATATATTACTCTACCAAGACAAAACAGAAGCCCACAATGGAAATACAGAAGTGGAAACCAAAACTAAAAATAGTGCTCAAGGCACACATTGAATGACTGTTTTCTTACTCAGGTTCTTTCAAGCAAAGGAAATGCTTCTCTAGATAATAACAATAATGACAATAAAAAAAAAATCAATGATACTTACAGAAATAGTGATCAAAACTTTATATTTGAATTGTCTTTACAAACACAAAAATTTACAGCAAATCAATTTGATTTATATATTGAATTATAAAATGTACAATATAATAAATTAAGCCTAAAATTTGATTAAAGTAGATTTATGGAGATGAACAAAGAATGGGAAAAATAAAACTGTACAGCTAAAAGTGACTGGTGCTGTCACTTCTCAGATATTCTGATCAGTTTAAAAATATCATTTCTACTAACCACAAAACTAAACAATATATAAAAA
This sequence comes from Polypterus senegalus, assembly GCF_016835505.1. Classification (NCBI taxonomy): domain Eukaryota; kingdom Metazoa; phylum Chordata; class Cladistia; order Polypteriformes; family Polypteridae; genus Polypterus; species Polypterus senegalus. Next base: position 146,000,299 of record NC_053156.1, on the reverse strand, counting down.
ATGGCTGAAATAAAGGTATATAAAACATAAGGCTGAAAAGATACAAACTACAAGTAAATTAAAATAAAAACCAATATAACACAAACTTAGACAACACTACAGCAAAGAATCAACAAAGAAAACATTCAAAAAGTCAACAGAGAAAGAAGAATTGCTATAAAAAAGTAAAAGAGAATTTAAGGAGCCCAGAAAAGCACAAAAGAAATCACAGAAATGATTATTAAAGTATTAATACAAAAAGAAATACTTTAAATGTAATATACAGTACAAGCCAAAAGTTTGGACACTCCTCCTCATTCAATGTGTTTTCTTTATTTTCATGACCATTTACAGCACTCCATCACTCTCCTTCTTGGTCAAATAGCCCTTACACAGCCTGGAGGTGTGTTTGGGGTCATTGTCCTGTTGAAAAATAAATGATCGTCCAACTAACCTGACTTCTGCACAACACAACTGCTGGTCCCAACTCCATTGATAAAGCAAGAAATTCCACTAAATAACCCTGATAAGGCACACCTGTGAAGTGAAAACCATTTCAGGTGACTACCTGTTGAAGCTCATCAAGAGAATGCCAAGAGTGTGCAAAGCAGTAATCAGAGCAAAGGGTAGCTATTTTGAAGAAACTAGAATATAAAACATGTTTTCAGTTATTTCACCTTTTTTTGTTAAGTACATAACTCCACATGTGTTCATTCATAGTTTTGATGCCTTCAGTGAGAATCTACCAATGTAAATGGTCATGAAAATAAAGAAAACACATTGAATGAGGAGGTGTGTCCAAACTTTTGGCCTGTACTGTATACAAGGAAGGCAAAAAACAAGTTCTAAATTTTAAAATAGAGGTATCAGATGTGCTTCAAGTCTTGATACACTGATTCTAAGAAAACTCCTCAACCCAATGAGGTTTTACCAGTCATTTAATTTATCAAATATTCTTATGTTACTAAATATTCAAGTGAATACAACAGCAATCCCAAATGATGAAACAATAAATACTGAATCAAAATTATTTTTTCATAAAAATTCTACAGTGATTTATGAAAAAACATTCATTTATAATATGTAAAAAAACTGGTAATGAATAAAATAAGCTTCTAACTGTATAATAATCAAATTAGAATTTTAGTAGTACTGTTATAACTTGTATTTTATAATTTCACAAAATAGAAATGTTAATATTTAACTTACCACTAAAATAACCAAAACATTAGAAATTAGATAATTCTTAGATTGCAATATTTAAAGTTATTACATGATTACAATATTTTCTGCACTGTTATGACACTGGATGATACTTCTTTCCTGAGGTAAAAATAATTAACACTTGAAAATCATTTTATTTTCCAAGTTCATGTAGGTAAGACTATGTTAATTTGTTGCTTAAAATATTACCAATTATTATTGCCAATCATGTGATTTTACACAGCTATAATGGACAATGGGCAGAAATTTAAAAAACACATAACAGGAAAAAACACAAAGGAAAAAAACTATGTGTGCATATATATATATATATATATATATATATATATATATATATATATATATATATATATATATATATATATATATATATATATATATATATATGCACATGTACACTATATCGGGAGCCAATCTAAATTCCAATGTGGGTAAATGTGTGCAGGAATTAGTTAATTCCACAGGCACTGAACGAAACAAGAGGTCATAAGAAATAGGCACACAGCATGCAGAGTTTGAGTGGAAGCAGAAGGTACCCCTATAAATCAACTGAATGGTTTTCAGGGCAGATAGTACTAGAACCACCAATTGTGCCTAGTCATTAACTTACAAATGGAAGCTCATTTATTTATTTATATTTTTAAAAAATCCTGGAGAGAGAGAGAGAAATTGTGCACTAAACAGAATTGCTGATAATTATAATATTTGCTTAAATATTTTGAATAGAAATTAAAAATTACCTATAATGATCAGCTTCCTCCACAGAAGTGGTTCTTTCCTCATACCTTTTGCTCCCAACATATGCTTCTATTGTAGGTGGACCCTGAATATCTTTTAGAATGGAAGGGCAGGGGGGCAATATTTTTTTATTTTTCAAGACTACCAGTCACTGACAGTGTTAAATTCTACTGAGCAGTTTTAATTAAAGCTGCTTAAAATTCATATATAATATTTTAGGATTCTGTTACTGAGGAACATTACCTTTATATCTTCATTCCCTGAGATGATGTCTGTTGATCCAGTTATGGGCTGCAGTGAAGGCATTTGCCTGTAAAGGTTTGAGAAACAGACTATGGACCCAAGAATAGTTGTTGCTTCAGTCCGTGGGTACTAAATCAAAGCAAATAGAAACATTTAAGATACCAAAACAAATGTATAATTTAATAAGTAATTTAAAGCTAAAATAAGCTAGAGAATCAGTACCCAAAATTCACTGTAATAATGCTACATGTCTACATGCAAATAAGCTAGGGACATCATGTTGCCTTATTTCTTGCAATCAATACCAACAGCAGGGAAATTTCACAACACTCAGTACCGATTTAATACCACAGCAAAAACAGGAATCCCTTTCACCAGCTTTTTAATTAAAAATACCTGCTTTCTTCAATTGGAAAAATATTGTGCTTTATCCTGTAATAAAATATAAAATGTAAAAATAATATTATTTAAATAGTTAATACTACAGTATTAAAATAGTGGTACATCAATCAACTAGCTGCCCAGCTGTGATTTATAAACTAGTATTTGGAATTTATAAATATCAAATTTCAATGCTGCAGTGGGCTGGCACCCTGCTCGGGGTTTGTTTCCTGCCTTGCGCCCTGTGTTGGCTGGGATTGTCTCCAGCAGACCCCCGTGACCCTGTAGTTTGGATATAGTGGGTTGGATAATGGATGGATGGATGGAAATTTCAATGCAAAATTTTAATTTATTTTTGTGATAGATGTGGGGATTCCTAAAGTGTAACAGAAAATTGGGGAGATTTTATAATCTTGGGGGACTTCCTTTAAAAAAAACTGTCTAGTACAGGTCCTTTACCTGAGGGAACCTTACTGGCTATAATGGATATTGAAGCACTTTACACAAACATCCCCCATGATGATGGCATATTGACATGTGAAAAGTACCTTAAATTTACCCACGGAGTCAGTTCTACAATTGATAAAATTCACTCTGATACAAAATTTATTTTAATTTTGACAACATTTCCACGAGGGGTGTTCAGATATACAGAGGAATTTTTGAGCTACATTGTATTTATTGAATACAATGAAACGACTTTCACACTGGTTTTCTAAGTAGTCTCTTGCCACTGCAACACACTTGTTCCAGCGCTCAGGAAGCTTAACCCCAGAAAAGTAGAAAAAAAGAATTTTTTGACTGCATGTTGTCCCATTCTTGCACAGCGTCAGTAACCTACTCATTTCTTCCCTTCTAAAATTCCTTAAGTTGGCGAAGAGATGATAGTTCCTCTCTGAGCGATTTGCACCAATCATATAGACCAAGAGAGACACTCATCTCCAAACTAATTTTTAAGTTTGAATAAATCTGACATGGAATGACTCCTTCATTTGTCAAAAATTTTTAAATAATTAAGCTGTGCAACACTATCGTGTACCTCCTGCTCTGAAATGTTGATTATAATTAACAGGAAGGGGAAAGAGCAGCTAGCAATACTAACAACAAGCTCAAACATGCATGTATTTGTCCAAAGAGTCATGTCCACCTTGCACTCTTCATAAGTACAGTACATGAAAATTCCTGTTTATAATTGAACACCCCTCATATTTGCAACAAATGGGGACTGCAATGGGCTGTTAGTTTGCACCTCACTATGCAAAATCTATTTATGGCAAAATTGGAGGAAGATTTTATGCCAACGTGCATTTAAAACCAATGTTGTATCTCTGGTAAATAGATTACATTTTCATAATCTGGACTGTAAAGTGAGAAGGACCTCCTCCATTTTCTTATGGATACAATTCCTTCCAGCACAACATAAAGCAGAAGCTTAATTACTCAAAAACAGAAGTCAGCTTCCTTGATACCTCCGTTCAACTGAAAGATAGCAAACACCCTTGTAACCTGCTTTTCACAAACCGACGTATAGACAGACCTACCTGAGAAGTGATTGCTTCCACCCCAAGCATATAAGGCACTCCATTATTTTTAGCCAAGCAACATGTTACAACTGAATTTGCTCAGACCGGGATAAACAACTGCAGGAGCTTAGGCAAGATTTCATCAGACAAGGTTATAACCCCAAAACAACAGACACTCAAATTAGAAGAGCTACTTCCATACCCAAAGACAACCTTCTGGACTATAAAAACAAAGACAAAAAGACCCCTTGTATAACCTATAACCCACATCATGAAGCACTTCGAAAAATTATAACAGAACTTCAGCCAATGCTAAATAATGATGACATGCTGAAAAATGTATTTCCAGAACCATCCCACCAGGCACACAGAAAGCCATCAAACCTGCAGAACAATTGTTCGAAGCTCCCTATGTGAACCAACAGAAAATGGCACATCTCCCTCTCATCAGAAATGATGTCAAATGTGTGCTTACATTTATGATACAGATTGTGCAGTTATACCACACTGCCAACTAGAACATCGCATAAAGGTATCATTTTCCTGCAGATCGTATACTGTAATGTGGCCTACCTAATTCTCTATATGAAACATCCCAACACTGCACTCTATGTGGGAGAAACTGGACAAACACTCCACCAAAAAATGAACTTACATAGGTTCCATATTTAATCATGGAAACAGAGATGTTCCTGTAGCAGCTCACTTCAACAGCCATGGACATTGTGAGAATGACTTTAAAGCCACAATGCTTATGGGCAACTTCAGAATGCAGCAAAAGAGGAAAGAATGGGAAGATAACCTTATTCTAAAATGTAACACATTACAACATGGTTTAAATAGAGACGAGTTTTATGGCCAGATATGAAGATTGTTTGCATCTCTTGAACTGAGCCAGACAAACTGACCATAGATCCATATTGTATGTAAAAACTGATCAAAAACTTTAAAAGACTCTGTTGGACAGTTATCTTATCAAAAGATCTTCACTATATATTGTTCTCCTCTCTTTCAAAATGAATTTTAGTCTAGAGAGGTGTACTAATATTTTACATCTAAGATGTCTCACTTAAAGGTTTTCCAATGCTGTATCTGTTCTAGTGTCTATATAAACTCAGGGAATTCCAGTCTCTGTATTATATCTTGCCTGAAGAAGGGGCCTTGAAAGCTTGCATACCACAATCTTTATAGTAAGCCAATAAAAGGTGTCATTTTGCTTGACTTCTCACTAGCATAGGACTAATAAAGAATTATATCATTATTGTCTACCTGATTCATCTTATCATGTACACATTCTAATTTTATTTTCTAAAATTTCTCTCCTGTAACTGAAAAATACTTCTTAAAATCATAATACTAAAAATAAAAAATGAAACATTATATGTGTACTGCTTCATTTGTGAATTCCAAGATAAGTCAGGATACTGTATTTTAAACAAACCTTTAAAGCCATTTTTGTAAGAACAAGCTTTAAAGGTTTCGTTTGTCAAATAATCCCTCTGTAAAGTTTGCAATATTTACTACTGTAAGATTTATATTTGTATTATTAGCTGTTAAAACAAATATCTAAAGTGTAATAATTAATACTCAAGTCAAATTGATTCACATTTCAAATGTCACATACTCCTGGGTCTTTGATTGTCCAATCTGTATCTTTTTTACATTTGTCCCAACTTCAAGGCTTCTTAGACAGCTTTACATTAATCCATTTTTCAAGAACACTTGTAAAATCAGCCTCTGTTTTTATGTTTTTAAAGTATCATGCATGAGTGATCAGCTATTGTTATTGTCTACAAGTCCAGAATTAGATTATGTTCTAGTGATTTTATTGTAACTGAGAGACTGCATTACATTTGCCAAAATACCATTAAAATACTTTATATGATAAATATTCATCATATTTTAGGGCAGTGATGACAAACCTTTTAGAGACCGAGTGCCCAAACTGCAACCCAAAACCCACTTATTTATCGCAAAGTGCCAACATGGCAATTTAACCTGAATACTGAAGTTTTAGTTTAGAAAAAACAACTCAAACATTAACATCTTTTATCTTAAAAGAAAAACACAATGACAGAACTTTCAATGATACAAACAACGTTTTATTGAAAGGCAAAAGTTTGCATTTGGCATGCTTTTGAACAATTAATGTGAATTTTGCTGTTGTATGCATGCTGATAATTTGTCTAACCTTGGCTCATACTTTGTAAGTTTGAGAGCAACACATGCAGCGCTCAGGTCATCTGTTAAGTTTGTTTCTGGTGTCAGATCTGATATAATTCAAAGCTGTAAACAGCTGCTCACAAGCATAAGATGATCCAAACAAAGTAAGGAAAGCAATCCCAACCTTCATTCCCATTCTCTCTCTCTCTTTTTTTCCCCTTTCCATCCACCTCGCATTTCTATTACAGTAATCCCTCACTATATCGCGCTTCGACTTTCGCGGATTCACTCTATCGCGGATTTTAAATGTAAGCACATCTAAATATATATCACGGATTTTTCTGGTTCGCTGATTTCTGGACAATGGGTCTTTAATTTATGCTACACGCTTCCTCAGTTTGTTTGCCCTGTTGATTTCATACAAGGGACGCTATTGGCGGATGGCTTAGAAGCTACCAAATCAGAGCATGTATTACATATTAACTAAAACTCCTCAATGCTATAAGATATGCATCCCGCGCTTAGCTTGATTGTTTGCTTGTCTCTGCCTCTATCTCACCCTCTCTGACATTCTCTGTGCCTGACGGAGGGGCTGTGAGCAGAGGGGCTGTGAGCAGAGGTGCTGTTTGACCAGAAGCTGTTTGCCTAGTGGATACAGACGCACCTCTAAGAAATGCCGCTTTATCGCGGTGCTTACAGAAGCACACTTATTGATTTTTTGATGGTTTGCTTTAATCTCTCTCTCTCTCTCTGGCGTTCTCTCGCCTGGCGGAGGAGATGTGAGCAGAGGGGCTGTTTGCACAGAGGCTGTTTGCTTAGAAGATACTGACGCTCCTCTAAAAAAATGCCACGGCAAACTTAAAAGCACGAGTATTGATTTTTTGATTGTTTGCTTTTCTTTGCGAGCGTTCTCTCTCTCTCTCTCTCTGAAATTCTCTGCTCCTGAAGAGAAGATCTATTTCCATTCTTTTAATTGTGAGAAAGAACTGTCATCTCTGTCTTGTCATAGAGCACAGTTTAAACTTTTGACTGAAGGGTGTTATTTCATGTCTAGAGGGCTCTAATAATGTTAACAGTGTGGGAGAGTTTATAAGGGCTTAAAATATATAAAAATAACTACACAAACATATGGTTTCTACTTCGCGGATTTTCATCTATCGCGGGGGGTTCTGGAACGCAACCCCCGCGATCGAGGAGGGATTACTGTATATATTACGGGGACATGGATCAGGTGTGGCAATTAGCAGCTCCCGGCAACAATTACAGATGCGGACGACACCTCACCTGTGCATCATGAAGCTCCTAGGAACTGCTTAGGCCACACTACCACACCCCCATCTAAGCTGCAAGTGTGGCAATTATCTATAAAAACTGGCCTTTTCAATTTGGAGCTTTGGACCTGCTATACCACATCCCCTCCAACCTAGCTCCTCTCCACCATGGGAATCACCTTCGCCACAGACTCAACAGGCTGCCATCCGCGCTGCACCCTCACGCCGCATGTGAGCCACCGACCTTACCCTAGACAGGAGAGGGAGGAAGCACTCCCATTGGGCTGCTGGGCAGAGGAGCGGGTGATGCGAAAAATTTTCTCAGGCACGCATGGAGAGGGGGAGGGGAGCAGCCCGGCCCCACATCCCTTTGGCTTTCTAGTAACGGTCTGTGCTGGGGCGACGGCACGCATGCACACAGAGAGGGCTCCGAGTGCCCACTCTGGCATGTGTGCCATAGGTTCGCCACCACTGTTATAGGGGTTTAATTTCATTAACATTACTTTGTCTTCAAAAACCAAATGACTGACACAAATTAAGTGATTGTAGATTCATAGTCAGTATGGTGTGTTGTCTGTATTATTGTAACTATGTTTCTCTATTTTACGTTTCTGTTAACACAGTGTACTACTAGAAACGTGTTGTGCTTCGAAGCATTAAAACACAAAATAAATGTTATTTTGCTATTAATAAATGAAGCAGCTCATTCCATTGCCAGTGTACACAATTCAAACAGCCTCTTTGTTTGAACATTCTCTTGATATTTGTTTGGTACAACTGTTAACACTGACAGTGGTGCAGTTTCTTCCCACATTCCACAGTCATATGCAGTATACGTGATTACCCCCTTACACTGAATTGTACATACTGGTTACAAAACGAATGAATGCTTGGATGGATATCTGTAGACATCCAATCAGAGAATGAATTCAAAGCCTCAGTTCCTTTATTGGGACTGTGTAGAACATGGAATTAAAAAGCAATTGATCTTTCCATTAACAAGTTAGCATTATCAGATATGATGTTTTTCTTTTCGAAATATGTTAATGTAATGCTGTGAGCCACTTACATGAGTAGTTTTTACTACTACTGATGCTGTTAAAAAAAAAAATAGTACTGTCACATTTTTTTTTTTTTTGCCATTTTGGTATCAACTCGGTACCTAAGTATTGGTTCATATGGCATCTCTAATGTAAACTGCTAAAATCATTATGTATTTATTGGCTAATGTAATTTATACTCATAGTTACTGTTCTGTCTAAGGTTTGTGTGTGTACTGTAGCAAATACATTTTTATGCTTCAAGATACAACAGTTTTCCAGTAGTGCACAATGAAGCAACTCAAGAAATCTGCTTCACCTGCCATCTGCTGAAAGTTCACGTAATGGCTCCCCCATGAAAATCAGTTATTAAACAGAGGGACATCAGGAAATCCATTAAGCAAATTCTTTAAAAAATGACATTAATGAGACTCAGTAAGTTTTTCTTATGTCCATACCTCATGAACATTATTCATTTAAAGTAAGGCAATCAAAAATACTTATATTAAAAATGCAGTAAGTACTGTTTATTGTTAAACACTCTGTGCGGTACATATATGTTTGTAACAAATGTGTGTGTGTCTGTTAGTTTTATATTCATCGTTATTATTATTTTTATTCATTAACTCCTCTGCAGCCTTCAAATGAATGTGACATTTGAAAAACACAGCTCTTCATGAAATCAGGATTCACTAAGCACACAACATGGAAAGTGGAATAGAGTACTGCCCGCCTATAATGCATGTGCAAAAAAATACATAAAATCACTAGTGATTGTTCAAACATGTTAAATACAATCATTATTCATTTTTTAATTGCTTTAATTGCTTTTAAAAACAAAAAGGAAAAATATGGATTTGATCTTATCTGTTGTTGGAGATAAAAATGTAGTGGTAAGCTCCATTAGCAGCAGTGTTATTTTAACACTTTTTTTATTAAACATTTCGAGATATCCTGTATTTATTAATTCCAAGAGGATTTAGTAATACTACATGCAAGTACAAATAAGAAGGGGGAGCAAACAAATGGCTTAGAAGGAAAAGGATAAGGCAGCAAAAACCCCATCAAAGACTAAACCAGCCTCGAATTCACGGAACAGCATCCCAGTAACTGACCTGGAACAGAGGGGCAAAGGTACAGACCAGCCAGGACCTGACACGGTAGCATCGGATCCAGCCAAGAGCGTTAGTGGAACAAAACTGCAAGTGAGACGGACAAGGAACTGATCCAGGATCCAGGAGGATCACTGGAGCTGAGCATGGCCTTTTCATCCCCTCTGTCAACTTCAGCTAAATCCCCCCGTAAGTATGCAACATCATCTCCTACTGAACTCGCAAATCTGCCTGAGAAGTTTGGGGAAGATTGAAACACACTTCCTGAGCTGAAGGTAATGACTGCCGTGCTCAGGGGGAATGAAAATGATACAAAGCAAGATGCAAACAAGAACAAAATAAAAATAAAGAATGAAATAAAGGTCATAAACGAGAAAAACGAGGATCAGGATATAAAAGACCAGGAGCAACGTTTAAGTACTAAGTTTACTACAACCTTTGCAGAACTGCTACAAAAAATTGGTGAAAAAATATACGAAAATACATTAAGTTAGAGAGTAAAGTTAAAGTACTTCTAGCTCGGCTTGAAGATATTAAGCAAATGTTCATGACCAGTATTAAACAATCAGCTTCCGCTGTGGATGAAAAAGCAACAGCTGCAAAATCAGAATACAAAGTGATCATGGACAAACTGGCAACACTGGAAGACTTAAAATCAAATCAGAGATCTCTGCAGCCTACTGTATACGTGGATTGAATGACCCTAAACCAAAAAGCCTAATTGTCTGTTTCGAGAAACTACAGGCCAAACAAAATCTCATGTACGTCTTCAGGAAAAAAGGATGAGATTATTTAGAAAATACCCGCATTCATATCTTCCCAGATTTCACACCTGCAACAGCTGCTAAATGCATCACAATCTACAGCATTAAACAGCACCTACGTAGAACTGAAATCAGATACAGCCTCTTGTACCCTGCCAAATTTAAAGTGGTAATTGAACATCAGTTTTATATTTTATTTTTAGTATAATTATTAAAAGCATGTAACGTTTCATACAATCAAGTCAAACTTACCAAAACTAAATCCAATTCAACACCCACCCATGAGAATGAGAGGAAGGCCAACAGCCAAATTAAAACGTTGAGAGCAGTAAAAAGGAAAAAAAGTCATTTTTCCCAATATAAATGCTTATTCTAAAATGATATTGATTAGATCCTCAATGCTATTTCTATTTTATCCCTTATAACCCAATAACTGTCAGTGACAACATAATAAAATGATCCATAGCTGTATCACTTGGCAATAATATGTTGCAATTTCACTTAAGCTATACAATGAAAATCAGGGGTGTAGGGATCTTAATACACAGAACTATCCCATTTGTAGTATCAGACGCAAAATCTGATCCTGAAGGGTGATATGTCATGGTGACTGGCAATTTATCTAATACTAAAATGCTTTTGATTAATATCTATGCACCTAATAGGGATGATAGAGCTTTCTTTCACAATGTATTCTATTTCTACTGTGAACACTCACAAAATTATAATGTTCAGTGACTTTAACACTAGAATTACCAGAGTCTACGAAAAAACTTGTAAATCCGGCCCACCTTAAAACCGTTCGCTCCTTTGCGCCAGTGTCTTTTGTCATCTAAATGTGCTGATAAAGACAAGCATATTGCATCCCCCCATCCACTTAGAACATGCACAAACTTCTCCCAGCTCATGCCTTGATTGATTATATGGGAGTGAAGTGGAGTTTTACAGTGGAAATAATAGATCATTATTTAGCACACTTGCATTTCATGTGTGTTCCATTTCTACAGTAATCTATGTAAACACATTGTTAAAACAGAAACTTTTTCATATTTTAGTAATAAATGTTACAAAATGTAGGCATAAACTATAACATGTGTGAAGCCTGAAGTCCAAAGATCAAATAAAAACTTTCACAAAAGGTTCAAGAACAATACAGCAGTTTCCATGGCATACTGGTAAGATTTGCTGACTCAGAACGCAGCAGGCTTGCCGTGCCTCAGAGACACAAGTTCGATTCCCCACTGGGGAGAAAATGTTATTTTTTTTTTCTTTTTAACCTACGCCGCTCTGCCTGCCTGCCTGCCTTAACTCCCTGTCTATCTATATACCGTATATCTTCTAGTAGTGGCCGGCTTCTTATTAACGGCCGTTTCCAAAAAACGCCGGGTTTGAAGAGATGTCGCCACAAATAGACGCCAGTCTCTTAATAGTAGCCGGTCTCCTTTAAGCGCCGGTCTGTAGTAAACGCCGATCTCCAATGACCCACCACCTTTTTCGTACGCTAATCCTCTTTTCGTACCACCTGGGCTACCGCCCTCCTGCAGTGAATCATACGGTAAGTACCTTTTCGTGTCAAAAATGTTTTGTCGTCGGATGCTATCGAGGAAGCGAGAAAGTCAAAAAGAAATTTCTTTGTGTACATTTTGCCCTTTCGTCTCCACGTCAATCATAACCCCACAGGGTGGGCAGAGGTGGCGGGAAGAACATGAAAATGCCATCTTCGACACGTTAATCCTCTCCTTTGACCAGGGAAGAAGGGGCTGTATTGTGGCCGGACAAACAGTACATGATCACGTAAAAAACTCTACGCCCTCTTCCTCGGTGACCTGTTAACCTTTACCTCCACTAACACTTTTGCCTTCGGAAGGGTTGTGCGGGTGTCTGTTCGTGTCACTGTGTTCTTGTGGCCTGTGTTTGTAGTGTGAGCGATGGGAAGGAAACGGTCATTTGATTTAGCATTCAAACTCCGTGCAGTAACATGTGCAAAAGAACATTCAGGCGAAGAAGCTGCACAACATTTTGGGGTGGATCCAAAACGTATCCGAGAATGGCGCAAGCAGATGACTGATATTGAGAAAACGGTGACAGAAAAAGGTGCCGGAAGTAAACGATTGCCTGGTGGAGGCAACTTTATTGTATCTTATCCAGTCTCATGTCATAATGTATACGCATGAGTTTGGAGCTTATTGCATTTCCTTGTGTTCCGCAGGGGACTTGTCGGGCTGATGAGCGTTTTCGTGCGAAATTCGGACTGGTGCAGGCCAGTGCTGGTGGCATCATTGGCAAGAAAGTTGACGTTTACCGTACCTGTTTTTCATGCTTACGGTAGTACCGTATACTGCTTTAATAAGACCGTACTGCTGTACTGAGAATTTCATTAAATCCTGAAATGTTCATCCGGTGTTGCTGCCTACATTTTCTGACCATAAATACGGTACCATACTGTATTTTACTGCCAAATGAACCTCGTTTACCCATCACCATTCCGTCTGCGAGGCAAATAATAGCCGGTCTCCAACAACCGCCGGGCCTTCCGAAAAATTTTTTGAGTAAACGCAGGATCAATGCACAGTACATTCAATATTATTTGAAAATGAACAGCGTCAGATTGGGTTTGAATACACGCTGGCGCTGTTACAGAAGGTGTGAGCTTATTCAGTGCAGCAGGATCAACGCACAGTACATGCAATATTATTTGAAAATGAACAGCATCAGATTGGGCGTATATTCAAACCCAATCTGACGCTGTTCATTTTCAAATAATATTGCATTAGTGCGATGATGTTTTCACATATATTGTCTCATTCTTTCATCTTGCAGTTTGTAATCAGTGACCGCGTGTTTTTTTTTTTCCGATCTTGCCAGTCCCCACATGTTGCTGTATGGTGGTGTTTCTTTTGTACTTCAGGACATGCAGAGGACAGAACAGTACAGAGCAGTAAGTTCAGCGCTATATGCAATCAGACAGACAGGCAGAGAAGTCACTAGATATATAAACAAACAGGTAAGGCACTGTATAATAGATATATAAAAAAACAACTAAGGGGATAGATATATAGATAGATAGGAAGGAAAGGCACTATATGATAGGCAGACAGGGAAGCTGCCATATAATTATAAAATGACTGCTATTACTATATAGATAGACAGGGAGTTCAGGCAGGCACAGCGGTGAAGGTTAAAAAGAAAAAAAAATAACATTTTCTCCCCAGCTGGGAATCGAACTCAGGTCTTTGAGGCACAGCAAGCCTGCTGCTTTCTGAGTCAGCAAATCTTACCGGTACGCCACGGAAGCTGCTGTATTGTCCTTAAACCTTTTTTGGAAGTGTTTATTTGATCTTTGGACTTCAGGCTTCACACATTTTATAGTTTATGCCTATATCTTGTAACATTTATTACTAAAGTATAAAAAAAAGTACTGTAGAAATGGAACACACATGAAATGCGTGTGTTCCAAATAGCGATCTATTATTTCCACGGTAAAACTCCACTTCACTCCGAGATAATCAATCAAGGCATGAGCTTGGAGAAGTTTGTGCACGTTCTAAGTCGGTGGGGGGATGGAATAGCTAGCTGCTTGCAAATTGTCTTTATCAGCACATTTAGATGACAAAAGACGTTGGCGGAGAGGTGCGAACGGTTTTAAGGTGGGCCGGATCTACGGGTTTTTTCGTAAACTCTGGTAATTCTAGTGTTAATTGCATTTTAAATCCAAACCTGGATAGATCCTTAGATACAATGGCGACAACATCTAATACTGCAAAGATAATTACATAGTTTATAACTGATCATAACTTATCTGAACCATGGGGGTTTTTTAATTCTAACCGAAGAGCATACTCCTTCTCATCTGTACATCACTGTTACTCAAGAATTTATTAATTCCTCATAGATGATAATTTTTTACCATTTTCAAATCTTGTAAGTACAACACTAATGTTACCTCTAACAATGCCCTTCTGATCATGGAGCTTAAATTACTGCGTCCTGCACACTCATCTTGTAGCTTTCATCTTAACCCTGTGTCAATAGCTGATGAGAACTGTACAGAATTCATATCCAAGCAAATTGATTCTTTTCTTAAGACAAATGCATTCTCAAAGGTCTCACTCTGGGAAACTCTGACCGCATTTTTAAGAGGACAGATTATTTCATATTTTTCTTATAAAAAAAAGGCAGCATCTGAATTAATCAGTGAGATTACCAGAATAGATGTAGAATACATTAGGTTTCCAAATGAGGCACTCATTGGGAAAAGACAAGTTTTGGAATCAAAATGTATCCTCTTGACTACTAAAGAAACAGAACAGCTTATCTTCAAATCGTGACATCATTATTATGAACATGGAGAAAAGGCCAAAAAGAGATTAGACCAACAAATCCACCACCAGGAAGTCTGTAATACAATAACAGCAATTAACAACACAGATGGAGATAAAATTATTGACCATAAAAATATAACTTACACATTTAGGGAGTACTATAAGTTCTTATATTCTACTCAGTTTAAAGAAGATAAGACACAGTCTAATGAATTTCTTGAGTCATTAGAGATACCACAGATAAATACTCTTATTGTTGAATAAATGGATAAACTTTCAGAATTACAAGATGCTATAAACTCACTTAAAGTGGAAAAGCAGCCAGGCCTGATGGCTAACCAGTGGCATTTTATAAAAAAAATCCTCAAATAAGTTAGCTCCACTACTATTAGCAACATTTCCAGAAGCTAAAGACAAAACAATTCTACCTCACACTTTTCACCAAGCATTAATTACCATCTTTCCTAAGAAGAACACCTACTAGAATGTGCATCATAGACACCAATCTCTCTTTTGAAAAACAATGTTAAAACACTCTCCAAAGTTTTAGCCAGAAGTGCTTCCTTCTATAATATCACAAGACGAAACAGGATTAATTAAAGACAGACACTTAACTTCTAACCTTCAACATTTGTTTAATATACAGTGGGTATAGAAAAGAATCACCCCCTTCAAAATATTCCCAATGTTTTTGCTTTACAGCCTTAAATGAAAACACACACAAAAAATATTTCTTCCCAGCTTTACTTACTCAACGCAACCTATAACAGCTATCACAGCTACAGTTCACAAAAATTATAAAAAAATAAAAAACAAGACATACTGAGATTAATAAAGGATCACCCCCCAATATCAATATTTTGTTGAACCACCTTTTGCTTTAATGACAGCCTTAAGTCTGTTGGGATACTCCTCTATCAGCTATGTCCACTCTTCTTTACAGAACTGTTCAAGTTTGGTCAAATTGGATGGTGAGCGTTGGTGGACTGCTATCTTCAAATCTTTCCACAGATTTTCAATAGGATTTAGGTCTGAGCTCTGACTGGGCCACACCGGAACATGCACTTTTTTCTCCTTCAGCCACTGTGTGGTCAATTTTGCTGTGTGCTTCGGGTCATTGTCGTGTTGAAAGGTGAACATTCTGCCCATCTTCAACTTTCTGGCAGAGGGTAGCAGGTTTTCCTGAAGAATTTGACAGTATTTTGCCCCATCCATTTTTTCTTCTATCCTAACGAAAGTCCCAGGCTCTGCAGCAGAGAAACACCCCCACAACAGGATGCTGCCACCTCCATGCTTTACTGTAGGTATGGTGTGTTGTGAATGGTGAGCTGCATTGGATTTCCGCCAGGTGTGCCTTTTGGTATAACACCTTTTTCCACTGGGCATCAGAATCTTCAAGGTGCATTCTGGCAAACTTCAACAAGCCTTAATGTGGCCTTTCTTGATTAGTGGCTTTTTCTTTGCAACCCTCCTGAACAAGCCACAATTGTGGAGCGCTTGTGAAATTGTTATCACATGCACACAATGACCACTCTTTGCCATAAAATCCTCTAACTCCTTCAAAGTGGCCATTGGCCTCTTGGTAGCCTCTTTTGCCTGTTTTCTCCTTACTCTTCCAATCAGTTTGGAGGGACGGCCGGATCCAGGTAGGGTTCTAGTAGTACCAAACACTCGCCACTTCTTTATTATGAACTTTACTATGCTCCTTGGGATTGATAAAGCCTTTGAGACTTTTTGGTATCCATCTCCTGCCTTATGTCTGTCCACAACTCTATCCCTGAGACCTTTTGAAAGTGGCTTGTCACCCACAGTCAGTTTTTTGCTGTCAGTTGCACTACCAAGCAAGGGAATGCTCCAGGAACAGCTGTTTTAATGCTTCACTAATCAAACTGACTACAACTTATCACAGGTGGAAGCCAGTAACCATGGTTTGGAATGGAAATGGTGGTTACTTACACCTGATTGACTTTACAAATATTGTTTAGGAGGGGGGTAATCCTTTACAATTCTCAGTATTTCTTGCTTTTTATTTTTTAAAATTCTTCTGAACTGTAGCTGTGATATCTTTTACTTGGATTTTATAGATTGCATTGAGTAAGTAAAGCTGGAAAAAATATTGGTTTGTGTGTTTTCATTTAAGACTGTAAAGCAAAAAAAAAAAATGGGAATATTTAGAAAGGGGGTGATTCTTTTCTATACCCACTGTATAGTGACCCATTACATCTAACACCCCGAACATCCTATTTTCTTTAGATGCAGAAAAAGCATTTGATATGGTTAAATGGGACTACCTATTCACCACACTACACAAATTTGGATTCAGCCCAAAAATGTGTATATGGATCAAATTATTTTATATTAGTCCAGAAGCCTCAGTTTGTTTTAACAACATTATATCAGACTTCAAACTAGAACATGGTACTCAAAAAAGGATGCCCCTTATCATCTTTGCTCTTTGGAATTGCCACTGAACCGTTGGCTGTATACTTTTGAAACGCTTCAGAGATAAAGGGGATTCTCAGAGAAAAACTTGAACAGAAAATATCACTACCTCTTAATGCAGATGATATGGTACTGTATATATATCGAACCCACAACATTCTGTGCCAGCAGTCCTAAAAGCTGGACTTAAAATCAATTTGAATAAAAGCGTGCTCTTTCCAGTGAAATCTCTAACACCTAATATCAGACTAGATACCTTCCCATTTATATTAGCAGATCAGTTTAAATATCTAGGGGAAAGGCCAAGCAAAATGACACCTTTTATTGGCTAACTAAAAAGATTACAATATGCAAGCTTTCGAGGCAACTCAGGCCCCTTCTTCTGGCAAGATGTACTAATATCTGCAAGTACTAATATATAGGGGTAAATATTACAAGTAAATATAAAGCTCCTTTTTATCAAACTTTTGCTGTCTGCATGGAAAAAATTAAACAAGATGTGATGAGATGGACTACCCTCCATCTTACAACATTGTTAAGATGGCCGTCCTTCCCAAGCTGCTCTTCCTATTTCAAATCAACCCTATATACATTAACAAATAATTTTTTAAGAAATTAGACTCAATTATAACTTCATTTATTTGGAATTCGAAACATCCACGCATCCAATGGGTGACTCTACAACAACCTAAAGCAGAAGGGGACATGGCACTGCCCAACTTTCAATTTTATTACTGGGCGGCAAATATACAAGCTATAAAGACCTGGTCAACGACACAAATTGATGAATACTGTATATACAATGCTGGTCTGAAACAGAAATAAAATCTTGCAGTACTTCTTTATATTCCCTGCTATGTGCCCTAGTTAATATAATCTACTGTCATTACAGTAAAAAGCCAATTACCCTTCATTCTCTCAGAATATGGAACCAATGTAGGAAGCACTTTAACACAGAAAAGCTTACATTATGAAAAGTGTCCGGGATTAAAACACTTAGAGACATGTACATAGACAATGTCTTTGCATCCTACGAACAATTACGAACAAATACAATTACTTCTCATCAACACAATTCCTCCACTACTTTCAAACTAGAAACTCAGCTAAATAGAACCTGCCATATTTTCCTCACCTTCCAGCTTGTTCTATTCCAGAAGAATTATTGGTCAGTGTTGAAAACTCATCTCTACAATTTATAAAAAATATTTAACAGTCTCTTCCTTTCAAAGACCGCAGACTACAATGGGGAAAGGATTTGTCACTAAATATTTCAGAAAAGAAGTAGAAGGCAGCCATGCACAGAATATACTCAAGCTTTATATGTGTAAAGCATTCAGTCATTCAACTTAAAATCATTTATCAAGTGCATTTGTCTCATTTAAAATTGTTCCAAATGTTTCCAGGGCAAGATTCAACCTGTGAACGTGCATTCTAGCTCTAGCCTCACTGGGCCATATGTTCTGGGTGTGCACCAAATTAACATTTTAGACAAAAATCATTGCATGCCTATCAGACAGCCTCAGTGTCACAATCACTCCTAACCCATTAACAGTGGCCTTAAAGTGCAGAATTTATGCATAGTGTGTTTGCATAAATTTTACATCATGAGCTCTTTAAACAAAAACCTAATAGAAAACAAAAGGAACCAGAGTGTGAAAATAAATCGCAAAACTTACAAACATCATTTAGTATATTCATTTCATAGACATGAAATACCCAGTGTTCTGCATGAAAGTGGGACTGCTTCTTCACACTAATTGCTTATACCATCTTTAATAGTAATAAATACAGTATAACATGTTTCCTGTAGTTAGTTGGAAGTGCCTGAGAATTGGGAAACTCTTGGCCCACTTATCTAGATTACTACTCATTTCAGTTCCTGCCACATCTCAAATTTTAGTAGGTCACTGCACAATACTACATTTCTTTTTCTTAAGTTATTAAGATGTAAACTTGCTTCCAATCATCTTTTGCAGCAAGACCCAGTAATACTTCAGCTTCAAGAAACAGAGATGAACAGATTGCTATATTTTCTTGAAGAATCCACTGATAAAGAGAATTTACGATTGCTTCAGTGATGGCAATCATTTAAAATGAAGCAAAACATCCCTTAAACACTGACATTACCACCACAATGCAGACTACATCAACATATGGAGCAATGTGAAATACAGTTTCAGTATTTTCATATGTAATGCAGCACATGTGAGACAAAAAGTTACACTGTTCATTTCTATGCACTTGTTTTGACTAAAAGCTGTTTGAGAGTTTAGACACATTTTCAAAAAGTTGACACAAACAAATACCTTTTTTATTCTTTGCTATTCTGCCACTGATTCCTTTTGAACTTAGGGGGTTTTCAAACAGCAGGGTTTTCCAATCTCTACCAAATATTTTTATCAACGCAAGATTAGGAAGCAAGAACTATATGTTGCACAAGTTCATTCATAAATAAAAGTAAATCAAATGACCTCATTATAATATGTGTTCTACATGTCAATCAAAATTTATAAAACCCATTTTGTAATTTTATTAATTAAGACAAAAAGGGGAATAAACTGGGTAACAGCAGTCCACTTTAAGGCTGGAGATAGTTGGGATGAACTCCTGCAACTACTTTGGTCCACAGAACTGAACATCTCAGGAAAGGAGTGGAAGGTAGCAATGCACAGAATTCACTTTAGCTCCATATATGGAAAGCATACAATTCTCTCCCCTCTTTTTGATTCTATTTATTTTTATCCATTTATTAATTTATCTATTTACCTATTTTTTACTAGTCTAGTTTAGTTTTACTCTGATTTCTCAAGGGTGAGGGTTGATTTGTTTTAAACCAAGTTTTGTTAAACTTGACATGCTTGTATGGAATGTTATTTGATTTTAATAAAATTAATAAAATGTAAAAAAAAAAAAAGAACTGAACTTGAAAACCAATGTAGTTGTGCCCAGTTATGTAACGTTTACTAATTACCAAGGAAATAATATTCAAGTTAATTAACAAATTGAGTTAGTTATCAAACATTACTTAAGAGGAAAAAATGTTAATGAAAATTGTCATTTTATTGATGAGTGGACAGAAAAGTATGTCTTTTAAAAGACCATCATTCTAATATACTCTGCTTCCCGGTTTTGTTTTGAAACAGTCACTATTATGAAAGTACTGACCAAACACAACAAAGCCTTCACAGATGCAGGTGTGTTAAAAGTATTGCACTTTATACATTTTAACAGAGTTTACCAGTTATAAATTCATAAAGATTCTGAATCTGTAAAACTGGTAGATTTATGAGCTGCAACTGTTACACCTCATATTCATTTCTTGGCAGTGAATATCTAAAACTGGTTGATAACTGGTGTAAGTCAAGTTGGTAATAAATTCATAGTCATTGGGAAACTGATAGACAACACAGAAGTGGGACAATTGTGTATTCTTGTCCATTATTTTGATGGAAAAGAATTCAGTAAGGAACAGCAGTCATATGCAGACGGCGGTTTAAGGATGCCTGATCAGCTGCTTGTTTTGTTCTAAGGCCATCTTCAAACTGTTTAAAGTTGAAGCAGCAAATGTGGATTAAATAATTTAATTCCATTACAAATTCTCTCCCATGCTTTTTAATAATGAATTCAGCATCTGCTACTTCCAAACTCAACACATGACTAAATCTGATATTATTGGTTTCTTATTTTTAAGAAAATCATTCTCCTTCAATAAATCAGATTTAAATTCAATCTCTGACATCAGAAACCAGGATGTGCAAGAAAAGGAAACAAAATCCCTTACTTGTAGAAATTAAAAGAATATTCCATTATTATTCACAAAATCACATGAAATTATTTTGCATCCAGAATTAAACCTTCCCAGTCCTCACAAGACAGTCCCAATGGGTGAAATTCCAGTAATTAACATTTCTATTTGGACTCATTCAGACTGTAAGATACAGGTGTTTTCTAAAGGTCTCCCTTTTGATCCAGATCCAGAGAATCATACAATCAGAACTGGGGTTGAACTATTGAAGTTCTTAAGGAAATTGAAACTGAGTGAATTTTTTAGGGATTCCTGTCCAATAAATGCATATTTGTCTACCCAATTATATCTAAATTTACACCCACTGGTGTTTCTTATCCTCAGCTTGACACTTTTTGTCAGCTAGTGTTAACAGATTTTATAACATTTCAAAATTAGAACGCCTGGCTTTATAAAGATTAATTTCTTCACTATTAGTATTGTCAATAAAGGAGAAGAACATTATATTTGATTCTTCTCATAAAAGATGATTCTTCTATATACAAAAAATATGAGGCCAATATGTGTTAGCACCTGTTATGAGCTACTTAAAAATGATCTGACTCAATTCATTATGAGGATGGTTCAACCTGTTTTTCGGACAGTAACACGGTCCTCAATTCCCAGATCACTGACAAATGTACTGCTCAATGTTTGCATAATGAACATTCACATATCCTTATTTTGCATCTTCTCCTAAAAATCCATAATAAATTACATCGTCCTCCAGGTAGACTTATTGTTTCAGATAATGGTTCTATTTAATAGCACCTTTCACAGTTTGTTGATGTACATTTACATAATTATGTTAAAAACAGAATTTCACTCATTAGAGATTTGTCTGACTTTATTGATAAAGTAAAATCCCCTCTGCACATGAGGGATGTCTTTTAGCTACCATTGATATTGAAATGTGTTGAAACTTCACTATGTACATGATATGTTTTTCTCCCACAATACTTTGACTTTGTTATATCTGTTACCGAAGTTGTTCTCAAATAGAACTATTTCACTCTTAATAAGCATTTTTTTTAGCAATTAATGGGAGTTCCAATGGGGGCTACTTTAAACCCTAGAATTAAACATTTACGTAAATAATTTGAAACAATTTATTTTTTTGAGTATAATCATTTTTTTTAAATATCTTATTTTGTGGTGAGTACATACAGTAGATGATGTCTTTATGATCTAGCAGGGTATTTCAGAATCTCTAACTTACTTCCATTTTAATTAAATTCCTATGACAAGAATATTAAGTTTAGTCTGAATTATGACACTGCTACAATTAACTTTTTAGTTTTTTCTGCTCAGATACGTAATTGCTCTTTGCTTTTCACACTGCATCAAAAAACAATGGGTACAAATAAAAAGGACAGGTGCCTGTATACCATTCTCATTTCACTTGTTTAAATTTGCATATGGATATTGATTGCTTCCATTAGCTTATTATTGTATTGTAGTTTCCACTTTTTTATTGTAACATAAATATTAATTAATTTCCTTAATAAATATTTAAATATGTTTTACTAAATATATATATATATATATATATATATATATATATATATATATATATATATATATATATATATATATATACAGTATATACCATATAATATTACACTCATGATTATTACATATATTAAGTCATATGCTACTAACAACTAGGAAATACTCTACGTTGTTATGCAGTACAGTTCATTTGAAGTGTTTTTTTGCTTGAAAAGGCAGCTCTGTTCTCTGAGTTTTAAAAATAAATAAGGTATAATAAGCCTCACTGTTAGGGTTAAAAGCACTTTCCAATTTATAGTCAAGTGAATGAGATAAGGAAATTGATGGAGACCCATTTCAATAAGTGTACAGCAATGAAGGACCATGATTTTCAAAATATATTTTATTCCATTTGTCCATTTTAACCTTTTTGTGTAATGTTGACCAAATCAAAAACCAATTAAAAGAAAACTTTGCAAATGCTAACACCTACATGAAAATTTAGCTAACTTCATAAATGCACATCTCTAAAACAACTGGTAAACTGAAAACAAATTAACAAAAATTATTACAGAAATTTTTAATTCATGTATAGTTATTTTTATGTACATTTAGAATAAATTAAGTAAATCTGAATACTAATAACATTATAACATTTAACACTTAATAATAGAAAATATATTACATAAGTACAACATCATTAATATTGCACAAAAATGAATGAACTCAGTAATAAAAGTTGACTTATACAAAGAAAAACAAAAGATTAAACTAAGCTTTATTTGGCAATAATTAAGAATTTTTTAAAGACTTTTCTTGCTTTCCTTTTTTCAAAAGAAATCCATATTTGACTGCTTTTAGATGGCAAATGCTTAAGATGAAGAAATCAGATCTAGATTAAAATACAACTTGTAACCTGCTGTAAAACTAACCACCTGGAAGCTGAAGTATTCAATTTTCATTTAGAAGAACACACAGCTAACAAGATTTGAAACTTAAGCCATGCATTAACTTTGTCAAGGTGTTGTTGAAGCAATTTCTCACAGTCTTCCCTTTTGATGAAACGCCTTTGCAGTGCTAGCGAGTTACTTTATACTGCAATTTCACACATTGGCTGCCATGGTATCTGCCCCAAGAGCCTAGGTTCACATTGCACTAATGAGGGAACACCTGTTCCAGTGGAGAAATCTGAACCTTGTTAGCTGCTATAGCTCATCCTACTGGGGATGAGACAGCGGCTGCTTCTGGGACTTGCTAGTGCGAGCTTAACATTGTCATACTCACCTCCAAAGTGTCAGAGCTGAGAATTCGAGCTGCAGCTGTGATGAAATCACCCAGTAGCATTGTGAATCCAGGTAAACTGAGGAAGAAGAACTGTGGAGAACAATGTCTAATGATGATGTTCAAAACATCCTGTTAGTAAAAAAAAAAAAAATATATTCCATATTAAATTGTATTTTTATCTCTATATAAAGTGAAAAAGTGATGTACAATTTTAAAGTTCCCATACAACTTACAACATATTTTTCAATTGCTTAAAGAATGCTGAATTTATTTATCAGCCCCATGTCAAATAAAGCAACTCATACTTTAAAACATAATTATTAAGAGTGGTGCTGACAAAGGCAGTGTTTATTACAGGACAAAAACATGAACATTTTGAAACTCTATAAATCTGCCTAAATTCTGTAATGATAACACAGCTATAATAAAGCTGCAAATTTACAATGTACCAAAGTAACATTTTTTCAAGATTTGATTCTGTGAAAGAAAAACACCATAACATCCAAAATATAAAAGATTAAAAAAAGCACTAACATTGCCCACTGTAAAAATAATAAATTTAATAACTAGAAACCAAAAAAGACAAACACCTAGATTGATATATAATATTCTGCTAGCATTACAAGGGCAGAGTTTGTGCTCTTTCTCCTAGTTAATGTTTAAACAGGCAGATTTTAATCTATCTTCTTGGTCCACTTCTAGAGGATACTCAAAAGCAAACATGTTCTGAGAAAAAGAACAGATGGGTTCTACTCATAACATTTCACACTGACATTAGGATGTAAAGGCTTAACAAAGAGTCTACCTTTTTATAATTAAAAGGCTGATTAATGTGTTTCTTTTCCCACTACACACCTGTAATTACAAATAGAACCCAGGTATTGTGCAGATCTCCCATCACTGAATGCCCAGCACCAAGTCATATAGAAGCAGATGGGTGTTCATTTCTGTTGACATATGCTGCAATAAAGAGGGATTTGTGCAAACCTGGCTTTCAAGGTGGCAGAGTGAAGCATATTTTACAGATTAATACTGTAAACAGCCATGTTGTTAACTCAGCTTTCCTATTAAAGACCCATCTGTCATATTTACATAATGCATCAATCATATTTGTAGGAAAGATCTGCAAAAAAGCACCATGTGTGATGCATACTGCAGATACCGAATGTCTACAGTTGCAGTGAATCCAGAAAAGTAAATATCTGAGAGCAAAGTGACAGTACTTAACCTGTGTTTTAATAATAATTCCACCATATAACAAAGCACAACTGTAATGTTGCCCAGCTGCTCTCTTCACAAGTAACACTTTCTTTTACAACAAATGCAAGAAAAGGTGGTATACTGGCACAGCCACAGAGCTGCAATGATCTTTGATACTTTTTTTTTTAATTAGATCAAATTATGGTCCTTTTGCCAATATGTAGAGTTTGCACATTTACTTTATGCCTGATCACACTTTCCTTCTCTGAGTGCTGTAGATTATTTAAACATCCCAAAGATGTTCTTGGTAGTTATTATTTGCAAATGTAAATTAGCCAGATATGAATGGCACTGGATCTGTTGGCTAATTCCTACCAGCAATAACATTAAAATTCCAAACATTAAAAAAAATATTTTGCCATTGGGAAGAGATGCTTGAATTGACTTTAAGTAAATTATCTCACATTTCAAGAATTTCCCATGTCACTATTAAATTGGAGAAATAATGAAAACATATTTCTGCAACCAGTTTGTCACACTGTGATGCCCAGGTTTCCTGCAGCTGGCTTACTAATCCATGAATCCAGGCATTGATTATTTCAAATGGTGGGACCAGTAGGAAGGACCAGTGGCATTGAGTGAGTGCAGAGGAATGCAGTTCCTGCAATATGATGATAACTGAATTAAGACACTAACATGAACAACTGACTTCAACAATTTTGACCTGTTGTTTAATGCATTGCAATCTGTTGTCCTGGTGTCTATTTTATATTTTTTTATGGTGTTGGATTTTGTTTTTAGCAGTGCTGCATCACAGCGTCTCATGTCCTGACTTCCAGTTAGTTACGTAGGTTGATGTGTGTTGCCATCCACACAAACTGGAAGCTTATCATGGCGGGGCATGTTGCAGTATTTTTTAGTGTGTTTAATGTATTTTGTTTTAAAGTACACTTAGTCACCCTTTAAAGATGTAATTGCCATTTAGCATTGGAGCAAATGTGTGGCATCAGCTGAGGTTGCTAGTACACAATTGAAAATGTGGAGAAGAGCTAAGTACGAAAAGAGAACTGCAAACAAAGAGAAAGAGAGTGAGGGGAAAGCAGAGACCAGGACAAAGTGGGCTCTACAGGGACTTATTTAGAACTGAGAGAGAGCAATCTAGGAAGAAGGGGAGGTCAGGATCTGCTGATCGATTTTAACATCAGTAAATGGAACTGGATGATTCTTTTGTTTTGCTTTTAACACACTGATTTTAGAAGAACTCTCAGTCCATTTAAATTTCTGGTTTTAGAAGGCCCTTGTGTTTCAATGGAAGAACGTTTAAAGTAATTTATTCCAAGGTCACTATTTACTAATGCACTGTGGACATTTCAATACTTGTTATTTTTATTTTTTGTAATAAACTCTTTTCACTTGCTGCTGGTTTATGTCAGTTTAAGACCATCGATGTCCGTGTGCAGGATAAGTGTGCCAGCTGCAGCCAACAAAGCATCCCACTAGTGCTGTAGTACTCAAGTTGATTCTTGGACTTGAATCCAGAGTGGAGACATTTTTTTCTGTTATCTCAGACTTCTCTTGGAATTTGGTTGTTGGACTTGTGAAATATTTATTTGGTCTTGAGCGAGACTAGTTTAATTTTTTTTTATTATTTTTGTTTATTGTCTCTGTACACAAGTCCCATTTGTTTTAATCTTCCATTACTACAGGTCTAAATCTTGCTGTCATTAATTCGCTGTGTGCACTTTACTGCAGTTATTTTCAATGTTAGGGTAGAATCACATTTGAGAATATCCTAACTAGTTCTATTTATTTATGGCATGATTAAAACTCTCCTTTTCTTTGTAATAATATCTCATTGTTTCCTTTCATAGAAGCAAGGTTTGTAAATCTATTTTGGGAACAACAATTTATTGAAAAAAAAATCATTGGTCATAAATTAAAAGACTTTTAGTGAGAGAAAGATTCCGCATACCACTCAAAATGAGCTTTGTGAAGTGAAATACTGGTTTTCAGGAACTCTTCGTCAAACATCAGAAACACAAAGAGATATGGGCACTTGCTGTCTTAGTTAAGTAAAAATTGAGAGTGTGTTTGAAATGACCACATTAAACAGAATGTCAGAATAGCAAAGTGTGGCACAGGTGTGCAGGCTAATTTGACATTCTGATCAATACCTATGATGCAATTTCTGATGCAGCAAAGGCAGCAAATATTTGTCGCACATGTGCTGCCTGTATGAACAGTGGCATGATGGTCTATCACGTTATGCATAGCCGTGTTACAAAATATTTAAAAAAACAAAAATGTGAAAATCTGTTTATATGATTAAGTAAATGAAAAATTAAAACACACTCTAACTTTCAAAATAGTTAACCCAATCCTAGAATGCACCTGACTGTTATGTCATACATACATCTTCTAACTTGAAAATAAATAAATCAATAGAGTGGTTATTTTGCCACAATTACAATCAGTATGTAAACAAGCACAAAAATATTTTCTGCATTTCAATATCATTAACATTACTTGTATACCTTTCCCAATATGTTTTATGCAAGTGATATTTACTTTATATTGTAACTTTATATTACAAACAATGTACAATATTTGACTTGGGACAGCAATACTGTTTTATGGTTCATCTGGCTCCCCAGAGTAAATGTCAAACTCTGCCTATAGTTAGCTGACTTTAATCTCGCTCACATCTTGCAGTTCACCAAAGTTGATAGCTAAATTGGTGAAAATAGTGTATAGCAATGTCCTGCTACTTGCCTTATCAAACACCGAAAAGGTGATTAGCATTACAGGACTTGGTCTTAGCACAAGAAAAGTAAGGCTAGATTCCCAAAATTTAAAAGACAGATATTTATAACAACAAACAAAAACTCATTCAGCATTACATAAGAATGGGAGGACATAAGAGTTGTGTAGAGGGGGGAACCAAAAAGGTAGGGTCTAAGTGATACAAAAAATGGGAGAGAATGTGGAAGGAAGGGATGATTAGAAAAGGAAAATAAAAAGGAGGAAAGTTCATTTAAAATGACAAAAGACTGAAGGGCAGAGGAAATGACAAATTGCTTTGTTTGCAGTTATTTTGCAAAAAATATATTTAAAATATATATACAAGGTTTGTTTGCCAAAAAAAAGGCAGCCAGAATTTTTTTGTGTATAAAAACATTTTTGGATTTGTACATTATACAAACATAAACAGTGTAAGATGGATTTGAAAACATTTTGGCTAGGTAAATATAAAATATACTAATACCTACTGCCACACATTATTTGGTCATTATGTCTGTTGAGTTGTTTTTATTTTTGGAAGAAAGTAATGATAAGTAATTTGCATTACCTAGGCAAACTTGAGTTAGAAGACAGTTACAAAAACTGCATTTGGAAGCTTGTGTATATTACAATGCAACTGCTGAAAGATGTATGGTTTAATATTAACTTCTTGTTTTCAGTTTTGCAGAATAAAAGATAAAAATCAAGCTGTCTGTCCATAATCTATTTTTCAGTCCAGACTAAAAACAGATAAATCAAGTGTTTTTCTGGTTTTTAATACTGCACTTGAAAATAATATGAAATACAGTAAGTCAAGTCCTCCCTTTCTCTAGTGCAGTATTGTAAGAGACACAGACAATGATGTGCTCAAACACATTTCCTACTTTGGTGAAAAACTAAATAAACATTAGAAAAGAGTAACATAATTATTTAGAAGAATGGCAGAGAGCATGTATTAAACTCTTTGAAAACTTGATTCTCTGATAAAGTTCAGTTTATTCCATGTTCATATTTTAAGTGACTAATACATTACTGTATGTGCTAACCTGACCAGGGTATTTTACTCAATGTTATCTTTGTAGGTTATTTCTTGCGATTTACCAGCATAGATAATGTTACTGGCACAATATACTAGGAGAATTAAGTGGTTCTGTGTGACACATTAAAATTAAGTGTGATATTGAGTGGTCCATGAAAATGTGCAGTTTAAATTTAGCATTATGTGATTTTTACTTGAGTGCAGCACAACACCATTCATCACGCTTTGGGTTACATATAATTACATTTTGTTTCAGTAATGCCAATTTACAAACCATACTTGAAATAAATAATGAGGCCTAACTTAACACTATACAGTTTCACTTTGTTTTTGATTAAACATAGATGCAAAATGATCATCCAAAGAAAATATATACTTTTATTCTAACAAATCACATTATAAAAATAGTTAAAAACTTAATAGAACACTGTTAAATATAAAATGTATCACTGCATATCACAAAATGTGCAAATCTGTGCTTGCAAAAGGAGTTTGTAAATTTTTGTGTATGCTCTTGTATGTACTGCTATCAGCGCATGCTCCCAACCGTAGTAAGGCAAGGTAAGGAAATGGAGCATGCGCTGATAGCATGTTGCCGTACCCACTACACAACAAACCACTTGGATTGGTACCTTGCCTTACTACAGTAATTTCTTCTAAGCTTCTTTCAACTGTCACCCAAGTTCAGCCCTGGACTTTGGCTTCTTGTACTATTTCCAATCTAAGTGATTGTACACACCTTCAGTCATATTGAGGCTAAGACTCTGAGATAGCCAATCCATCTTTAAATTTCAAACTCCAAGTAAGTCTTAACTATGTTCACAATATGTGGCTGCAGTTAATACCAAGCTGAAATATAAAGCATTTGTCAATATTTTCCTTAAAGTACAGTAGTATGTAGTATTCTTATATGCATCACAATCCTTTCTTGAATAATTCTTCAGGGATGCACAAAACTCCACATTCAAATGTTACCTGGGCTTATGAATAGACATTTTAGAGAAGGGACAGAGAGAAGAGCCTCAGGGTTTAGGAAAAAATATTTTTTAAATGAAAACTGTAAATAAAATTTTAAAAGATTACCTTAAAAAATACACAAAGTAGGCATTAAAAACAAAATAACTGTATGTATATATATATATATATATATATATATATATATATATACACACACACAAAACACTGCTATTGCTGTATTTTTCAATCAAAAAATAAATTATTAGAAATAAAACAGTATATCTCCCCAAAACTGCACATCCTCTTAAGCCCCAGTACTCTGTTATAAACAAATTAAATTCTTCCACCAGGATAGATTTACCTGATTTATATAAACTAATTTCTCAACTGAGACCCTCCACCTGCATCCTTGACCCAATACCAACAAGTTTTTTCAAAGAAGTATCAGGCATGCTAATTGATAGTATTATTGACATAGTAAACTCATCATTAGATACAGGGGTCTTCCCAAAATATCTTAAGACTCCTGAAGTTAAACACCTACTCAAGAAAAGGAATCTCAATTCCTCTGCTTTTGAAAATTTTAGACCTATTTATAACCTGCCTTTCTTAAGTAAAATTCTAGAGAAGGCAGTCATTATGCAGCTAAATGACCACCTCAACAAACATGCTATTCTTGATAAGTATCAGTCGGGTGTTAGAACAAATCACAGTACAGAAACTGCACTTGTTAAAGTAGTAAATGACTTGCGGGTAAATGCAGACATAACTTGATTGCAACTAGTACAGAATGCAACTGCTAGAATCCTAACTAGGAAAAGAAAATCTGAGCACATTTCTCCAGTTGTGATGTCACTACACTGGTTACCTGTGTCATTCAGAATTGACTTTAAAATACTGCTTATGGTTTACAAAGCCATAAATAATCTCGCTCCATGTTATATATCGGAATGTCTAACATCTTATATTCCAAATCTTAACCTTAGATCTTCAAATGAGTGTCTGCTAAGAATTCCAAGAGTTAAACTTAAAAGAAGTGGTCAGGCGGCCTTCTGCTATTATGCACCTAAAATCTGGAATAGCCTGCCAATAGGAATTCACCAGTCTGATACGGTGGAGCACTTTAAAAAACTGCTAAAAACACATTACTTTAACATGGCTTTCTCATAACTTCATTTTAGTTTAATCCTGATGCTCTGCATATTCAATTAATTATCATTACTATTCATTGTGTTTGCTCCAAAATCCGTACTAACCCCTACTCTCTCTTCTGTTCTTTTTCCGGTTTTCTGTGGTGGCAATCTGCACCACCACCACCTAATCAAAGCACCATGATGTCCCTACATTGATAGATTAAAGGCCAGAAGTCCATGTGATCATCATCATCAAGTCCTTCCATGAAAACCCTGAAAACAATGAGGACTGATCATTTATGTTAGGTAGAATGCCTAGAGGAGGCTGGGTGGTCTCATGGCCTGGAACCACTGCAGATTTTATTTTTTCTCTAGCTGTCTGGAGTTTTTTTTTTTTGTTTTTTTCTGTCCTCTGTGGCCAACGGACCTTACTTTTATTCAATGTTAATTAGTGTTCTCTTATTTTAATTCTTACTTTGTCTTTTTTTCATCAAGTAAAGTACTTTGAGCTACATTATTTGTATGAAAATGTGCTATATAAATAAATGTTGTTGTTGTTTGCATAACACATCTCGCATAAGCACCAGTCAATCCAAGCAAGACTAGCAAATGAAACCGAGTCTCTCTTTCTATTCTGATTGGATAGAGGCTGATTGGGTCAATCGAACCACAGTATTTGAAAGAGTAATGTGCACATGTAGGGTCATTCTCTCAGTCTGATCTCTCTCTCTCTTTCTCCAGGCATGATGTGGACACTGAAGGAGCATTTCAATACATATTTGTGTTTCAGCAAAATTACACCTGGATAAAACCAAATAGAATATACATGACAATGCCAAATATAAAAATGAAGTAAAAGTTGGAAAAGCAAGCTGTTATTCAAACATGTTTCACTGCAAACTTTTTGTTTTGTTTAGATTTAGGGTGTAGTGGCTCTGAGGTTAAGGATCTGTGCTGGTATCCGGAAGGTTGCTGGCTCGAATCCCCGCCACTGCCAAAAGAGATCTACTCTGCTGGGCCCTTGAGCAAGGCCCTTAACCTTCAATTGCTCCAGGGGTGCTGTACAATGGCTGACCCTGTGCTCTGACACCAAGAGGTATGTGAAAAGTGACAAATTCCAAATACAAGAAATTGTATAAGGCGAAATAAAGAACAAAAAAAAAAATTAAACACATCTCCGGAATTGTTCAAAATCAGTTTGAAAGATATAGTAAAATGTATGAGTAACAGGGGGTACACCATTTAGTTAATTAAAAAAAAATCCTACAACACAAGCACACATTTCTTTTTTTGTTGACTATGCAAAACTGAAAAATATATCGAAAACATGATGCAACCAGCCTTAAGACAATTCCAATTCTTACTGTATTGTGTTAATGAAAAAATGTCAAATATGATTTACTTATAACGTACATTGAAAGAAAAACACAAGTTAACTAAAGTACTTTAAAAGGTAAAAAAATGAAAATGTAACATAACATAAAAACTGCAATCACACATAAACAGAGTACAACAGGTAAGGGTAACATTAAAAAAAACTCAATGAGAATTAAAATGATAAAAATGAATAAAAATTAGTTTTAACACATGATTTAAAAATAAGTAAAGTTGGTGCAGTCTTAATGTAAAATAGTAGTATATTCCAGAGTTTGAATGCAGCAACTGAAAAGGCACAATCACCCCTGTGTTTCACCCTTGATTTGAGAATATTTTGTAGCATTTGGTCAGAAGGCCTAAGTGACCTTGCAGGAGAGTGGTAATGCACAAGGTCTGAGAAGTACGGTGATGCTAACTCATTCAAGGACTTAAAAACAAACAGTAAAATCATACAATCAATTTTAAAACAAAGCGGAAGCAAAAAGGAGAGAGGTCAGAATGGAAGTACTATGATCTTGTTTACATGCACCTGTGAAGAGCCGAACAGCGGAGTTCAGAACCAACTGCAGGCAAAAAGATAGAGGACTGATTGACTCCTGTATACAACAAGTAACAGTTGTCAAGCTGAGATAATAAGAATGTGGATCACTGTCTCAAAATCATTAAAAGAAAGGAAAGGCTTAACCTTGGCCAACACTCTCTGTTGAAAAATGATGGATTTAACAACTGAATTATTCTGCTTTTCAAATAATACCATATAAGGCATCAATGGGACTAGGTTACATTCAGAGATTATCAACCAAGTCATCAGGTCCAAACAATATAATTTCAGTTTTACTTTCATTTAGGTTAAAAAAATTCTGTGATGTTCAGGTTTTAATACCTCCCAAACTGTTCACTAGGCATTTCACATGAGCCTTGACCTTTTGGTTTTAGTTGCAGACAGATCTGGGTGTCATCTCCATAACAGTGAAAGATGATTCCAGGGGAAGCATGCACAGGAAGAAAAAATTAGACCAAGAATAGACCCTTGTGAAACTCCAGAAATGAGAGGAGCTGGTGAAGATGAAACACCATTAAGGTTAACTGAAAACATTCTGTTGGAGAAGTATGATCTAAACCATTCAAGCACAATCCCACAAATACCAACACTGGGCTAAAGATGAGAAATAAGAATGTCATGGTTCACTGGGTTGAACGAAAAGAAAAGAAAGTTTAGAAATAGGTCTAAAAATTTGAAACAACAGTGGGATCCAGGTTGGGTTATTTACTCTCAAGGTGCACCACTACATGTTTAAACGCTGTTGGGACAGACTATGCAGTAAGGCAGGTGTTGATAATTGCTGAAATGATTGGCCTAACAGTATCAAAAAAAATTAAGCAGGAGCGAATAATATCCAATGGGAAGTTGTAGGCTCTAGGTGACTGATTATGTCAACCAAAAAGAAAGAAAAACACATTTAGGTGACTGATTATGTCAACCAAAAAAGAAAGAAAAACACATTCAAACTGAAAAAAGGCATTTGCAAACATAGAAGGGTGACAGAGAATGTGTGACCTAATTTAAACAATGAAATGGAATTAAATTCACCATGTTGTTCTTCACTATATAAAATTGTGGTCTAATCTAATTCTGGACATCGAACTGTTGGCCGTAAGTCTGTGTCCCTATTACTTGCCAAGAGAGTTTGGACACGTGATTGCTGTTATTGTTTACATCCCCCCTCGAGCGAACGGGAGATAGCAAGTGACATCATCCATTCCGCAGTTGCAAAGTTACAAATGCAGCACCCTGTGGCGATTGTGCTAATCGCTGGAGACTGGATAAACGCAGGATAAAACATTACTTGCCTTCTCCAAGTATGTGGACTGTAACACCTGGGGAAATAGGACTAATGACCTACTGTATCCAAACGTTAAAGACGCATACAGCGCCACCCCGCTACCTGCGCTTGGGAAAGCAGATCATAACCTGGTTCTGCTTCAGCCTCACTACAAACCAAGAGTGAAGGTGCTACCTTCAACGACACGATCATTCAGGAAGTGGTCCCCTGAGGCAAAGCAGGCTCTGAGAGACTGCTTTGGAACTACAGACTGGGATATACTGCTGGGGTCACATAGTGAGAACATTGAAGAGGCTGTTGACTGCACAACTGATTACATCAACTTCTGTAAAGACACTGTAGTTCCAGTAAGAACAGTACGCTGCTATA
Source organism: Polypterus senegalus (assembly GCF_016835505.1). Classification (NCBI taxonomy): domain Eukaryota; kingdom Metazoa; phylum Chordata; class Cladistia; order Polypteriformes; family Polypteridae; genus Polypterus; species Polypterus senegalus. The sequence continues at coordinate 145,965,835 of NC_053156.1, read as the reverse complement.
CTAACAACAAGCCATGGATTACAAGTGACATCAAGGGCCTTTTGAACCAGAAGAAAAGGGCTTTTAAAGGCGGTGATCAGCATGAGCTCAAGCGTGTGCATAAGAAACTCCGAGTCCAGCGAAGGAGCAGTACAGGAGAAAGCTGGAGCAGAAATTGCAGAATAACAGCATGAAGGAACTGTGGGATGGGATGAAGATCATCACTGGCTGCAGCTCGAAGCAGGGTGCCATCATCGAGAGAGACGTGGAGAGCAAACCAAATGAACAACTTCTTTAACAGGTTTGACCACCCTAACCCACTCTCATCTCGGAGTACTTCATCCTCCAACCATCCTTCTGCTGATACCAGCATAGGTGAGACGTTCCCACCCACAATTACAGCAGCACAGGTGAACAGAGAGCTGAGGAGACTTCGTGCCAGCAAAGCAGCGGGTCCAGATGGTGTATCGCCACGACTGCTGAAGGCCTGTGCGTTGGAACTTGGGAGTCCTCTACAGCGCATCCTTAACCTGAGCCTGGAACAGGGGAGAGTCCCGAGGCTTTGGGAAACATCTTGTATCACCCCAGCCCCAAAGGTATCACGTCCTAGTGAGCTGAATGACTTCTGGCCTGTTTCTCTGACGTCACATGTGATGAAGACCATGGAGCGGCTGCTGCTTCACCACCTGAGGCCACAGGTCCGACACACCCTCGACCCTCTGCAGTTCGCATACCAGGAGAAGGTGGGAGCGGAGGATCCCATCATCTATATGCTACACTGATCCTTGGACAGAGGCAGTGGTGCTGTAAGAATTATGTTTTTGGACTTCTCTAGTGCCTTCAACACCATCCAACCTTTGCTCCTTAGGGACAAGCTGACTGCTAGCATGGATTGTGGACTATCTTACAGACAGACCTCAGTATGGGTACCTGGGAGTGCAGCTGGAAGACAAATTGGACTGGACTGCCAATACTGATGTTCTGTGTAGATAGATAGATAGATAGATAGATAGATAGATAGATAGATAGATAGATAGATAGATAGATAGATAGATAGATACTTTATTAATCCCAAGGGGAATTAAGGTCAGAGCCAACTATACTTTCTTAGAAGGTTGGCGTCCTTCAACATCTGCAATAAAATGCTGCAGATGTTCTACCAGACGGTTGTGACAAGTGCCATCTGCTATGCGGTGGTGTGCTGGGGAGGCAGCATAAAGAAGAAGGACGTCTCACGCCTGGACAAACTTGTTAAGAAGGCAGGCTCTATTTTAGGAATAAAGCTGGACAGTTTAACATCTGTAGCAGAACAACGGGCACTAAGCAAACTCCTGTCAATCATGAAGAATCCATTGCATCCACTTAACAGTGTCATCTCCAGGCAGAGGAGTAGCTTCAGTGAAAGACTTTTGTCACTGTCTTGCTCCACTGACAGACTGAGGAGATCGTTCCTCCCCCACACTATGCGACTCTTCAATTCCACCCGGAGGAGTAAATGCTAACATTATTCAAAGTTATTGTCTGTTTTTACATGCATTTTTATTACTCTTTAATTTAATTTTTTTTTTTTGTGTATCAGTTTACTGCTGCTGGATTATTTGAATTTTTCCTAGGGATTAATAAAGTATCTATCTATATCTATCTATCTAATCTGCCTATCCTGCTGCCAAAATTACTTTAACCTAAAAAATGAAATGACATGTAAGAATTTACATAATAAAGTTAATATTTGAAGGACTTTAACACAAGTTAAATCACATTTAATGGCTATACAGTGTTTCTTAAAAACTGGGTCACAAATCGCCGTCTTTGTAACACCACCTCATGAAAAGAAAAAAAACAGTTTCAGCATCTGCGTAGCCCCTGCTGCACAAACAACAAAATACTTTTATCACCATGCTTGGAACACCATGAGGGATGATATTAAATTCCATTTGCCTTCACAAATGCTACACTAAAGGCAACTCTCACCCACTCTTTAATACAAAATTTTACAGGTCAAATTGTTGCATGGGGTCATCATTGACCAAAAAAAGATAAAACTGGGTCCCGAGACCAAGAAGGCTGAGAAACACTGCTATACACTGAGTTTTCCACAAACATCTAATAAATAAGAGAAGTTCAATAATCTGATGATGACCCACTGCACATAAAACAATATGATATACAATACTCTTTTTTTCCTTCTGTGACAATTTATTGACAGTCTGGTTTCTTCCATATCATACCTAAGTGCAAAATACAAAGGGTTCCTTGAGACTCCAAATTATCCCAGTGTTTTTTTGAGTGTAGGTGTGTACATGTGTACTAATGTGATATTGGGATCCTGTCCATTGTATTGGTTCCTGCCTTGTACCTAACAAGGCAAGAACAATCTTCCGCATCATGTCACAGTGTAAAAGAATATTAGATCTTAAAAAATGGTTGAGATAAATGATCTACAAAGCTTTCATAAAGGATATATAAAAACAGTAACTTCACAAACCATTCTTTTCCTCATCTGTATACTCACTCTATAAGTGACACATTTAAGGCATAGAGAAGTTAATGCCTACATGGTCATTGAACAGAGAGAAAGTAATTATATTTTCATATGACAATGTTATCTGACCTTTAAAAAGAGTAGGAGGGACTAAAGGTTAGTGATTTTAACTGCACTGCATTTGCAGCTTATCTCTAAGCCACGTGTTTATTGGAAAGGATGAGGCGCGGAACATCTGTTCCTATATCAATCATATTGTAAAAATCAGGCAGTTCAAATAAAAGCATGTTTTTCTTTCTCTTTTTAAGCAATGTTCAATAAACAAATAAAACCTTTAGTTGCTCCCTACCTAGCAAATAACCAATTTAATTGAAAATAGTGCAAACAATAAATGGAAAGCATATGCATAAGACAACCATATTGCAGCAGTAACAGAAATTGGTTTATGCTTTTGACATTTTTCCTTCATTCTTTTATAATTGACCTTTGGAACATGTAATGTGTAGAACAATTTCTGGTAATTAGTGGCTTCCAACCTTTGAATGATTGTACAAAATGAGCATTTTAGAGGAAGAAGCAATTCTGCAGACATTTCCATTGTATGCATAATTACAGAAACATAATTTGCACAGCATTTCTTTAAGGAAATAAAAAATAGGATTGTATCTTTCCATTTAAACTGTATTTTGCTTAACCAATGCAACAACAAAAAGGACATTAATAAAGGCCTGCAGAAATTATTAACCCACTACACTAATCACAACAAGCCAGAAGAATAAATTAAGAACAGTAAAGTCAAAAACTTTCACAAACACCACAATAAACATGTAAATTCCCTGAACCTAGATTTAAGTATGTTTCAAGGATCACATAAGCAAAATGAATGTACATGATGTATAAGAAAATAGATCAATTTTCTTGTCACCTTTAACAATAAAATGAGTAAATAGATGCAGGTATATGAAATGTAACACATAGTTAATAAACTACGAGCTCACAAAATATGGAGTGCAGAATTCTTCACCAAGAAATACTGACTATTGTGATAAAGTGAAGAATGTTTTCAGTATCAAAATAATTTGCATATTCTTGCTCATTGTTCACATATGTCATAAGACAAGGCATTAACAATGCAATAGTCTTTTTGATGAAGCTAACTTTTTAACATCTTTTCCACAAAATCATTAAAATATGTTCATAACAGAATGTCATAAATTTTGACTTTAGTAGCAACATAAAGATTCTGACAGCAAATAAGAGTCACTTTTTCATAATAAAAGTGCGCTTGTTGGTAACTATTAATATTATTTTTAAGTATGCATTTTTTTTAAGATTGGATGTATTTTTTAATTCAGGTATTTAAATTTGAGTGATGATTACCTGGGGGTAGAGATGTAAGCACATCAAAAACACCAGGTTAACATGTTTCAGCAAAGAGTATAAAAAGAATACTATTTGCATATGAAACACAACAGTTTAATCTTGACAGAGACAGGAAGTAACTGTTATCTCAAAAATGCATTATAACTTAATTATTTCTTTGCCTTTTTCTGAAAATAGATGAAAATATAGATGATACAAGAGCAGATATCTTTATTCTGTACGATACATGTTTTAGTTGTGACATTTGGGTTAAAAATATATTCTTTTTGACCTGAGACCAGACTGAATAACTGATTGTTCACCCTCCATAATTTATCAAATATTTTCCCAAAACCTGTTTGGAACTAACTAAAAGTGATGATCTAAATTCAATGTCACATTACAGTAGAACCTCGGTTCACGAACATCTCTGAACACGTACAAATTGGGTCACGACCAAAAAGTTCGCCAAACTTTTGCATCTGTTAACGACCACACACTCAGTTGATGAACAAGCCAGTTTCCCTTCCGGTTTGTACACACCGATGATTTCTGCACATCATCAGTCTCTCCATGTACTGTACATTGTTCTCGGTGCATGACGCAGAGGGACTCTCCCTCAAAACTGTAACCTCCTCTCAACCCAGGTTCCTCCTGTGGTAAAGCGGGTCCACAGCTCCTGTCAAAAAGGCCAGTTTTAATAAATAATCACTGCACTCACGGCTTAGCAAGGGGGCATGGTGGTGTGTGGCCAAAGCTGTTCCTGAGGATTTCATGATGTGGGTGTTTCTCACCTAAGTGCACAGGTGAGAAGCAGGCAACATCCGTAATTGTTCCCAGGAGCTGCTGATTGCCACGACTCACACGCCTCTTCATAAATAGAAGCGCGAGTCGGGTAAAGGTAAAAAGAAGAGAACAGGAAAGAACGGGAGATTGCAGGAGAAGGCACGAAACAGGAGGAGAAAGCTGGTGCAGAAGACAGAGAGAGAGAGAGAGAGAGATTGAGAGAGTGAGCAAACGAGCCCACGAGAGAGAGCGCGCAGGCTCGCGAGCAGCTGAACAGAGAGTCTGGGAATTTGTTTCAGTGTTATTCAATGTTTTTACATTTAGTTTACTATTACACTGTGCATTCTATGGTATAATTAACTATTTTAGTGCTTAAAAATCTTTATAGAAAATATATTTACATACAATTTGTACGGTCTGGAATGGATTAATTGTATTTACATACAATCCTATGGGCTAAATTACTTCGGGTCACGACCAAATTGGTTTACGACCAGAGTTTTGGAACGAATTATGGTCGTGACCCGAGGTTCCACTGTATATAACTTCTACCTGTGAGGTATCTCAGATTTGCCAGCTGCAGTTGCTGATGTCATTGTTGGGCTATTTGAATTTACATGACTGAAGAATGATGGGCATGTCACATTTATGTGTCGACCTTATAGCACAATCGTGCTCACCCCTTTTTGGTACAGCCAATAGCGTGATACCAGACCATTTTATACAAAGGGTTAACAGGTATGACAAGTTTAGCAGCACTCTCAGCCCTTTTATTCTTCTTCTCTATTCTGTCAGGTACATAAAATATGAGACATCAGACAGACAAGCTCCTCTTCTGTTTTATAAGTCCCAATACCCCATGTTCCTTATTCCTCATTGCTGCATTACACACATTTTACTTCCAGATGTCAACTCTCATGCCACAGAGCAGGTCCCTATGACTAATGAAAAAAAATCAAACCTGTTTGATTTTGTTGAACTATGTCACAAACTAGTAGGTGTGAGTTGGTACATTAAACTATGCTGCTGGTTTTGCAGGAGTGACCCGCAAACTGCATCTGACATGCGAAGATTATGCAAATGAAGTCTTTGACTGAAAATCACTGGAAATAGTTGAATAATGTGACATGGCCATAAGGATTCACTAACTCTTCCCACATCTGGACTGTTATTTTAAAAAACATTTCTTGGCTGGATTAAAAACAGTAATCAGTCCATAATAAGTAAGTTGACACAAGTCACATAAAAATTGAAGTATATTTCGTATACAAGGCACAATAATAAAACAAGAACACAATGCTCATTTTAATATTTACAAATGTAAGTAAGATCTACAGAATATTCCAAAAGTGATACATCTTCCAATTTTTATTACCATACCTAAGTTTGTATTTTGTGTACAGCTTTTCTTGAAATTGGTATAGTGCATAAAAAACATCTTATCTTCCTTCCAATCTTCCATTCTGGAGGAATGGAATTAAAATGTGCTTAATAGAGATATGCTTAACATTATGATGCACTTTGCTGAAGATACACTGGAGTGACCAAAGAAACTGTAATGCAAACCCAAAAGTGAATGGTTGTCTATGAAAGTTCCAAACCCAAAAATTCAGATTATCAGTAATTTTGTAAAGAAGAAATGTGACTTATGTTAAAAAAAAAACATTATGTGCCTCTAATTCAAAGGGCTGATGATAACTGCAACTGCCATAATACAATTTTCAAATATAACACTTGGTTTTTGTATTTTTAATACTACATATATTTGTCCATATGCTGTATATTAAAGCTTTCTAAACGTACCAACAAATACATGCAAATAAAATGAAAAGGTTATAAAGAAAATGGTTGAATTAAAATGAGCAAATGACCAAAAGTTTGGTTAATACTGTAAACTCCTTTGGTGAAGTCATTTGAACTGATAGATAAATATTTTAAATGAGTTTTAATAATAGCTATTTATTCTACAGTTTTGCATATAATGTATTCTGTAATGGTATGTAGCTAAACGGAAAATATTCTAGGCTAGCTGACCAGGAAAAAAAAATACTGAAACAGCAGAGAACAATATTTGTCACATATAGCTCATGATTTAATACAAAGAAAGAAACTGAAGAATTAGTGTTCTAATGTTCCTTAACACTGCATCAACAAAATTTCAAACAAAGAGGCATACTGACAACATTTACCTCACAAATCATAAAGAAATTACTTTAAAAAGTGCTCAAAAGAAAAGAAACAGCCAAATACATTTTAATCACTAGTCTACATATCAATTCTAGCAAACAGGGACTTTTTAATGTAAAATAGCCAATCTGTCTGCCTATTGTCCAGCTGCAGTCTATTTTCTATCCAATTTGTATATGCCCCAGTGCACATCCCTATATGCCTTTGACAACTGCAAAAATCCCCATATTGTATTTTACAATAGCATAGCCAAAGATTACAATATTCCCTCTAGCATCATCTAGTTGTGCCATATGAATAAAAAAAACAAAAAACAATAGATAGATATATTTATTTTAATACAACAATCCTTCTTGATTAAAATAAAACAGAATATAATCTTTAAGAAAACTATCACTAATTGACAGATTTGATACATTTTATAATTATGTGGAGAAAATGGAGTTAAAAAATGTAAAAGCAGATATTTTAAATATTTTCCTGGGCCTTAGAACACTTGTTTTAAAGTCACTTAAAACTAACATCTGCATTTACCTCCATTTGTGACTAATTACACCCAAAATATGAACAGAAGAAAATAACCTTTACATTAATTAATGTTAAAACATTTCTTTTTTCCCTATGTCGAAAAGAGTAATTATCTACCAATCAGCATCTTTAATAGAAGAAAAAATAAATTAATAAGATTTCACAAAAAAAAAACATAAAAAGGATAGTTATTAATTTTCTAAAGCAACCTACTTAGGTTGTTAATGGATCTATGTTAGTTTTGCAGACTCAATGTATGGAATAACCCAACATCAATAAATAACTAAGCAAGATATAAAATGTTTCCCCGAAAGAACATAAGCTACAAAAAATGTCATGGCACACACCCTGCAAAATCTGGGGCCATCCTGCTAACACTTCTGTCAGATTCATACTACAACCCTCTGTTGTGATATAAAATTATGTTTAAAATGTAATTTCAGGCACTGTAATGTAATGAAATGTTTTAGACATCCAATATTACATCCATTACTAAATGCAAGTTAAAAATGTAACATTAGCTACTCTAACATACAAAAAAATCTGACAAATCAAAACTCTCATGAATAGTGTGAAAAGAAAAATAGCAAATGGCTTGTCAAAATGCATAACATGGATAAACCTTATATTAAAAAAGGGAAAATGAAAAAAAAGAAGACATGAAAAAAAATCACAATAAATAATTTCAAGACAAGATGCTAAATTTTGCTTTTGCTGTACATTTGTGTACATCAATTCACAACACTAATGCTTAAGAGGCTGTTACACATTTAAAATAATTACTGTTTGCTGAACTTTCTACCATCTGTCACCATTTAATTTTTCTGCAGGGGTGAATTAGAATTGTCTGTATTCATGTTTCACACTTCCTTGTGTTTTGTATTTTTGGTTGCAGTTTAGCACAGCAAAATTTAAAGTGTATATTAAAAGGTTAAAAAAATCAAAGTACACTTTTATTTCTTTGTAAAAGAAAAAAGTTGACAACCAATGATATTTTAATTTTAGTGTAAAGTTACATGTGCTTTATACTCTTCATTATACAACATCCATCATCATCAGCATATTCAAATTATTCTACAACAACAATTACAGTATATATTAAACCAGCACTAATTCTGCTGCAAATAAAATATCTTCCAAAACAATCAAAAGTGAAAGGAAATTAATTTGCTATCTAGATACAGTTTGCAGAATAAAGTGTCAAATGTTATTTCCAAAACAAAACAGTGTTTAAATAATAATTCAGATCTAAATCATAAAATTGTTGTTACTTTTCTAAAGTTATACACAATGCAGTTCATTACAGTTTGCTAAATGCACACTATAAAGACATATTGAAAATGAACATATCCTTTTCAGTTAATATATATTTTATAGAGAAAATAAAAAAGAGAAATGAAATTACAAAAATAAATATAGAAAAGCTATATGTATATTGACATCTAAGGAAAATGCATAGATTTTGTTATTGTAATTTTTGAAAAGAAAATGATAAACATTTTGATAATAAATTTTTGGTTGTATTCAAGGGAAAGTAAAATGGTGAAAGGTGCAATTGCCATCCAACTTAAAACAGCTGTTAGCAATAATAAAAAATGCAAGTGCACCACCTACAGGTTCTGATAAAAAAACACCAGCTATTAGACAATAAATCATTAAATTCAAAGCAGAATATAATTTATGATAAACTGATAAATTCTATATGAATAATTTATGATAAACTGATCATTTTAATATAAAAAAACTTTATAAACAGAACAAAGCAGAAGAAAATAAGTCACATCAAGTCAATTTAAAAAATGTGTAGGTAAATTTTAATTTGAATGGTGACACAAAATAGCTTATTTATAATTGGAAAAGAAGCATGTTGAATAATTATGCCAAAATGATCTTTAATATATGAGGTAATTTTATATTCTAGCTAAAAATTTTATTGACTTGCATGTTTCAGTAATAAGTACATGATTACCAATCAATTTTTTGAAACCACCTACTTAAATGCTGCACTTTTTTATTGCAAGATCTGTACTGGGGATGTTAGACTAGTGATCCGTGAAGCACCAATTACAGGGTACATTTACGCTCTGAAATATGAGGATTAGAGGATGACGTCACAGATTTTAATCAGTATGGCCAGCACATACTGTATATGTGGTAAGGCAGGGAAAAGTGAAGACGCACAGCAAGCCAAGAAGGAGAATGTACAAACTACCGCATGAGATAGGGTTTAAATCCAGCACTGTGCAAGTCGTGAAGGAGCAACATACAAATAAGTAGCTTATTTAAATATATATTCTCTTAGAACATACTTATATTTTTATGAGAACAAAATGCATGCAGTTTAGTCAAAGATAAACGTATATAAGTAATATAGCAGTAAAGCCACTCAATTCCAATAACAAATATGAATCTAACTAAAAAGCAAATTCATACAAACTTTCCCCACTCACATCAGAAAATTAACTATATATATATATATATATATATATATATATGTATATATATATATATATACACACAGTGCATCCAGAAAGTATTCACAGCGCATTCACATTTTATGTTACAGCCTCATTCCAAAATGGATTAAATTCATTTTTTTCCTCAGTATTCTACACACAGCATCCCATAATGACAACGTTAAAAAAGTTTACTTGAGATTTTTGCAAATTTATTAAAAATAAAAAAAAATGAGAAAGCACATGTACATAAGTATTCACAGCCTTTGCCATGAAGCTCAAAATTGAGCTCAGGTGCATCCTGTTTCCCCTGATCATCCTTGAGATGTTTCCGCAGCTTAATTGGAGTCCACCTGTGGTAAATTCAGTTGATTGGACATGATTTGGAAAGGCACACACCTGTCTATATAAGGTTCCACAGTTGACAGTTCATGTCAGAGTACAAACCAAGCATGAAGTCAAAGGAATTGTCTGTAGACCTCTGAGACAGGCACAAATCTGGGGAAGGTTACAGAAAAATTTCTGTTGTTTTGAAGGTCCCAATGAGCACAGTGGCCTCCATCATCCATAAGTGGAAGAAGTTCGAATCCACCAGGACTCTTCCTAGTGCTGGCCGGCCATCTAAACTGAGCGATCGGGGGAGAAGGGCCTTAGTCAGGGAGGTGACCAAGAACCCGATGGTCACTCTGTCATAGCTCTGTCATAGGTCCTCTGTGGAGAGAGGAGAACATTCCAGAAGGACAACCATCTTTGCAGCAATCCACCAATCAGGCTTGTATGTTAGAGTGGCCAGATGGAAGCCACTCCTTAGTAAAAGGCACATGGCAGCCTGCCTGGAGTTTGCCAAAAGGCACCTGAAGGACTCTCAGACCATGAGAAACAAAATTCTCTGGTCTGATGAGACAAAGATTGAACTCTTTGGTGTGAATGCAAGGCGTACGTTTGGAGGAAACCAGTCACCGCTCATCACCAGGCCAATACCATCCTTACAGTGAAGCATGGTGGTGGCAGCACATGCTGTGGGGAGTTTTTTCAGCGGCAGGAATTGGGAGACTAGTCAGGACCTCAGACTGGGGCGACGGTTCATCTTTCAGCAGGACAACGACCCTAAGCACACAGCCAAGATATCAAAGGAGTGGCTTCAGGACAACTCTGTGAATGTCCTTGAGTGGCCCAACCAGAGCCCAGAATTGGATCCGATTAAGCATCTCTGAAGAGATCTTAAAATGGCTGTGCACTGACACTTCCCACCCAACCTGATGGAGCTTGAGAGGTGCTGCAAAGAGGAATTGGCAAAACTGGCCAAGGATAGGTGTGCCAAGCTTGTGGCATCATGTTAAAATTTTTATTATGCTGTCTTAAGGAATTGTTCTGTTGTGTATATTGTATTGTATTGACCCCCTACTTTTGACACCCACTGCACGCCCAACCTACCTGGAAAGGGGTCTCTCTTTGAACTGCCTTTCCCGAGGTTTCTTCCATTTTTCCCTACAAGGTTTTTATTGGGAGTTTTTCCTTGTCTTCTCAGAGTCAAGGCTGGGGGGCTGTCAAAAGGCAGGGCCTGTTAAAGCCCATTGCGGCACTTCCTGTGTGATTTTGGGCTATACAAAAATAAACTGTATTGTATTGTATTGTATTGTATGTTCAAAAAAACTTGAGGCTGTAATTGCTGCCAAAGGTGCATAGACAAAGTATTGAGCAAAGGCTGTGAATACTTATGTACATGTGATTTCTCAGTTTTTTTATTTTTAATAAATTTGCAAAAACCTCAAGTAAACTTTGTTCATGTTTTCATTATGGGGTGTTGTGTGTAGAATTCTGAGGAAAAAAATGAATTTAATCCATTTTGGAATAAGGCTGTAACATAACAAAATGTGGAAAAAGTGATGCGCTGTGAATACTTTCCAGAAGCACTGTATATATATATATATATATATATATATATATATATATATATATGTATATATATATATACTATATATATACTATATATATATATATATACATACATATATATACAGTATATATACAGTTTATATATATATGTATAGTATATAAATAAATATATATATATATATATATATATATATACACACAGTATATATCTCATATACCTGTATATTTCTTTTCTGGTTCCTCCTGCTTCCACCTCAAAACCCATACGCAGCCAACACGGCATTTCTCGATTCCTATTCGACATCTTCCAAACCCCTTCCCATGCTGCCAGCGGCTCCTCTTCAAAACCAGTCCCGCCCACACACAGCCGACGTGGCATTTCTCGCCAAGCTTCTGAAGTACGCTTACAAAATAAAGCAAACTCTGCATGTAGCAAAAATTTACTTCTCCAGCTAGATTCCATGCTCATAACCATCAAACCCTTCGCTAAATCATACAAACACATGCATGAAATCACTCAGTCCAGTCCAACAGCATCTGCACCCGACATGTCTCACCAATGTTGCAGCAATTTTCGTCGGAGAAGATGGCAAACCGCCTGTCGAAAGGGACATTTTCATCTATCCCATAGGCAACTCCTGTAAACAAA